>NW_026000108.1:37230554-37254873 GCF_001458135.2 Marmota marmota marmota
AAATGCAAATCAAAACCACCCTAAGATACCATCTCACTCCAGTAAGATTGGCAGCCATTATGAAGTCAAACAACAATAAGTGTTGGCAAGGATGTGGGGAAAAGGGTACACTGTACACTGCTGGTGGGACTGCAAATTGGTGAGGCCAATTTGGAAAGTAGTATGGAGATTCCTGGGAAAGCTGGGAATGGATCCACCATTCAACCCAGCTATCGCCCTTCTCGGACTATTCCCTGAGGATCTTAAAAGAGCGTACTATAGGGATACTGCCACATCAATGATCATAGCGGCACAATTCACAATAGCTAGACTGTGGAACCAACCTAGATGCCCTTCAATAGATGAATGGATAAAAACAATGTGGCATCTATACACAAATGGAGTATTACGCAGCACTAAAAAGTGACAAAATCATAGAATTTGCAGGGAAATGGATGGCATTAGAGCAGATTATGCTAAGGGAAGCTAGCCAATCCTTAAAAAACAAATGCCAAAGGTCTTCTTTGATATAAAGAGAGCAACTAAGAACAGAACAGGGAGGAAGAGCATGAGGAAAAGATTAACATTAAAAAGAGACGAGTGGGGGAGAGAAAGGGAGAGAGAAGGGAAAGCATATGGAAATGGTAGGAGACCCCCTCAATGTTACACAAAATTACATATAAGAGGTTGTGAGGAGAAAGGGGGGGGGAAACAAGGGAGAGATTTGAACAACAGCAGATGAGGTAGAGAGGGAAGATGGGAGGGGAGGGGAGGGGGGATAATAGGGGATAGGAAAGGTAGCAGAATACAACAGTCACTAATATGCCATTATGTAAAAATGTGAGTGTGTAACCGATGTGATTCTGCAATTTGTATTTGGGGTAAAAATGGGAGTTCATAACCCACTTGAGTCAAATGTATGAAAGATGATATATCATGAGCTTTGTAATGTTTTGAACAACCAATAAAAAAAAGTGAATAATAATCAAAAAAATAAAAATAAAAAAAATAAATCACATATGTGTTATGGTCCCAGACAGTTTTAATTTGAGAGTTCCCTCACACCTGCCTTGGTATCCTGGAGCATGGAGTGGCATTGTTCATTATTACACATTACTTTTGATAGCCTCAGCTGGGCATCAGGTCAGGGGTGTCTGCACTAAAGCTTCAGAAGTGCAGACTTGTATTGATTTATATCTCCACCAGCTGCACTGAAGCCATCTTTTATATGAGCGCAGATGCTGAATCCAGACATTAAGAGAGTTTCAATCTCCAAGGTGATCAAGACTGTAGATTCATGAACCCCTCAGGCATCATTTGAAACTAGAGATGGTATTTAGAGTTTTGAAAGATAGATTTCACAGCACAACAAGATTTTAAGTAAGCTACCTCTGGGAGACATTTATACTAACCTGGAACTTTTTTTAGTTGTATATACTGGTCACAGTGCCTGCTTTCTGAAAATAAATGAAAAGGGTAAAATGGATGCATGGGTGGTCTGTGACTAGAGACCACTCATGTCATTGAAGACACTGGGGCAATCTGTCAGGGATTCATATTGAATGTGTATTTGCAATCCGAACAGTCAAGAAATAAAATTCTTCCTTTCAGAGTCGGATATTGGTGTAAGTTACACTAACATTGGCCAGATGTTGATCCGGCCTCTTCCGTCCCACTCCTCTTCTCTGTAGTGACTCATCCAAACACTCTCAGACAACTTTCTAAATGTAAGTCATCTGTGTATTGTGATGAATTCCAGGGTACAAACACGTGTGAAGTTGGGAATTAAAAGGTGAATGGCTGTGTCCTTAAGTCTAACCTGAAACAGCTTTGGACATACTAGCCTTTGATTCTGGACCACACCTCACCTCACTGCCTTGCCCTAAGGCCAGCTGGAACACTTAATCTTTTGGGGCGGGGAGGGGCCAAAGATTGAACCCAGAAGCACTTAACCACTATTCCACCTCCACAGTCCTTTTTTTATTTTTTTATTTTAGTTTGTTATATATGACAGAAGAATGCATTACAATTCATATTACACATATAGAGCACAATTTTTCATGTCTCTGGTTGTACACAAAGTAGAGTCACACCATTTGTGTCTTCATACATGTACTTAGGGTAATGATGTCCATTTTATTCCACCATCTTTCCCCATGCCCCCTTCCTTTCCCTCCCACTCCTTTTCCCCTTTGCCCTATCTGGAGTTCATCTAATCCTCCCATGTCCCCCACCACCACATTATGAATCAGTAATCTTAAATCAGAGAAAATATTCAGCATTTGGATTTTGGGGATTGGCTAAATTCACTTAGCATTATATTCTCCAACTCCATCCATTTACCTGCAAATCCCATTATTTTATTCTCTTATAATGCTGAAATAATATTCCAGTATGTGTGTATGTGTGTGTGTGTGTGTGTGTACACACACATCACATTTTCTTTATCCATTCATCTACTGAAGAGCATCTTAGGTTGGTTCCACAGTTTAGCTATTGTAAATTGTGCTGCTATAAACATTGATGTGGCTGTGTCCCTATAGTATGCTGTTTTTAAATCCTTTAGGTATACACCAAGGAGTGGGTCTATATATTAAAAATGGGTCAAATAGTGGTTCTATTTCCAGTTTCCCAAGGATTCTCCATACTGTCCACAGACCTTTTTTATATTTTATTTAGGAACAGGGTCTTGCTAAGTTGCTTAGGCCCTCACCAAGTTGCAGAGGCTGGCTTTGAACTTATGATCCACCTGTCTTAGACTTCCAGGTTGCTGGCATGCAACCACTGCATCAGATTTATCCTTTCTTTGAGGAAGCTTTGACCCTTCTGACTTAGCATCTTGAATTCTGGAGAAACACAGAATTTTTATTGAAACTCTGTACTGATAATTCATGAATTCTTTAACATTCAAACCCATGCCCAAATTTGGCTTGGTTCATTTTTTGCTATTCTCTAGGCTTGGTTTCTCCTACCTATCTCCAGAGTCTTCAGCAGTTTAATTTTTCTTTCCAAGATTTTCTTCCTTTTCCCTCTTTTTTTCTCTCCCTATCTCCCCCACCTTTCTTTCTCATTATTTATTTTTTTCTGTATTCAAATAGCTAAGATTCTTTTCATAAATGAGAAAGAAATTTAACTTATTTAACTAGCTTTGAAAAAAAAAGTGGGGGTTTGATTTACTCCAGCTCACACAACTGAAGGTCCAGGCATGGTTCTATCTATATTCCATTGCTCAAACATGTCATCACAGAGGAGCCCTCTTCATCTCTGAATTATGCTTTGCTTTATATTGTCTACTTTCAGTAGACTCTTCATGTTGACCCCAAAACTTTAATTTCATAGTGTCAAGCTCTATAATCTAAAACAAAAGTGCTTTTATTATAGTTCCCCAAACAACAAAAAGTCCTAAAATTAAAACTTTTTTTTTGTACAAACTTGGGTCATATCCTCTCACATACAGAAGTCAATTCTTTCTACTAGGAAGACAGTGTTATGGTTTAAATGCAAAGCTCAAAAAGTTCATATGTGAAACAGTGCGAGAAGGTTTAGAGGTGAAATGATTGGGTTTTAAGAGCCTTAACACAATCAGTAAATTAATTCCATGATAGGGATTAACTGGATGTTAACAGTAGGAGGCAGGATAGTAGCTAGAGGAGATGGGTCCCTAGGGTATGCCTTTGGGGTATTTACTTCATCCTTTATTGAGCAGGGCTCTTCTCTTTGCTTCCTAGCACCGTGCTCCCAGTTGACTTCCTCTGCCACACACTCCTGCCATCATGTTCTGCATCATTCCCAGCTCTGAGGAATGGAGTGGGCCATCTTTGGACTGAGACTTCTGAAACCATGTGCCTCCAAATAGACTTTTCCTCCACTAATTGTGCTTGTCAGGTCTTTTAGTCACAATAGCAAAAAAAAAAAAACTGACCAAAACAGATGGAAAACACTAAATTCTTAGGTTTGGACTTCATTGCATGCCCTGGAGCCTAGAAGATGTAATCAGGCTACTTCAACTACAAGTACCAAAAACATCTAGGGACTGTTATCAAAGGAATGTAGAAAGGAATCAGATAGATCAAACCAATAGGCATCACCACAACCAACCCAAATTCTTGGGATGCTTATGTAAAATGCAGACTGGGAGAACCTTAATCTAGAATGAAATTAACTCATACCTGTATTTGTAACAATTGATTATTTTTAACATGCACACTAATGTCCCAAAACCACTACCCTAGAGATCCCAGAAATCCTAACCACCAGGCATTCTTGGCCATTGAAACTCATACAGCTCGGAAAGATGGCTGCAGTTTGGGTTTCAGAGTTCCCCATTCTGCAGACATTTACTTAGCCCTTCAGGATCAGGTCTGGAAGGACAACAAAAAGGCACCTGTCCTCCTGGGGCTTATATCCCAATTAAGGTAACTGACAAATGTGCCCTAATTACATGAAAGAAAGGGATGGTGGCAGAAAGCTCTAGGGGATGAAGCAGAGATAACCATTGAATGCTCTACTCTGACCACAATGGGTTGTCTTTGTTGTCTGTTCTTTGAACTGTCACTTCATGCTCCTAAGTCCTCAGAGCATTTTCACATTTTCACCTGCCCAGACTTTCTTCTAGAATGTTCTTTCCAAATTAATATGCTGTTTGTGGATTAGGGTGAAAAATTTGAATTTCATTCTATGACTTAGGGAGTACCAGAAGATTTTAGCAGAGGAGATACTTTGAATTTTTGAAAGATCACTACAGCTGCTTTGCATAGAAAAGACCACAGGGCTGCTGCATTCCTGGAATGAGGAAGATCAATTACAAAGCAAGAGGTGAAGATTGAGAGAAGTGGGCAGAATCAGGATATATTTCAAAATGGAAATATTTGGACTTGCTAACTACATAGAATGGGAGAAATGCAGAAAAGAAAGGAATCTAGAATAATTTTATCTACCTGAGTAACGTTCTAGAAAATCACGGTTGCTTCATTTTATCTCTATCAAGAAAAGAATGTGCAGTTGTTTAGGTTTATGCAGGTTTAGACTTAACCATTCATTCTTTCTCAAAATGTTAGTTTCCACTTCTGCCTTTAGTTGTAAGGACATGCAAACAGATGTGTAGTTCATGAGCAGAGCCTTCAATGTCCCCCTTACCTTCCCCACCATGACCAAAAAAAGTTTTCAGGAATTCCAGGCCAAAAGATCAGGATTGGGTTGCCATGATGAGAACAAATGATTGACAGCAACAGCATGAATATGGTTCTGTATGAGAGGGCGGGGAAGATGTAGGCTGTGGCCATTAAGGCTCTCTGCAATCTTCAAGGGAAGGGAGGCTTTTGCACTGTGCAGTTTCATTAAGAAGATTGTAGGCTTCTTGAGGACCGTGAATCAGCTCATTTTGCAGCCAGCCGCTTCACTTGGATTCCTGCTCTGTACTTCAAAATCACTCAGCAAATATAAATCCATTTGAGTTGGCTAGCAAGAAGGAAATAACTTCTGTTTGCAAAGTAGATTAAGCCTGGAGATATTCCTCAATAGGGCCTTAAAACTGTCACTGAAAGCAAGACTGTATTTTATTTTGATTACACTGAAGTGAGTTCTGCTATATTTATATATTAAAAATATCCAGAACAGTCAAATTCAGTGAGTGGCTATGTTATTCACAACCTAAGGCAATCTTTGTGGATGTTGGGGGCAAAGAGAAAAAGCTTGGGAGTGAAATGAAAAAGGGTAGGAGAAAGGCAGAATGCAAACTAAAAAAATAAATAAATAAATTTATACATTTGCTTGGGGTTTCTGTTGAGAGGGGGGAAAAAAAAAACAGCTCCCCCCTCAGTGTCTTTAATCATTTGAGAATCACCCTCATGATTTTTGTCATACCCTTTTTACCAGTCAGGATTCTCCAGAGAAATAGAGCCAAGAGAAATAGAGCCAATAGAAATAGAACCAAGATGACTATAAAAAGAGATTTATTTTAAGGAATCATCTCATGCAATTTTTAGAGCTGGTGAGTTCAAAGTCTGTAGGGCAGGCAGCAGGCTAGAAACTCAGCTGAGAGTTAACATTGCAATCCTGAGTCCAAAATCTGCAGGTCATGCTGGAACCTCAGTGGATTTCTCCATTATAGTTTTGAAACAGAATTTCTTCTTCCCCAGGAACCATGTTTTTTGCTCTTCAGGCTGTCAACTATTTGCATGAGGCCCACTTACATCATCAAGTATAATCTTCTTTACTTAAAAGAACTGATGATAATTGTCAGTCACATCTACAAAACATCTCAGAGCAACATCAAGACTAGTATTTGACCAATCAACTAGAGACCAGAGCCTAGCAAGGTTGACATATAAAATTAACAATTATGCCCTTTACCACTGGTATTATTATTCATTCATTTATTCATTCCCAGCAGCTATTCCCACATGCCATGTACATTTCTCATCTTGAATAAGACAAAGTCCCTGCTCTCCTGGAGCAGAATTCTAATGGGACATCCAGAGGAAAAAAAAAAAAAAACACATTGGACAGGGAAAAAGATCAATTCTGCTCTGGCCTTTTCCAGACTAAGGTGTTTTTAAATATCCATACAAAGTTATCTTATGGGCTATTCTGTAGTAAGTTCCAGGAGAATATAAGAAAATGTGAATTACTTTGAATTTGTTATTTGTTATAATGAAATATGAGCACCAGTGTATTGTTAAGGAAACAATGTACAAAATCACCAAGTTAGGGTAATGGTTCTATTTTTCTAAATACATTAAGAGAAATATATATATATATATATTTGTTTTGTTTTGTTTTGTTTTCTTCATAATGCTACCTGATCTTTTTTTTTTTTTTTTAAGCAGACAAATTTGTGGGGAAGGGAGATATTGGTTGTTGTCCTAATTAAGAATGAAAGTTCTAAGAGTTCAGTGACATTATCTGCTTTGATTAACACTACCTTCCCAGGATTATTGTGTCCTCAGACTTACAATTTAATAACAGATATTATGGGATTGTGTTTGCTTTTTGTAGTACAGGGGATTGAACCCAGGCACTCTACCACTGAGCTACATCTCCAGTACTTTTTATTTTCTATTTTGAGATAATCTTACTAAGTTGCCCAGGTTGGATTTGAACTTGTGATCTTTCTGCCTCTGCCTCTCAAGTTGCTGGGATTATAAGCATGCAACACTGTGCCTGGTGGTCACTGTTGTTGATAAGCACTGTGCTACAATATGCCAGTTTAATAACGAAGGAGAGAAGAAGCTAGTTATCCATTCCTGTCACAGGTCTTTATATAGCAAAATCTCAGGTTCTCCTTTACACATGAGCCCCTCCAAGATTTGCCTGGGGTCAGTCAGGCCCAAGTCTAGGTATCATGACTTTCTAAAAGAAGATAAGAAAAGGCTCAGTAGGTCTGAAAGTGGACCTCATGGTCACAGGAAGCAAACTTCAAAAGCACTCTTGGAAGGGGCACTGATAACCTACATTTGAAAGAAGTCACAGTATGTGTACAGTAAAACATTTATAATAAATGTGAGGAGGGAGGAAGTCTCACATTTGTACAGGCAAATACAACCTTGGAGTGTTATTTGTTGCGATCTCTGAATTTCTAGAAAGCGACATAACATTCCATTGCATATGGAGGGGCTGGTTTTCTCATCAGTGTCTGGAACCATGCCCGAGGCAGGGTAGGCACTCTATAAACAGTACTGAATAAATCAGAGAGTAAATGAACGAACTAATAACATTTTAAATGTTTATCTATGTTCCACCTAAAATTACCTCTTGCCTGTCGAATAAGGGCTGGAGTAGTGTGGAGTGTTAGCAAGTCCTTGGGGTTGCAGATCTAAAGCCACATTCTCTGCTTCTCTCCATTAATCATCTCAGACATCCATTTGGATCATGTCTGAAGTGGAAGAGAGAGGGTTTATTTTTTATTCCACCTGAAGCCTTAATGATCATTTTCTCTAAATTTAGATTCAATGATACTCTAATCATAAAAGGAATCAGCTTGTTGGTTTGAGGGGTATAGTTAATATATGCAGTCATTTCTTCCAATATTAAACAGACTTACATTACCAATGACAACTTCAGTCCTTACCGACAAGGGCAGCAGGGTCCCACGTGCAGATGCCAAATGAGATAATAATCCAGGAAACGCAAAGCCAGGCATGCATGCCTTCTTATTCCAAAAGTGCCCATCAGACAGATCAGTGAAGAGTAGGGAAGGGAGAGGAGAAATGAAGTGGGATGTGATCTTGCCTTCACTTTTCTCCTGGAAATTGGAGTCAGAATTCCCTTTCTTGGAGTGACATGAGTAGTGAGGTCTGGTTATCCCACTTAACAGTTATTTCAACATTTTCAATGCCTAAGAAAATCTAATAATTTACACCTGCCCTAAAAACCCGTGTATTAACATTTTCATATGCTTCAATTCCTTCTTCCTCAAGGTTTAAAAAGTCTTCATTGTCAGGATCATGCCCAACTCAAATGATTCTTCCTCGTTAGCTAGGTGGCATTTGATAACTACAGATGAAGTCAGCTACAACATGGTTGCTTGCTGCTCCTGGAGATGTGAGAAAAACAATAGCCATTTTCCTTGCAGATAATAGTTTGGGAAAGCTATATCACTTGTAGATATAAAAATACCTTGGATGTCCTTATATGGTTAAGATGAGGAGAAAGCCACTCTTGTCCATAGGTCAAAGGTTAATGTAGAAACAACTAGAAACTTGCTGATGTCTACCGTGTCATAGCCAAGCTACCATGCATACACCTTACCAGAAGCTAGAAGTTGGAGGGTAGAGTTGAAATCTCAGACCTCGTAAGAGAAACACATTAAAAAAGAAAGAAAAAAAAAAGTTACATGGCTCTTCTTAAATTTCCCTAAAAGGAACATGGTAATTTTGATTTATCTATAAAGCAATGAAATTAGCTTTTATATGTAGTTGCCAAACTCTATTCATTATACATCACACCACTTAAAGTTATGATTTCTAGCTCAATGGTGGATAATACTTTGAGGGATTTGCACAAACCAATAAATCTCATAATCTTTAGGTACATTTGAAAGTGCACCTAAATAAAAGTTACCTACAATATCTTAATAAAATGTAACTTGTTTGCCATGATTTCTATTTAATGAGAAGCATCTGCATATTTCACTGACAGATTCTAAATTTTAGCAACTTGCTTTTTTAGAGACATTCATAATAATGCTAAAATACAGATCAAGGGATTCAGTTTCATAAGTATTGCTTTGTTTTTAAGAATGTTGTATTCTTCTTCCTGGAATGTTCTCCAAAATCAAAGTCTGCCAAAGATGGAAACAAATCCTTGAAATGACGTAGGAAACACCTTCTATTTATACATGAGGATACCAAGACCTAGATTTATCCAAGGTCATTTCTCAGCAGTTAGTAACAAAATCAGGATGAGAACACAGCTTTCAGCTCCCAATCCACTGTTCTATCCCCTACTCATCCTTGAACTAAAGCCATGCTCCATGAAGCCTCTGTGGTCGCCAATGATTTATCAATTTTAGGAAGCCCTAACCATGATCTATACTAAACCATTTAGCATATGGTTAAAAACACTTTATTGTCAGTCCAAATATCATACTTTAGTCATGTATCTCCAAAAGAGTTTATCTCTGAAGGACAAATATCCATGATCTAGGCCGGTGGCGTGGGCGGGGCCTGGGCGTTTGGTAGCGCAGGCGACCTGTGGTCATTACTTTTGACCCAAGCCACAACGGTTAGCTCTCATCTTGGTCCCGGTTTCTCCAACGGTCAAGGTCCAACAGCTGGCCCAGGAGTAGGGCATCACTCTGCGTGGGAGCACAGAGATGGTGGACAAATTCTTCTCATTTGGCATCAGCAGTATTCTGTGCCAATATGGAAACCTTCACTCAAGTGCAGAAGTATAAATTCACCTTGCTGGTAACTACTGACCCTGAGCTTATAAAGCACCTCAACAGTGTAGTGGAACAGCTTGAAGTCCTTATAGCAACCCTAAGATCAGATGCCATCTTATGCCTGCTTTAGAGATGAAGAAACAGGTTGAGCGCTGACCGGTTAAGGACGGCATAGCAGGAGCGAAGGTGGCATGCCATGCTATGGTTCAGATGTTGCAAGCCCCCAGAGACTGTGTGCTGAAGGCTTGGTCCCCAGGGTGGCGCTATTGGGAAATGACCTCAAGAAGTGGGCCTGTTGGGAAGCCCCAGGCCACTGGAGTGTGTCCTTGCAGTGATGGGGGACCCAACCCTTCCTCCCTCTGCTTCCTGGCCCACCTTGAGCTGTTTTGCCTTCATGCGCTCCCACAGCCACGGCTGACACAGGCTCAGAAGCAAGAGGGCCAATCAGTCACAGGCTGGAATCTCCAAAAGTGTAAGCCCAAGTAACCCCTTCCTCTTTATAAGTTATTGATCTCAGGTATTTTGTCACCATGATGGTGACCAAGCACTTCTCTGAAGGAACCGCAACTGGTAGAGAAAAGCCAAAGTGCATGGAGGCAGGATGCTCCTGCCAAGCCAACCAGCAAGTATCAGCAGTGACCACCAGGCCTGGGCACACCACCACAGCCATGCTTCAGATGAGGAGACCTTGCCAGAGCTGCACATCCCCCCTTCCTGAAGCCAGAGTAGAACCTCAACTTGTAGACACCCAAGCCCATGCTTCCTCCTGTCACCTCGCTGCCTTCCTTTCGGGGATTGAGCCAAGATGGCTTCTGTCTTCTGAGTGGTAGAGGAGGGATTTCCCTGCAACAGCCTACCTTCCCAAATCCCACCAGGACAGGACAAATGGCCCTGCCACCTGAAGGATTGAATTCACGTGTGTATTGAAACAAACTGGGTCTTAGAGTTGTTCTGAGTTTCATGTTCCAAAGGACTCCACTCCGTAGGCATAAAAGCAAGAGCATGCATTATCTTCTTGGTGACTATATTGCCTAAAATATTTCCCTGAATCACTAGTGTGCTTTAACTTGGGCAAAATTAATTAATATCTAATGTAAATATATTTAAAACTGCTGTGATATTCCAGAATGTACTCAACTGAAAAGCTTGCTGATAAAATAGTTAAAAGTTCTCCCTTTAAGGAGTGATTCTGGAGTGATGTCCAGCAATGAAACCCCAAAGCCTGTATCTGGGTGACTCATTCCAGGCGTGAATGCACAAAGTGTTCGCTAATTCAATTCCTGGGCCACATGTGGACTTCTCTGACTAGTGACTGTCAGCCACTGAGGTCATCTGAAATCTCTCCTAGCCCATGGGTTTCTGCATGCCCTTGTCCTACATGCAGGGTGTGCACACTGGTCAGATTCCATGTTACTAATACGATGGCGAGGTATGCCTCTCTCTCTACATTGGCTCTGTGCGTGTGGCCGGACTGCTATTTTGGTGGATAAAACTGTAAACTACAAGTGGACATTTTCTAAGAGTGCCTTGGTTGTGGCTTTGAGTCATACCCAGGGTGAACTGCACATTACCTCCTGGTTGGGGGCTATTTTCTCCTCATCACTTCCTTGAGCCATGATACCAAGGCACTTATCATAGTAATGGTGTGATAATATGCTTCCTTGGACATTTTGAAGAAAATCTTTCCATAGAAAACTGTATTATTCTTATGGAAAAACACATACCTATTGCAGGAATTACAGAGAAAGCATTCACTTGATAATCCCCACTTAGTCCCACTCCCCTCACAGACACTGGCAGGTGGCCTTCCACAGGCCATGGATCTGGCTGTGCTGACCTGCACCCTCTCCTCGACGTAAACCAGAGCCAAAGAACAGCATCTGGGAGTCTCCTCCTATCATCTAAAACTTCCTCTTCGTGGGCATTTAAGCAAACCAGGATAAGCTAACAAGGTAGCAGATAAATCATGCTGAAAACCTGCTCTTCTCTTGAATGGAAATAAGCACACACATTTTTCTTATTTAAAAAAAAATGATCTATGTTTTTCTCCTCTACAGCACCTAGGAAAACCATGTGATCTACTCTTCATCTTCTGGAGTACTTCTCCCTGCTTCAGCGAATTCAGCATTTTGCTCCTTGTAACTTCAGCCCCTATCATCCTTAGAAACATTCACTTTCATACACATGACCTTTCAATCACAGGCTTGAGCTGTGTGGTATGTGTTTGAACACACGTGACAGGCCATGGGCTGCACCCAGCTTATCATCCCCAGTGACAGTGACTGTCTTCCAGCCTTCAACCCTCAAGAAAACATCAGCACACTTTCATATCAGATGTCCCCATCACTTGGAAATGTAGTACCTCCTGGATCACCACGTTTCCAATTTGAAGGCATTCATCTACACTTCCATATACTTAACTGCTTCATTCACTCCCACAAATACGCCTTTATCAACCCTTATTTCCCCTATCAACTGGGTTCAGGTTTCATTTGACACCCTGTTATGGTTTAGATATGAAGTGTCCACCAAAAGCTCTTGTGTGAGACAGTGCAAGAAAGTTTAATGGTGAAATGATTGGGCTATGAGAGCCTTAAACTAATCAGTGCATTAATTGACTGATAGGGATTAACTGGGTGGTAACTGTAAGCAGTTAGGGTGTGGCTGAAGGAGGTGGGTTTCTGGGGCATGTCTTTGGGGTATTTTGTCCATGATGAGAGGAGTCTCTCTCTGCTTCCTGATGCAATGGCCTGAACTGCTTTCCTCTGCCACACCCTTCTGCCATGATGGTCTGCCTCACCTCTGGCACAGAGCAATGGAATTGGCCATCTTTGGACTAAGATCTCTGAAATTGTGAGTGCCAAATAAACTTTTCCTCTTTGAAAATTATTCTTGTCAGGTCATTTGGTTACCACAGCAGAAAAGTTGACTAAAACACATCCTATCCTGAAATGTGCAACTGTTTTATTTCTTGCTTTGAACTACAAACTTGTAAAGGGGAGTCCATACAAACTGCCTGTGTGTACCTCCTAGCCACCAGTTCAGTCCTTCACCCCTTGCCATCTAGGTTTTGCTTCAGCCTTTATTCTAAACTCAAAAATAGGCTTATCAATAATCTATGAGCATTTTCTACAAGCTATTGCCTCCTGTTCTCTCTGAACACTGCTGTCCATTCTTTCCTTCTGGCTACTCTCCATTCTTTTATTATTTTCCTCATTCTCTGGTTTTTCAATGTCTCTTTCACTAATTCCATATCTACTTCCCACCTCTTAAATAGTTTCAGTTCTAACATTATTCCAGGCATCACCACATATATACAGTACTGGCCACCCTCACCTCCAAGATGCCCAAGTATGTCACAAATTCAACAAACAGCAAACTTTTTTTTAAAACCCTCTGATGCTCCACATACTGAAGTCTCCATTTCTGCTAATGACAATATAATCTTCTCAGCCCAACAAGCTGAAAATTTCTGAATCACCTTTCCGTCTCTCTCCTAAGGTTGATTCTATTTTTATTTTAATTGTTTTTCAAAGGTCCCTTTTTAAATATAGTTCTTCCATTCCTTTCTAATGTACTGCCCTAGTTCAGGCCCTCATCTATCCTCCAACACTTTTATACCTCTGGATGGGAAAGGAGGACCTAAACCTAAAAATATCATTACATAGTGATATATGCTAAGGGATAAATAAATGGAAAAAAACAGGTCTCTAATTGGCTATTTGAATGCCAAATATGAAAGATGTGTTTTGTTTGGCCTGAAGAGCATTTTTATAATTTTGAGCAAACTTTCTCTAAAGGCTTCAAATAAAAATCTAGGTGTTCAGGTAGTGTAGCAAAGGAGAACATCTGTCCACAGCTATCAGCTGGATTTGACTTGTGGTGTCTTAAGAGACTTACCCCACCCTAATCCTCATCACTCTCTAGTTTCAATTATTTATATTCATCTGCTTCTACTCATTCAAGCTTCTTGGTATCTGTGTAAATTTTGCTCTTAAAGTCAGAACTAAGATATTTTTTTAATGGTAAGGATGCTGTTTTGCTCAACATGTATGTTTGACTACTAATAATGTATCTAGCACAATGGTAAGTACCCATTAGATGTTTGGAGAAAGTTGTTGAGATTATTATCAGGAAAGGTATAAAGGTACACAGAGAAAATAGGATTTAAATTGAATCCTGAATATAACAGTTTGATTTGATTAACCTGTAAAGAAGAGAGAAAACTATACTTGGTACAAAAAAACATACTTTAATCCCAAATTGAGTGCTTATTTGTTTACTGCTAGGCAATTTACTTAACCTCTGTGAGCCTAAGTTTACCTATCTGCTGAACTATGATTATATAATATATTTCATAGTGCAGTTATGAGAAATAACCAAGATATATAATTACACGGTATGATTAATAAGTAGTAATTATTAACAAAAAATACTAACTCCCTAAATAAGAAGTCAATAGATGAGCAGGGTAAGGCATAGTGAGTAGTCCAGTTAGACTAGAGAGAAATGCAAACAGACAAGAATGGAGAGAGATACAGACCTAAACCAGTCACCATTTCTCTACAACCAACTCAAGGCTTAAAGTTATCAACTGAGTCATTAACTGTGGGAAGTGACAGAAGCCAAGGATTCTGAAGAAATCCTTCCTCAATAGAAAGCACATGAGCTCTGAATCAGATTCAGATCTGGCACTTACTAGCACGGTAAACCTGAGCCAGTTTGTTAACTGTTCTAGTTCTCTGTTCCCTTATCTATAAAATGGGGATGGAATGACCTATTTTTAAAAAATAACATAAAAAGGATGGTATGAAGCACAAACAAATAACATATTTGAAGCATCTAGCAGTTGGCTAGGCACGTAGTGGACATTCAAATTGTCTCCAGTCTACATCATGAGTACCACCATCTTGTACCATCTTTTCACTCTTGTGTGTCTTTTCCCTCTTCTTTACCAGGCTCTTTTTGCCTCCCTACCGATATCCATGTTTTCAACAAGTGTTTATTGAAAATTAATCTCACTTGAAAGCATTTATTGTAAGTCAGGCATAGTGCTATTAACACTAGCTTTAAACAACGCTACCTATCTTGCCCATGAAAGTACTTCAAATTCACATGCATAAGTGAGCCATGCACCTCCCTGTAAATCAATTTGCAAAATATACTGGCTTGACCAAAATGTGTCCACATATCTTATGTGTGTAATGTGTAGACCAAAATGTGTTCACATATTCTGAAGTTCCAAGAGTATATGTGTAAGCATAGCAAAAGGAAGCTGGGATAGGTATCACTGAAATGGCAAGAAGTAACAGTAAACAGTGGTAAAGGAACTAAGTTAAAGTACAACGAGACACATGCTTTAACCCATTAATTCCCATTTCTGGCAAGTTAGCCTGAGGAAATAATTACAGACATGCACAACAATTTAAAAGACGTTCCTTCCAGGTTTGTTCATAAAACTATAAAAGTAAAACCAATTTTAACATCTAACAATAAATAAATTATGGCTTATCCAAGTAAGCTATTAATAATTGATGTCACAGAGTATCTGATAACATGGAAAGATGATCAGGATATATTAACTGACAATAGCAAAACACGTGGATAAACATGAAAAGATTAAGCCTAGCAAAATATTAATGATTGACTATGAAGGTACAGTCTGGATTTTCACTTTTTGTTTCTAGCTTTAAATGTTTTACAACTAGAAAAAATGTTAGGCACACACTAAATATGCAAATAAGCACACTAATGGTTTGGGAAGTGGAGATATATGATGACTAAATAAATGGTAAGATAGCTACTAAAATAAGTGATTGATAAATAAAGATAGATGATAGATTGACAGCTACATGCCTGGCTAGACAGACAGACACATGAGAGATAGATGGATGATTAGATAATCTCCACATCCAGGAGGCACACAGAGTCAGATGGCTATCAAGAATGCTTAATGAACCTCACAGGTGTCCTCAGTGACAGGTTGATGACAACAAGCGAATGATCCAGCAGTTGTGTCTGAGCCTGTCGTTTCTGCCATCAGGTCGACGCCCATGGGAACATTCTCCTCAGCACCCTGGAAATCAGGAACGAGACCAGCGGCTCAGAGGTGCTCACGGGCATGAGCGACCCCAACACCACCATGTACTCCTACGGCAGCGCCAGCATCCAGTACCGCAAGCCGTTGAGCAGCCGCGAGGGCTACGGGCGCGGCCTGGACCGGCACGGGGTGCCCAGCAAGGGGCGCATCCGCCGGCGCGCCTCGCAGCTCAAAGTCAAAATCCCCGACTTGACTGACGTGAACTCCATAGACAAGTGGTCCCGAATGTTTTTCCCCATCACCTTTTCCCTTTTTAACGTCGTTTATTGGCTTTACTATGTACACTAAGATCTGTCCTAATGGTTCAATTTAGACTACTTTCCTCTTCTCTTGTTTTTTAACCCCACAGGTCCCCAACAGCGATACTGCTGTGTTTTTTGAGGTAAGAGATTCAGCCATTCAACGGGTTTTAGGTCTTGCATATCGATTTTATTACTGCACCATGTTTACTTCCAAAAAAAAAAAAAAAAAAGTATTTTTTTCCAGTCTACTGTGGTCCAGGTTATCAGCTCTTTAAGAGCTCTATTAATTGCCATGTTTACAAACAAACCATACAAGAGAGGAGTTAGGAAGATCTTTAGCAGTCTTTCCTAGTTGCCCTGAATTTATATATATATAAAAGAGCCTCGCTGTTCACCTGCACTGCTTCCTGGTAAACTGTAACATTCTCATGCTGCCAAAAAAAAGAAAAAGAAAAAAAAACCAACACAATTTCCAGGATCTCAGAAGAAAAATAACAAAGCCATTGACAAGTTACAGATTTCCAGGAAGACGGAGGGGGAAAAAAAGGTGACAAGGGAGGAGTCTAGAAAAGAGAGCAAGGTTCCCCCTGGACTCTTAAGTACCCCCAAGTCCCTTGTAAAAGGGCTCCTGAGCTCTGTGGAACAGGAGGGAGGGACTGAAAAGTGCCGGTCAAGGTTGTGCCAACTCAACCTTCCATCTTCACTCACCATTAGGCTGGGTATCCTTAGAAAGTCTTCTTTGTCAGACTTCCTGACAAATTCTTCAATGAACATTAGAATCCAGCCTGCTAAAACTGATAGCCATTGAGAACATTTTTCTCTCCTTAGGAATGAAGAGTTTGGGGAGCAATGACTAGTTTTCTTACTGACATGCCCAGTGAGCAGCCCTGAATGAGCCCGAAATCCTTTGAAACTGTGCCATGAAATATTGCCATCACATTTCCATAGTTCCTGCTTGGGGGAGAATAAGAGAAAGGATACTTGGTGAGGGCTTTGAAGAGAGGAATGGGGAGAAATTTTCACTTGAGAAAAATATTGTCCTTTCCATGAGGAAGGCAAGATTTATGTGCTGTGTAAAGGGTGCCTGGGCAGTTCTCTGAACTGCCAAATCTTAAATCAAATAGTATATATTTCTTAGCCTTCCAGAGAGCCGTATCTAATGGTGACAGGCTAGTCACACAGGCCTTAGCAGGTACTTTACGGCTCTCTCTGAGCTCTGCATTCCAGGCTGAGGAATGAATGATACAGGAAACGCACACTTATCCACATTGGTGTCATTTGCTTCCAAAGCCAGACTTCCATTTTAAGAAAATCTTTAAAGTAACAAATCCACAGATAAAAACAACAACAACAAAAGCACTGGGCCTTCAAACACTTCCACCAGCCCCTAAAGTGTCAACCCTGTCTACACTTGTCAATCACTGTCATCCCTGCTCTGCCTTATCTCTGCTCATGGATTACCCTGGATCATGGTTCTCATGACTTTCAGTAATGCAACACAATCATAAACACATCCAACACGGTATAGTTAAGATTCTTCCCATTTGATTTCATTAAAACCTCTTTTTTTTTAAGTGTGAGTATCTAAAAATTCTCTATGTTTACTTTCAAGGTTGAGTGAGAACTTAAATTGACTAACCAGTAATAGAGGTGATTTTGGCACCTGATCCATAGATATGAAATCAGGGTTTAAGTAATAATAGGGATGATTGCCTCATTTGATAATCTGGCTTTCTCCCTGAACCTGTCAGGAAAATCTATGGGTAGACTAGCATGAGCTTCTGGAAATTATAGTCATAATTGGAAAGATGAGGCTGAATTCCTACTGATGAGCCCAAGGGGAGTTATAAGATATTATTTTAGGAAAAAAGGGGGAGCCCTCAAATAATAAATGGGTATGGTTGAAGATAATATACATTAGTAAGAATATTAAAACTCCACTTTAACTGGAAAAATGATCTCAATGGTTTTATGAGGAGTTAGTAGGATTATGGGGACCAAATTTTTATTTTTATTTTCAGTTATTTGAACATACTTCCCTGATCAAGGTATCCCCAACTTGTGGACACAAGTCATCTATTTTGAAATTTTATCCAGTCCCTTGGCAGGGTGAGATGCTTTGCCATTGTAAAATGTCCAAATTGGGTGCAATGTGGCCATGTTGGTGAATGTAAGGTTAGTATTCCCGATGACCACCCAGGAACCACTGTGCAGCCATTTATTTTAAACATAGGAAGGGAAATTTTTGGCTGATGTCTAACAGAAATGAATAATTCTGATGTCAAAGCCCTTTAAAAAGCTTTTAAGGGTAAAATGCTAAATGAGAAAGGAAGTGTCTGTAATCTATGTTTCTTAACAAAACAATTTCTCTTTATTTATCTGCTTAGATCATTCTTCTTGGAAAATGACTGAGGTAATTTGTATTTCAATTATTATTTTTATCTTGTTTTTTAAAGTCTAAAGTGTTGGTTTTTGCTGTAGTTTTAGATATCTTCTGAGAAAAAAAATATTTTGAACTCTTAAAAAACTTAACCTTTGTAAAATGTAAAATTATCAAGCTTGGATCTACCCACTGAGCACAAAATGGTGTCACCATCTGGACACTAGAGGGTTCACAGCTACCATTATGCAAATCCTATCAAATGGCTCTAATTTTAGAGGCAATGGTAGCCAAAAGAATGGAGAATCTGCCATGTTTCTGGTTAATGAACTCTGACCACACTTCTTTCTTCTGAACATTTCTCAGACAAATCCTTTCCTCCTTGCCTCCCCTCCTGGCTAAATCCTCCCTTTCTAGACTGACCAGTGCATGGGAAAAAATATCTACTTTCTCCCTTTGTCTTGTCCAAAATGATGTACATAAGACATAAATAGTTGTGAAACATTTTTAAGTGCCCTGACAGTGGCCCGCATTCTTGAAAGATTCAGATTATTACATTATACAAGGGTTAGGTTTAATTATTATTGGGTTGTTTAATTTTTGCCATGAAAATAGCCATAATCCCCTGCATTACTTAAGTGGCAGAAGAGATTGAAAACTGCACACTCATTCTCTTATGCCTGCCACTGTTAGGTCCAGGGAATCAATCCCATGTGCATGGTTCATCAACTGTGGCATAAACTGTGTCATCGACTTAACCTATGTAGACGCAGCAGAAATTCCATCTTTCATGTGACAATGATGAATATCCACTTATTCCTTCTCTTCATGTCCTTGACCTAAAATATCAGGGGTGACATATGTGTTACACTTACTAGCTTTGTGAGGCAGAGACCCAAGTAAAGAATTATCTAGCATTATTGCCTCTGTCCTCTTCATTGCCAAACAGTAAGAGCAGCCCAGTTGATACTTCTGTTGACTGAATGATCTGTTTTTGTACATACCATCTTTTTTGTACATTAAAGTCCACGAAGGATCTTGAAAATGCAAAGAAAAAAAAATGTGGTGCAGAGAATAAACTTTGGTTTAAGGGTCCAGGGAGAGGCTTTCCTTTAAAAATATTATGTACAATACATAAAAATAATGATGAAATTCTATCTTTCTCAAATCAATGACTATTTTATAAATATGCATTTAGGAAAGAACTCAATTGCAATTTGCCAAGTTAAACAAAAAAGACACACACATAATGCTTCTAGAAGGAAATGATCTCCAAGATTTCTTATATGGACAGTTCTGAAGAGTACCTGATTTTTTTTTCCTAAATGAAGTATAATCATGTCCCAAGAGGGAGAGAAAAGGAATGTGCAAGCATTTGCTTATGTTGGTTCAATCCGCAGTTACTGGAGGAAGAGAACAGAAAATCAGTAAAGATATCTGTTTCCTGAAAGCAAGCAGAAAACATGAAGGTAAATGTGTTGAGGAAATGTAGACTATTATGTAAACTTCCTTGTAAATTCTGTACATAGTTCATTGAACTGTTCCCTGTGGCGTGATGGTCCTCTACTTTGGGTGGATATTTGAAAACTCTGAGCATTGTAAATAATGTAAGCTTATAAAGCATTTGCTTTTATTCATGAAGCAAAATGACTAGTGATTTGGACCCAAACCAGAATCTTTTTCAGCTCTTCTTGCTCTTTCTCTGCTGTTTCGTGCGTGCAGTTGTGTAACCCTGCTGTAAGCCAGAGCCAGGTGTCTGTGATCACTGCCTCATGCCCCTATCCCACCAAAAGTGTCAACAGCCATGAGAAGGCTGCAAGCCTGTGGGGCCCAAGAACAGCACACCAGCAGAAACGGGGACGGGAGCAAACTGCTCCTTAAACCATGTCATGAAAAGTAGATGGACATGTTGTTTTCAGTCATTTGTGAGTATTCATATCTCCAGATATGGAATTATCCATGCCATTGAGCAGGGTCAGGAATGCAAGAGATGCTCAAAATCCACAGGTGATCCAAAGCTTCATTTGTGCCAATAGCTTTAGCCTCTAACTTCTCTTTTGCCATGTTTCCCAGAACTTTCCCAAAAATAACAGTGAATAAAAGGGATAATGTGATCAGGGTAAACAATCAAATGTCCAAAAGTATAGGAAAAGATAGATGACAGTCTTGATGACACTAACTGGTTGATTCATTTCCAAAAGATCCAGTGGTAACCATGTCATTATTATTTAAAAGGAAAGAGAAATATTGTTATAAACTGGGAACTGAAACAAGAATTTTCAGCTGGGGGTAGGGAGATGAGTAATATGTGCTAATTAAGCTTAAAAGAAGGTCTGGTAATTAAATGTTCTCAAATATATTTCCCCCAAGTATTTGTATTCTTGAAAAAGTCTTTAGAATGATGGAATATTGTGCTATAAGATGTGTTTCCATGCAAACTGGCAATTCCAGAGAGGGTGATGGCATGTACAGAAATTCTACAAGTAATCAGGGATAGAAATAGTTTTCCTAGTAATGTGTTAGAGGGAACAGCATCTTTCTTGGAGTTAAGAAATTAGCAGAGTTGGACTTTGGGTCAGTACTTGAAATGCTAGGACAGCATACACGGGGAGCCATCACTGTGAGCCGTTTTGGTTCCAAAATGTGCCCACTAGAGTTCACTACTAGTGGAAAAAGAAAAATGACTCATCAGGTCACTTTGAAGATTAAGAATACATTGTGCTTTTACTTTAACCTACCTTTTTTAAGATATGAAATCAACTAAAGTGATAGAAAACGTCATTGTTGGAGGCTGTGGTTACACAAGCAAGCACTTGAAAGAAAAGAAAGTTAATAAAAGAACTGCAAACCAAAAAATACTGAGTTTCTAGAAGGATAAGAATGAAGAGTTTTGTGTTTATTTTTACTTCTTCCATAGGAAGAATTTCCTAGTTGAATTGAAGAGCTCTAACAGTTGGTTAGGGTTTTTTTTTTGTTGTTGTTCTTTTGCCTAATTAAAAAGTCATTGGTATATCAAAGGACTCAGAATCATTCCTGATTGGCCCCTAGAGCCCTTGCATATCCTGGACTCATCAAAAAGGCTTCAGTAAGAATTCAATGTGAGAAAATTAGGTATATTTCTGAACCAGTTGGGTAAGAAAAACATTCTCCTAACCAATTCTACCTGCACATTCTGTCTTGCAGACAATCAAACAATAAATCAATAGAAATAGATGAAAAAAAGAAATAATAATAAGTAGCATGATTTCATTTGCCTTAGGTATACAGGGTCACAGATTATCTTAAAACAATCCCATTCAAAAGCCAAAGGATGAAGAAGGGCAATCAGTCTCGCTGCCTGGCTCTTGCTTCTTTCTCAGTTTCCCTTTGAAAAGAAACAAGGAAGATGAGACATTTCCCAATATATTTAAGTGTGAATTATTAAAATGTGATGTGTATGTGAGCTTTGCGATTTTGGCTTGTGTAAAATACATACCTCTTCTATATTCGTTTCTTCCCACACTGTATACCATCCTGCCTCATGTTAATCCAATGGAATTTATTCCTTTTTCTCATTTCCAAACCTCATAAGCTATCTTGTCCATAAATAGCTAAAAGCTTTAATTTCTTGGATTTACTTCAATTTAATTTACTTCAATTTCTTTGGATTTATCTTCAATTTAATTTCCCACACACACAAAAAAATTAATAATTCCTACTCATTACCTTTAAAAGACCTTTGGAGCAAATTGTAATCAAAGCAACTGTCGTGGGTTATTTTTATTTTCTGTTTTTCTGTTCCTTATGTAAAGAGTACATGTACTTACATAAGCCCTCTCTCTTCTGGCTTATTCAGAATACAATGAAAACACAAATCATTAGCTCAAATCTAGGGAACTTTACATTTTCTATCCCAGAATTTGAAGGTAAAGCCATCTTCTCACATTACATATGCAGTAACATGAGGAACTCATGCTGTATTAATTCTTCATCAAGCTTATCTACTAATGCCCCCCTTCAGTCTTAATTGTACCAAAAAGTTGAAACTGTATTATTAAATCTCCCAGAAGACTTTATGGTTCAAGTAACACAACACTGGTTACAGACTGTCCTTTAAGAACTTAACCCACTTCATCTTTCCTGTACCTAATTCCTGTTCCAGATTTCTCCTTTTATATGTCTCTTTTACCCACTTCCCCTCAGTCTTCTAGCCAGTGTTAAATATTAATTTGTAAGTGGGCAGGTCATTGTACAAACTGTCTAAATTAACACCATAAAGTTATGTAGAACTCCTGTTTCCTCTAGACAGCATTTCTATATATTTAGAGAACTAATTTTCTAAATATCTAAAATCGGTATACAGTCAAACCTTGAAAGTTTAACAATAGATGAGCTACATGGCAAGAGCAGGGAAATGGAATACACCTTCCAGCGGACGTGAGATGGAATCAGTGGATGGAAGACACCTTAGAATTAGAACTGGGACATGGCCTTTGTGTTGTCTCTGCCACTACCTTAGTAAGTGACTCTGGATATACCACCAATGACTTCCACCTTCTCTTCCAGAAAGGTACTTTTAGAGACGTTCATTTGTATGGGAAGCTCAAAATAATATGCAGAAGCACAATGGCCTCTGCTAACATAGCCTCATAAATTTAGTAAAAATCCTTGTAGCTTGTGAGAGTAAGCCATCTGCTATCAAGTGAACTGAATTCAATACTTGTTTATATTCCTTTTAAAAATATCTCAAATACACAATTATGCAGTCAAGTGGTAAAAAAAAAACAAATATCTTGCTATTTTTATAATGTTCTATGTCACAATATTTTCCTTTAAGAGCATTTTTAAGAGTCTCAGATAGTGTATAGCAATGTTATCTTGTCACTAATTTTAGATTTCTGGAATATGTAGGTATCCTTAGGTCATCCTCTGTAATTCAGTCAAGAAAAAGCCATGAAACTCCCTCATGGATGGAAAAGTCAATTTCTAGGCAGTATCTAAGCCCAAGTGCTGTCATGATGCTCTTCTCAATTTGGGACCTTCACTGTGTCCTAAAAGTGGAGTGGCAGGTTTAGTTGTGCTGTCAGACAAGAAGCAGGTGCCCATCTAATTAGAACCTCTCCTTCTCCATGACTCCAACCCCTCTTGCCCCCACTTCACCAGTTAAGCTTGTGAAATACTCTAGGTACAGCCATGATAAGTGTGTAGTCTGTGGTTTAGCATCTCTGGCTCTTCATATTCTTCAAGCATCATTTCCATTCTAAGTCTCTGAATATAGTCTCCAACATGATTTTTGAAAAGATGTTCCTATTTTTTTCTCCTTCTGTAAAGATACCAAATCCAAAACTTTCAGGATTCTTCTAAAAGTCTCCTTACCATACAAAATTGTTAGGATAGTGCCTAGAAATTCTGCCTTTCCACTGTAGGTCCATTTATGAATGTGGTGAACTTTTTCTTTCTTCAGCACAATTGGCTTAACATTCTGCCCTTCAACCTCAACCTACAAAGACTATTGTTTAAACCTCCCCCATGCAGAGGTGCGCTCACTATTCCTCTTTAAGTAGTAAATCTGCTTCGCATCCATTTTACCTAGAGATGGCTTCACATTTAATGGTATGATTTTGAAGACAGAGAAAGCACTAGCTTAAATTCTGACCAAGATATGAGGTTAATACTTACTTGGAGATAAATGGAAAAAATATATATGTGTGTGTGTGTGTGTGTGTGTGTGTGTGTGTATATATTATATATATATA
>NW_026000108.1:37255457-37277112 GCF_001458135.2 Marmota marmota marmota
GAAAAAACTTTTTAGTTTGAGTAAGTCCCATTTGTTGATTCTAGTTATTAACTTTTGTGCTATGGGCGTCCTATTAAGGAATTTGGAGCCCGACCCCACAATGTGTAGATTGAAGCCAACTTTTTCTTCTATCAGGTGCAGAGTCTCTGATTTGATATCAAGCTCCTTGATCCATTTTGAATTTACTTTTGTGCATGGCGAGAGAAAGGGGTTCAGCTTCATTTTGTTGCATATGGATTTCCAGTTTTCCCAGCACCATTTGTTGAAGATGCTATCCTTTCTCCATTGCATGCTTTTAGCGCCTTTATCAAATATAAGAAAGTTGTAATTTTGTGGATTGGTCTCTGTGTCCTCTATTCTGTACCATTGATCCACCTGCCTGTTTTGGTACCAGTACCATGCTGTTTTTGTTACTATTGCTCTGTAGTACAGTTTGAAATCTGGTATCGCTATACCTCCCGATTCACACTTCCTGCTTAGAATTGCTTTTGCTATTCTGGGTCTTTTGTTTTTCCATATGAATTTCATGATAGCTTTATCTATTTCTACCAGAAATGCCGTTGGGATTTTGATTGGCATTGCGTTGAACCTGTAGAGAACTTTGGGTAATATCGCCTAAGAGGAAATTTTACAGTCAAACTGTTATCTTGTATAACAATAAGTCAAACATGGATTGAAGTAGGGTTGTTTCTGAGTTGGTTGTTTCAGTAAGACAATGATCATGTCATCAAGGACTCACATCCCTTCCATAACCATCCTTCCTTCTTCTGCATATTATCATCACCTGTTTTGGTTACAAAATGACTATGCATACCCCTCCTTACATACTCATATTGAGAGGCAGAAACTTGGTAAGTTTGGTGTTGGATCTTTTTTTAAGAGGAAGGAAATCTTTCCCCATTCAACATGTCCCAAACAGCCATCTCATTTGTCCCATTGGCCATGTTTGGATTATACATCCATTACTATACCAGTCACTGATAAGAGGAATGGAATATGAATGCTGTGACTGGCTTACAACATTGACCCTAGAGCTGCCCAATGCCTGAAAAAAACATGGACAAAAAGAAAGAATAGCTTCTGGGTAGACATCCAACAGTGACTGTCATTCATTAGTCTAGGATGTCAAATACATGTCTCCATACCTAATTGAATGATTTAGTCTTCACTACAATCCTGTAAAGTTATGATGATAATATCAATATCAAAAAAATAGAGGCTTAGGGCTGGAGATATAGCTTAGTTGCATGTACAAGGCCCTGAGTACAATCCCCAATACCATTAAAAAAAATAGAGGTTCAAATAGGTTGAATGATGTAGCCAAGATCTGAGAGCTAGTCACTGGTGAAGTTAGTATTCACTCCCAGCTTTCTTGGCTCTAAAAGCAAAGTTCTTCCAGTCCACTTAAATCTACTGCTTAGATTTAATCCTTTTTACCTTTATCTATGCTTTGGGTAGTTCAAAGATGAGTGGCAAAGAAGAGGAAAGAGGACAGTTGCCACTTCTAATAGCTAAATACCATGACCAGTAGCTACTGTGTCCACTTCTTGTTCTCCTTCTTCTCCACTATCATAGCCCCAACCCATACACAAAAGTATTTTAGTATTCTTTAAGAGAAAGCATAGGAAGAAAGCTTGCACAACAACAGAATAGTCTGATGTATT
The DNA here is from genome assembly GCF_001458135.2 of Marmota marmota marmota. Taxonomy (NCBI): domain Eukaryota; kingdom Metazoa; phylum Chordata; class Mammalia; order Rodentia; family Sciuridae; genus Marmota; species Marmota marmota. Next base: position 37,257,122 of record NW_026000108.1, read on the forward strand.
CCTCAGTGCTTTTAAATTAAGGAACCATATAAGCATAAGCGTCAGATAGTCCCAGTGTTACTAATAGAGCCTCCTTCACTCTCAAAACGTCCACTTGAATAATAAATTACATGGCCACTTGTGTTAAGGGACCTCAGCAATATGAAGGATGTGGAAAACATTAATAAATTCATATTAACAAATTGAAGAAAATAGGTCTTAGCAGCCTGTGAATCATTTATTACTTCTGACCAGTCTTCCCCACCACTCATGCTCATCTTACTTTTCATTGGTCTCCTTACTCAGATTCAAGCAATGAATTCTCAGGCATTCCCTACCTTCCACTCCAAAGCCACACATCATTCCAAACTCTTCTCATTGCCATGATTTAAGATTTACATCTGATTTCCATCCCCCAGATATTATTCTTCTTATACCCACTCCAGTGGTGGTTTATAATCAGGACAACACTACCCAAAAATCCATATGTGAGCACCCCTCCTCATTCCATCCCCTCTCCTGCTAACACTCCCTCAATTCTTGTACTTTGCCCAATAAAATAATTATTTCATCAGTGTATTTCCAGCAGTTTTGTACAGAAATATTCTGCCACCATAAATAAAGTATAAGGTCCTTCAGAGTACACTCCCCATTTTCTAATTCTTTGTACTGTCCAAAGCATCTATTGACCTGTCCATTGCAGAGTCTACAAATGCTGATTAAATGGCCTACAATGGTAAATATAGCAAAAGAAATGCATTTCCATAATAAGCAATATTTTGAAATTACATATAATACCTGTGGGGATAACTCTCCCCAAAGTTCTTTCAGTCCCATAGAACTGAAACCTACAAACTTCAAATAAATTGTAGTCATCACAGTTGAACACAGTTGGTGTCATGCAGAGTGGTCACCAAGATTTTTTTCCACTTTGTATAATAGACTGAATCCTCATAATACTGCCATTCTAGATTCTACCAGTTCTGTTAGAATTGAATTTTCCATTCTAATTATTACTGCTTTTTCCTTTTAGAGAAAGAAAAAAATTCTTTAGGTTTCTTTTTTTTCCCCTGCTTTGTTTATCCATGTTCAACTTATTAAAAGCCTTTTAAATCTAGCTTCTATGGGTGTTTATTCTTGAAGTTGGGAACTGGAACATTCTGATGTGAATTCTAAGAGAATACTCCTAGAAGATACTGCATACCAAATTGTATTTCTGCCAAGATATTAGTAGAAGGTTTGGATCTGAGAGGTTTTTTTTTTTCTTTTTTTGACATTTGTCACTGCTTCTCAAGACTAAATATGTACAGCAAAATGCCTTTTTAGAAGGCTCTTTAAATTATTAACATTCCTGTCTCCTACTAAGTATTTACTTATTTGCACAGAAGAAATATAATTTGCAAGCCTTACCTCAGAGTGGCAACCAGCTGCCCCAGTTTTACTAAATAACATATTTTTCTACATGTATTTCCCCAATACATTGAATTACAGTGTATCTGCTTTTTCTTTTTTTAATCGACTCATTAATGATGTGTTTCCTACATGTTTTAAAAATACTCACTGGATAAAGCTTGAAGTATATTATATTTTGCATTGATTCTCGACATATTTTTAGGGAAGCCCCTAGATTATTCTCACTCACTATAGTGCCATGGAAAAAAGAACTATATATCCAAGTGACCTTTCATACTCAGAATACCACTACTTTTCTACAAAGGGAATGCATATGATTCTATATACACATATATTTATTGAGCATGTTACTCACCTCCATACTTTAAAGAGGGCCAATAACCCTCTTGATAAAAACTACTCTGTGAAATTACTACAAGGTCAAGATTGCATGAGGTTTTTGGAAATCAATCCCCACTGATACCAATGTTTACAGTAACCAAAAATTCTTTGACATTTTTAAATAAGCTTTTTATTTTTTGACCACCAGGCAGCATTTTGTGCCATTGTAATGGAAGCCTAATAGCTAATGTGAAATAATGTTAGTGTGTCATTTAAAAGGTTAATGGAAATAAAATCTGGAAAGTTTCATATTGTTAAAATACAAATAAAAACTGTTTTTGAAAGAAAAGCATCTGGGTTAAGGATGGCTTCCTTGAAAAATTCTCCTGGCTATCTATCATCTCTGAATAATTATTTTGCTCCTCTTTTCTTTCTGGGAGGGGACTGAACCTGAGGCAAAGACCTTGACACAGTGATTCAGGAGGTTTGGGGAAGCAGGGCTCCTCAGGCTACAGAATAGGAAATGACTATCCTGCCAGCAATGGAACACCTCTTTGGCTATCATTTCACCTGATACTTGATTGAATCCCCAAATTAGCCAATCTTGCCAAACCAATCTTCTGCTATTTTAACTCATAGCAACCTGTACTAAATAGCTGGGGCTTTCAAAAGCAGGTGCTACTTACAAAAGAAATGCATACCTTTTGTTGCCTCTCAAAATCCGTTATGCTAAACTCGCCAAATATGTCAGAGGATATTGTTACGTGTTTTATTCCTTGTGTTTTTAAGTCTCCACTAATCAATTTTGCTATCTACCCTCCTACCAAATGTGATTTAGCTAATCCATAATCTGATTGGTATTGCAAAATTCTTGTAAATAAAGGAATTCCTTTCTCTCTTTATTTTTCAGAAGGCAGAATCTTTCATTGAAAAGAAACATAAATAATATTGAATATTTCTTTTCACATAAGCATTTTCTTTCTTACATGAGCAGATAATACTTTTGTACACCTACCAGACCACTAAAGAAGTTAAATGGCAAGAATAAGTATTTCTGGAAACCTGTAGAAATTTTTTAATGAAGAGAGACAGGTTTTAACAAATGCCAAGAAAGGAAATGGTGGACTCCTTACTTTTATAATTCAAGTTTTCTATTTTGTATCAATATATGCTGCATTTTCTGATTGAAATTGCCATTCTGTCTAATGATATTTGTGACTTTTCTGTAGTTGCTTTTTACACTTGAAATCAACCTTTCATACAGCGTGTACTTTTCTGCATCCTTTCTGTTAGGGACTTGATTAAATTATTGTTTCATTAATTCCTTTTTATGTGCTTAAAGTATGTAATGTTATGCTTTCATTATCTCAAAATCTGTGGAGAAAATCCATGAAGCCTGTAGACTGTGATTTATACACATGAAAGAAGACAGATTTCCCTTAGGCTGTGAATTAGTGAATAACAAATTGTTCAGTGGCCTCTGATCCTGACCCTTTTTCCCTTCATGGCCTTTTTTCTACAATTAGTCATTCATTGAGTAAGTGTGTACTCTTGTAAATGCAAAATCAATTTACATGCAATCAGGTATGGACACAAGAAATGCTTGTGCTCTCGATTTCAGGATTCACAGATAACCCTAACAGTCACAGGACTGACCACAATTCACTAAATATTTTTGTTATTAGTGTGGCTTTGCTATAAAATAAGTTGCTGTTTGCTTTGGTACAAGGTTTTAATTGTTGTAGCAAATGAAAGACAAAACACTTTTGAAAGGCTGGTGTCAAAAACCATCAGCTGTACTTGTAAAAGTAATTGTGCAGCTTCTGAAATGTAGCTTATCACTGTAAATATGTACAATTTATGTCAGCTTGTTTATTTCAAAACCACAAATAAAAAATTTTTAATGAAAAAATGCCTATATATAAAAAGCTTACTTTGTACTGTTTTAAACATGCAAGATTTCAGGTATATCATTTTATAATTCTTAAAAATGTTTAGCATTCTGAATTTATCATTTCAAAGCTTTTATGGTAAAATTTAATACAAAGCTAAATTGCTTCAGTTGGAAGTAATTCTTTGCAGGATTATCCAACAATTGGGGAAAAAGAGGGACCAGCACTTTTCCAGGAGCTTGTTTCTGTATCATTTTGAGTTTTTAAAAAATATTCATACAAACATGCCTTACAAACATTTGGACAAATGGAATATTTACATATCAGGGAAAAAATGAAGAAATAAAGTCTTATTTTCAAACATGATATTTAAAACTGATTTAACAGCACCCATTTGTGAGGTGCATTGTGTCAAATTCTTTTAAAATCTCCACTGTAAATACGAATATTGGAGTTGGCCTATTGGTCAGTCTTTCATCATTTGAAGACCTCTAACTTGAAACTCATTCTCTCCCCTCAGAAACAATGTGTTCACAATAAAGCAATGAGCAGACTAAAGGTGTGAAGTTCGTTTATCCATTAAGTATAGTTAGTAGAATAGCTTTCCAATAGGAGTCTACATTCTAGCAAGGAACAACATTAGTATCCATCTAACAAAATAACTGGGAACCACCACTTCATCAGCTGGACTCCTGCCTGCAGGGCTACTTTTTGAGGCATTCAATACTGGCAACTAAATCCAGAAGACTATGTTATATAATGGGAGAAGTAAATGGACATTTGATTTTATTTACAGTAGAAAAACAAACAGAAAAAAAATAAATATATATGTATATATTTAAAACATGTTTAGTATTTACTATCTGAGTAAGAAGCTTAACTAAGACAGGTGTTTAACATCTAACATCTTCCTAAAAAAAGGAAAACAAAGTCTTTATTAATTCAACAAGAAGTTAAAAGTAATCATGCCAGGGCATTGTGAGAAGGCTAGGGCAATGATATCAAACAAAGCTTCTCAGCCTCAGAGAAAATTACCATTTAGATGGCAAGACTAGCTAAGAGCTAAGGGCAAACCAGTGCATCCTCATTCACAGCAATTACGGCATGTCCAGACAGAACTAGGTAAAAGACTTGGTCATCTGCCGGTGTGCACGAGGGTTTTCTGGACAACCGGGAGATTTCCTGTATTTGTGCAGTCAATGTATCTGTGCTGCCACAAGTAACCAAGTAATTTCACCTCTGAGGACACTGCTTTATTTCTTTTAATTTTTGAGTCTGTAAAATTTCAAACATATCCACCACCCATATTATATGACTATCAAGTGTCTACAACTATCAAAGTCACATTAGGGTTATATAACCAGTTCTTTTTTTTTTTTTTTTTTAAAGTAATTTACATCAAATCTTAAATACATTTTCATTTTACTTATACACATTTCTATAAATTATGGGCATAAAAATCTAACCATTATGATATTCATAGCTAACAAAAAATAGTAATTTCTTGGTATCATTAATGCCAAGTCCCTATTCACATTTTCAATTGCCTCAAAATTGCCTTTTTCATCCAGACACAGTGCTGCACACCTATAATCCTAGTGGCTCAGGAGGGAAAGGCAGGAGCCTCAGCAACTTAGTGAGGCCCTATCTCAAAATAAAAAATAAAAAGGACTGGGGATGTGGCTCAGGGGGTGCTTACGCACCCCAGGGTTTAATCCCTGTAGTAAATAAAGGCCTTTTTTACAGCATTTCCTCCACCCAAATGTGGAGCCAAACAGAATCTTCCGGTTGCCTTTGGTTAGACCCAAGTCTCTCACTGGAAAGCATGCACCTTTGCATTTTACTTTACACCACTGACTTGAGGAAACTAGAAACTCTTTTATTCTCCTGCAGAATGTCCATGAGCTTCCTATGGTGATATTCAGCTTGGTCAGTTTTGTCTCTGGAGGTCAACATTACAGATATTTTAGATATCTGGAGTCTGCATCAGAGACATTTTGTGAGAATTAAATTTATCCACGTTATGAGATATCTGTTTTCCCCACTTTGTATTTGGAAATATGGAAGCCCAACAAGACAAAAATAACTTGCCAAGCAAATAATGGAGCCAGAAGCACAACTCCAAAGCCCACTCTCAGCTTTACACTTGGACATAACTTTTCCAATATAACTGCAAACCTAACTAGGTTAATATAAAACTTTTGTTCAGCTTTAACATGTTTAGTTTCAATATGTATTATCAAAGAAAAACTCATAGCACTGAAAAAATAATGTACTTTTCAGGAAGACATTGTATAATTATCATAAAACAGAAATAACCCAAAAGATATTATTAAAATATACTGAAAAAACTTTTCTAATATAGAAATATTTGATCTTTGAAATGAAAGCATTTTTAAAGACAAATTATAAACATGTTCAAAAGATGAACTGCTTTGTATCAAAATGCACCGGCATATAATCTTTTTATCTGAAAGAAGCCCATGTGACTCAGAACTTTTCCACCCTCTCAACTGACTCCAGTATTAATAAATAAATAAGACCCCAAAACAAAGACATCTCCAAGAATGACAAGTTCATGTCAGGATTTACTAGTAGCATGTAAACAAAAGGCAACAATTCCTTATCTAAGCTCAGAATTTCCTTAAGAAGAAAATCATCCATTTATCACACATACTAAAGAAAAAACAAGGGCTATAGATGTCAATCTTAGAAGTGCATTAAACCTATGAATGTTTCTGTCATATATCACCTTCTCCACAAGGGTGTTAGCTAAAAAGTTAACCCCTTTTCAAAGAAACCAGTATTCTTAACAAGTTTCTGTTAGCTTTATTATACACAAATGTTAAATAAATACAACCTTACCTATCCCACTCACTGAGTATGTACAGCATTGTTGTTAATATATTTGCATTTGCAAGGCAGGCTACCACAAGTTGGCTGCTTTTGCTAAACAGACTGGAGCTGAGACTCAGCCTGTAAGGTACAGCCCAGCAGCACATAATCTGTACCCCCTAAGAACATTATTCTCTGGATGTTTAGCTTAGTTTCGAGTTTAGTTTAAACCTGTTCTCTTTAAATGGGTTTTAAATATTTTTAGGATGCTTTTCTTTAATTAACTCCAGAGATAAAATAAAATGCTACATATTCAGCTCTATTTTTTAACCTTAATTTTAAGATCTAATGTCATCAGGATATAGTTACAGGACAAATAAACATTTGATTCTATCTTCCCATCTTCTCTAACACAGACAAAAAGAATTAATATACTTACACAATCTTATAATTTACTGTCCACATTTCTTAGGCACTCACTTCATAATAAAGTGGTAGCAAGATGGAATGGGAACACTCACACACTATAAAACGGTAAAATCACTTCAAGAAACAGTTTGGCAGTATCTTGAAAAGGTAAATATAAACCTACCATATGACCCAGGCATTTCACTCTAAAGTATTTACCCCCAAGAAGTAATGTAGCATTGTGATTATGTAAAATTTTGTTCTTAAGAAATGCATGCTAAAATACCTTGGTAAATTGTGATGATTTCTATAACTTACTTTAACTAATTCAGCAAAAATAAAATTGTATTGTATATAAAGTTCTAATAATACATAAATAAAATATATACAGGGGCTGGGGTTGTGACTCAGAGGTAGAGAGCTTGCCTGGGGCCCTGGGTTCGATCCTCAGCACCACATAAAGATATTGCGTTCCACCTATAACTAAAAAATAAACATTAAAAAATATACAAATGTATATAATATATACTATATGTGTATATGAGTATACACATATAATATATATCAAATATTGCACAATGTTAATTCTGTGGCACCTTGACTAATATATACAGTAGTTCATTGTACTATTTTGCCCTTTGTGTTGTTTAAAATTTTGCATCATTAAAGGGTTTCTTTCTAAATTAAAATAAGTCAAAGGAAAATAAAACAAAAAAATTATCAAACTGTATACATTAAATAATGACAGTATGTAGTTTGCTGATTAGATTTCAATAAAGCTGTTGAAAATGCCAATGGAACAATACCATGTGGTGAGAGAAGGATTAAATAGGGCAAGATTTTTTTCCTTGTGAAGGAGAATCCTGCCTAGAAAGATGCAATTCAGAAGAGGCCTCAAGAGCAGTGGTACTCACAGTGCTGGTCTGCAAACTGTTACTGGTCCAAAATGATCTAAGATTTTGCACAAGAAGGTAAATCAAGAACTACACTAAGCACACTCACTGTTTACTTCAGCTGGTACATTTTTCATAACCAAAATGTCTAGATGAAGCGAGCACCAAACACATTGTTAACCCTTCTGGACCAAGCTCCTTTTCTAATTGATAACTTATAATGACTGGCACAGTACACAGTACACAGATACATTTTGAGTAATACTGCTTAGATCACACTCACATATTTATTAAAATGCTCTAAGCCTATCCTCACCTGTATGATTAGAGGTGAAGATATGCTTATCATCCTGTCATCCTCTGGACATCTCAAAGGATAGCCTGATACTTTAATGCACCACAAAGCTTGCAAATAGTAGACACCACTTAATTATGCATTGCTGACTTCTGAATATGTAGAAAGTTATTTGAAACAAAGTAATACATAAAAATGAAACATGACACTTTTTATTTGTTCAGAATACTTATTTTTAAAGTTAGCTGAGGTTAAAAATTTTCTGTTTTCCACTGTATTTGTAACATCCAAAAGTGTTAAGTTCATTATTAAGAATTTATAACAAAACAGGACCTGTAGATAGTCTTACCTGATACCCCAATAACAATATATACACTACACAATGACATCTCATCAGAACATAGTCTCCCAACCAGACATGGAAATGCAGAAATAGTAATGTTATTTTCATTTCTGTGTGTTCCAGATTTAATTCATAGAATCTATAAACTCACATAAATTTTGAATTATTTTGTTTTTTCATGTCTGATAAAGACCCTTTCTCTAAGAAACTTTATATTTTATAATCTTTTCTTTGAAATATGAGAAAGATATGAAATCTCCTGAGTTATAAATGCAGCTTATACATTGTTTTTAAAAGTTATTCTTAAATATCACAAATTAATTATATATCCATAATACATGTCTTTTCTAGTCACATAATTTTTAAGCAATATTCAAGTATGTTTGTGCTTCTGCATGTTTACATTACTTTATAAGCTATTTTTACCTTTCAATAAAATTTTATCTACACAAATTTCTCAAATATTTAATAAATGAGACAAAACAATCATTATGAAAATATAAACTGCAACTACATCTTTTTCATCTTTCATTTTGTCTATTTCTTATCTACCAAGTAATTTCCTGTTCCTTAGGGAGGCTGGTAGACTTTTATCTTTCAAATCTCAGCTCTGCTGCCCTCTCAGCCTGATGTAGAGTCAATACATCTCAGGGGTCTTGAACACACAGTATTCACTCTCCCATATCAAGTGTTGCAGTGACATCTGATAGCTCTGGTAGCCATTATTTCCTGTTATTTCAACTGCAGGACCACCTTAAAACATAAATTGGAAAGGAAAATATCAGGTTATACTAGAATGATGCTGATGTATGCTAAATAAAATGCTCTGGAGTCTGTGAAGAGGAGATAGAGAATTAGTAACAGTAACTGCTGGTCCCTGACTGACAGGGTCTGTGGCTTCACCACACCTACTCCACATATTTCAGCCCCATCCAAAGGACAGCCACCCTTGGACTACCAATTCGGTTTCTGAGCCTATGAACCAATCATTGAGGAATTAAAATGTCTAACTAACTGCAGAGTATGGAAAGAAGTTGGCATTTATCAGTTTTTTTAAAAGGTGGGACCAGGAAGTATACTGGCAGCCAGAGAAGTGGGTAAGAATAATTAAGACTTAATCATTAAGACTACATCACATGAGACACTGCTGAGGAATAATGAAGGAATATACATATACAAGGATCATTAGTGTTATTTCTTCCTCACAGCAATAGTTTCTGCTGTTTATTATTTTTTGCATTTATTAAATACTAGTGGTTATTGTTATTTAGCCAATGCTTTGTAAACATAAAATTTTTACACATTCACTACTTCTATCTCATCTTAACCTGATTTTGTCATAATAACTACATGTCGTATTTTATCTCCCATATTTAGAGGATTACAAAAGCAATTTTCTTTCATTTTTCCAGTTAAATAAGACATTATTTTCAGGACTATAACTATTTTTAATCCTAAGAACTCTTCAGAACCAACTAATTTCATAGTTTCAATGTAAGAAAAAAATAATCATTAATGAGCACTAAAGCAAAGCAAATCCATCTGTTAAAAATAACATAATTTTCTTTCAAAAATAATTACTTGGTAAATTATGCCTCAAATTAAATACCAGTTACAATTAATTCAATGTCTAAAACTAGAGATCAAGTTTATGAACAAGTATCTTCTGTATTGGCATAAAATATCAGGGAACAGAGAGACACTAAGAGTGAAACCAAAGTTTTTCTTTTATTGCTCCACATGTATCAATCAAAACTTTAAAAAATTTAATCTATATGATAAAATTAAAACAAATACCTTATTAGCTGCTTCCAAGGAATTTATTAGATTCTGCAGCTCTTCTTTACTCATTTCAACCGAATATGGCTTTACTTCACCATTTTCTTTTACATCTAGATGAAGGTTTAAGAGTGGCATTTGTAAAGTAGCAATCTTGTCGCTAGAAAGTGCAAGCTGTTCAAAATGAGGAAAACAGTAATTAATAAATACTATAAGGGAACATATTAAGTATGCATCAGAGCTTATAAACAAGACATTTTAAAAAAGAAAACAAACTCATTTCAAAACAATACATATTTGAAGCATAGAAAGAGAAAGAGAATAAATGAAAGAGAGGAAGTAGGTAGGCAGGGACAACCAGTGGCAGTTTTGTGGCAGGAGCTTAGTCTGGCTTAACAAGTTACACTTTCTTTAGGATTGTAATTATTGTTTTAATCATAAGAACTATCAGGAGTATAGAATGGGTCCAATGCAACAAGAAACAGAATTCTTAAAGAAGATTAAAGATCGCAAGATTATTATTATTATTGGTGTATACAGATAAATGAGACTAAAAATACTGGTAAAATCTCAAATTAAGATGCTTAATTACTTCATCATCAGCCATCTATTAAACTATTAATAAATGTCATCAACATATCATTTCCAATTAGTACCACTCAACAAAACCACTGAACAAATTTACCTCACTACTTAGTTTCTGTCTTCAGAGTATGTGTATCCTACAGAAATTGAGACTTTAAATACAGTATTTATGGTATTAGTAGTTTTTGAAACAAGCGCTGTAGCTTCATTGGAGATAACAAAGGGAAACTCAATTATCTAGAATCTGAGCCAGAAAACCCTACAATCTTTATTTGGAGTGCTCCCTTTTAGGGGTGCACGGAGGGAGGGGGGCAGGGGTTGGTGGCGCTAGTTGTGTAATGGTAAGGAAAACACTCCCTAACAAGCAACATCAAAGTACCTTTCTTGGGGTACCAGAGGAGTTAATCCTCACATATATCCATTCTCTCTCCCCAAAACAGTACTCATAATATGTGGGATTTTGGAAGTCTCACCTTCTGGTTGTCTACCTTACAGATAATTTTCCTCAATATTTTCAAAAGGTAGTTTCTCACCCTATGTCTGAATACCACCAATGATGAGAAGTGAACTACCTCAAGAAGTGATTAAAATCACTTCCAGATACTCATAGTTGTTAAGTTCTTCCTTGGGTTCAATTCAAACCCATCTTACTACAAATGATACAGTTTTGCCCTTGTCCTAGTCTCTAGAGTCAATGAGCACACACTTATTCCCTTATCCATGACTTTTGGATTTTTGAAAATAACTATGGTATTTCTACTAGATTTCATCTTTTCTAGGGACATGGTCTCATGAGTTTTAAACCAACTTCACAAATCATGATTTTAAATTCCTGGTCATTCTTTTTAGCTGAGTTCCAATTTGTTCAAATATCTCTTAAGTTTGGCAGCCAGAATTTTTAAAAAGTTATTAAACTAACTAAAAAGATTTAACAGCTAAAAACCGAATCTATGAGAACTATCCCTTGCTTAAAACATTGCATTTCTACTAACAAATCATACTGAACCAACATCAGTTAAACTACATTTTGGTAAACCAAAACCACCAAAGATTTCTCTTACATGCTGCAGTTAGCATTTCTACCCTATCTTTCATATTTATAAAAACATAAATCTATTTATTTAAATGAAAAATCCTCTACTTAGGTGATCATTGATTAGTTTATTGTGCTTCATTTGGTCCATCAGTATAATAAGAGGTAAAATAATTTTAAACTTTGATTATATATTTAGTATATCTTTTATGTCACTCTCCAATTTGATCAACATAATATTCATAAAAATGTTAAAGAAGGCTGGGCCAAGATCAGAACCAGACTTTCTTGTCTAATATAATTCATCTACCTTTGGATAGTTATGTACACAGTTACAAACCCATCTGTGTTATGTTCCCAACTTTGTCTCCCATTAGTCCACAAAAACAATACGAGGCACTTTATCTAGGGTCAAGATAAAATCAAGGAACACAATATATTTGTTTTCTCCTCATCTACGGGTCTAAGTCCTTCATACAGGATGGGAAGTTGATCTGTCATTGCTCTTTATTAACCCTACTGATCATGATTATCTTCAAAATGTTTCAAAACTACTGTTTTAATAACACATCATAGATCTTCCTCCCAGAAGTAGAATCACATTTATCAATCTTTAGAATGCTATAAAGTCTAGAAACCTCTAGCTAAATATATATGGTGAATATATATATTGCCACACTATTTATGATTTACAGGTCTTAAAAGATTTATAGGTATAGTTAAATTTACTATTAATGCATTGTTACTGTTCATGGTGTCTTGGAGTATTTTACACCCAAGCTAACGCAAAAGATGTAACTTAAATCATTTTTGATATCTCTTTGGAACAATGCCTTTCTAAACTAAAAGAAATTTTAGATATATATTATAAAAAATAGTTCCCTATATACAAAAAAATGAAACAAAAAACATATATACTCACAAACAGATTCTCACCTTTAACTGCCAATCAAAATCCTGTAACTGTGCAGAAGAAATATCAACTATTTCTCTTAAAAGAACTTGCTTGATTTCATTTTTCCTACTTTTCAAGCATTTCATGATAGCTTCTTGATGAGATGAATTCAAATGATTCAATTGCTGAAGTGTCTACAAAAATAAAAATAAGTGGTTAGAATATACATGAAAGGGTCTTTCTGCTTAAAATGTAACATAGTTCCCCTCTCCCATCACACACCTTTTTAAAATGATAGTGAATGAAAAAAAGAAATAATACTTTTATAATCATGCAAAGAATAAGATGAGACTGGATAACCAGCAAATAGGTTTTAACAAATTCCTATAAAACAGAAAGCAAAGAAAAATGGCTGACTGATAAAACAGCATGGAAGTAAATACACCTGAGAGCAAGAAAGCTGACTGAGCTCAATTAAAGCACCAAACAACATGCTCTCAAGGCAAGAAGCATAACAGGAAATAGAGAACAGTAAAATGGCCATTCAACAGAAAGACCTAACAGTAATAAATTAATGTGTACATAATAACATAGCTTCAAAATAGAGCAGCAAAATATGGCAGTTCTGAAAAGTGAAAATTACATTCATAATGAGAAATGTTACCAGAACTCTTAGTAACTGACAGAAAAACATTTTTTAAAACTTAGCAAAGACAGAAAATATTTAAAAACACTATTTTTTCACTTAATTGATATACAGAATGTTGTACCTGACAAGTGTTAAATAAACAGTGTTTTCAAATGTATATAGAAGATTCACCAAAATAAACCATATGCTGAGCCATGGTAGCAAACCATGAAGGGCTGAAATAATACTGTTTGTATTTTTTGATTACTGTAGAACTAAATCAAAACTGATAAGATTAAAAAAACTGTTTCCAAGTATTCAAAAATTAAGCAACTCAATTCTAAATGAATAGTCACAAAAATTCTTCCAGAGAACAGGAAAAGGAAAAAATGCTTCCCAAACCCATTCCATGAGCCCAGAATAAAATTTGACAAGGGAATTTCAGAAAAAGAAAAACCACAGGCCACTCTCACTCAAATATAGATGCAAAAAAACCTAAACAAAATATTGGTGTATCAGAACCAAGAAACACATGAGAAAAGAATACCTCCTAACCATCTAAAATTTATTCTGGCAAGTGAAGTTTAAGTTTAGTTTAACATTCAAAGATAATCACCACATTAACAAAATTGAGGTGAAAAAATAATAAGTTTAGGAAAAAACAGTTAATAAAATTCAATATCCACTCATGATAAAAAATTATCAGCAAAGTTGGGAATGTAAGAATCTTTTTTAATCAGAGAATTCTTACTTATAAAGTGATTCAGTTAGCATACTAAATGGTAAAATAGTATTTGCTTTCTCCCTAAGGTCAGGAATAAGATATGTGTCTACTATCACTGGTTTTTTGTTTTTTTTCCCCCAACACTGTCCTAAAGGTATCAGCCAATGTAATAAAGTAGGAAAAATAAATAAAAAGTATTAAAATTTAAAGAGAGTCATATAAATCCTCTCACCCTTAAAAACTTTGAATAAGATCTACAAGACTAAAGAACATCAAAAACATCACTTAATTAAAAATAAATACCAGAAATATTGGCAAGATCTCCCTACTAAAAACTATAAAACAGTAAGAAACAAGAGTAAAACTAATAAATATAAGAAAGGATATCCTACTTTCACAGACTAGAAAATTAAATATTGTTATCAATTCTCCTCTAAAAGACATAGAGATTCAGTTCAATACCCATTAAAATGCCAACAGATATTTTGTTTTGTTTTTGTTTTTGTTTGGGGAGGGCTGGTTAAAACTGATAAGCCTATTCTAAAATGTACACAAAGACAAAGAGGACGTAGACTAGCCAAGACAATCTTGAAGAAACATGAAGTTGATATCTTATACTAGATATCAAGACTTAGTGTAGTTTTAGTGTAGTTTATCTCTATAGTAATTTCAGCAGTGCAGAACTAACAAATAGAGACAATGTAATACAATAAAGAGCCCATAAATAGATCCCCTCACAGGGCCACCTGATTTACCACAAAGGTTGCACAGTAATACTGTGAAGAAGGATGCTCGTTTCAATAAACGGTAGTGAGTCAAATGTATATTCATATAGAAAAACTTGAACTTAACCCATCCTCCATACACAAATATTAATTCAAAATCTATTAGTGATACAAATATGAGAGCTAAAACAATCAAGCCTCTATGAGAAAACATACAGGGATATCTTAACATCTTCAGGGCAAATATTTCTTAAGTAGGTCAATGATAGCACTAACCACCAAAAAAGAAAAACTTGACTTGATTAAAAATCAGAACGTCATAAAAAGACACCATTAAGAGACTGAAAAGTCATGTAATAAAGATTTAAAATACATACATACATCTAACAACTCATGTTCAGAGTATCATTCTAATCAATATGAAAATAAACAGAACTCCAATCTCTTAAAAAAGTGAGCAACATATATAAATATGTCCAAATGATCTTTGACAAAGATACAAAAGCAATTCAGTGGAAGAAGGCTCTCCCAAGGCCCTGCAATTTCACTTCAAGACGTCTACTGTACAAAAGCTGGCTTAGGCATCTACAAGGAGACAAATACATCTGCAGCCAGCACCACTTAGAGTAACCAAAGAGGCAACAACCTAAGTGTTAGCAGGGTCATAAATAAATAAAATTTAATTCCTATCAACCAACAGTACAAGGGGATGAAACACATACACTAGATTCACGTTCAACAAGATAAATCTAAAATACAATATTACATCAAAAACAATTTACAAATGGATACACATGTTATCATTTAAAACCCAAACACTTAAACATACCAAATAATTGCATATGCTGCTTAAAAATGTGAATGTACATAAATATGGAATACAAAACATGACCACCACCTTCAAGAGTAGTGATCTCGGGGTAGGGATTTGTGGCTCAGTGGTACAGCACTTGTCTAGCACACGTGAGGCAGTGGGTTCCATCCTGAGCACCACATTAAAAAAATAAAATGAAGTCATTATGTCCATCTACAACTAAAAATAAAAAAAGAGTAGTGATCTCTAGATGAGAGTGGCATATTCTATTGAGGAAGGAGAGTATTTAGGTTATCTCTGTAAAGATTTATTTCTAAAACACATAAACCAGAAACATACAAAGTAAAATGTTAAAAATTATTTAAACATGTTTCTGGAGACATAGGTATTGGTTATCTAACTTCTTATTTTCTTCTAGATGCTTTAAATGTTTCACAACTAAAAAAGTAACAACAAAACAAAAAGAAGTAACAACCAAAAAAGGGCCAAGCACCAGAAATTCCACAAAAAAGATTTTCCATTTACTTACAAATTATGAGGTTTTGCTGTTAAATTCAGTACTTACCGATAATGGCCCTTGTATTATATGGTGCTCTAAAAACCAACTTAAAAAAAAAAAAAAAAAAAAACTTTAAAAAAATAAAAATATCTGGGCATTATTCATTATAAGGTATAGAGATTTAGAGTGAACTTACCTCTTCATCAGATAAATTTTTACCAACTAGAGCTTTAAAAAATTTGGTAACATCTTCTAAAACATTCATCCATTCTGTTGAATCCCAAACACTGTGGTAGTCCTGGTAGAGAGGATAAGCTCGACCACAGAAGCCATCAATTATTTTGTGAAGTAGCTAGAGAAGAAAAAGGAAAATAAATTTACTTATCAGTAAAATTATAATGGAATTCTCTTCCTCACAGAAAACAGATGTTGGAAGACATTCCTGCTATCTGCAGGAGCAGCTGACACAGAACTATAATTTTTTTAAGATTATTCTTATAAATTAAAAATTAGAGTTCTACAAAAATCCTAGACTTTCCCTTATTATGTCCACCTTCAGAAGCTTAAATAATTTTAAAGATATAGTGTTGTTTTTTTCAATATTCCCAGAAGGAAGATGGTAGTGTAAAAATTTCACCTAAGGATCCTTACACATTTATATCCATGAGCAAAGGGCATGCCTTTTTCATTGAAGTCTTTTATTGTAGTTCTACAATCTTCATTTTGCTTTGCCCCATTTTTCACAACAAATTTACTATTTTTGCTCTACTCCAAGAAGACCCTCAGAAACATTATTTTCCTCTTTTGAATTCCTCTCTGTCTACCTTAATTATCAGTAATTGAAATTCCAACACATAAAGACTGAGTTTTAGAACAAAATTAGACAGTGTGAATTTTAGTCCCACTACTTGCTAGTTTTATTTAAACGTTTGTGTCTCTGCTTCCTCAAGTGCAAAATAAGTATATCATCTACCCTTACCATGCTACATGAATTCCATAATACATGCAAATCACATTGCACATTCTTGGTAACATTATTAAGTCTCTATTATTCTTATATTTGCTACTATCACTCTTAAGATTATTCACGCCTTCAATATATTTGAGTACCTACTATGCCAGAACTATTCTAGGCAAAGATTGATATGATTATCTATTTCAGAAGATATCTGAATCTTATAAAAGTAATAAATGAATTTGCATAACTTGAAAATAGCATTTTAGTGACAAATCTTCTAACTCTTTCCCTCCTGGATCATATTCTTCTCCATTTTAAGAAATAACTCTTTCCCTATAAAATCGTGCATATTTGAACAGAAATGAGCAACTTCTGTTTCCTCACAATAGCTAATGCATGATAAATCGGAATTTTTATGCACCATAAATCAACCAACATACTTGATTTAAAATTTATTCAAATTTCTGCACATATATTCCATTGTATCCTAGACTATCCCCATGCTTCAGCAAAACCCAGAACTCAAACTGAAAAATAAAGGTGCCACATTTTTTGGAATTTTAAAAAATGTATTCATGTAATAAATACTACATTGCAGTTATTCACTAAGGTAATAGAAATACAAAGAAAAGATAACGATAATAGCTATCATTTGTGGACCCCGAAGCACTATAGTGATCCTTACTACAACCCTATGAGGTTATGTATCATGATTATTCCCATTTTACACATGAGAAAACTAGGAATAAATAAGATGAGGCCCTACCATAACAGAGCTTTAAAATTCTATTTCAAAAGGGCAGATATTTTAATAAATAAATAAGTGCATTTAGAATAATAGGGGCTATAACAGAAGTTTATAGAAGATGCAAAAGAGTGGGGAGAAGAAGCAAGGAAAAGGCTAAGTCTTTTGTTGTTGTTGTTCGTTCTAGCTATACATGACAGTAGAGTGTATGTTGACATATTATGCATACATAGAATAATTTGTTCCATTTAGGATTCCAGTGTTGTGGTTGTATATGATGTGGAGTTACATTGGTCATTGGTCATGTATTCATATATAAGGATAAGAAATATATGTTCAACTCATTCTACTGGTTTTTTTTTTTTTTCTATTCCCATCCCTCCTCCCTTCCCTTCATTCCCTTTTGTCTCCTCCAATGAACTTCTAATCTTTCCCTCCCTTGCTGTGGGTTAGCATCCACATATTAGTGAGAACATTCTGCCTTTGGTTTTTAAGAACTGGCTTATTTCACTTAGCATGATATTCTCCAGTTCCATCCACTTACCGGCAAATGCCATACTTTCATTCTTCTTTTATGGCTAAGTAAGGATGAGCAGGTGGCCAGGCAAGCAGAAACAAGAAAGGCATTTGCCATCACAAGCAACTGCATATACATAGGATTAAAGTGTAAAACACCACTGCTGGACTTGGGAGTAGGGGGTAATTTGTGAGGTAGGGAAGGGTGAGAGGAGACAAGGCTAAAGAGGTAGGTAGGGTCCAAATCATAGGGGGTTTCACACACAATGCAACAGAGTCCAGGCTGCCATCTGTGCTCAACATTCAATGGGAAGCAACTAATTTACATGTTCAATAATAGGATAGGAGCTATAAAGAGAGAAAAAGAGAAAGAATGGACTAAACCCAACCCCTCGACTCTCCATCCCCACTCTCTTCAGTTTATGGCAAGAAATTAAAGGAACATTAATTGTTAAGGACACTCAAGATGAGATAGTAGAGGAGTAAAAAAGATGTGAAAAGAGAGGCCATGGAAGAAACCCAGAATTTCAAGTTGAGTGACCATATATCACCAAGCAAAAATAAGGCAATAGAGGGAGTAGGACCCCAGGAAAGGAGAGGAGCTCAGCCAAGGACACAATGAATTTGTGACCACTAAAGCAAAAGCGTGACTCAAGGAAGAGATTTTGGATGGACCCAGCAATTTAGGAGCCACCAACACCTCTGGTAGTAAAGGTTGTGGACCTTTTCTGAGAAGTGGATAGAATGAAAGCAGGAGAGTGGATGGTCAGAAGGCTCAGTCAATAGATCTAAGCAAATGTTTCGGTTTTACCATTTACTGGCTGAACAATCTTGGAAAAATTGCTAAAACCCTCTGTTGACATTTCAGTTTCCTCATTTGTAAACCACCCAAGAGTTACTTGATTTTCTTCATCCTGGCAGAAGAGAAGTTAATTTCCTTGTTTCCCCTCCACTCCCCACTATAAATGGAACAAAGGAGAAAGGAAGGCCAAACTGCCATCATAAAAGATGCTCCAGCAGGACACAAGCCATGTCTCCTCCCCGGTTTACTCAACCCATCGGGGTATTCAATCTGTTGTACACTTCAACAGAAAACTTGCTGAACGAATAAGCCAGTTCTTCATAGACTGGAAGTGTCAATAGATACCTCACCTCTTGAGACCATCCTCACTGGTTATTTTTCATTCTTGGTAGTGCTTACTTAGTTTTTGTTTTGTTTTTTTTGTTTTGTTTTTTTTTTTTTGTTTTTCTGTCGCCCTCAAGGTGGCAGGGTCGGCTCCAAGTCACTACATATCCCTAGCACCCAGCAAAGTATCAGATGCCTAGAATGCAGGCGTTCCGGAGGTCTGTGTTTAATGAATGAATGACGTGTGCACGAGGAGGTTGCAAACCACCAACTCCATGGCAAAAGCTTTCAAAGAGTTTTGGCCACTACCCGGCACAGATCGGGAGCCCGGGAACCCTGGGAGCAGGTGGGCCTCCCCACAGGGGCTCGGGCGGCACGCCACATCTGCACGGAAATCCTTTAGGGCAGCTGAGCCAAGCCTAAGAGCCAACGTGGCACCCCAAGCTTCGGCCTCCCAGGGTCCCCAGAGAAAGCTGGGGCCCGGCCACTAGGAATTCCGTCCCCTTTCCCCACTTCCCCGGGGAGCCCGCGAAGGCGCCTGGGTGGCACTCCGCCGACCAGCGCGCCAGGCCGCCCCGCAGCAGG
>NW_026000108.1:37277137-37290067 GCF_001458135.2 Marmota marmota marmota
CGCCCCCCTCACCTGTGCGCCCCGCTCTGGGGGCAGCTTCTGCAGCCGCCACAGGGGCGTCCCCTCTTCCGGCTCCATCCCTGTGCAAAGCTGGGACGGGGTCACGTGACCAGGCCGAGTCTCTCCGCCGCCGCGACGGTCCTCCCACGTGACTCTCTCTAGGGTGGGGCGGGGCGGGCGCGGAGCCACAGAAGTCCTTGTGCGCGTGCGCAGAGACACGGCCACGGATTTCCCGTAATCAAGCGGAGTCTTTCCCGTGCGGCGGGATGTTGCAGGCACACCCTCGCGTTGCTCCCTGGAAGGCAGCTTCCCAGGTCTCTCTCAACGCGGTTGTGCCTGTGTTCAGACTTCTATTGAACTTTCGGCTCGGTCTTTAGAAACCCGTCTGGTATGGGTAACCATATACTGTATTTGAGTGAGCCCAGGACAATTAATTGCCCCCGAATTTTGACATCTATCTCTTATTAAAGCGTGCTGATTTAAGGTCTTATCCTGAACAAGGTTCTTTATGTAGATTATCTTAAGAAGAAGGAACAATTTTCATCCCCATTTGTAGAGAACAAACAGGATCCGAGATATCACTAGTGTTGTCTGATGAAGCAAAAATACCAAAAGTCAAGTTAAACGTGAAATTTCAGATAAATAACGAATAATGTTTTAAGTATGACCTAATGTTACATGGATTATTCTTAAACTAAAAAGATTATCCGATATATAAATTTAGCTGTGTGTTCTGTATTTTATCTGGCAACCCCAAAAATCACTAATCGAGGCCACCTAAGAGTCACAGCCTAATGTTAAGGTAAAAAAATCGATCAAACTCTAGAGTTACACTCTTACTGTAAGACTAAACCTAAAACACGAATATCCTTTCTCCTCTGCCTGCCCTTATTACAGATGTTTTTTAATCAGTTTATAAAAATTCAGTGATGATAACACAACCCCTAGCATGTAAAAAGCACACAATATCTAGCAAACAGAAACAGGAATTGCAGTTTGATTTTTAAAGTTAATAACAAAAGTGATGCAAAGTGGTGGCGCATACCACTGAAGAGAAAGTAATTATTCAATATCTGGCTCTGCAGAGAAAAACATTGGTAACATCCTTAAAGAGTTAGCTCAAATTTCCTCTCTCCTCCATGCTCCAATTCATTTAGTGAACAAAAGTTCTCCCTTCTTTGAATGTTCATGGTACACTAGTGGTCGCTAATTTAAAGTATTTACCACTTTCCTAATCTTAATACAGATAGATGTTTACAGCTTTCACTGCCCAGACTAAAATATAATTGTCCTAAAACACTTTGTGAAAAGGAGGTCCCTAGGTAACTGTTAATATGAGTAGGAGTCTGGAAAACTACTTCAATTTATTGGTGCTCAACTTACTCCATGGCTGCAAAATATCTACCTGGGTCAAATTTTCCAGAAAGAGGAATAACTACATTTCCCAGCCCCACTTGAATTTGGTGTGGTCAGTATCCAAATGCTGGCCAATGGGACAAAAGAGGAAATATGCAGCTCTTCCCAGCACCTTTTTATTTAAAGAAGAACCCAAATATACCATTTGCCTTTTTCTTCCTTTTTTCTTCCCCACTCTATCTCCTACAACTCTGATGATGCCATTTTTGGACCAGAGGGTCATGGGCCAAGTACAGCAGGGCAACAGGGTGGAGTCAAGTTGCCTGACATCATTGAGCTCATAACTGACACCATTTTGGCCCAGGACTAATTACATGAACGAACATCTCTGTAAAATATTAGTGCACTTGCCTCCTATTTAAGCTTGTTTTATGATGGGCCTACAGTCAATATCACTTAGCTTTATTCTAATACAGACGGTGTAGCTAATGTGACTTAATTTGCATTTGCACACAGTAAGATCTGTCATCTGGGTTATACTTACAATTTCAATAGCAAAGATTAAAAAGAAAAAATATAAAATACTAGCACAAATTTGGAAAACATGCATTCTCAAATACTATTATTGGCAATATATATTAAAATTTTTCAAAAGGGATGTAATTGCATACATAAAGTCTTCAAAATGTATATATCCTTTGACTCAGAAATTTCAGTTCTATAAATAGGTAAGAATGAAATAATTTTGGTGTAAGAATATTAATTTATGCATTGTTTGTAATGGTGAATAAATAGTAACAAAATATTGGCTTAATAAATTATGGTAAAAATAAAATAAAGACACAGAAAAGTGATTGTGTAGAAGAATGCCTAACAGAATTTAAATTTGCTTACATTAACTATTGAAGAAAAAAAGTTAGATTTCAAATTTCTTTGTATTGTATGATCTATGGTGTATGTTGCGTGTATACAATATAGAGATTCCTGGATAAAGGAATATACAAAATTTTAGTAATCATTATCTTTCATTTTGGGGATCATAGATGATTTTGATTTTCTTTTAGTTTTTCTGGATTTTCTGTTTAATTTTTATTTAAAATATCAAGTATTTTAAGATAGCTATGATAAATTGAATGTATTGATTCTTGCTGGGAGCCATTAGCCAAGTAGGTATGACAATTTCCTTGCCAGCGTACCCCATGTTGCAGTGACATTGAATGTAGGTGACCTTGCTCAAGGACCAAGGAGGATTAGGGCGTTCCCGGTTTAGGTTCCAGGTTTAAGGTTTAAGATTATTCCTGTTGGGAATAGGGCGTATCCTGCTGCCTGAGTTCCCCTTGAGTTCTCACGGGATTCAGACAGTATATTTTGGGAGACAGAAGCCCAGTGGAGGTGGATTTGGGCAGAGAACGTGGATTTGGGCAGAGAACGTGGATTTCCCCAGAACGTGATTGTAGACGGCTGGTGTGAGTTCGGGAATAAAGAGTTGCTGTTTGAATCTACAAGCTGTGTGGTGGCTCGTGATTGTGTGCCCAGCCAGACTGCGGCATTTGTGCCCAGCCAGACTGCGGCAGATTCTCTTTCATTTTTGCTTTCAAACCAGCCAAATCTTACCTGAACTGATCCCTTCCTTCAGCATCTTGCTAACTGCAATCAATAACAACCAATTACACTGATAAGCATCTGTTTTGCCACCTATTGCCTGGATTCGCTCTCTCATTTGAATGGAGTCTGTCTTCCAAGTATCCTGAGCATGGAATAACATGAATCACCATCTTTCCAGCCTGCTAACAGTCATTAAGCCAATAACATCTTTTAGGTTAAATTACAAAAAACTCCCATTCCTTGAACCAATTTTTGTATTAGAGAAGGTTAATAATAGAAAATAATAGAAAAAAAGTTAACATAATATCCATTTTTTCCTTGCTTACATAAGAATCTTACACATAGAAATATAGGCCTAAAGACCTCAAAAGTTCTGTCTATTCACAGGCACTGGTTAAGGAAAGAGATAGCAAATGAAAGATCATACAGGAGGAATTTATGTGGCAGACCTAGAAATGCTGTACATCCCTCCTACCTACATTACATCAGTCAGGATCCCATTTGATGGCAGTGCCTAACTCTAAAGGCATTTTGAAAATGTAATTTATCTGTGCACCAAGGAAGAAAAAGAAACAAAATATGGTAACATAAAGGTGTCTCTTCTACAATCATGTTTTTATTTTTATTTATTTTGTTTATTTATTTATTTATTTATTTTGATACGGGGATTGAACCCAGGGGCACTTAACCACTGAACCACATCCCCAGCCCTATATTGTATTTTATTTAGAGACAGGGTCTCACTGAGTTGCTTAGCGCCTTGCTTTTGCTGAGGCTAACTTTGAACTCGAGATCCTCCTGCCTCAGCTTCCTGAGCCACTGGGATTACAGGCATGTACCACTATCCCCAGCCAATGTGCTCTTCCTTAATCCATGAATTCCTTTAATTAACCCAACTATCTAAAGGATGCTCAGTGACTAGGACTGATTGAATGAAAATACAATAAACATAAAATATATTTTCTTCAAATTGCGGTGACCTAATGGACCTTTGTCATCCCAAGGGTATTTCTGGTTAAAAAAGTGACAAAGTATCCTTTCCTTTTGACTGCAGGAAAACCTGTTTCTTGGACTTTCCTTTTGACCAGACATCATACCTTCATAATTATTTTATACAAACTCTTCACTAAGTTTGAGCAAATGTGAGAACTTTCGGATCCACAGGGCTACTTGGGAATTATTGCTCCTCATCATTAGGAGCTGAATTTTACTAGTTAATTGCAAATGACAAGCCTTTTTATGTCCCCAAGTTCAAGTTCTGGGGCAACTGTTTTGACTATCTCTGAACAGACAACATTAGCTTCAGTAATTATAATTTCTGACAAATGTTCTAGGAATAAAAAAAGATATTAATTCTTCAGAATTTATTTAACTCTTTAATGTTTAAAAATGTACCTTTCCATATTTGTTTTCTCAGTTGAAACTTGCTCTCCAGGTTATGCTATAACTTGAAATTGACTGATTTGTTCACTTTAATTAGATGTGTTGCAATATAGATGTTATATATTTGATCCATTGATGTACTGCAATCTATGTAAAATGATTCCTGTTCATAAACTGTTGAGAGGAAGGGGCTTAAAGTTCAAATAAGTGTATAACCACTTGAACCATATATTTTAACCATGCAAGATGTATTGAAATATAACATTGTCTTTGGTTTTATTGTATTGAAAGAGGTTATAAATGGCAAAGAATGGGAAGGTATTGAGTTTTTTCTCGTCTGTATAAACCTAGGCATGTTTGGTTGCCTATAAAAACAATTGCATAGAAGACAGTTGGGTAAGTGTCTCATTTCATCTGTTGGATGAACTTAATAAACTGAAGGCTTTTGTCTTTCTTTTAGAGCTTTATATATAATTAAGAAATGTTAACAACTCCTTATTTCATTATTTTTGTTAAAAAAAAGAAAATAATATTCTTGTAGTTTGAACCACCTGAGATCTCCCTTAAAAAGATCTTTGAGATGAATAGATATTTTTATTTTAAAAGGGCACTAGAGAACACATAGCAGTTATTTCAGTGTAGCACTAAAGAATACAATGTATTAAAAGCTCTGAAATTGCTCAGTTAATGTGAAATACTTGAGTGAGTTGCAATTTTGTACCTAAGAGGTAATACACGCCTGTATCCTCAGGGGTTGTCATTCTTTGATATGGCATGTCAAGTGCTCAATTAGTCTTTCTGTGAAGGTTCTGTGATTAGAAATCCGCCCTCTTCAGTTGCCACTCCTTTTAATCACTGTACTGAGACCCTACACATCTGTGAGATGTTAGGATGTCAGCCAGTGCTTCTTAATGAAAGAAGCACATTAGTCAACCCAGGGAATTTTTGCGTGATTGATTTTTCACATTAACATGCTACATTTCTGTTTTTTAAACAGCTTTTATGATTTACATAACATATGACCTACCCACCTAAAGTAGTTTAGTGACCTTTTGAATGTGTATTAGTAGTGCCACCATCACAATTCAGTTTGAGGACACTACCATGCCCCACATGCCTGCATATGGTTGATCACATATGGGGCTTTCAAAATTAACAAGGTTTAGCCCTACCTCCCTCCACCCCCAAACTCTCTTGGAGGGTAGAACATCAGTATTATTTTGTTGTTTGTACAAAACACCCCTGATGATATTAATGTAAATCAGTGTTGAAATCCATTGATTGGACAAACTTTGTAGAAAAAAAAGAAGACCTGCAAAATATGAATGTGACCCCTACTAACCAAGAGGAGTGGTCAGCTTAGACTAATGCACAACAGCCATGGCAGCAGTAACAAAGGCCTTGAGAATTTTAAAGAGAATGGTGCTTTTCTGCTCCCTTGACTTTTTCCTATTGTTTACTTTACCTGGCATCTTGCCTCTGTTCTCAGCAGCACTCTCCAAGCACAACTAGTTGATCTAATGAAGTCAGACACCATCCCCAGTGAATTTTAACTGCTGCCCGTGTTTCCATAACTCTTTGAATGAATTTCTACTGTAGTTCTTATTATATTGCTGTTATTTACAGTCTTCCCCCTTTGTTGTTCTGAGAGCTCCTTGAAGTGAGCCACGACATATTCATTCTAGGATATAGACAAAAAGTGGACTCCCCATAAATGTTTGCTGAATTCAGTAACAGAAGAGGTGATTAAAATGAAAAAAAGAAAAGAAACTATGAAAATCTTAGTAACATGCAACTCTGAATGAAAATTAAAATCAAGTAGGAGCATTTCAAAATCCTTATGACCAACTCATAACTAGACCAATAAAGTAACAGCCCTATGGATGGAATCCAGCAGCATTTTTTAATGCTCACCAGATAATTCTAGTATGTAGCAGAAATTCAGAAACATGGGCTTAAACCTTCCTTGAAAGATGGTCCAAAAATTGTCTCCTTGACCCCAAATATTCCTGCACAACTATGTGAAATATTTAGATTATTTGCTGTTACATTGATTGAAAAGAGCTAGAAGTCCTTGTGAATTAACAATGGTTTTAAAATATGTGAAAGTCGTCCAGGCACAGGGGTGCACGCCTGTAATACCAGTGGCTCAGGAGGCTGAGGCAGGAGGATCTTGAGTTTAAAGCCAGTGTCAGCAAAAGCGAGGTGCTAAGCAACTCAGTGAGACTCTGTCTCTAAATAAATACAAAATAGGTCTAAGGATGTGGTTCAGTGGTCTAGTGCCCCTGAGTTCAATCCTCAGTACCAAAAAAAAAAAAAAAAAAGTGAAAGTCATTGGGATGCTTAAGAATGAATCTTGCTAATTCATATAGTTTAAATTACTTTCCTTCTGACATTAGATTTGAAGAAACATTGTGAAATAAAAGTCTTGGTTTGGGTAGAAAATCGAAAAAGTGTCCTTAAACAGGGAAATTCTATTCAAGGATATGGCAGCTGGAACTCAGTCTGAACTCAGCTCCACTGAAACAAAGGACAGGAGGATTTTGTCTTGGGGTTGGGAGAACACAAGACAGTTGTGTTTACTCATTGGTTTTACCATAAGAAAAATTTCTCATCTCTCTGTTACATGAGGTAGTTTCACAAACTTGAAGCAAGGTGCCTATGGAAGTAATGGAAGTTAAGCTGCTACCTTTCCAAAAAAAAAAAAAAATGGAAGATAGGCTTGCTCTCTCCTTTGATGATTAAATTTCAAAGAGAAGGCTGAAATATTCTTGAGCAAGTCCTAAATATGACAAGAGACTATTTTAAAATACTTATATCTCAAAAATGCATAGAATGTATTCATAATTACAGGTTTTCTCAAGGTGCTCTATGAAAAGGGAGATTAGGGGCTTAGAGCCAAGGAGGAAGTCTGTTTAGAGTTTAGTCAAGCTGAGGAATGTTAAGGCACACTTGGTCAAAAGTCAAATGAGTAGGTGATTTTGCAGCATGGAGGGAGGTAAGAGCAAGTCCAGGAAGGTTGCCAAAGAAATGCCTCAACAGTGAGATCTTAGCAGCAAAGTTTAGCACTGGGCATTTTATCCTTGGGAGAATGGAAGAAGAAAACTAGGGAAGGACTCAGGGAGTTTCCAGAAATAGACTATTTTCCAGTTTTCCCTGCATAGCCTGGTTTATATGAGGAAAAGGAAACTTATTTCTATACTCTCTTCCTCCTAAGGGAAGTTCCAAGTGCACATCCCCACCTGCTCTGCTGCCACTGAGGATACTGCTTACCACTGCAATGCCCAGCTAGTCCAAAGGGTTCCTTCTAGTCAGTTGCCTGTTGGTGAGATCCATTATAAATTAAATTTCTGATCTCTACATTCTTAATGTATTATCCCAGCCTGATTTCACATCAAAGAGAAGTTTGGCCTGTACTTGTTCTGATGGGCAGCATTAAGTCAGAACGTGCTGGAGTTTGGGAAGACGTCTTTTGGTTTTATTACAGAAATCACCAAGGTACCTTTTCTTTCTCCTTCCTTTCCCTGACCTCCCTTGCCCTCCCCTTTCCCTTTGTCTTTCAATTTTGTTTTGTTTTGTTTTAGAAGTTCTGATCCCATAACCTATCTTCAATCCTTTTCTTTTTCCTTATAAAGCTTCTACTACGATTATTTTCTACTTGAACACTTCATTTTTTTCACCATTAATTAGTTTAACCCAGTAATTCCTGTTTTCATTCAGGCCTATGTCTTCAGTTATACAGTTTCTGTTTTTTTTACCATCTTTTTCATTGATACTTAAAGTTATTTTATCATTTTAGTTGTTTAATGTTGATATTACTTCCTGGGAAAATTGATCATTTTAAAATATCTTTGAAATTTAAAAAAAGTATAACGTAGTGGAAGAGATTTTTTTTGTGTGTGAACCAAGAACTATACAGTATTGTTCATATTGTACCATTATAAATGAAGTAACATTTCTCTAATTGCTAGAGGTGTTGAACATTTTTTTCATATACTTGCTGATTGATTGTATATCATCTTCTGAGAAGAGTCTGTTCAGTTCCTTGGCCCATTTATTGATTGGGTTATTTGTGTTTTTTTTTTTTTATTTTTTTGGTGTTAAGATTTTTTAGTTCTTTATATATCCTAGAGATTAATGCTCTACCTGATGTGCATGTAGTAAAAATTTGCTCCCATTCTGTAGGTTCTCTATTCATCTCACTGATTGTTTCTTTTGCTGAGAAGAAACTTTTTAGTTTGATTTATTGATTCTTGATTTTATTTCTTGAGCTATATGAATCTTATTAAGGAAGCGGGGGCCTAATCCAACATGATAAAGATTTGGGCCTACATTTTCTTCTATTAGGCTCAGGGTCTCTGTTTCAATTCCTAGATCCTTGATCCACTTTGAGTTGAGTTTTGTGCATGGTAAAAGATCGGGGCTTAATTTCATTTGTTGCATATGGATTTCCAGTTTTCCCAGCACCATTTGTTGAAGAGGCTTTCATTTCACTCTAGTTCAGAATGGTATTTATTAAAAATACAAACAACAATAAATGTTAGTTGATGATGTGGAGAGAAAGGCACACTCATACATTGCTGGTGGGACTGCAAATTGGTGCAACCAATATGGAAAGCAGTATGGCGATTCCTTGGAAAACTGGGAATGGAACCACCATTTGACCCAGCTATCCCACTCAGTTTATACCCAAAGGACTTAAAAAGAGCATACTATAGTAACACAGTCACATCAATGTTTATAGTAGCAAAATTCACAATAGTTAAATTTTGGAACCAACCTAGATGCCCTTCAGTTGATTAATAGATGAAGAAAATGTGCTATATATACACAATGGATTACTCCACATTAAAAGAGAATAACATCATGGTATTTGCAGGTAAATGGATAGAGTTGGAGAATATTATGCTAAGTGAAGTAAGCCAACCCCCCAAAACCAAATGTTTAATGTTTTCTCTGACATGAATATGCTGATCCTTAATGGGGATGGGGGTGGGGAGCATGGGAGGAATGGAGAAACTTTAAATAGGATAAAGGGGAAGGAGGGGAAGAGAGGGGGCAAGGGGTAGGAAAGATGGTGGAATGAGATGGACATCATTACCCTAAGTGTATGTATAAAGATACAAAGGGTGTGACTCTACTTTGTGTACAACCAGAGACATGAAAAATTGTACTCTATATGAATACTATGAATTGAAATGTGTTCTGCTCTCATATATAACAAATTAGAATAAGTAAATTTAAAAAAAATAATAAATGAAGTAACAGTCATACAATGGTAAGTTGTGTGCTCTTAACAGAAATGAACTTATTCACCAAATCAATTAGAATAGATCTTAAAATAATGTTCAGTTAAAGAAAATGTGGAACTACATATTGGCAAGCCCTGTAAAAGTCATGCACATTAGTTCAACTTAAAAAAAAAACAAAAACAAGAAATTTGTGTATTAAAAAAAAGAATTAAAAAAAAGACTAAAAGGTTTCATATGTCTATGTGGCTTCTGGAAATGAGACTTGAAATAGTGTTGAAAAAGATTTTAGTGCTGTAATAGTTTATCAAAGAAAGGAGACTGAAGGCACATAATTCAAAGTGGTAATTATAGTTCATTCTGAATGTAGACTAATACATATTTGTTTTGTACCCTTTGTACTTTTCTAGATTGGTTATGTTTCAAAATAAAATAAAAATTAAAAGCAAAAAAGTCACATGATAATGTAGTCAAAAATTCAGAAGACGGGAACTCACTATCGGTGAAAAGAGACATTAAAGTAAAGGAAAAGCAAGATTTGAAATTTGGGCTAAACATAGACAGAAATGCATACACACAGCAATTTAGTTGGAAAAAAACATACAAATCAAAAAAGACAGGTAATAAAAATCCAATGTTAGCATGCACCTAAAAATAAGAAAAATTTTAAATCAAAATTTGAAGTCAAGAATAAAGACATTGGACTGGGTTGTGGCTCAGTGGTAGAGCGCTTGCCTAGCACACATGAGGCACTGGGTTCAATCCTAAGCACCACATAAAAATACATAAATAAAATAAAGATATTTTTAAAAAAGAATAAAGACATTTTTATATATATGAGGAATATTTAGATCCATGGTCAAGTAGGTAGAATTTTCTAAGATAGCCCTTCTGCTGACATTGTTGCTAAATTATAGAGTAGAACAAGAGGAAGCAAGAACTAGGTCAGGTAATTACAGTGTTAGAAGCCAAACTAACCTTGGAAGGCATCTTATCCAACTTCTTCTTAGGAAACTGAGGCCCTCAAAAGTCACCAGAGGTCAAGTCCCATTCAGATTTGAGCGCTGACTATAACATTAATATTAGCAGGAAATCACTCAATAAGACTAAGCATGTCTTGACTTCCTTGGATAGTGGTAGAGCTATCCCTTTGTCACATGTGGGCATACAGGGAGAATGAGTACAAACTGTGATGTATGCTCTAGATAGTAAGTGTTAAAAATTAACAGATGAAGAATACAGACACCTTTGTGCATTCATTCTTGTTAAATTCACTTTATTTGACTCTCTTTTATTTGAACAAATATTACCCCCAAATCAAAGGAATATTAGCATGAACTATGTAAATTGACAGCATAGAAAAGGATAAGTGCTGTGTCTTACCCTTTGTAAAAGCTGGCTTAATAGAATGTATACACAAGAAGCATTTTAAAGAATTCCAATAAAGGTCATATGGTAATGATGGCAAGTGGATTTTATGTGAACAGTGGTAACCTGTTAAGGTACTGCAGTCTGTGTTGTACACTGCACCTAATTATTGGCTGCTTATAAAAAAGGAACATAAGAAAGTTAAAATTGTAAAATTATTCATCATTGGGCTCCTTTAAGAACGAACTTCTCTAGGGTATTTGAAATAAAATTTGATTTAATGGAACTTCAATACACACATCACTTTTAAGGAACATTATTTTGATGAACAGAGAAATTCCCATTTGCCTCGCTCTGCACTTAACTGTGGGTGCAGTAAATGTGTCTTCTAGATGACAGATGGTCCAAATTAGTCTGAACATTAAACATTATCCCCTGGGTGGATTTAGACAATAAGTTTTTAAAGGAATAGCAAATACCAGCTTGTGCCAGCAGAAGCCGTTTCAAGCACGGAAAAACTGTCAGCTGCCAGGAGTGGCGGGATTGGTGGTGTCTAGATAGCCCTCCTCCCTGCCTCTCAATTCTGATTCTATGGCAGACAAAGGCAACTCTTGGGACATTTTCTAAATTCTTCCCTTAATTAACACCTCAGCAAATGTCCTGAACTTTTAGCAACCTTTGTAATCAACAGGAGATTGATAATGTATGACCAGGCAAGTGAGTACAAAGAGGACCAGCTTACATGTTGCCCTTCACCTTATATACTTCATTGTGTTCTATTACAAAGGGCCTTTGTTGGGCATTTTTTAAGTCATTACTTTTTTTTTTATTTGTTCACAGGGGCTTTCACAACTGTTTTGGCCAACCCAAGGAGGTTATATTCCAAATTATAATCCCAGTTTTCAAGCAAAAGAATGATGTTGACTTTGTTTTTATTTTAATGTATATTTATAGTTTCAAAGAATATCTGTGTACACACCCGTGATGGTAAATTTTATGTCAACTTGATTAGACCACAGTACCAGATATTTGGTCAGAGATTATTCTAGATGTTTCTTTGAAGTTATTTTTAGACTGACATTAAATTGGAAGATTTTGAGTAAAGCAGATGACCCTCCAGAATATGGGTAGGCCATATCCAATCAGTTGAAAATATTAATAGAAAAAGTTTGATCTCCCTGGATGAAAGGAGAATCCTGCCAGCAGACTTACTTCTAACTTGAAATATCATATTAGCTCCTCCCTATGTCTCCAGCCTGCTGGCTGACTCTGCAGATTTGGGATTGACAGCCCCCACACTCAAGTGAGCCAATTTCTAAAAATAAATCTCTTTCTCTTCCTCTGTGCGCGCATGCACACACACACACACACACACACACAAAATGAAATCCTCTTGGTTTCATTTCTCTGGAGAATCCTAACCACTACACCCACTGCCGCAGTCTGGCTGGGCACAAATCACGAGCCACTGAAGCAGGAACAAACTTTATTTTTAAACTGCAGGAAAACACTTCACACAGCTCCCGGGGAATCCTCCCGAACGCCACGAGGCTTCTCCAGGAACCCCCAGCCGGAAATATCTCTCTCGGAAATCCCTCCTCCTGCACTTCCCCAACCAATGGGAACTCTCGGGGAATCCCCGGAAATCCCCACGAGAACTCCAAAATAGTGCGAGAACTCAAAAGTTGCGGCAGAGGCGGATAGTAATGCCTCGCCTGTCAATCAATACTGTTGGCAAAATGCCAGGGACCATACAGACTCGGCCGTGGCTCTCAGCATCTCCCCCTTTTTGTTTAATTAAACAACAAGCAATGTGGCTTAGGGACCGTGCCTGTTAGGCAGTCCAATTCAACATATGGTCCTTACCCGTCATCGGATGAACTGACCTCTAGGCGTCAGCCTCCTGTCTTAGGTTGGTACCACTGCAATTGGATCATACCCGTCACTGACTACCGGTCCAGCATACAGC
>NW_026000108.1:37293969-37307457 GCF_001458135.2 Marmota marmota marmota
GTTGCTGGGTTCCTCCATGGTGTTTCTGGGTTCCTCCAGTGCCCCGTACATTTGTGGTCGTGGGCCCCGGAGCATTGGGCCCCCCTGTCCGTTTTTTGGCAATGGAGCCTGATGCCTTTCTCCACGATATCGTGGGTAAACACTTGGTCTTATTCTGTTTTTTGATAACGGAATACCCTCTATGGTGGTTTGAGAACGGCATTCATTAGCCCAATGTTTCCCTCTACGGCATCGTGGGCACTATTTCTATCTCTTCCTCAGGGGTGAACAACTTCAAACCTTGAGCCAACCATTTTTCCCAATCTGCCTGAGAAAATTCTAGGGATAGGCAGCTTGAAACAAACACAAAACAAATCAAAACAAGAACACATTGTTTTTTAAAATGGTCACCCATTCTCTCGCCTTCCCTTAGGGGCAAGCAATTTCACTTACCCCGAAGCTTCAGACGTTCCCCGCAAGGGCCACCAAATGCCGCAGTCTGGCTGGGCACAAATCACGAGCCACTGAAGCAGGAACAAACTTTATTTTTAAACTGCAGGAAAACACTTCACACAGCTCCCGGGGAATCCTCCCGAACGCCACGAGGCTTCTCCAGGAACCCCCAGCCGGAAATATCTCTCTCGGAAATCCCTCCTCCTGCACTTCCCCAACCAATGGGAACTCTCGGGGAATCCCCGGAAATCCCCACGAGAACTCCAAAATAGTGCGAGAACTCAAAAGTTGCGGCAGAGGCGGATAGTAATGCCTCGCCTGTCAATCAATACTGTTGGCAAAATGCCAGGGACCATACAGACTCGGCCGTGGCTCTCAGCACCCACTACAATTAAGAAATGACAGAATATCACCAGCACTTTTGAAGTCTTCTCTGTGGCCATTCTCACTTTATTCTGCAATACTAAATCAGGAATGAACACACTGGACAAGAAACATTTTTCAAGGACTCTTCCTTGAAAGAATAGAATCGACATTTTACCCAGTAGATGGCAGGGATGTCACCCCATTCCACGTGGAGCTCTGCACTTGACTCAGTGAAGCACCTAAATCAACAAAGTAACATTGCTTCACTTCACTGTTTAAGTCATGCGTCACTTGTCAAACCCAAAACACTTCAGCTTGGATTCCACAAGTACCTACCCAGGTCAGGCCTCATCTGAATAGCTCAGGGATCCTCCTTACTTTAAAGCAGCAACACCCCTCCCTGCAGGCCAACCAATACAAATTGTTGGATGGGGCTCTCTTCCATTTCATGTTTCTCACTATATCAATATGGAGATTTGACCTTGGCTAGTCCCTTGAATGCATCCCTTCCTGTTTATTTTTTGCTGCTAATTCCTTGTTTTAGGCCTTCATTTTCTTTCTTTCACACTGTACTGTCTGGACTAGCTGTTACTTTTAGATTAGTTACTTCTAGCATAGGTCTGACCATAATCTCCCTCTTAAAGCCTTCACAAAGCAGGCCTACTAATTTTTCTTCTTCTCTTGTATGTTTTGTTCACATAAAATTTTTAAAAATTCCCAGTTATACCATAAACTTCAACATATTTACATTTTGCCTCTCACTTGCTTCTGATATAACCAAAGTCCTTTTTTATATATATTTTTTCCCAATAGGTCAGTCCTACTCATGATTTAAAGTCCTCTGCAGGCAAATTTTATATACAACTTTTGCTACCCCCTGTCACATGAGCAGAATTCATTGTCTGTTTTCTACATTCCCAGAACACCTGAGTCCTATCTCTATTACAAACATTCATTAGATTAGTATTTCATGAACTGGCATTAGAGGTTTTTTGGTAGGCCAATTTAGAAAACCTGGAATTTTCTTTCATGTGCAAGTTCCAAGAGGGGCCTGGAACTCCAATGCCCATCAGCTTCTCTGTCCCACTAATTTCCTAGCCATGCCTAGACAACACGACTCCCCAGCTGTGGACACAGCAGAGCCTGATAGGGAAACAGGAAAAGGTATATACAGAAGAGCACACTGCAATTGAGGTACCAAGATGACATCACCATTCAGAAGGAAATGTTTGGCAGACAACTGGAAATGCTCCATACAGAAAGAAATTTGAAAATCCTTAGCATAGATATTATAACTAAATCCATGAAAATGAAGTTATCAGAATAGTTCTTAGATCACTTATTGCTGGAGATGGGTGGGAGGGAGAAATATGAGCCCTGCAAAACCACTTTTTTTTTAATTTAAAAGAAAAGATACCTTTTTATTTTCATTTTGCCTTTTAAAAAGGAGGAGAAGCCAGGCACTGTAGCACATGCCTGTAATCCCAGTGGCTTGGGAGACTGAGACAGGAGGATCCTGAGTTCAAAGCCGGCCTCAGCCAAAGTGAGGTGCTAAATGACTCAGTGAGACCCTGTCTCTAAATAAAATACAAAATAGGGCTGAGGGCGTGGATCAGTGGTTGAGGGCCCCTGAGTTCAACCCGTGGTACCCCACAAAAAAAGGAGTACAAGTAGGATGAAAGGAGGTGGTGAGAAACTAACGTGACTCCATTTTTGAGAAACCAGCTTCTACCTCAGAGCAAAGCCTGTCCAAGGAAGGGGGCATGACCCTTGTCCTTGGAAAAACCCACAGAGCACTCCTCAGCACATACCCACCCTGCTGAGTTGTTTGTCTGTAAATAACAGGAGAGATCTGCGGCACCAGGTGTCCCTGACTCAGTTAAGCTAGATGGGGACCCATAGCAACCCCCTAGCAACCTCCAATCAGCATGAGACAGGGAAAATACCAGGGATGCCAGATGACCCCCGACTAGTTTATGGTGGTAGATAACATGTCGGGAAACCATGTAGTTTGTAGTTTAGCACGTACACCCCTCATGGCCTAAACCAATCAGTTCAAACGAATCCCCTTCTTGTAATAACCAATCACCCCTACCCAACTTGTTCCTGCCATTGAAATGTGCTAATCAATGTTAAGAGTTGTTGTTTGACTTTCCTGCAGTATGGAATGATTTGCTGTGTGATGTTGTGACGCATAGAGTATCCTCCCAAAACCTATAAAATCTCACTGAACAAAGACCGGGACTCACTCCCTGGGACCGCTGTGTCGGAACCGGTTGTGAGTCCAGGCTCGAGCTTGCAATAAAGACTCTTGTGTGATTGCATCGGATTCGGCTCCTGGAGGTCTATTGGTGTCCCAGGAATCTGGCATAACAGTGGAGGAATAGGAGGAAAAGGGGGAGAAGAAGAAGAAGGAGAAGGAGAAGAAAAAAGGAAGAAGGAAGGAGCCAGGAAGAATGGAAGAACACAGCAACTCCTGAAGGAGGGAAGCGGTAGGGAGTGGCCATCAAGGTCAGTGTGACCTTGATGGAGAATGAGTGGGAAACAACTGAATTTAACCACTGGACTTCTGACCTCAGGCAAGGTGATTTCAAGGGAGAAAAGAGCTTGAAACCAGACCGTCTCACTTAGTTAGTTTGTGAGTTAGACTTGTTCCAGGAAATATCCAGGTGTCCTTGCAAGGAGAGAGCAAACCATAGTTTGACCTGAAGGATTAGCAAGTCCAAGGGAAAAGTTTCTCTTGTTTTCTCTTTCTGTTCTTTTTTCTTCTATCTTTCCATGTTCCTCTTTCCTTCCCTCCTACTTCTTCCCTCTCTCTCCCCTCCTTCCTTTTCTTTCTCCCTTCCTCTTCCTCCTCCTCCCCCTTCATCTTCCTCTTCTTTTTATTCTAGTATACAGCATGCATATATTCAGCTCTTAGTAAAATATGTGCCCGCTGATGGGAATAATCCAGTGAAGAGGACCAGATAAATGATTTAAACAGAATCAATAATTGATGACATAAATCTCAGAAGAGGCAAGGGCTGGTGGCCAGGATTACTAACATCAAAGAGAAATGAAGCTGGTTTTTCTAAAGAAAGGAGAAGCATTTACATAGAAATGCAAGAGAGGAGAGAGAGCAAGATAGTTTAAGAGAGAGAGAGAAGAAGAGAGAAGAGGAGAGAAGGGAATTAGAGAGGAGTTAATGAAATTCATACATCATGGTGACTTGGACCCATCTCAGAATGTTGTATAATCTCCTGTAGAAAGTGAAGGTGGTTAGACTCTGTTTAGACTACCTGATGCTTGACATCTGGCTGGTGCTCTGTAAATATTTGTTCGAAGAGGAGAGCTTGGCTAGGTATGTGATGAGGAATCCTAGAGATAAAGAGAATGATTAAATCAAGAGTGTGGATTCCACAGAGTAAACTGTTTGCAAGAACCAGTTGGATCATGTTTATGACATTCTCCCACCACACTCCTGCAACACAACCTGGAAACCCAAGGGGAGAAAATAACTGGTACAGTCTCTTGGTGGTTGGGGATTAACAAAGTGGACAAGTAGTAGGAAAAGGGACAACAGAATGAAGACCATGATCATGTAGGAAGCCCTTAGGAGAGGAAGCCAAAAATGCTATCAACAATGCTAAATTTAGCCAACAATGCTAAATTGTTAGGTACAGCCCTGTTCTTTCTCTTTTTCTCATCATAACAGGAAAAGTTTGACTTTGCGCAGACTCTTTCCTCATAAAGTGCCAGTTTCTTGTTTCAGGTTTTCCTTTCATTTCTTGAACACTGCAGTGTCTCTACTATCCCAAAATACTAGCCCCAAATGGCAAACCATCCAGGAAATGGCCACTCTAATCAGACCAAATTTTCCAATGTTCCTGAAGACCCCCACTTGTAACATGAACATGATATATAAATCCCATACATGATGACTCTTGCACCTCCAGACGGTTTCACTTATCTGGAACACTCATACCCTTACATACTCCTTTATTTGGTGGATTCCTCTTCATTCTTCACATTTCAGCTTAGAAAGCATTTTGTCTGGGAAGTCTTTTGTCTGTTCATATCTAAGTTCCACCCACAGTCTTTGAACTTCCCTCATCCTAGTAGTTTTTGTATTGCATTGCAATGGTTTGAATATTGCTCTTCTCCCAGGCTGGCCTATGAGGTCATAATGTCAAGGACTTTGTTCACATTTCATTCCCTAGCACCTAGAAGACTTGTCAACATTTGTTGAATAAATATGTGATGCCCCTACATACTTTTCTGCCAGTTGAGAAAGAGTGATAGTAGGTGCTGGAATGCCTAGGGCCCCCAGAGAGGGAAATGTTCCAAATCAGAGATAAGTAGACAAGAATTATGAGGCTTAGACATCGTCCTGGGTTGTAATTAGTCTCAAGCACCATAACAGGAGACTTCTTTCAGGACAACAGACACAACATGAGATTGATGTCCATTTTGTCATTTGCAAAGTGACATTACTTTCTGTGATTAATCTAAGAGCTTGAGTTAGAGGAACAGGAAATCTCCACTAAGCTCTTCAGGCTTCAGACTTGTCAGAAAACAAGAGGTTTAGTTGAATTTTATTGTTTTTATCTGCTAAAAGTCAGGTTATTTTGATGTACCTCATTTCTATAAATGCTTTCTGATATTGGCACATATAAGCATTTGTCAGTTACTTGGGATTTGGGTTCTATTCTTGATCATATAAATTAAAAAAAAAAAAAACTTCTCAAGATACCTGAAATCCACAATGTCTCTCCATATATCCATGTATGTTGAATGTGTCATTGAACTTCCTGACCAAAGGTCAGATTAGTAGCCAAATAAAGGACTAGCAATAGAATACTTACTGAAGGATATGAGGCTGTGATTGTTTAAGCGTCAGAACTTGGATCTTTCTACCTCTTATACTAGCAGGATAATGGAAGCTAAGTGGCAAAGGATGACAGTTCCGTGAACTTCACTTTGAACTCTAAAATCATTATTTGCTATTTTGATATTCTTACAAGATTTAGCTAAAGATACTCAATTGAAGCTGAGGAAGTTCTTGAAGTATGTTTACTAAAGTATCTGAATTGGAGCTAAGCAATGGAAACTGTATAGTTATGCAATAGTCTTAGCTGCAATACTATTAGGAGCTGACAGTGTCCTAGCAGACTTATCTTTCAATGAATTTTATGCTTCAAAATTGTAATTTAATTCCAAGAGGTCAATTTCCAGGTACTGAGGCACTTATAAAAACAAAATGGAAACTTAGCACCCTGACATACATATATTCGTCTTCTTCCTTATCAGGGCAAGATCTAAGTAATGACAGCAACAAATTATTCTGGAAATAAGTGAAAACCAGAATAACTAAGCATTTTATGAACCTTGAAAACAATGAGTGAACAATACTATGAGCTTTAGTGTCATATTCAGAAACTGATCATCATCTTCACAGTTACCATTCTGACCTAGATCAACTCATTAGTCCTCTGGATTGTTAAAAATCACCTCTTGATTAGTCTCCCTGCATCAATCATTGCACTCCACAGATGACTCATCAACAAAGAGAGCTACAGGGACCCTGTTAAAACATAGATCAGATTCTGACAGTCCTCTACTTCAAACATACACAGGCACTTCCAGTTTACTCAGGGCAACATCCAAAGTCCTCACATAGAGCTTCTAGGACTCCCAATATTTTTTCTTTCTTTCTTTCTTTCTTTCTTTCTTTCTTTCTTTCTTTCTTTCTTTCTTTCTTTCTTTCTTTCTTTCTTTCTTTCTTTCTTTTTTATTTTGAGGTGCTGAGGATTGAACCCATGGCCTTGTACATGTGAGGCAACACTCTATCAACTGGGCTATATCCCCAGCCCAATACTGTATGTGTTTGATGTCACCTTCTGGTACTTCCACTACTACCACATTATTGCTCTACTAGCAGAGCATTGGACACACTGGTGCTTTGCTGTCCCTCCAACATAGGAGGCTTCAAGGACTTTGCACTAACATTACCCTTTGCCTGAAATACTCCACCCCAAATACTCTTATTACTTATTCTCTCATCTGCTTCAGATCATTGCTCATATGTCACTTTCTTGGTAAAACCTTCCAAAAGTCAAAGCCTCCCCTTTCCCCTAATCTGACAGTCTCCCACTTTCTTCCCTACTGTTTTATCCATGGCACGTAGTAGTACCAACTACTCTCTTCCATATTTTATATTCATTCAATGAGGGCAAATATGTTTGTTTTGTTTACTCCTTTATTCCACGAACCAGGAATGGTGCCACATATTTGGTGCTCATATTTTCGAATGGATAAGTGATGAGTGGAGACGCAGGAAGTTCTGCGTGTAGCCGGCATTGAAACCAAAGACTAAATTCACCTTGCAGTATGTAAAAACGTGGATGTGTAACCGATGTGATTCTGCAATCTGTATACGGGGTAAAAATGGGAGTTCATAACCCACTTGAATCAAATGTATGAAATATGATATGTCAAGAGCTTTGTAATGTTCTGAACAACTAAATAAATAAATAAATAAATAAATAAATAAATAAATAAATTCACCTTGCTCTAACTTTTTTTAGTGCTTGATAACCCAAGGGCCTCAAATTCTTCCTGCTTTCCCAGGTTACTTGATCCCTTAAAATTGGAAAAAAAAATAAGAACACCTTCTTGTTTGTAAGATTAAGAGGGTTGACTCATCATCCCCTGAATTTGTGCTTCCTAATTTATAATCCCCGCTGGTCACAGTGCCACTGAGTTAGCCATTTTTTTCTATCCGCTTCCCTACCTACTTCCCC
Source organism: Marmota marmota marmota (assembly GCF_001458135.2). Taxonomy (NCBI): domain Eukaryota; kingdom Metazoa; phylum Chordata; class Mammalia; order Rodentia; family Sciuridae; genus Marmota; species Marmota marmota. The sequence goes on from NW_026000108.1 coordinate 37,301,550, forward strand.
AAAATCCTGTTAATAGATGCCAGGGGGCACAGCAGATTTACCACATCCTGGGGATAACACAGCACAGAAATTCTCAGGTGTTTTCATTGGTTGGTGCTCAGAAAACGCAATATTTGTACAGCCCATTGAGGTCAACTAATTGATCTATATGAGACTTGGTATAAAATTTCATTGCATTTTCTTTATATAACAGAATAATAATAATTTTTAAAATTCAAAGTATAAAAAATTATTGAGAATCTTTTGCTCTTTAGTGAATATTTTTCTCATATAATTTTTTATTGAGCTATAAATCATGTACCATAAAATTCACCTCCTTGAAGTTCATACCCCTTGTAAGTGATTTAACAGTGTTAACTTTTGTTCTCAGATCCTTGTAAATTTTTCATTTTTGTATGTCATAACTGATTGAATATTGGTATTTACATATGCTTCAACTTATTTTACTGAGTGATGCAACACTGAAATTCCTCATACTAATGTGAATGAATTTTGAATTCCATTCAATTTTTCATGTCAAGCTTTAACTTGCAGAACTTATGTGTTAAGGAGGAGTCCCTACAAGTGGCTCAGGCCCTGTTGAAAATACACATCAGCTATAAATGGAGATAAGTATCCAAGATATGTGAAAATAAAGAATTGGTACCATGCCTGGAGCTGTCCTGGCCCAGCCACCTCACTTGCCCCACCAAATATTCCCTACTATGAGTAATGTTTCCTGCAAGTTACTACTTGCTTTATGCATTGGGAACATGGAACATGGATTTCTTCTTTAGCACCATGACTTCATTTCCTATTGACGGGCTCCAGACACCCAGGTCCCACACAGCTGTCCTGGAAGCTAAAAGATTATGATCTAACAGTGTACCTATGGCCTATTGTTTAAGAAGTTCTGATTTGTGAGAAATATAGTACCAAAGAAAAAGAATCAGCTTAGAAGTGAACATTAGACATCATTTCCTTGAAGACTCTCCCATACTGTTTAAGGAATTTTCATTAGTCTTATTGTACCTCTGGCTCAAGATTGTATGCCATTCTCTAGGTGTGCAACCTAGGGAATGGCATACAAAATAAAAAATATAATAAAAATCTAAACACACACACACACACACACACACACTATGGATGTGGCTCAGTGGTTAAGCACTCCTGGGTTCAATCCTTGATGCCAAAACAAAACAAAACAAAACCTCATGTAAAATGCTCAAAGAAAGAAGTCAGACACAGAATTAAAGAACTACTCACATTGTTTGATTCCTTTTCTATGAAATGCTCCCATTTTTCTCTCTCCAATCTTCTTGCCATTCCAAATTCTCCAAACTCTAGCCTTCTCTGGCCAATAAGAGACATATGTATCACCCAGAGACAGGTGTACTTCATTGTATCAACTATCTTTTATAGACCAAAGGGCCATTGCTCATTTTAAGGAATTCTGCTGTTTTTCTATTGACGGTATTTTTCTTCATATTACAAACTGGATCAAGATGAGTTAATGGAGAGGAGATGGACAGCAAGCTCAAATCTGATTCCCTAATCTCTAGTAGCAAAGGAATACAAGGGACCCCAGGGTAAGGGAAGACAGATTGGTTGGAACTAGTGGTCTCTGTGGTGGTCTCCACACTCTTGGCATGGGTCCAGGTGGGAGCATATGGACAATTCTGGTTTGTTCTGCAACTGTTGATGTCACTCCTTGGTTCCAGTCAAGCTCCATGAGGTCCTATTGTTTTTCCTCAGGTGCTGCTCAGTGGGAGACTTTCTGCCAGGCTTTCAAGGTCATTTGGGGTCAGGTCCTATGGAAGTGCACCTTGTGTCCTAAAGAACAACTTGAACAGTTTTTAAGATCATGGAAGTTATCACTTTATGACTTGGTTTTATTATCCTGCCATCTTTGGTAAGTTGCTCCCTTTGTACCTTGGAGATCTCTCTCTCTCTCTGGATCTCTCTCTCTCTCTCTTTTTATTTTTTGTGGTTTTGGAGATTGAGCCCAGATGCACTCAACCACTGAGCTCATTCCTCAGCTCTTTTTATTTTTTATTTTGAGACAGAGTCTTGCTAAGTTGCTGAGGGTCTTACTGAACTGCTGAGGCTGGCCTCAACCTTGTCATTCTCCTGCCTTAGCCTCTCAGATTGTTGGGATTACAGGCATGTGTCCCCATGTCCAGCTGGATTTCTCATTCCCAAATGAAGAATGACCTCATCAGATTCAGAAGAGGATTAAATGAAGCAATAGATATAAACTACTTACATCCAGGCCTAACATAGAAACAGTTCATCAGCACTCAGCAAATATTAAAGTTAAAAAAAAGAGAGACAATCCTATGATCATATTATTAAAATCAGGGCTCATCTAGAAAGTATAAATTTAACTGCCAGGGGCATCTCTCCCCCAACTCCTCCTCTTTCTTTCTTTCCCAAAGTTAGTCAGAAAACTGATAGTGGGAAATGTCCTAACCTGTGCTTGAGTCATCCCTTGTTAATGAGTACAGAGAGAAAGTGGTTGATTACAAATCATGAAAAGTCAGCTACTAGAAAATGTGACACTTTAGATAATTCGGTTATATGTGAAATATTTTGAAGTAAACAAAAACAAAAACCCATATCATCTTTCATATTTGTGTTTTTAAAAGATGGACTGAAAGAATGAAAATATTTCTTTTTCATGTATAACAGGATAAGAAGAATCATTGATCATTAGAAGAATCATATTTATGGCTTTATAAAAATATTTTCTGATAATTCTTAATCTGCTGTTGCCATCCTAATCCTTGAGTATATTTAAGAAAGGCATAAAGGAGTCCGTGAATTGATGACTATCACTTATTAAGTACCTGTTATGTGTTTTACACAGTGTTAAGCACATCAGCTACCAGATTTCATATGAGATTAATTGTGTTCAGGTTGATATTATTGGATCCATCTTCCCTACAGAGTTCAGTGATCATATATCTAAAAATTTGCAAAACGAAGATTTAAAAACAGGTCTAATCAAAGCACTTGAGTACTGGCAATTAATTATGAAGCTATTCGATAGTATTGAGATGTTTCAGTCAGTCTTTCATAATCACTGTGACCAAAACATGTGACAAGAACAACTTAAAGGAGGAAGTTTATTTGGAGCTCACGGTTTCAGAGGTTTCAATTCACAAATGGCCAACTTCATTGCTCTTGGCTGAATGTGAGGCCCACAGAGGAAAACTGCTCAGCTCATGGAGGAGTCAGGAAGCAGAGAGAGGGTGAAGAGAAAGGGCCACAGGGAAGACATATCCTTCAAGGTCAGATCCCCAGTAAGCCACCTCTCTCCAGCCAAGCTCTACCTGACTAGAGTTACCACCCAGTCCACTCAAACTCGGAGCTCAGTTTACAGTTCTCATAACCTAGTTATTTCACCACCAATATTTCTGCGTTAACAGGAGTTTTTTGGGGGACACCTTATATCCTAACTATAACATGAAACTAAATAATTTCCCAGATGAAGAAGAGTATCCCTATCATATACTTTTGAATATTAGTTTTTAAAACTTCAAAAGGAATACATAAAAGTTGAATATATTTCTGAAATTACAAGAAAGTAAATACATTTTAACTTAGAAAAGACTATGAATTAACATATTTAAATAGTGTCTCAAATTCAGGATTTATTTATTTTTAAATAACCTCCCCTCACTAATCTACTCTTGCTCTCTTAGTGAACAATTTTTTCTTTTTTTTTTTTTTGTACCAGGGATTGAACCCAGGGGTGCTTAACTACTAAGCCACTTCCAAAGCCCGTTTTATTTTTTATCAGTGCTTTGCTAAGTTGCTGAGACTGGCTTTGAACTTGGAATCCTCCTGCCTCAGCCTCCTGAGCTGCTGGGATTACAGGTGGTCACCACTGCACCCAGCTCAGGGACACAATTTTGATGTGTATCTTGATACATATTTTCTATATTCATATTGAAAATGAAAATATATAAATAATATGTAACTATAATTTTTATTATAAAATGTTTAATATTATTCAGCCACTGCATTTTTAAACTTAATTATCATGTGGAGTTTCCTTTAAGACACTAATTTATATCTTATCCAGTGATTCTCAACTCTTGCCATACATTAGAGTCAAGCAGAGAGCTTAAAAGAAAAAGAAAGAAAGAAAGAAAGAAGTTGCCAGAGCCCCATCCCTGGAGATTCCAGTTTAATTGGTTTGGGTGGGGCTTTGGCATCGGACTCCGTAGTTGACTCTGATGTGTAGCTACTTAGAACCACTGATTGAAGAAATCCAAACAGGATGCAAATAGCTACAAGCCTGAATTGTCCTGGTATGCACTTTCCCAGAAAGGCCTTCCAAGAGGTTACATCCCTGCTGATTGGGGAGCTTAAGGAGGCCCATTAGAAGTTTTAAGTTGCTCTGGAAGATTGCCTAGCAGAAAGGAAATTTGTTTCATCTCAATTCATGTTGAAGATAGTCACATGACTGCTACTAGGACCAGGACTTTCCTAGGCCATATAAGTGACAGTGTGTTGTACCAAGGCTGGAATTGTTCCAGAGTTGACTAAACTCTAGCAATTTGCCCTTCCTTGCAGAAGGAGGCTACCTTAATCAAGCATCACAGGATACCACACCCAGACCTTGTTCCTCCTCATTTGGCACAACTACCTTCTAGGTGGGTGCAAAAACTTGTTTGGCCTCTCCTGTTCTGAGAGTTTTCAAACCTCCCAACCAAGCTCCTGTATCTGTCCTGGTGATAGCTTCACTAATGGCCAAACATTTGCATGATTGTTTACTTTTCTTCACACTGCTACACATTTGAGAAATATTTGAGAGAACGGTAGATAGAAGCAAAAGATAGGCGAGCTGTGGAGGTTTTTGGTCTACTTGTAATATTTGTTTTGGTGAGGAAAAACAATTGGCAGGCAGTGATTATTCTGAATTATTCTGAAAGCTCTGCCTTCTCTAAATGGTCTCTCCTCTTCCCAAAGCATTTAGTTCATCAGAAGTTTTGAATGACCAGAGAGACCATTGAAATTTTTTTAGGAGTTTATTTATTTATTTTTTAAGTTTTTCAAAGTTTTAAGTCAACAGACCCTGTCAGGTGTATGATTAATATAGCTGCCATATCCTGAGTAAAGAAATAGAAAGGTAGGCAGTAAGAAAAAACGCAGTATCAGAACTGTGGTCTTTTTCTTTTCTAGTTATAAAACTCCAATATTTATTTTTTAGATTTTATTTTTCCCACCCAGAAAATAATTGTCGAGTCCTGGTAAATGACTCAATTGTTCAACCAAATTGTAAAACAAGAAAAAGGAAACCCTCAACCACGGGCAATCTGTAATGCAAGGTCAAAGTCAGAGGTGGGACTGTACCAGCTCTGGGTCACTGGGGCATCTGCCTAGGGAGACCGGCAGCTCTGTCCAACAGCTGGAGCTTGGAGCCTGGCAGCTGCCAGGCTCCTCCCGCTCGACGTCACGGGAGGCGGGACAGCAGGCAATTGGCGTTGCACGGAAGCTTGGGCTGCTGCAGAGTCGGGGCCGCGGAGGGGAGGAGGGGGAGAGGGAGAAATTGGTCTTGGATTTTGCTCCGGCTCCATCTGCTGCTCTAGCGCTGAGAGATTGCCCCTAACCCCATACCCCAAGGCAAATGGCTGGCTCCGAGGCATAACTCGCCTCCACTCTTCGGATCTGTACTTGGTTCTTTTCTTGCACCTTGAAATTCATTGATCATCATGCTGTGATGTGTGCCCGGGGAGAAATTGGTAAGAGTGAAAGAGCAAACCTTTCTATTTCGCAGCTTTCTGCCTCACTGCTCTCTTTCTTTAAGTCTCTCTCTCTCTCTCTCTCTCTCTCTCTCCCTCTCTCCCTCTCTTCCTCTCCCTCTTCCATTCTCTCTCTCCCTCTCTCTCTCTCCCTCCCCCTCTCTTTCTCTCTCTCT
>NW_026000108.1:37307482-37310352 GCF_001458135.2 Marmota marmota marmota
CCTCTCTCCCTCTCCCTCTCCCTCTCCCTCTCCCCATCCAATCATGTTTAGGTTTGATGACATGGCTCAAAACTAGAGTTCTGGACTTAAAAATGGAGAAGCGATTGCACCATTTTCAGTTACTGGATTTCTCTAGGGAAATTATTTGACTTATACTGAAAACTGGTTTTTGTAAGAAGGTAAATCATGCAGACACACCCGTTCACACACATTCTTTTCAAAATCGAGCCCTTTAAAGCCATTTTGGCTACTTGCCCCAAAAGGTGATGAAGAGGAAAAGTGTTGAGCAATTTAGAACAATACATAAACCATGGACTGACTGTTACTTGGGAAGAAAAAGGTGTTTGCGTTGCAACTTGCTCAGAAATAGTTTTGAAACCATATTCTTTCCTGCTAACACTAACTTTAAGAACTCAGTTGTTATCTGGGGTGCCCTTCATTTTACATTATAGAACATATTCTTATATTTTTATTATAGTAAAAATATAACAGCAGAGAGATGGGTTGGGCAGTGAATTCCTGAGGTAGTAGTGACTTGGGACCATGTGCCTTTGGAAAGAATATATTTAAACTACACATATTCATTAAGGCATGCTGACTCAGGTATTTAGAATGTTATCTAAATAAAACCAAAGTTTCTTCTTGCTTCTTTTCATAAGAAGATAGTTCTTTTCAGTTTTACAGGGTCTGGGCAGTTCTCTAACTCTAATCAACCTTGAAAAATGTACCAACAAAGGTAGGGATTCCACCAGTATTATTGTATCAGTTTAAATTAGATGAGGCCAAATTTAAATTTTACCAACATAAAAAAAAGTCTTTGTTGATTTGTGAAGAGTGAGAATTGTAACACATGATCATCTTAACAGAATAACTAATTCAGTGACCCAGGCGAGCCCACACTTCAGTCTATTTCCAAAGGTAATAACAGCTTTTTCCAGACTGTTTTATTTTCTCATTATAAATATATCTTACAAATCTACATTAAGATAGTTTGTTTTTATCAAGGTGAGATTATACTATATGTGTTGAAAAACATGGTAACAGCATTGGAACAATTTATTTAGGAAAAAAAAATTGTAACGGTTGCCACTTGTTACATTTTATGAAAAAAAAATGAAGAGTTTAAACAGTTTGAAACAGGATGTGGGAAATGTTTGACCTTGGCTAACCAAAAATGAATACTTTTCATACTTACTGACTAAACAATTGAATAGCATATTATTTTGATATTGTCAGTAAAATGAAGGGAAATGCTCAGAATTGGATTATGATTTATAATTGAACAGAATGATTCATTTGTTAAACAAATGTACCTTTTAGAATCAATTTTAAAAATTAATACTTACAAAATGTCCACATGCTGTGTTTTATTTATTGCCTACTTTAGTTGGAAATTGTATTTTTTTTTAATGAAGGCAAAGAAAAATGCTATAAGCAAGACCATTTGGGGACTCTCAAAACAAAACACATTGATGAAGATAAATTTAAGAGATTATCATGCTTAAGAAAAGGAGAATCTATTAACTTCAGGAACAATAATATGTATGCTGGATGCTATCACCATACCCAGTTAATTATTACAGCAGCTGAACAGCTTTCCTTATCATTTAGCAGAGGATTGTTGTATTTTCTTGAAAACATTATTGGCTCCTTATTCTCTTTATTTCATTTCAGAAAAAAAGTCTTTAGCCATAGAAACAATACTTTTCTTTGATCTGTGAAGTAAGAAGTAGTAGTGATACTAATTTTGTAAAAGTTGTGGCCTTAATGGAATCACATTTAAGGTGTTTAATGAAGGGTATATTGATACAACTGTATGAGGCAATAATATGGTAATAAGTATTAAAACCTGTGAATATTCATAGGCTTTGACTCAATGACCCTGGGTCTAGGAATATATCATAAGAAAATTATGTGAATTCCATTTGAAGATTTATAATTAGGTCATTACAGTGTTACCTATAGCATGAAAAAAAAAATCAGAAACAGCCTATAGCAAAATATTTAAATAAATTAATGTTTTATCTCTTTATATAGATAAAATGCAGATACCAAATAATTTTGAAAAAAAAGTTATGACTTGGAAACATGTTACAATATATTGAGTGGCAAGATCAAATACCATATATCTTGAATGTATAAAGTATGCCTTTGAAAGAATTATATATAAGATTCATTTAGTCAATAAATATTTATTAAGCTCTTAAATATCATGGTTATAAATTAAAACATTGAATAAGTTCCTGTTTGAGTATAGTTCCTCTTGCATTAATAGGTATATTCATTAATAGGTCATGTACTAAAATACATACATATTTCTAGATGGTAGAGTTACAGCTTTCATTTTCTTTTTTTATATTTTTCCTGATATTCCCAAGTCTTCTATAGCAACTATTACTTTTATAATCACAAAAATACCATTTTCAAAAGTATCTCCAGAAATACTGTAAGCAAAATCTAAAGACAAAGGCTAGGCTCTATACTTAACCGGCAGCATGCCCTTTTTAAAAGACATTAAGCAGTGCTTTATAATATTGCTGTGGTTTGGAAAGTGTGTGTACTCCCACCCAAGTTCATTTACTGATTCCTAATCACTAATTTGATAGTCTTGAGAGGGGGGGTCTTTGGAAGATGTTTAGATAATAGGGCAGAAGGCCTCATGAATGGGATTAGTGCCCTTCTGAAAGAGGCATAGAAAGCTGCCTTGGCCATTCCCTCATGGGAGGATATAGCAAGAAGGTGCCATCTAAGTACCAGACAGTGAGCCCTCACCAGACACCAGATATATTCACACTTTGATCTTGGGCTTTCCAGCCTTTTTAACTATAAGAAACAAGTCTCTGTTTTTTTTTTTTTTTTTTTTTTTTTTT
>NW_026000108.1:37310394-37365263 GCF_001458135.2 Marmota marmota marmota
ATTCGGCAATTCACAAAGGAAAATAAATTGAAAATTTTCAAGGTTGAGAAAGGGGCAATGTTAACCTCTCAATCATCAAAGAATATCAGAATGGCAATAATTGTGTCCCCACATTTGCACACATCATGTTAGCAAACATCGAAAGAAAATCGAATTATGTGAGGTTATTAGGAAGGCTATTCAATTATATAGAAAACTATTCTGATAGGGAATATGAGAAATAAAAAAAAGAAAAGAAAAAACAAATTGCAAAATGATATTGTAGTTTTAGAAAAACAAAATCAACCTATGCACAGAAGCTACTTTAATGGAGAGGAGCAAATGAAATATTAACAGTACTTTCGTTTGGGTGGTGAGATTTTAGGAAATTTATATTTTTATCATGGTATTAATCTATAGTTTCTAAGATTTTTACAGTGAATATATTTAGTTAACAGAGGGGAGAAAAAGCCAATCTCCTAATAAAACAATCTGTCCTGATATGAAGAGCACATAAATAAATATCCAGCCCCTTTTATAGAGTTCCTACAATCTCCCTCATTACGTTGTAATTTTATGTTAAGTATTATTATTTCTGAACTATATTTGCTGGTGAGAACATTTGGACTAGAGGGAAAGCCACAGGCAAAGCTTGATTCTACTCACATTTGTTCTTCTGCTCCCAGCTATTTTCTGAAATAATAAGCAGGGTTAGATTAACTAGAGCTTAACTTCCCCTTCATTTCCTGTTGATCACATCTGCTGGGATCTGATGCTGATAGGCCTTAATTAAATACTTCCTAGTTGATCTTCCTGAAGTTTATTTATTCAGTTTAAGGCCTTTCTGAATGAAGATGGTAAATACAACTACATTTCTGTTAGTAAAACAAACTTAGAAGTTTTCAACTCCTTAACATGTAAGATGGATTGTAAAAATCTTAATTTCCTTGGTTATAAGAAGGAAAGTGATAATCAAGTTTCAACCATCCTCAATGTTGTGAAATCCTTTCTTTAGTTTATAGTATTCATAATTACTTAGCATGATTTCACAACATTCTAATTTACTTTAATTAGGCTATAAAATATTATAGAAGGTTATAGTTAAACATCATGATTATAACACCCTCCCCCCTTTTTTCTTTTGGTACTGAGGAATGAACTTAGGGACACTATATCACTGAGCTACACTCCCAGCCCTTTTATTTACTTATTTTTTTTGAGACAGGATCTTACCAAGTTGCCCAGGCTGACCTCAAAATTGAGATCCTCCTGCCTTAGCCTTCCTAGTCACTGGGGTTTCAATTATCTGCCACTGTGCCCTGCTATCCTTCTTTTCTTCACTAAAAACTGTGCTAAAAAGATGCTCTCAGATGTTTTTGTCAGAAGTTCAACTTCCTGTGATATCCTTTAGTTAAGCAATCAACGTTTCTACCTTACCCAGGTAGAAAAATTCCTAAATCTAAAGCATTATTACACTTTTAAGATCCCTAAAGCAAGGACTAAAAGGAAAGGGAAATGCTCCCAATGGGATAATGGAACTTTGAAAAAGCAATCGTCCCAAACTAGCTTTCTTCTCCCAAATTGTCACATTTCATTTGAGCAGTGCCAGGAGGGACCATGATGATCCCAAATGTCCAGACAGTCACATATTATTTTGTATGCTTCATATTTTGGGTCATGGTCAGGATAGGTGTGTTGATGATAGGAATATATGGATAAGGTATATAGGCTTAATGATGTAGGGTGATAACAGGCAGAGATCAGAAATGGCACCAACACAGGAGGCACCCGACCACGTGAGGAACATGAGAAGGTGGCTCATGCTGAGGCAGAAGGATCATGAGTTCAAATCCAGCCTCAGCAACTTGGTGAGGCCCTAAGCAGCTTAGTGAGACCCTGTCTCAAATAAAGAATTTAAAAATGGGCCAAGGATGTGACTCAGTGGTTAACATCTGGGTTCAATCCTTGGTATTAAAAAAAAAAGAAAAAAGAAAAAAATCCACATTATATTCTCAAAATATCTCCAATGATTCCCTGTTTCTTCTAAACTAAGTATAAATTCTTCATCTTAACAATTGAAGACTTAAAGATGGTTCTAACATAGATTCCCACTTTAATCTCCTATTAGTCCTTAATTTATATTTGAAATTCCAGCAATATAAAACTACTCATAGTTGCTTACACAAACAGTTTCCAGCCACCTTCCTTTTCATAATATTACTTTTCCAAAAATCTACAAATCTCTTCTATAGGGAATTTGGGTTTTTCCAAGGCTCATTTAGATGCTCTCTCTCTCTCTCATGGGAAGCAGTCCTCTTTTCCCTTTCCAGCCTCTGACTCCATTCCGTGCCTTCTGGTAGGATTTTCTATTTTCCTAAATTCATGCACTGCATGATTATCCAATTTTATCTTTTTAAATTGAATTGAGAATTTTAATCTCTTTCTGGGTGTTTTTTATTCATCCCCTAAGTACCCAGCATTGAATGTAGGGCAAGGTAAAATAAACGAATGCTAAAAAGTAAAATTCTAAAACATAGAAGTTTTCATCTGCATTTTTCTCTGGTTTATTTCCTGTATCTATAACAATTCCCCGCACACCGCGGGAGCACGGTAAACTCCATTTAAAGGAAGGCACTGAGCATCTTCCGTGTGTCAGGTACTACATATTCTTAATAAACCTTCATACAAAACTCTGTGACATAGGTGATATTTCCATTTTATAATTTGGAAACAGGCTTAGAGAGGCTAAGGGTTTATGGTGAGTGGCCAATTATTGTGAATCTGTTTGCTGTTTTGAAAACAGCTAAATATAGTATCAGTACTTATTCAAAATGAATATATTTGGGGAGTTGAGTAGCATTGAATAAGTTGACTATTTATTTACCATAAATTCATTTTATAATTCCAGTAAAAATGATCAACTTCTTTTAATTACCATTAATAGTTTGACCTGTCCATTACTGATATTTATATACTAGTCATACTTAATGTTCCGATCTCAGGGACAATTTAAATATGTACGTTGTGATAATTTAGTGATCAGCATATGTAATCTATACTTCCATTACATTAAGTCATGAGATGAAGTAATTTTTAGCCATTGAGGAATAATACTTACCTATGTAATATTCATAACATATTTAAAGTTACTCCGTAATTTCCAAAAGCAAATTATTAGGTTTTAGAGGTTAAACTCTTCATCCATTATCTTGAAATAACTTTTCTACAGTTCAAACAAAATAAATGAAGTAATGCCTGTCTTTTTTCACTTATCCAGCAATGACATATACCTTAAAGAGAAGACATACTTCAAAACTTTAGTCTTGTCCTATTTATATGATTCATATTTATAGCTCTGGGTAATATGTGAGAGACATTTAGAAAACATTTGATTTAGTCTCTTGATATAAACTTTTAGTTTTAAAAGTCCATTTGGTCTTTCAATGACTGAGTTCTTTTCATTTTAGCTACAAATAAATCCACTTTCCTATTTCTTTTCACTTATCATTTCCTAACCATGTTATTATTTTTAAAGAATTTTTAAAAAATTTCTGTGTTTATTTATACAGAAAATAATTGTCCTCTTTCTTCAGTATCAGAAAAGCAGTTTCACTGATTACTTAAATAGTAATACATACACATGGGTGGAAATGATTAACTGCATAAAAATAATGTTGATTATGAATTCATGGGGCAATATACTTATGAATTAAAAGTAAGACGTTCCAGGGTAGCTTTGGGTTGCTTAGGTTGATGGTTTTCAAAGTGTGGTCCCCAGACTAGAAGCATCAGTTTCACTTGAGCTTGTTAGAAATGCAAACCCTCAGGTCCCACTGCAGGCCTACTGAGTCAGAAAGTGGGCAGGTCCTGTGCTTGGCAGAAAAGAGGTAGAAACTGTGCTCTTAGAAGCTTTCCTTTTGATTCTGATCTGTGGTAAGTTTGAGAACATAGACTTCCGGCAGGATCCTCAGGTGAGAAAGCCAGCATATTCACCGGCCCACTTTTAAAGGACTGGTTTCTCATACTCCGTATTATCCCTGGGCTGGCTGAAAAAGAAGTTGTTTTAAAAAGTAAAACTTGTGAAGAAGCCAAAAGTGCAATGTTCGGTATTTAAAGATTTGTGTTGCCTTGCTTTATGTTATTTACTTGTTGGCAAAAGATCTCCTTTAAAAGCAAAATTAAACTGAATACATTTTGTGTTTCATAGGAGAAAAGAGAGCGCTGTGTGTGTGCCCCTATCCTTTGATCTTGGGTATATTTTTGGACAACAATTAAAAGAAGCAAATGTGACTCTTAAGACTCTCAGATTGTGCATAGGGAATCAAGTGTTCTTAGAGATACTGTGCATGTTTATAGAGGTAGGGAATGATCCAGATTCCCTATGGGAATGACTAATTACTCTATATAAAATTAGAGCAGGGGTTAGGTGGTGCACACCTGTAAACCCAGGGACTGAGCATGCTGAGACAGGAGAATAACAAATCCAAGGCCAGCCTCAGCCATTTAGGGAGGCCCTGTCTCAAAATAAAAAGGACTGGAAATGTACTGTAAAGTGTCCCTGTGTTAAATCCCTAGTACCCCCCCAAAATAATAAATAAGCAAATAAAATTAGAATCCAATCATAAAAATATTTTCATAGTGCATCTGTACATAGCATAGGCTATATTCTTGGAATACATTTTGGATTTAATCAAATTGGATTAAATTCTTTATATATTACTGGAAATTTTGGTTGCCTGTTTTCTTTACCTTACCAGTGCATGTGGTGCTGAATGTGGTAATTTCAGAATATTATATATTCGTCATATTATGAAGATACTAGGAATCAGCAGAAGGAGTCTTGAAGTGGATTTTTAATTACAATTTGAAAATATGACCAATAAATTCTGAACCCTACTGACTTTAATGTTCTAAAGTAAAGAGCAATCAAGGTAATATTTAAAATGTAAAATGGTCTTATTTATGAGACTTTGCGATTTTTTGATATCTAGTATTGTATATGTCTTCCATAAGTATGAACATGTTTTACTGAAATAATTATCTGAGCTTTCTTTTATGCAATATCCTTTAAATTCTACTTTTATAATTAATTTTCATGAATAAGACTGTCCCAGAAGTATCTAGGCATTTAAATACACTGTCTTTTAAAGTTTAATGAGCTGTATCTATGAGATATCTTTTAGTGATTATCTTTTTAGCTAAAAGAATACTTTAATTGGCTTTACACCATTTATAATTGCATTCACTATTTCTTGGAAAGAGCACACATATTTGCCTTTATGAAGGCCAAATTATCACTAATTTAGTATACATTAGTCTTCAATATTAATCTGATATAATATTAGAACCTATACATGCTACTTGTGGGCTTTAGCATGAACATTTTTGGTGTTGCAGCAGGCTTGTCTTGCATAATGTAAAGTTGTTCTTGACAAACAAAAAAATCAAAGAATTGCCTCTTCTCACATCTTAAATGTAAAAGCAATACATTAGCCTCTGTGTATGCTTTTCTTCACCATAAATATAGGTTTCATGATTATATACAGTAATAAGCTTTTGATTAACTTTAGTATTCTTGATTAAAATGAAGAACTGTTTTCGGATCCAAAGTAAGTTTATAAGCAGATGGTAAAAAATATAGATAAAATATGGATAGTCATTAAAAATATACTTAACATAGAAATCAGCTATTGATATACTCTCTCAAAAAACAGTGTTGGTCTGGGTTGTAGCTCAGTGGTAGAGTGCTTGCCTAGCATGTATGAGACGTTGAGTTCAATTCTCAGCACCACATAAAAATAAATAAATAAAAATAAAGATAGTGTGTTCATCTACATCTAAAAAAGAAAATTTTAAAAAGTGTTAATGTTTTTAAAATTACTTTATTCTAGATTTTCCATGTTAGCATGTTGTACATTCATAGTTGAGATCAGACATTTATACAGGTCTGAATCATTCTTTAAATATTTATAAACTTCATGTGTTTTTGCACTCTAAATTAAACATTCTCTTAAACATCACTTTTTAACAGCTATCTTATATTCCCATTATTTAGATGTATCACAATTGAATAGTTTCACTATTTTTAAACATTTGGGTTTTGTGCCTTTTGTAACTCTGAGTTGAGCATCTTTCTCTTCAGGGCAAACAAGAATGAACATTTTAAAGGCATATTGTGTTATGGCTTTAGAAAAGTAAGAAAGGTTAGATTTCCCCCAGAACTATATGAATGTTTCAGTAGATTTATGAAGTTTAAAGAATTTTTTTGCTACAATCAGAAACAAAAAATTCTAACTCTGCCTAAATTACTTTTCTTAGGTTACTACTGAAGATAAATATTATTTTTGCCTATTTATTTGTACTATGTCAAATTCTGGATGTTTGTTCAGGCTCTTTTCCAAAGTATATTTTTATTTAAATATTTAAGCCAGAAGTGAATAATTTCTAATATTGATTTTTATAAAATATTAACTTAAAAAGCTGACCATCATCATGGTAACAGGACTTGTTACAATGATACTGAAACAATAGGGCAGTTCCACAAATGAGCTTGAACAGACTGAGAATTTTAAGATAGATGCGTATCTGAATAATTTTTATTTTATAGGCTAATTATACTATCACATATGATTTTAGGAGGTATAAAATCTTGTATTCAAGTTGAATAAATAATTTATGACATATTTGTAAATAATGACATTGTGTTTAGGAATAATAAAAGCCTACCTATATATGCATAAGGAATAAAATGGTAGTAGAGAAGATAGGGAGCTATTTTATGTGAGCTGACATTATTTTGCTATTTAATCTTGAACAAGCCAATCTCCCTGGACCTCATTTTTCTTATATAAAAAGTTACATATTTAAGGTTTTCAACAGGTTTAAGTTTTTGAATTTTCTTTCTTTCTTTGTTTTTTTTTTATTTTTTGAATTGTCAGTTTTGCTTTTTTAGTCATTGCTTTAACCCCAGGGCCTTATGCATGCTAGGGAAGAGATCAACCACTGAGTTTATATCCTTAGTCCTAAAATTATGATTTTCCTGAGCTTTATCATTTTAAAAATGGTTTTCCTACTTAGCAGAAATCTTTTTTAATATTTTATGAGTTATTTTTTATTTATATGTGATAGTATGTATTTTGCCATATTATACATACATGAAGTATAACTTCCCATTCTTGTGGTTGTTCATGTGGAGTTATACTAGTCATGTATTCAAATATGAACATAGGAAAGTAATGTCCAATTCATTCTACTCTCTTTCCTGTTCCCCTACCACTTACTGTGTGTTAGCATCTGCATATTAGAGAGAATATTTGGCCTTTTTTTTGTGATTGGTTTATTTCACTTAGCATGATATCCTCTAGTTCCCTCCATTTACTGGCAAATGCTATAATTTTATTCTTCTTTATGGATGAGTAATATTCCATTGTGTATACATACCATATTTTCTTTATCTGTTCATCTATTGAAGGGTACCTAGGTTGGTTCCATGGTTTAGCTAATGTGAATTGAGGGGCTATGAACATTGATGTGGCTACATCAGTATAGTATGATGATTTTAAGTCCTTTGAGATATGCCAAGGAGTGGGATAACTGGGTCAAACTGTGGTTCCATTCCAAGTTTTCTGAGGACTCTCCATACTTCTTTCCAGAGTGGTTGTACCAATTTGCAGTCCCATCAGCCATTTATGAGTATACCTTTTTCCCTAAGTCATCGCCAACATTTATTGTTACTTATATTCTTGATAATTGCTATTCTGTCTGGAGTGAAATAAAATCTCAGTGTAGTTTTAATTTGCATTTCTCTAATAGCTAGAGATGTTGAACATTTTTTTTATGTATTTGTTGACCATTGTATTTCTTCTGTGCCTGTTCAGTTCCTTTGTCCATTTATTGATTGGGGTTGTTTTTGTTGTTATTTATTTGTTTTTGGTATTAAGTTTTTTGAGTTCTTTATTTATCCTGGAGATTAATGTTCTATCTGTGGTGCAGGGGGCAAAGATTTTCTCCCATTCTATAGGCTCTCTCTTCATGTTCTTAATTGTTTCCTTTGCTGTGAAGAAGCTTTTCAGTTTGATATCATCCCATTTATTGATTCTTGATTTTACTTCTTATGTTTACAAGTCTTGTTAAGGAATTGGGTTCCTAAGCCAACGCGATGGAGATTTGGGCCTATTTTTTCTTCTAGTAAGCACAGGGTCTCTGGTCTAATGCCTAAGTCCTTGATCCACTTTGAGTTTTGTGCAGAGTGAGAGATAGGGGTTTAATTTCATTTTGCTACATATAGATTTCTGGTTTTCCCAGCACCATTTATTGAAGAGGCTATCTTTTCTCCAATGTATGTTTATGCGCCTATGTCTAGTGTGAGATAACTGTATTTATGTGGGCTTGTCCCTGTGTCTTCTGTTCTGTACCATTGACCTTCATGTCTGTTTTGGTGCTAACACCATGCGGTTTCTGTTACTACAGCTCTGTAGTATAATTTAAGGTCTAGTATTGTGATGCCTCCTGCTTCACTTTTCTCACTGAGGATTTGCAGAAATCTTATACTCAAACAATTAATAAGTGCACTTGTAATAGTAGACTAGCTAGATTTTGGGGTCTATTATATGTCTGATACCTTACATAAATTATCATGTACTCCTCACAACAACCCTACGATGTGGATACTATTATTGTATTTTCCTGATGGGGAAACTGAAGGTTATAAGTCTCATTGGAACTCAAGACCCACCTGTCTCTTAAAAAAATGGAATGACTTGCTCTAACCCAGGGTATCTCAACAGCAGCATTTTTGACATTTGGGGCTAGATAATTCTTATTGTGAGGGACTATTTTTTGCAGTCTAAAATTTAGCAGCATATCTCACCTATTGCATCCATAATCAAAAGTATCTCCAGATATTGCCAAAACTAGTTTCACTTGAGGACCATTGGTTTAAATATAACCTTAGTCATCAACAGTCTAAGGGCAAATATAATTGTCATCTCTGGCAAAGGTGAGGTGGCTTTAGGTCATTGAAAGGATCAAGATGCAGCTGACCAAATAGACCTTATTAGAGGACCCTACTCATTCATTCAACAATAATGGTTGTAAATTGATTATCCTTTATTCTCAATATTTGTGATATTTGAAGAGGATTCATTCCCAAGGTGCATGGTATACCACCAAGAACCTGATTGACATTAATTAATTCATTTAACAATATTCCTGGTATGCCTGCTTATGTGCCAAACATTGTTCAGTTACTGGTTGAAATAGTGAGCAAGATGGTCTTGTAGGTGATGCTGATATTAAATTATTTCAACTCATTTCCCTCTGTCTTCCTAATAATCTTTCAAAAGCTGTCTTTATAACTACAATCCAGTGTGTTTACCATGTTTTACACACACACACACACACACACACACACAAACAGTGCTTACCACACTGAGCTACAGTAAACATACATAGCACACCAGGAAATTTGTGTTCTACTATTTAAAAATATATTTGACTCTAATTTTGGAAATTAGCACTTATCTGTGTGCTGGCTTGGTTTCGGATGTTACCTGTTTCTTCATTGGGTAGTATCTTAAGCTCTTTCTGTGTTCTGCCTAAAACCTGGCTACACACACAGCAATGTTTATGCCATGGCAATTAATCTCTGAAGTATTTCAGGTAATGAGGGAACCCCATGAGTCAGCTCAGGGCGGATCCCTTTACCATGGGCTCATGTAGGGTAAGAATCATGGAGTCAGTACAGGAACTTTGTATCACTTTGGTTTCAGTGCCTGGAAAAGGGCCTGAGTGGCACATGGTAGCCTTTCAATACTTATTTATTAAACAGATCTAAGGATAAGAGGTCTCTGAACAGTGAAAATGATTTCACTAAGTCAATCTTGCTGAATTTTTATCTTCTACTCCCGGAAGACCATTGAGGTCATGTAAGTCATTTTATTTACATTTATTAACCTCTCTGTGGGAGTTGGAAGTAAGAGTTAAATATTTATGAAAGCAGATATTTGAACAGATATTTGGAGGAAAAAGCCTGTCAAACCATATATGTGCATTCAAAACAAGGAGGTTTTCAGCTACTGAGGAGAAGCTTCTGGCAATTCTTTGGAAGATCCTGAAGTCATCACTGCTGGAACTGCTCTGGTGCTCAGAGTACTCATGCTAAATCCTCAAAATTTAAATTTATTTAAAATGCTACAGCAAGAACAGGAAAATTGCGACATGTTGTATAACGATTTCCATTCCAGAAAAAATTGTTTTGGTACTTAAAGGGATAAGCATCTTTAAGCTGTAGAAAAACTATGTTACTGAGAAGAACTACTTCCCTGAGAGTTTTAGAACAACTAAATTTACATACCTCAGCTATTTTTAAAAAGAAGTTCTACTTGTTTTATTTCCTCTTTTATGTCTTCATGTGGTGGAGGCTGATTAGTGTCCCTTTTAGGGTTGCATGCTCTAGACCTTCATGTGAACTAGAATAACATTAGCATACTTAATGAAAGCTGTAGTGAGATACCAGGAAATGCCCAAGTGAATTGTGTCACATCTAGAGCCAGTGTGTCCAAGACTGTTAAAGGTAACAGTCTCTACTGCATTTATGAGGGATGTTATTTTACTCTTTCATTCATAGGCTCATCCAGCAAATATTCATCAAAAGTCTACTGCATGCCTGATACTGCTCTAGCCAGAGGCGGTATCAGTGGGGGAAAAAATAAACACAGAAATTCCTGTACAGATGAAGGAGGGAGACAGACAAAAGCCAAAACACAAAAGTTAATCATCTATTGTTAAGAAATGACATGAAAGCTGTATGAGTAATAAAGCAGGGAAGGAGAATCATGGGAGGAAGGTCATAAACAACTGGAGGCTGTTACTACAATTAATGTGGAAACCCTGAGAGAGTTTAATTGGGAAAATGTCAGGGTCCAACTTTTGGTTTTAACAGGACAAGGCCAATAGCAGTCAACTAGGATGATGCTGAGGAAGCGGTTAGCTTCTCAGTGTATTTTTGAGGGAGAGCCAAGAGAATTGCTGATTGGATGGGGGTCATGAGAGGAAGAAGGACCCAAGGAGGGCTCAAAGGCTTTGGGGCTGAGCATCTAGAAGGGTGGAGCTGCCATCAACTGACAGGACTAACCTGAAGGGGAGCAGGTTTGGGGAGAGAATGGGGATCTCAGTTTGATGTGTAGCTCTCTGGACACGAGCTGCCTCCTTGGCAGTTTCTGAGACAAGGTCTACACTGGGGAAGGTTGGGTGAGGGCACTCGTTCAAGCTTTCTTTTGATGACTTGGCTTCTTCAATAAAGTAAAAACAAAGTCATCTGTCGGAAGAAAGTTAGGTGCATTTCTCAAGCACTCTGGGCCTGTTTTCTCATCAGTAAGACTAAAGTTAATGTATATTTATTCCCTGCAAGAACTTGGCATATCTCTGTAAGTGGTAGATATTGTTATGATCTTAGTTGTGTTGAATTAATAATATCTTGTTAATATTGAATAACCAAATATGAAAAACAATTCTATCATTTTCATAATATACTATTTTAGGACTATCTAGTATTAACAAGGTCAAAACCTAGTGGTAAAGATTGCTATCATCAATATTTTAATAAATGTTTATTTTCATTTAGCTTTAAGAATAGATTAAGGTAACTAGGAACTCAGTCATAAGTATAGCTGAGTTTTTTGTTGTTGTTGTTGTTGTTTTTTGTTTGTTTTTAATTTACCAGTAACACAGAGACACATTTATTTGCCTTTTTACTGCCTTAAGTCAATTTGGAGCATAGACATCCACAAAAGATGATTCATTTAGAGATGTGGTTCCCTCAAGAAAATATGAGATATATTGAAAGAGACACATTAATATTCTCAGTATTGGAATAAACCATCCAAAGGCTGCATATATAAATATGTATATAATTCATAAGTGTAAATATAAAAGATAGTTCCTAACTTCAAATAGTTCAACTTCATGATTTTTTTTTTTTTTACTTTTTGATGGTGCAAAAAGCAATAATCATTCAGTAGAAACTGTACTGTTCTTCAAATTTTGAACTTTAAATCTTTTCCTGGGCTATAGATATGTGATATAATCCTCCCTTGTGATGCTGGGCCATCAGTGAACAGTAGTAGTGAGCAGTGGCTCCCAGTCAGCTACAGAGTCATGAAGGTTAACAACCAATACTGCACAGTGTTCTGGATGGCCAGCCTTTCTTGGATGCAGGTATTCAATAAATTACACAAGGTTATCTGTTATGGTTTGGATATGAGGTGTTTCCTCAAAGTGCCTGTATTAATGGGAGGACTATCAGAGGTGAAATGACTGGATCATGAGAGGTGTGACCTAATGAGTCCATCCAAGTTTGAATGAGCTGACTGGGTGGTAACTGTAATAAGGCAGGGATGGCTGGACGAGGTGGGTCACTAGGGGCTTGTCCTGTAAAAGTTCGCCTTCCCTTCAGCATCTCCCTGCTTCTCTCTCTCTCTCTGCTTTCTGATTGCCAGAAATGGATCAGTGTTTCTCTGCCATGCCCTTTCACCATGATGTTCTGCCTCACCTTAGGCTCAGAACAGTGGACTGGGATGACCAAACTTGACCTCTGTCACTGTGAGCCAAAATCAATTTTTCCCTCCTCCTACATTGTTCTTGTTGGGTATTTTGGTCAGTGTTGCAAAGCTAACTAATCTGATATCCAACACTTTATTATAAAATAGGCTTTGAATTAGATGAACCTGTCCAACTATAGGCTAGTATAAACCTATTGAGCACAGTTAAGGTAGGATAAACCAAGCTATGATTTTCAGTACATTAGGTGTATTAAATTCATTTTCAACCTCAATGTTTTAAACTTGTGATGGGTTTATGCAGACATAACCCCACTGTAAGTTGAGGAATATTTATATCATATATATATATATATATATATATATATATATATATATATATATATATTAAAAGTGTGGACAATTTTTCTCANTATATATATAATATTATATAATTTATGATATCTATCATGAAATATATGGTGTATTTAGCTATATTATATATGCATTTTTTATAAAAGCTTTATTCTCACATGAGGGGGAATTGAATAAGCTATCTATGTATGGAAATAGTAAGAAGAGAAAACTTTCCTAGTATAAAACAATGCATCTAGATGCCACAGTCATATTTGATTCCTCTGCTCTCTCTCAAAATAAACATGTTGTAAGTGAAAATCCTAATTTGATTCTTCTTCAGAAATTATATAAAGCATCTCATTCATGGCTGTGGAGGGTTCCTTCCTTTAGTCTGAGGCTGGTTCTGTGATATTGAAAAGTATCTTTTCTTTTTATCTATCGAACATCAACTATGGGGTCTGGTAAATGGTTAAGTTTTTCAGGTCATGTTTGTGGAATGAATTAGGAATGAAATGAACTTGGTATAAGCATTCTTTCTTTTTTGACACGGGTAAGGCTCCTTAACTACTGAGCCACATCTCCAGCCCTTTTTAATATTTTACTTAGAGACAAGGTCTCACTGAGTTGCTTGGGGCTTCGCTAGGTTGCTGAGGCTGGCTTTGAACTCATGAGCTCCTGCCTCAGCCTCTGGAGCTGCTGGGATTACAATTGTGTGCCAACACACCCAACTCTAAGCATTCTTTTCTAAAGATGCATAGGTTCAATGTGCTTGAATCAAGTTGACCTTTTCCCAGTTAGGACCTTTAAAAATGACAAAACTATAACAAATATTTCATCAGTGGTAAAAGTATGACTTAGCTTTTCACAACCTTACATAATACTTCCTCCCATGATAATAATCACCAGTTAAAGTAGTTATCAAAGTAACTACCTTAATTCACGTTTTGGGTAACATATTACCCTTTCCTAGCCTCTTGTATATATCAAAAATATAAAATATGCATGCCTATTGGTGTTTAATCCAAGAAGTTCAATTAACTGAAAATACTAAATAGCACTCAGAACTCCGGGGTGACTTTATTTGCAAATTTGATTCATCCCACCCAATGGAGAATACTGAGGAATATATAACTTGATTATTCAAGACCCATGGTTTCCCATAAAATAAACTGGCCATTGTCATCACCAAAACCCATAGTAAGTACATCACATATACTGTTTAGACATCCTATTTTCCAAAGCTTATGTGAGGTGAAGAAAAAATATTTTGTAGCTAACAGGATATTCCTTATTAGAGGAGCCGTCCAAACATGCTACTTTGGCATCTGACATAGAAAAGAAACCAAGGAAGCTATCAAACCATCAGTGAGACATTGTCCTTGCTGGTCAGATAAAGAATCAGTCTCTCTGAAGTAATAAAGTCTCTTAAAAAGAATGTTGGTCAGGTGAGTCACAGATGACAAGATCAGAGAAAATCCAAGTTTTATCAAGGCTCATCTCTGATGGTCAGTCAAGGAGACTTTCATATCACGAATTTGCTATGAAAGAGTTTCTATTCTGTACTCAGAAATGAGTTGCTATGAATTTCTCTATACTTCTTATTGACCTTGATAAGTAACTTCCCTGTCTCCCAAGGTTTGGAGCATATAAGAAATGAAATTTTGTCAGTGTTCTTTCATGTTGGTTGAGAAGGTAATAAGTTTGTCTAGGTCAGGATTTTGTTTTTCTTTGCTGAGATTTTGTGAATGTTGGTTGAGACTTGTACCTGTATTAAATCTACAAAAAGATTTCAAACTGGACTTTCCCTTGTAGTTTATTCCAACCTTGGACATGATGGTCTGCTTGTATCAGCTGTTAAGCTGTTGGTCATAGCCTTCATTTATATATTCAAAAGAGTTAGGCTTCCCAACAATATGAGTGATGTCTGATAAACTGTTCACTCTAAATACAACTTTATATTTTGAAATAAAGCTATTTATCCTAGAGACATGTTTATCAAAATGTGCTCCCAGGACCAAAAGCATCAGCACTGCCTGAAAACATGTTAAATAGGTGGGTTCTTGAGCTTCATCTCACACCTGCTAAATCAGAAACTGAAGGGGTAAGGTTCCAGAGATTCTGATGCATGTTAAGTCTGAAAGACACAAAATAGAACATCTTGAAACGGCTGTACATATGAATGTTTTTTACTTAGATAAGTAAGCTCATGTGTATTTTTTAAGTTGTTTGTTGGCTGGTGATGACCTCAGAAATTTTTAAATACTAACTGGGCCTAAGAGAATTCATTATGCTGTATTTACCTTTGGTAATCTGCCCTGCTTCATTAAGCATTCATTAAGGGAAACAGTGTTTGAGAAATAAGTCTTCTTTGAAGCAATTTATGTACTGTAAGGAACTTATATTGTACTATAATTTGGGTACATTTTACGAGTGAGTGATTTTATCCTTAATATCTTCTAGAAAATATGTACTATAATTGAAAATAATATAGTCTTGAATGATATTTGGTTCTATTAAATTTTATGTTTAGTTAGCATTGTATTATTAGAAAGATATGATTTGGAATCAATTGTATGCTTTGAGAAAGTTATAAAACCTTTTGGACCTTTTGTTTCTTCCTTTGAAAAATGGGAATCAAATGTTACACCAAATTGTAAAGATGAAATTAGATGACACGTAGAAAGTTTTGTAAACACTGATCATCGTAGAAGCATTGGTACTTGTTTACTAAGCAATGCTTAACTGATTTTATGCCTAAAATTGGTAGTTTATAGATTGTAGAATTTTAATTATAGCTTTCTCAGCTTTTATAAATGAGTGAATAGAATATTGGATGAAAAATTAATATCCAGCATCAGGCAGACCTACTTTAGGAGAGCTGTTGATTATTTCATAGCTATTAATTATAACTTCTTCCTTAAAAAAAAAAAAACAAAACTTTAACTTAGGTTTGTTTTTTTTTTGCGGTGCTGGGGATTGAACTCAGGGCTTTGTGCATGTGAGGCATGCACTCTAGCAACTGATCTTTAGCCCCGGCCCCTTAACTTAGTTATTAAGAATTACAAATTAACACGTCCATTGTGCCAAAGGAAAGAAAAGCTAACGATCTGCTTTTATTACTTTTTTATTCTCACCATGAGGTAACAGATATTCATAGCCTGGTGTGACCTGTTGCATACCCGTGCTCTTACAGCTGCCTGCTCCCTGCTCTCCCAAGGGTATGGAAATGTATACACACCCAGGCAGTTTGTGTTATTGAGTGAAGCAAGCTAAAATCAGACCAGCTCTAGACCCAACAAGGCAATAAGAAATAAAAATAAAGCATATGAAAGTGCAGTGCAATGAGAAATTCCTTGACTGGCAACCAGTTGGCCTTTGGGTGCCGATGTGTCCCCTTTTCCAGCCAAAGAAGAGGCCCATGTCCCAAGGCTATTCTGACCTGGCAGGAATGAGGACATTTCTCACAACTGAGAAAATTACTAAATGTTTTTATCTCCACCAGGATGGAGATGTTGAGATCAACATTCACTCATGAGAATCATAGGTCTTGTTTCTATCTTGGCAAATTTTGTTCCCTAGTTAGGTAGTAACTTAAACTGTGACCTGTCCAAGTTGTCATTCTCACAGTCTTTGAACCAGATCATTCATTTTGGTCATTTTGTCATTCAGTGTCATGAAAATTAACTCATTCTATTTAAAACTCTCTGTTATTTACTTTTTACCTTATGATTTCTAATAGTTATCAGTTTAGGTCAGTGGATGGCAATATGCCCTCTTTAATGGATGTATAATATTTCCCTAATGTGGATATATGCAACATGGTCAACTATTCTCCAATTAAAGGACTTTAATATTTTCATGGTTTCATTGTTGATACTACAAAAAGGAAAAGCCACAACATATATTGTACATATGTCCAAGCTTATAGAAAACAAAGTTAAATTATTATGTTAATAGTTATATGTACTTTCAATTGATTACATATTATCAAATTTCTTTGGGAAAACATAGCAATTCGCATTTCTATTGATAGAGGGTTTGTTTCTCTATATATCAGCCCTGGCTATAACTGTTCATTTTAATTTTTGTTAGTCAAATTAATAAAAGCAGCACCTTCATGATAATTTTAATTTGCAACCTTCTAGTTAACTAGTGAGATTCAATGTCTTTAAATTCATTTGCTCTGTGGATTTCCTCT
Source organism: Marmota marmota marmota (assembly GCF_001458135.2). Lineage (NCBI taxonomy): Eukaryota > Metazoa > Chordata > Mammalia > Rodentia > Sciuridae > Marmota > Marmota marmota. Next base: position 37,327,465 of record NW_026000108.1, read on the forward strand.
TTTGAAAATTACTTATTCATATTCTCTGCTCCAGTTTATTGGGTTCTTTATTTTTTGTTTAACTTTGAATACTTTATATATAAGGAATATTAAAACTTTGCTATTTATTATGTGCTGCCATTGTCTCTTGATTATTATGACTTTTGCTGTGATAGAAAGATAGATATATGATTGATAGCTAAATTATATGTCCTTTATAAATTTCCTCTTAAAATAAGTTTGGCCCAGCTAACAATAATAAAAATATTATTCTAAATTTTCTTCTAGTAATTTTACTATAATTTTTACATTTAAGTTGCTAATTTCTCTGGAGTTTATTAAATGTGCTATAAAATAGAAATTTAGCTTTCTTACTTTCAAGTAAATGACTATATCAATTGTTAATTAAAAAAATTACCATTTTCCCTCTTGAATTGAAATCTCACTTTCGCCATATATTGTATTTCCATTTATATGTAGATCTACCTCTGAACCTTCAGGAATAAGTTTCTATTGTTGTATAACAAATTACCACAAATTCAGTAGCTTGAAACTACTGATTGGTGCAAGTTCTGTGGTCAGAAGTCTGGTCACAGTGTGACTGAGTTCTTTTGCTCAGGTTCTCAAAGACTAAAATTTTCTCGTCAAGAGGCTGTAGGAAGAATCCACTTTCAGTCTCTTTCAGGTTGTTGGCTTAATTCAGTACCCTTTAACAGTAGTAATGAGGTCTCCATTGGAAGTCCCCCCCACCCCCACCCCGGCCCCAATTCATAAGTATCACCAGCATCTGTTTCTTGAGTTGTATTTAATTTGCTAAATTTTGTTTTTGAGTCAATATTCATAAATGAAATTGATCTAAAATTTTTGTGACAATTATAAACAAGTTTGCAAATTTATATTTTAGTAGTACATATAGGTATTTGTATGTTGGTGATAAATTATTGCTTTCAATGAAATATTTTTTTCTACCTTATTGTTGCCTTGCCGTGAAACTGTATTGTAAATTGGATGTACATAACATTCGATTTTTATTAATCACATACCTACTCTCTCTCACTCGAATTTATTGAGTATCTTGGTCTTTAGCAACTATGAGATATTAGTAGTTAGTTAAATTCTATATAATATCATGGTAATAAAATGCTAACATCAACAAACTAAAGCAAGATATCCAATAAAAGGCATTCTGATTCTGCATTTCTGGGTTATGTTGAACTTCAAGTTACCAAACTCAGCCCAGGAGCACGTGGGTCTTTTTGAACAGTTAATCTTTAATGGTGTTTTTCCCTCATTAATCAGCAGCAAGTTTATTGGTAATCCAAATTTGCATATAGTTTGTTTTCAACCTAAAAATGAAATTGGGTAATAAATAAAAGTTAGCTTTGTTTTCAGTAAAATATTATTTCTTCTCACTCCCTCTTTTTGTTTTCTCCCTTACTACCTTTAAGGATAGCAGTTTACTTGGAATAAGAGCACCTAGTTTTACAGCACTCTTTGGGTTTTAAGTAATCATCACTGCATTTTAGTCATTGGTTCTCTGTATGACTTTGAAACCTGCTTCTATTAATTCTCAAGGCAAAGCTCTTTATCAGTGGCAGAGTTTTATTGACCTGATGGTCAATAAAGCATGGGATCATTTGGTTTATTAGCAGAAAATGGTAACAAGTCAGCTTTTTAGGACTTTGTCTAAATTTTAGAATTATGAATTATGTTCTTGAAAAATGAATCTTAAAAGTGCTTCACGTTAAGTTGTTTTTTAGAGCTTTTTTATTCCAGGTTGCTAGATGTGCTCCTAGGAACAGCTGACAGAGAAGAGACGGGCATTCTGTGCTTAGCTAGTTGGGTCCCTGGAAGCCTCTCCAGTTCACTGAAGAGCAGTTACTACAACATGAGTTTGCCCAGGTGGTTGATTGTGAGTTAGAGTCTAAGAAATTAAACATAGTTTAGTATTTGAGTATAGTTGTATCAAGTATGCACAAATTCTCAGTTAATACTTATAAATAAATATTGCAGCTGAGAGAACATTTTTCAGATGATTTCAATAGTACTTAACTTTTACTTAGCACTCATTATGGATTGCACATTGTTCTAAGGGATTTAGGTATATTAATTCACTTGGTCTTTACAACAAGCCTTTGAGCAAGGTTAGCTAGTAAATGGAGGTGCCAGGAATTGACATTGGCATCTAGCCCCAGTGCCCTGGCTCTTAATCTCTACTACACAGTTTACTGATCTTATAAATCCACTAGCAGAGAAAACAGTGCTGTTCTTAAATAATCTTTCAGGTCAGGAGAAGAAAGTTCCTTTTTTTAATAATTGCCGAATGATGCAATCATAAGTCCAAAGTGATTATTACTTCTCAGATTTAGATCCTGTATTCCTACTTCTAAGAGAATGAAAGTCAGGCATGAAAGAAAAACTGGGATGTTTTTATTTCCTTTTCCCACATTACCCCTTTTCTATAAAAATTCAATGATCAACAGACATTTGTTGATCATCTAACTTTGACCAGTTAATAGATACATGTAGAGGAATTGCCTGTTTCCTGACTTTGAAGAACAAAAGTACCTGTGACAGTGTGCCTAGGGCAGTGGCTGAGCCATGCTCAGGGTTGTAATGAGGCACAGCAGAGAATACCCCATGGTGTCTCCTGTGTGGACCCTTCCCAGTTTCCCTTACTTCAAGGTTAAACTAAAAATAGTCTAGAAGATAAACTGAGGCTAATGTGGCAAGTGGATATGGTTGACCAGCCTTCTGGAAAGAGAGGGTAGCATTTGAAGAATTGCAAGCTATGCTTGCAACATCCCTGATAAAACATTGGGGTACTAATTAAATTACACGTTCATGGGTCCTGCTCTAGATCCTGTGAATCAGAATCCCTAGGGAAAAGGCCTGACATACTATGATTCACAGGGGCCCCAAGGGAAATTTTAATGAAGGGAACTTGGGAAACAGAATGAATGGAATGGATACGTTTGTTCATGAACATAGTTGGAATGAGTTTTGGAGAGAATTGGTGGAGGATGAGACTGGGTACAAAGGTCATTTCATGTCTTTGCTGTCTTTTGTGATTATTTTTCTACCTAATGGTAGTTACTTCTCAGGTATTAACAGGTACATTAAACTGAGTGTTTACTTAGACTTGAACAACTGCATTTAAATTGAAAGCAAAATTTTTAAAGTTTGTACCTCAGTCCAATGTACAGGGCTCCACTCTATTTATCTATGGCTTGAGAAATGCTGAAGAGGTGAGCAAAGAATAGAAGGAATGTTGTTCACCTCCAGTGTGTTCTGTCTCCAAGTATGGTCTCATTTTATTCCTCAGGAAATGAAGTTCAGAGGCTAATTATATCAGTCATAGCTAGTTAGTGATTATAACTAACAAGTGGTACAGCTAATATTTGAGCCTGGATCTATAGAACAGGAGGAGTTTGATGTGTCCAAATGGGGTGAGCCTGATCTCATGCATGTATGGAATATAAAGAAGCTGATTTCATAGAAGAGAGTAGAAGAGCAGTTACTCCAGTCTGGCTAAAGTGGGAGAGGAGGGCTAGGGGGAGAGTGGTTAAGTAGATACAAAGTTACAGGTAGAGAGGGTGGAATGAGTTCTGATGTGCTTTTGCTCAGAAGAGTGACTATGCTTAACAGTTTTGTATTGAATATTTCAGAATAGCCAAAAGAAGGGATTTTGAATGTTCTCACCACAAAGAAATCATAAATGTATAAAGTGAAAGACATGCTAATTAGCCTGACTTGATTAATATACCTGTATCAAAACATCATATTGTACCCCTTAAGTATGTATAATAATTATATGTCAATCAAAATCAATTTTTTTTTTTGTTTTGGTACCAGGGATTGAACCCAGGGATGCTTGGGGCCACATCCCTAGCCCTGTTTTGTGTTTTATTTAGAGACAGGGCCTTGCTAAGTTGCTGAGGCTGGCTTTGAACTTGTGATCCTCCTGCCTCAGCCTCCTGAACCGCTGGGATTATAGGTATGTGCCACTGCACCTAGCCAAAATAAAAAAAAAAAAAATGAGTAAAATAGGGGCTGGGGTTGTGGCTCAACAGTACAGCCTTATCATCATCCAAAGAACATGTATGAAGACACGAATTTGTGTCAACATACTTTATATACAACCAGAGATATGAAAAAATTGTGCTGTATACATGTAATAAGAATTGTAATGCATTCCACTGTCATTTATTTTTTTAAAAAATCAATTAAAATATGTATAAAAAAGATGAATGAAAAGCAAAAATAAATAAATAAATAAACAAAATAAAGGTTTTGTGTCCATCTACAACCTAAAAAAGAAGTAAAGTACTCATTCTCTCAATTAAAATGCATAACTATGAAATTTTGAATTACAATCAGAGGCCATAGGAAAGAGTCTCTGTCATTTGTTACCATGTCAAAATTGTGCCCAGTATTCTGTTGATTTTTCTTTTAAGAGAAGCTAATTGCCAGTATTTTTTGTGAATTTATGTCCATTTTAACATGTTGGTTCTCTCTATACTTAAAAAAATTAAAACAACATCTTTACCAACACCCTGACCAAATACATCATTGTATAGAATTACATATTTGTGCACTCTAGATTACATAATTTCCCAAGTCTAAACTTTAAAATAACATGAGTCTTAATGATTCTTAAGGAGGTATGACTTACTCTGGTTTGCTTTTCTTTTTCTTAAAGAAACTTTCCTGAATATTTACATGAAACAATATTAATAAGAGATCCTTTTCTCAGTATTGGCATACTTTTAACTTTGCTGGTGAGATGGAGAAAGAAGAAAAGACCACGTGCTCCAGGCTCTGGTGGGAAAGGTACAGGCCTCGCTTGTACCTGGGAAGTTGCTGGTGTCTTTTGGTGCCTTTTGACCATAAGTGTCTGTTTTCTGCACCTGTTGGGGCTGGAAACATGGATCTGTCCACTTCCTAGTACACTTTCACTTCAATGAGGTACCAGATGCAATTAGTGGCATACAAAGTATATAGAGAAAAATGTTAGTGGACCTTGAAACCAATTCCAGGTATCTTATGAATACGGGACAGAAAGAACAGAAAATATTTGTATGCATGGCAAATGGTAAGGGTCAGAACTATTTTGCAGAACCTTTGTTTTAGTTACAAGTATGTATGTAATATAGGTTGAAAGCCACTGATTTAGGGTAGCTATGTAGACCCTTGTATTTCTGCCCAATATAAAAGGATTTAATTAAACTGGAAATTTGGGAAGACTCTCATTATTTGTTAATTATCTTCAAACCAGATTTTTTCTTCCCAGTCCCATGAAAGCACAGATTCTCTGTTTTGCTTCAATTCATCCTCTGATCCAATTATCACTTTTCAAGAATGAGCAGCAGTGCTGATGGGAAAGAGTTCTTACAAGAGGCTGACCTGTTGGGCCAGCCGTGGAGGGTAGGAAAAGGACTATTGGCAGCTGAGGAAGATGCCGAGATGCTGGGGGTGGGAGAGTGAGCCAGCCCCAATTCTGTTTCCTCTAAAATTCCTTGAGAATGAAAAGGAGGAAGGAAAGGTCACCTAATTTTAAGGACATTGAAAAGGCTCAGAGGAAAGCAGACCTAGAAATAGTTCAGCAATTAAATGTTTTTCAGGCATCATAAAATTATTTCTTGGAAATCAAATGACTTAAGGAAAAATGTGGTTCTTGTCTGGGTCTGTGGAATGAGAAGTAATTGTCTCTGTGAGTCAGTATTTTTGTAAGTGTGAGGTTATTAGTCATACACACCAGGAATTAACAGAAGTTAACTCTTCCTATATTTAATTAATCTTATGTTTGCAATCTCAAAAAATCATGTTCTGAAATCTTCAGAGCCAAGTAGAATTTAGATTGTTGTATGAGACCGTGGACACTAGAGGGATACATATCCTTATGTCTTAATAAGAATTTACTTTCAAATGAAAACTGTCTTCTAAAGTTTCCAGAAATAATAGCAAATTATGCTAACTTCAATCTTGTAAAAATCATAAATTTTGTCCTAATGATCACCTAGTGAGTATGGTGTGAAATGCATGAAAAGCACTTAGTATTTATATCAACTATTTTCCTCTGCTACATGTTGATTAATTTAATGACATTATCTTATATCTCTATGCCAGGGGGTATTTTTGGATATGTTCTGAACTACTGTAATAACTCAAGTTGTCATTCATTACAAGTTATAGCCAAAAGACTACACTATTTTTATATACTGAAGTGAAAAACAGGTTTTTCGAATATATTTCAGAGACCAGTCAGCATTTTACAAATTATATTGAAAAGATAGTGAGCATTAATTTGGTCAGTCAGTGGTCATTGATTAAGTTCTCTTTGTTAAAGTATTTTTGAGGATAAACTCCAAAGGACAGAGATATGATGGGGATAGAACTTTTTCTTCTTGGTCCTATCATTTGTTTAGATTGATAAGACTGATTTGATGATACAAGCCAGCTAAGACTAACTTTCTAGCAGGGGCACATATCGTGGGTTAAATATTCAGACACAATTACAAGCACTCAGAGACTGTTGTCTTCTGCCATTAAAAATGACTTTCTATTATTATTTATTTTTATTATTTTGCTTCCAATTCATGCAGTTTTTAAAGATCTGATGGATGTTTGAAAGGTTATGATTCAGTTTTTTTTCTGTAAATGCAAGGATAAAGATAACTGTAATCTCTTGGATTGCTTAAGGCCCAATGTATAATACAAAGGTATACTAACAAGCATGGATTTAAAAAATATTGATTCAGTAGAATCACTGGAGTACTTGGATTAAATCTCCCGTTGCTGCTAGGTAATGATTTAGTGTATTAGATCCATGAAAGCTGGATGTAATTTTAATGCCCTATGGGGGAAACTATTAATTCCTGGTTGGTATAAAACTTTAGGGAAAAGAATACTTAGGTTATAAACTTAGAATGAAGCTTATGAAGGAAGCAGGTTTAAATAATTTCCCCAAACTACTTCAGTGCCATCAGTTCTGTTTTGCACCTGGGATTGCATTTTGACATTTCCAGGCCATCACCTCACCTAGACCCTGGGCTGCTGGAGAATGGGAGCTAAGTCTTAACCATCTCTGTATTCCTAATGTAGTGTGGCGTGAAGCACATAACCTAGATTTTCTCTAGGTGAAGTCTGTGGACACCTAAATCAGATTCCCACCTGTAAAGTCTTGTTAATTCAAATGCTCAGGACATATCCACAGATTTATTAGATAAGAATCTCCAGAGATGAATTTCAATCCAAGATAAGTAAATGCAATGGCATTGATAAAGCAAAGATGGAAACCAAGGCCCCGGACCTTGCCCTGCACATACTTTTATAATGTGCTCATTATCTGCTAGATGAACTTTTAGGGACATGTGCTAAGTGCCAGACACTCTAGATACACAGATGAATGAAACACATTAATGGTCAAAACTTTTGAGTCAGAAAGATGTGGTTGAGCCAACCTTAGCTACCTGTGTCACAGGATTAGCCCAAATATTAGGTAAGATAATATATGTAAAAGACGTCGCAAAGTGCTTGGAATATAGTGTCCTATGTTCATAAATGTTAGCCTCCCCTCACTTTTTTTTTTTTTTTTCTGGCTAAAGAGCTTCTAGATGGTGCTGAATTTCCTGGAAAATAAGGAAAACTTGAAAATAAGGAAGGGACTATGGATCAGTTAGATTTTGTTTTATAATACACCATCCCAAATTTTGGTGATATAGCATTTAGTGACTCAAGATTTGGTGGATTGGCAGTTTAGGCTCAGCTCAGCTGGAACAGCTCATCTGTGTTCCCGATGTGTCAGCTGGGCACATTCATGTGCTGGTGGTCTGCTGGAAGCCAGTGGCTCACCCACATATTGGCAGGAGTAAAGATGGTAAATGAGCTGTGTGTTCTTCTCCAGCAGACTAGTCCAGGCAGGCCAGGCTCATAGAAGTGGCAAAAGGGTTCCCAAGAGCAGTGAGAGAGAGCAAGTCCTGTTGAGCAAGCACTTTTCAAGCCCCTGCTTGTGGCCTGTGTGTTAGTCTTTCTTTATACAAAGCAAAAATCATGGCCAGGGGATAGAAACAATTTTCAACAGGTAGGGAAAGAATTCACCTCCTGATGGACAAAAGGATGTGCATAGGAAAACTTTGTGACCATTGTTGTAATCTACACAGAATGGATTTTATTGACTGCTCACTCACCATCAGGCTTTAGGCTGGGCGATTTACATATTGTTCTTTTAATCCTTGTGGCATTTTCTTGAAATACATGGCATTATTCTCATTTTATAGATGAAAAAACTGACAAGAAGTGTCAAGACTTAACATGAGCACACGTTAAGGCCAAAGTGTTTGCTTTAAGTTATAAAGAATGGTCTTTTAGATGCTATCTTTTGTTGCTTAGGTGATCAGATGATTGGTCTATAAGGCAGATGGTGTGTGCTTTTTTAAAATAAAGACTTGTTTAAAATAAAGCTCCAAAGATGTGGTTTATTTTCCAAATTATATGTTGAAATATTGGGACATGTATTTATTTGGGATAGAAAAAGTTTAAAAATTTGCTCTCCTTTAAGACTTCCAACCGGGCATGGTGGCACACGCCTGTAATCCCAGGTGTTCAGGAAGCTGAGACAGGAGGATCGAGAATTCAAAGCCAGCCTCAGCAAAAGCGAGGTACTAAACAACTCAGTGAGACCCTGTCTCCAAATAAAATACAAAATAGGGCTGGGGATATGGCTCAGTGGTCAAGTCTTCCTGAGTTCAAGCCCTGGTTACACCCCCCAAATAAAAGACTTCCCAGAAGCTTATTGGATGTGTGTTTTGTTTGCTTTTTGCCAGATCACCTACCCAACCTGGATCTCACTGCATCCTGGACATGACTGAGGTTTTCCAATGGGCCAGATATCACTGGCAGCAACTGATGGGTCGCCGAAACAGGGATGATGACGAGAGGTCGTACAACTATTCCTCGCTACTTGTTTGTGGGGCCAAATCCTCCCAGACCCCCAAACTGTCAGGAAAGCACCGGGTTGTTATTCCCCATCTCTGGCCCTTCAAGGATGAGTATGAAAAGTTCTCTGGAACCTACGTGAATAACCGAATACGAACGACAAAGTACACACTTCTGAATTTTGTGCCAAGAAATTTATTTGAACAGTTTCACAGGTACTGTTTTCTTTTTGAGAAAAAAAAAAAGAACAAAAAACTTAGAATGCTGTTCATTTTAGTTGACACATTTTTATTTTCATTTTCACCATACTGTGTGTTATTTAAGCCTAAGGCTTGTGACATCCTCCTTGGAAATTTGGGTTCAAGTCTGCTATTGGCATGATGGCCCCTCACATTCACATAGCACTTTACAGTTGGTAAGATGCCTCTCTTTACCAGAGAAGGCACTGTTATTCTAAAATTATTATAGAATTAGGCAACTCTTGGTGGTTTAGCCAGTGTCCTGCCAGTGATAACTGACCAACGGCTACAGCCTTGTCATCTTCTCTCTCTTGCTTTAGTGTTCTTTCCATTAAACCATACTCCATTTTCATTTCACATTTTTCTTACTTCGTAACATGGGGAAATAGAGTCCTGAAGCAAATGCGGTGTACGATGTTGCTATCTGAAGCAGTGACATAATTTAGTTTAATATGCATTTAAGGAAGAGCTTCTGAGTTTAGGCACCTAAGGAAATGCAGGTAAAAGCATTGCTCCTTTCCTTGTGGAGTTTTCAGATTAGCTAGGGACACAAGAATTATATACAAATGAAGAAAGATATGGGGAATGTGATGAGTGTTATCCAGTGCCATCATGTAGAATGGGAACCTCACAGAGAATCATAATACCAGTGTGAGCAATGGAAGGCAAAGTGGCATGTGACCTACTTCTGAGGGTCGGTGAGACATTCTAGCCTTGGGAGTGGTCTTCTCTGATAACACATAGGATCTATTCTGGGGAGCATTAAGAAATAGTGTTGGAAATATAAGTCTAATCCACCAGAAGGGCCTTGATGTCAGGATAAAGAGGTGAGACCAAAAACTGCAGGCACATTTCTGAGCAGAGTAACATTCTCTTGCCTGTATTTCAGTGTGATGCATAGATGGAGGGACTTAGGCAGACAGTTCATTTAGGAAGCTGAAGTATATAGCCTGGTGAGTTGTCATGGCAACCTGAACTTAGAACAATGTGGGACTGTTACTCTAACCTATTACAGTTATGGTGGGTTAGATGTGAGGAATTCAATGAAAGGAAGAAAAAGTTGATGGGAACATATTGAGCTATTATGACAAGAAAGATTAACAAAAAAAGGAAAGACAGTTGTAAAAAGAAGCTTGGCTGGAATTTTTTTTTTTTTTTTTTTTTGTAAATGTATTTGAAGTGCTATTGTGAGTGTAGAGGTTCTTAACATTTATGATTCATTCTACATACTTTATTCCCATATTTCATTCTATATATACTTCATATGCACTTATTCAACAGTGGTTGTGTTTGAAGTGCAGATGTGAATTTGTTGAATTACTGGCTTTAAGTATTATGGGTATTTATGTCTTCTATGGAGTTTGTAATCTAGTGTGTTTAATTGAAAACAAATCAGAAATTTGAAAAGTTCCCTGTAGAGCTGGATATGGTCCACTTACAAATAATCAAAGTCACAGAAGAAAAAGAAAAAATATGAGTAGAGTATTCTTTTGAGTCATTTCATGGTCAATGGGAAAATATGTGATAAAAATTCAAGGGGCTATGCAAGATTGAGATTTTGGTTTTCTTTTAAACTTAAAATAAGGAACTAGTAGAGGAATATTTAAAAATAAAACAGAGAAAGCTAAGAAGTTTCTGAATAATTAGGTTTTGAATAGCTTACAAAGAAATAGAAGGGTTACCCTCAAAGAGAAGACAAAAACCAAACAAACACCCTCAGGTTTTCCCACTTATTTGGGCCCTAGTTTGAATCTATTTGGTTATACAAAAGGCTAAAGAGTTAAAAACATGCTGACTCTGAATTTCTTCTATTTTTAACTTTTAAAATAGAGAAAATAGTACTTCCTTTACACCTTCCTCTGCATATTTGGATTGCAGGGCTGCCAATTTGTATTTCCTGTTCTTAGTCGTCCTGAACTGGGTGCCTTTGGTAGAAGCCTTCCAAAAGGAAATTACCATGCTGCCTCTGGTGGTGGTCCTTACAATTATCGCAATTAAGGATGGCTTGGAAGATTACCGAAAATACAAAATCGACAAACAGATCAACAATTTAGTCACTAAAGTTTACAGTAGGTAAGTGTAACTGGAGCTTCACTGAAGAATATATGTACATCTTTATATCATTTAGAAATGTGTTGGTTTTTTTCCCTCCTAGGCGTGACCAGGACCTTTTTTTTCTGTGTGGTTGTTATTGTTTTCTATGAATATTTCTTAAAATCCTACAGTGAACTTTAAGTCAGGTGTTGGAAGGAAAACAATAGCCTTTGTAGATCCAGGACTTCTATAACTTGTGCACAGTGGAATTGAAAGAGACCTCAATCCATAAGAAGGAGAGCAAGCAAATTGTTTTTAACTTTAGATGTCATAATTTAGGATCAGAAATAAGATGAATTATGAAAAACAAGAGTAAACTTGAATGGATATGAAAAATAAATTGGGATGTGAAGAGAAGACAGGAGCTACCTATGGAGAAATGGAGAAAAGTGTTCCTTTTTATGCACAGAGTGGAGGCAGCCCATCGCAGTAGCAGCAGCATCCACAGGAGCAAGTCCATTCAGGAGCATGGATATTATTAGAGACTTGCATTTTCAATATTTGTAAAATAAGTAGAAACTCTGTGTAACCAAGAATAAACTCAGCTGAGGTGAGTTTGGTACCTTGAGGTATCTTATATGCAGCTCCTGAGTTTTTATTTTTAGATTATAAGTCAGTATTTAGGGAACAATATAGACATGTGTGTCTTGTCTGCAACCTTATATCAGCCAGAGAGGAGTAGGCTAGGGAAGGCTTGCTGAAGAAGTGATATTTGAGCTGAAACCTGCAGAATTCTCAATATTGTTTATTATTAGACTTCAGTGGTTTTCACAACATTTGTTTTAAAGATCTATCAAGAAAACAAGAAAAGTAACATTTCTTTAAAAGATGATATGAGATTATGGGAATAATAAAAATTTAGTTCTACGTTTTTCTTATACTTGTGTTTAATTAAAAGAGAACCAGGCCAGGAGCAACAGCGCACGCCTGTAATCTCAGTAGCTTGGGAGGCTGAGACAGGAGGATTGCGAGTTCAAAGCTAGCTTCAGCAACTGCGAGGCATTAAGCAACTCAGTGAGACCTTGTCTCTAAATGAAATACAAAAAAAAAAAAAAAGAAAAAGAAAAAATAGGGCTGGGATGTGGCTAAGTGATTGTGTGCCTCTGAGTTCAATCCCTGGTCCCTGCCCCCCACCAAAAAAAGAAAAAAAAAACCTGATGTATTCTGTTAAACAATGGAATAGTAGTATAATGTAAGTTTGTAATTTGCTTTTTAAAATCATAGAACATTTACAATAGTTCTATGAATCATTCATTAATATTTGATTACTTATAAAAATTCCAGGGATAAAGAGATGAAATGATTTTATAGGGAACAAAGTCCACATTTTGACAAATTATAAGATTATCCAGCTAAAACCAAATTTGTCAAATGAAAAGAATACTTATTATCTATTTTTATATATATTCTTACATATAAATAATTGCTGATTTTTAAAATTTAATTCTTTTTTTAGTTGTCAATGAACCTTTGTTTTATTCATTTATATGTGGTGCGAACCCAGTGCCTTACACATGGTAGGCAAGCACTCTGCCACTGAGTCACAACCCCAGCCCCAATTGCTGATTTTTAATATGAGTTTAGAGTTGATAATATGTGTTTAATTAACTTTCTAAGTTCTAAAAAGTTCTTTCTAATCTTAGTAACTGTGCAGCTTTGGTGAAATTATATAAGCTTGCCAAATACCCACCTTCTTTGATTTTGAATGTAATGATAAAACAGTAAGCATAGTACCTAGTACTTTGTAATGGCAAGAAAAGGTTAGCCATCAGGACTACCATTACAGATCATTCACAATTAGCTAGAGCTTTTGCATGCCACATCATCAAGTCATTAAGCCATACTTGAGAACTTCTAATAACATCTTACTATTTTTTAGATATTCATATTGCCTAGTGGGAGACCTGGCATAACTATTTTTTTTGTCCTTTTAGACATAGTCTAGATCTTTTGTAGATGATTTTCGCATAAACTGAATAATGAAATGCAATATTCTAGTCAATTATTTAAGGTCCATTCTAAGATATTTCTTCATGATTGTATTTCATAAGAGACTTGGATGATTTTCTTTTCATCTATATTCTATGTAATTTACTTTTGTTTAGCGATATAGAAGAATATAGAGTGCTTATGTATTCTTCTCAAATTGTTCTTTGAATAATTATTATAAGGCTCTAAAGAAATAAAGGTAGGCTATAAAACCATGCATTGTTGATTTAAATATGCTTATATTCCTATGAAATGTAAAGAGTTCGTTTAGGAGAGTAAATTATTTCTCAGAAAATTGAGTGTGAAAGTATAGAGCTATTAAACTTAGCAAGCTTTTGGAAGAAGCATATTAATATTTCTAGGCAGATAATTTGGTTCTTATTTGTAATATGCAGTCTTTCACAAATGCTTAATTTTTATGGGTAAGAATCATTTGAAACAACCAACACCGCGGCAGAAATTAAACATTTAAACCTTATTACACTCCAGTTTCTAAAGGAAACCTCATTTTCTTAAGACTGCCTTTAAATTGGGAGTCTTTATAAGGGTATAGGTCTGTTTCAAGATAATAGAAATGTCTTGAAAATAACATTATTACTCATTTAACAAATTTGGGTGTCTTCTACATGGCAGGCAATGAGAAATTTAATTTGTGCTAGTCAGGTTTATGTTACCTAACACAATGTCTGAGCTAATCAAATTTTTTTAAAAAAAAGTGTTTACGTAGGGACATAATTTTGAAAGTTTCAGTCCATGGTTGGTCAGCCCCATTGCTTTTGGGCCTGAAGTGAGGCAGCACATCACGGCAGGAACAAATGGCAGAAGATACTGCTCACTTTCTGGCAGCCAGGAAGCAAAGAGAAAAAGAGAGAGACAGGGTCTAGGGTACAAGAAGTTGCTTCAAGGTGCACTCCAGATCACGTATCTTCCTCCCACTAGGCCCCATCTCTCAAAGGTTCTACCACTTCCCAATAGTGCCATGAGCTGAGGACCAATCCTTCAACACATTGGCCTTTGGGGACACTTCATCCAAACAATAGTAAGATTTAAATAAAAAATAGATATATAAGGCCTACCCTCAAGGGACAGACACTATTTTCTGACCTTTAAAAATTACCATAGTGTTCACATCATTAGTGATTAGGGAAATGCAAATCAAGCCTACACTGAGATTTTATCTCATGTTAGTCAGAATGACAATCATCAAGAGTACAAATGGTAAAGCCAGGTGCAGTGCTGTAATCCCAATGACTCAGGAGGCTGATGCAGGAGGATTGCAAGTCTGAGATCAGCCTCAGCAATTTCTCAAGGTTTTAAGCAACTTAGTGAGATCCTGTCTCAAAAATAAAAATTAAGGGCTGGGTTTATGGCTCAGTGGTAGAGCACTCGCCTCACAAGTCTGAGGCCCTAGGTTTGATCCTCTGCACCACATAAAAATGAATAAATAAAATAAAGATTTTTAAAAAATAAATAAAATAAAATATAAATAAAAATTAAAAGGACTGGTGATGTAGTTAAATGGTAAAGTGCTCCTGGTTTAAATTCCCAGTACCTACATAAATAAATGTATTAATAAATACTGCAGAGGATGTGGAGAGAAAAATAACATTTTTACATTGTTTGTGGGACTGCAAATTAGTACAATCACTATGGAAATCAGTATGGAGCTTCCTCAAAAAATTAGGCATGGAACCACCATACAACCCAATGATACTATTCCTCTATATTTATCCAAAAGAATTAAAGTCATCATACTACAGTAATAATATATACCACCGTTATAGCAGCACAGTTCACAATAGCCAAACTATGGAACCAGCCTTGGAGTCCATCAACGGATCTATAGATAAAGAAAATGTGTGTATGTGTGTGTGTGTATATATATACACACACACACATACACACACACACACACACACACAAGAAAATTGTTTTACTCAGCCATTAAAAAATAACTAAAACTATGTTATTTCCAAGAAAATGGATGGAACTTTAGAATATCATGTTAAGTGAAATAAGCCAAGCTCAGAAGGTCAAGGGTCATATATTTTCATCTCATGTGTGAAAGTGAAAAGAAAGGTAGTGGTGGTGAATCTCATGAAAATTGTAGGCAAATCAGTAGAATAGAGGAAAGGGACCAGAGAGGGAGGAGGAGAAGGAAAGGGGAAATAATGGGGAATAATATCAGCCAAGTTATATTGTTTTATTGTGTGCATGAATGACTATATAACAACAAATCCCACCATTATGTACAACTATAATGTACCAATAAAAATGTGGAAAAATTTTTAAAAAATACGTAAACCAGTATGTAAAATTTAAATTACTAATAATAAATTTAGTTTTAAAACATGAAAAAAAATCATCATGTTGTTGATAGTACCTACTGTTAGCATTTTAGGATTATCTCATAAATCCATGGAATTCCATGATTCTTGAAATGAATGAAAATACCAGTGGCCTTCTATGTTAATTAACTTTATATGTGGCATTTTGTAAAGTAGTGGTTCTTCACATTCACTTTATAGTGTAATTTAAACCGTACTCTGTTTGGTGTTCATCAGAAGTAATGGGAGCTGGCAATAAACCTTAGTACTTGACAGAGTGTACTATGGAGCCACATGCCTTGTTTCAAATACCAGGGTCACTTAGGAGCTGTGTAACTTATGTCACTTAACACACCAGGGTCAATATTTTGTAAAAAGGGGGGACCATAGTACATTCATAATACCTACCACAAACCACAGATAAAAATTAAATGAGTGAAGGTATATAAAGCATCTCATAAAATCTAGCTGTTGTTGTGTCCAATGGTAACTTACTATTACTATTTGAGCCAGGCATGGTGGCTCATGCCTGTAATCCCAGCAACTCAGCAGGAGGATTCCAGTTCAAGGCCAACCTCAGCAATTTGTCAAAGCCCTGAGTAATTTAGCAAGACCCTACCTCAAAATAAAAAGAACTGGAGATTTGGCTCAGTGGTAAAGTGATATTGGATTCAAACCCAAGTACCAAAAAAAAAAAAAAAGAATTTGAGATACATAGTTCATGCTCAATAGCTTCTACTTTCCCATATGAAAAAGTTAAATGGAAATTGGTTATATATCTTATATATTATAAATTATTTTTAGTGTTTACTAGAAAAATACCTTAAAAATCAAAATGAGCTATTTGTTCAAAATCTCATCCTGTTCTATTTTTTGTTTTAGAAAGTAAGAAGTAGAAGCCCACATTTTCTTGTCTTTATCTCCCTCCCTCACTCCCCTTTACCAATTTCCCACCCAAGTGGAGTTACTGTTAAATGTCAATGGCATTGTTTTCTCAGCTTCTTCCAATGCTGATGTGGCAGAGCTGTTTGATATTGAACTCTTAAAGAGGAAAAAGGTCCTGGAAGCTTTCCTGAAGAAGGGATTATGAGTACCATGCTTTGACCAGTGAGAGTTACCCACAGCACAAAAAACTAAGTAGATGTAAGAAGCTCTAAATGCATGTTTAGGCCCCAAGAGAAGACAATCCTCTTCCTAGTTTAAATTCTATATTCAGGAAAGAAACTTAGTCTTATTTCGCATGGGCCAACATTTGTGAATGTTCAAGGTTAGGCAAACTTGCAGGAATCGTGGTTACTTAGTGTATAGTTGCCTCCATACTCTACACTCTTTCATGCCTCCTGTCTTCGTTCCTCTGCCCAAGGATGGGCACCCTGACTGATGTGCTGTCCCTCCTCTCTTCACCTGATCATCCTTCAAAAAGTTGCAGGACCACTCCTCCAAGAGTAAATGCCTCCCTCATCTGCTTCCATAGTAGCTGTGTTTACCTCTCTTGTATGAAATTATTGTTTGTGTTTTTAATTTTTTGACTATACATTTTTTTACAGTGGGACCATATCTTCATCATTTTCATATCCTTAGCACCTCATATAACTAATGTCAGTATATGATATACTAATGTCAGTATATGTTTATTGATCTAGCTATTAGGAAAATCAGCTATTTTTTAAAATCCCAATATGAATACCAAATAGGGAAAAATGACATGAATTCATTTGTAAAATTGACTTCATTTGAATTTTGTTCTAGTGTAGAATAAATAAAATTATTGCTTACAACAATTTTACTTTTATATTTAAAGAAAAATAAAATTTTGTACCTTAATGTTCAAGTCTTGTCTTCCTTCCTTACATTCACAAATTCTCAACCAATTTCCACTTAGCTTTTTTACATATGGGAAAGTAGAAGCTATTGAAAATGAACTATATATCTCAAATTCCTTTTTTTTTTTTTTTTGGTACTTGGGTTTGAATCCAAGGTCACTTTACCACTGAGCCAAGTCCCCAGTTCTTTTTATTTTGAGGCAGGGTCTGCTAAATTACTTAGGGCCTTGACAAATTGCTGAGGCTGGCCTTGAACTGCAATGCTTCTGCCTCAGCCTGCTGAGTTGCTGGGATTACAGGTATGAGCCACCATTCTTGGCTCAAATTCCTTCATATTATAACATCCAAATCTTGATCTATTTTTTTTTCCAACCTTAGATTAAGAGGGAACTCACTTCCTTGTAATAGTAACCTGTCCATCTGTATTGTTAATGTCATTCCTTATTGTTTCTCTATAGTCTCGACCAACTTCCTCCATTCTGTCTTCAAATTTGTTTTAGTACTTTAATTTTTTAAAATTTTAAAAAATGTTTTTATTTTTTAGTTGAAGGTGAACACAATACCTTTTATTTTACTTTTATGTGGTGCTGAGGATCAAACCCAGTGCCTCACACATGGTAGGTAAGTGCTCTACTACTGAGCCACAACCCCAGCCCCTCTGTCTTCAATTTTATATCTTGACTTCTCTATCAGCTTCTTCCCTATATTCAAATTTGTGTTTGACTCACTTCCCTTACAGAGCCTATTTTCACTCTTTATTCTTCTACAGCTAAACTCTAGCAATGTTCTACTCTCCAACTTCAGATTGTTCCCTGATTTGCTGGAGGCCACACTTTCTCCTTTACTGCTCCCTATCAATAATTATATGTTATCAGCAGACTTTGTAACCAGATCTGTAGGCGCTTTGATTCTTTTTTTTTTAACATTGTTTAGTTTTCAATGAATCTTTATTTTATTTATTTATATGTGGTGCTGAGAATCGAACCCAGTGACTCATACATGCTAGGCAAGCGCTCTACCACTGAGCTACAACCCCAGCCCATGATTCTTATGCTACAAGATACCTCTGTTCATAGCAGCTCAATTCATATATAGCTAAACTGTGGAAGCAACCTAGATGCCCTTCAACAGATGAATGGATAAAGAAACTGTGGTATATATACACAATGGAATATTATTCAGCATTAGAAGAGAATAAAATCATGGCATTTGCATGTAAATGGATGGAGTTGGAGAATATCATGCTAAGTGAAGTAAACCAATGCCAAAAATCCAAAGACCAAATGTTCTCTCTGATAAATTGATGCTAATCCAAAACGGGGATGGGGGGACATGGAAAAAATGGAGGAACTTTGGCAAAGGGGAGGGAGGGTAGGGAGGGTGCATGGGGCCAGGAAAGATGGTGGAATTATATGGACATCATTACCCTAGATATACGTATGACTGCATATAGGGTATGATGCTACATCGTGTACAGCCAGAGAAGTAAAAATTTGTGCTGCAGTTGTGTACAATGAATCAAAATGCATTTTGCTGTCATATATACCTAATTAAAATTTTAAAAAAGATACCTCTGTGGCCCTTAACTATGATTCCTTCCTAAATTTTTCTTCTCCCTTGATTTCTCTAGGATCACTTTCTCTTGGATCATCTTCCACTTTTCTATCATCTTGAAATCTCTTTCCCTAAAGAACCTTGTATCCTTGTGTTCAACCCCAGGGCTGCAAAGACCCCATGCATACTGTGTACTAATCCCAAAGAGAGAACTTGGAGGACTCAATGGAGCGGTTTTGGACATTTTATTATTCACTTGTTCCTCTGCAGTGGCAGGCCAGGATGCAGTGGAGGGCTGTACCCTGCCTACAAGCTGGGGAAATACATAAGATAGGTTGCATGTCCACTGCAAGGTGGCTTTCTTAGATGTTTGTGAGTACATTTCTTTTCTTTACAACCTAGGTTACTTTGTTCAGATAATCTACCAAGGACTGGAGGTAAGGGAAGTGGCAGCTCCCCATTTTCACCACATTGTTTTAGAGACCTCACTGCAAGCTTTCCTAGGCACTGATTTGTGGTTAACCCAACACCTTACCTGGTACCAGTTGTTCTCTGTATACTTCCAATTCTGAATCTATATTCATGGGCATTAAATCAGAATGTTCAAACTGGTAGACATTTTTTAACTGCATATCCCTCTTCAAATAAAAACTTCTCAGAATGAATTTATTCCCTCTGTGATGCAGTTTCTTCCAAAATCTGAAACATGTTGGAAGGCAATATCAACCCATCATACAAGTTAGAAACCATAGTGTCATTCTTGGTAACTCCTTTTCATGTACTAAGAAAACTTGGCTGTCTCTGGTACCTAAATATGTTCTGATTTTGTCTCTTGTTCATTTCTGTTGCTACTGCTTTCATTCTGATTGTCTTCATCCTTCTCTTGAATTATTTCCATAATTTTCCATTGGTCTCTTGGCCATTTCTACTGCTAATTCAGCTGCCACCAATAAAATGTGCAGTACTCCATTGCAGGAGTAAGCAAACAGAAGTAGCATCATACCCTTCCTGTTAACCTTTGGTGACTCTTTTTTTTTCTATGGAACAGAATGCCTACACACAGGTATGGCATATAGGACTAAACTTTCAAATATGATCACTGCCTATCTTTTCATATTCTATTACTTTTTTCCATGGAAGAATGAACTGGTATGCACAGACTTTTAGGTCAAGTTTGATAAAGATGAACTAAGTCATTTATTTGCTTTTCTCCATAAACTAGCAAATTCTAGAGTCAAGGATTTCCTTTATTTGGATCAACCTGGTGGATTAGGTATTTAGGGAGGCTAGGTCCTGAAAACATACTTCTTCATGTTTATATTGCCCATTGAGGTGATATTTCTTTAAGTATCTAGTATAATTTGTAGAGCAGAAGCTATGAAAATATTTCTCTAAGATGGCATTTCCATTTAACCTCACAAATCAATAATTTGTAACATATAGGTAATATAGCTTAAAATATAACTATCTACCAAGATTTTTACATTGAATATGAATATTTAACCTCATAAATGTAATAGAAAACAAATAACTTTGCTTTTAAAATAAGTATAATTTTATGTCAAATACCAGTTCTTCATATACATATCTAAGAGACAGTGAGGGAATGAGACAGACCTTTGAAACTATTGCTACTGGCATTTTATATGAAATGCCAGTAACAATAGTTTCATTAGCTGATTTGACATTCTACATTAGCTGTTTCATTAGCTGATTTGACATTCTACCATATGATGTCCTCATTTTATACTAAGGAAAATTCTTTATGGAGCATAAAAAATGTCATTGGACAGAAAGGTGTAAGAAGTTTGGACAAAGCTTTAACATAAATAGAGTACTTAAGGCAAGTAAACCTCAAAAGATGTGTCTTTCATCGAAAAAAAAAAGTACAGCATGAGAAAACTATACTTTGACAAAGGATCAAATTTGCCATCCTCCTTTCTCAGAATCAGCTGTGTAAAATCAGGACTGGATCACTTTAAGCTGTACAGCCATCCCTCAGTGTCTGTGAAGGGAGGGAGGGGATGCTCAAATCCCTTATTTAAAATGGTATTATATTTGCATGTAGCCTAGGTACATCCTCCTGCATACTTTAAGTCATCTCTAGATTACTTATAATACCTAATACAATCTAAATGCTATATAAATTGTTGTCATGCTACATTTATTATAGAATAATGACAAGAAAAAAGTTGTATATGTTCAGCACAACTTTTTATTTCTAGCAGTTTTGATGTGTGGTTGGTCGAATTCACTGAAATGGAAGGCTGATTTTGGATCTATTCAGTGATCATTAGAGGTGTTAATATGGGGGCATGATTATTTTTTTAAAAAAATATTGTGTTTTATTTAATTATCCACCCTATCTGCCAGATGGGCAGCTCTCTGACAGCAGATAATATGCCTTGTGCCCTGTTAGGTTCCTGACCAGAGCAGCATGCAGGAATTGCTCTGCATGTAAATATATGTATCTACTGTTAACTGTGATTTTATTAGAATTGCACTCAAAGGGTGGGGTGTAAAGTTTCAAAATCTCACATGAATAAAGCGCTGAAAACTATGTTTTAGTGGCTTAAGTAAATTTTCAGGTGAATCATTTGGGGAATTTAGGTTTTACTGATTGTGTAACTCCCCTATTAGCATTTATTACGCTAAAATTCATCCTGATACTTTGAACATAATTTAAACTATAAAGTGAAATTTTAAGAAACAATTATATATATTTTTGGTTTAATATTATTCTTAAACTTTTTTTTTTCAATTTTAGGAAAGAGAAAACATATGTTGACCATTGCTGGAAAGATGTCACTGTTGGGGACTTTATTCGTCTCTCTTGTAACGAGATCATTCCTGCTGATATGGTATTGCTGTTTTCCACTGATCCTGATGGAATATGTCACATTGAGACTTCTGGTCTTGATGGAGAAAGCAATTTAAAACAGAGGCAGGTGGTTCGGGGATATGCAGAGCAGGTAAATAATGTTTCTCAGCTGGCAATTTTAACTTTTTTCCCCCAGAAAATAACTGATCTCATTTCCACAGTACAACAAAGAGATTTTTAAATTCATTCCTACCTAGAGAAAATAGAATCCCTGATGATTTAATCCAGTTCCAGATATCAATGGACATTTACTATATTTTGTAGATAATAAGATAAAATGACTTTGGAGTTCAAACACTTCAGTATGGCAATCATGTTTTTTTTTTTTTTTTGAACTTAATTAAAGGAACTTGAAAGACTTAATTTGCAACTTGGAAAATTACTTTGCAATAGAAATATGCACCTGCTAATTTGTTTTTCTTAATCTTAGATAAAGAAATCTTAGATTAATATCATATGCTTTGTTGATCATTGTTCCTAAGATCTATAATTACTTGTATAACAAAGCCTTTCAAAATTTTTGGAGTTTCTAATACCATATATCTTCTAGACCATTCACTGCACTATGTTGAGGGTAGCAAGAACTTAAAAGAAGTTATATAGACATTATATAGAACTTATATAAATTTTCTAATTGACACAGAAGTTATATTAACATGAATTTGAATGAATCTCAGCTCTCCCATTAATAATAATCACTTAAAGACTTTATCCATCAGTTTGTTATCTTCAAATGGAAATAATACTTCATAGTATTGTAAAAACATGCACCCAGATCAGTTTCCCATCTCTTTTTCTGGAAGCAATTGAGATGAAGGATTTTAAAATTTTATGTTTTTTTTTTTTAATCTGAAATACTGTTATTGAGATTCCTTCATCTTATACGTATAAATTTGAAATGGTTTTAGTTTCCTAATACCCTTATCTTTGGTAATTTTCTTCTTATCACATTGGGCCCATCTTTCCACCTATGAATTCCATTTAAATCATCTATTATTGATATGCCTCTGAGATTAGTGTTACTGTCATTTTTGTAAGCAGTCCTGCAACTTAGGCATTGGCAAAAGTTGCGCACAACTCAGAATTTTATTAGACTCCCAAATAGCTATTTTGAGGTCAATATCAGTTGATTAATCAGCACAATTTGGGTTCAATTAAGGATGAGTTGCTCTGGAATCCAGTGATCTCAATTGTAATTTTGATCTAAACATTTCTTTTGAGTACTTTCATACTCATTGTGTTTCTTTCCTCATCTGATAATTAGGCTTAATTATAGTGCCTTCCTCTTGCAGTTAGAAAAAAGAAATTAGTTCAAATATTTAAAGTGCCTGATATAGATTCTAGTATATCAAAAGAACTCAAAAGATATTATTAGCATGTTAAATCATATAATCATTATTCAGTTTCTATGTTTGCTATAATATAGACATTAGTATTTTGAGCTACATCAATATCTATAGTATTCCTCTTATTAGCCAAACATCCATATAAAATAAAAGAAGTAAGATAAGGTTGATGTGGCTTGTCCTTAATGAATTATGCCTCATAACTGCTGTGTTTTATAAAGGCATTTTGCTTGTGTATCCAATTATAAGGCATTTTAAAATTATCTGTTTGATCCATTAAAAATTTTGTGAGATGTTGATGTCCTGCTTATTTTTAATTTATAAAACTTGGGTGAAATTGAATGCATATTTGCTCAAAGTGTCCCCATTCACATTTACTCTCAGAAACTACCTATATAGTTAAAGACCACACCGAAAGTATTTCCAGTGCCTTGTTGATTAGAGTATTTATAATTTCTAGTAGGATACTGCATGAATTTTAATATATGATTTCATCATCTGCAGATGCTTTTTAGTGCTCTGGAATCATTAATTATGGATCCCATAATTATGTCTATACTGTCTTTTATTTGGGATTTTTTTTTTTTTTGTACTGGGAATTGAACTCAGGAGCACTCAACTACTGAGCCACATCCCCAGCCCTATTTTGTATTTTATTTAGAGACAGGGTCTCACTAGTTGCTTAGTGCCTCACTTTTGCTGAGGCTGACTTTGAACTCACGATCCTCCTGCCTCAGCCTCCCAAGTCGCTGGGATTACAGGCATGCACCACTGCACCCAGGCATCCAAGAAATTTATCACAAAAATTTCATGTTACAAAAAGCCTTAGTCCTATTTTAGGAATTGGTGAAAATGATAAAATACTTACCTGTTATGGGTTTCATCTTCAATTCTTGTTTTGTGATTTCTAAAAAATATTTTTAGGACTCTGAAGTCGATCCTGAGAAGTTCTCCAGTAGGATAGAATGTGAAAGTCCAAACAATGACCTCAACAGATTCCGAGGCTTCCTGTGAGTGACACATGACTTACCTTTGTGAGTGTGAATGGAATTGTACTTGGCTCAATAAAACTGTTGTGTGTTTACATCCTAGTTGAATCATTAAAGGCTGTAAATTTAATTACCTATAAAATTGGCTTATCTTACTAATTTGATAAATATGTACTTCTATTCATATATATTTAAAACAGCAGAAACAACAAAACCTTGTTGTTAAAATCATCCTAGAATTGCTTGCATTGGTGTAAGAATATATCACATGAGCTCCTATGATATGCTAAAGTTTGGAAAGAAATATTTGGACAGAAGTGATAGTTAAATGAAATGCTAGGATGGTGTCCTTCTTCAGATTTAGAATAATAAGTGGACTTTTCTTGTTGGTAAAATGATTCGGAACATGACTAACAAAGAATATGGGAAGCCATGGGGGCTTCCTGTGACAGTCACACCCCTTTGGCAAAGGCAGCTAGAATTAGGGTTTAGAGAAATTTCAAGGTTGGCTTCTGCCACTTAAGTTCTTCCGACTCCGAGCTAAATTATTTACTCTCTTTGATCCAGGTTTCCTAAGTTTTCAAGGAGACAATGAGAACTACATCATAGTCATAAATTACAGGAAGAGAAACATTTCATACTCTGTTTTGAGACCAGAATTATACTCATCTCATTACCCTGACAACAAAAGCATGTAAAGACACTGAAGGGCAAACCAATAACCCTCACGAACATAGATGCAAACATTCTACACACAATTATAGCAAATCCAATCAAATAATATATGAAGAGGATAATACGTCATGACCTGGTGGGACTTGTTCCAAAAACGCAAGATTGACTTAACATTAAACAATCAGAATAATTCTTCATATTATTGTAATTCACATTACATTAGCAGTCCATATTAAGTAGCTTAAAAAAACAGATAATAATTTTATAGCTAAAGAAAAAGCATTTGACAAAATTTGACTTCTGTTTCTGCAAACAGGAAGTACAAGGGAACTTTTTTAACTGGCATCATTCTTCATGGTGAAAGACTAATGTTTGTTCCTCAAGGTGAAGAGCAAAACATGCATATTTTCTCTCACACTGCTTTTTTTTTTTTTTTTGGTTTTGTTTTTGTACTGAGGATGAACCCAAGGGCGCTCAACCATTGAGCCACATCCCCAGCACCTCCCCGACTTTTTTTATATATAGAAAATGAGTGGATTGTATTGTGTACAAATCATACTCCAATAAAGTTAATTATTTTTAAATAATAAAAGACCTCATATAATACATCAGTTTTAGAAATTCACCATCACTACAACAGAGAAGTTTAGAAGGTGAATGGAATTAAAGTGGATTTTTAAGTGTGTTTTTTCTTTTTTTATTTTATTTTTTAAATTTGTTCTAATTAGTTATACATGACAGTGGAATGCATTTTGACACGTTGTACACAGATGGAGCACAACTTCTTCCTCTGGCTGAACATGGTGTAGAGTCACACCAGTAGTGTAATCATACATGTATGTAGGGAAATAATGTCCATTGCATTCCACCGTCCTTCCTATCTCTACTCCCTCTCCCCTTCCTTCACTCCCCTCTGCACAATCCAGTTCCTTTGTTCTCCCCACCTGCTCAGCCCTTTTTAATATTTTGATTTAGAGACAGAATCTCACTGAGTTGCTTAGGCTGGGCTTTAGATTCTCAGCCCCCCAGGCTGCTGGGATTACAGGTGTGCTCCATTACACCCTACTCTCTCACCGGTTTTATTTGAAATTACACTGGAGATTCTAACTAGTATGGTCAGGTAAGAAAAGAAAAGAAAAAAGGCCTCAAATAAGAAAGAAAGAAGTAAAACTGTCTTTTCTTCATAGATGAAGTAATGTTCTGATAAATTTGACAAAATACGAAAGAGCTGTAAGCTAGAAAACACTAAACACTGCTGAGGAAGATTTAATACCTAAGTGAATAGAGAGATATATATTGTTCATGGGTCAGGACTCAACATTGTTATGAGTTTTTCCCCAAAATTGATCAATAGATTTAGTGTAATCTCAATCAAAATCTCAACAAACTTTTTTAGAAATTAACAGGGTTATTTTAAAACTTATGCAGAGATTCAAAGAACTTATAATCAATAAAGCAATATTGAAAGAGGCGAAAAAGTTAGAGCTACCACTGCCTGATTTCAAGACTTATTATAAAGGTATGGTAAGCAAACCAGTGTCGCTTGGCATAAAGATAAAATAACAGATCAATGGAAAAGATAATGGAGTTTAAAAATAGACCCACATGTTTACAAACAACTTGTTTTTCACAATAGTGCAAAGACAACTTAATGGAGAAAAATTATCTTTTTGCACAACTGTATAGCTCTATATTTTAAAAATGAACCTCAATCTATACCTTTCACCAGTTACAAAAATTAATGAAACATGTATCCCCAGACTTAAATGTAAACTAAAATCATAAATGCGTGATTTGACGTATAAATTTCTAGAAAACAAAAACGAACCTACATTGTCAGAAAGCACAGTAAGGTTCTTTGGATGGGAAAGTTGGAAGGAGAGATTACAAACAGGCATGAGAAAATTTTGGGAAATGATAGACATGTTTACCATCTTGGCTCTGGTGATGCTTTTATTCTTTAAATATGTGTAATTGACTCTTATGAATTATTCTCCATTTCCTCAGGCTCGACCTGAGGTGAGCTAAGTCTTTGGGTATGCTCAGCCAAGCTCAGACTTGCCCATGGCAAGGATACCCAGTTTAGCAATCTGGTCTGGAGCCTAGCACTCTGCACAGAGTCTGATCCAGAGCATGTATTTAGATTTTTTTTTTCTTTTTAATTTATAGGGCACTGTTGCCACACTGATTCTGATCCTGTGTCTCAAGTCTGACAGCTGTTACTCTAGTCTGAACTCAACAAGTCACTCCAGCTTTCCAGGATTGGAGGCTGGCCTCCCTTTGTCAACCTCCTTTTTTCTTCCTTTGAATGTGGTGCTTCCTTAACAGAAACACTTGAGCTTCCTCTGCTGCACTGGACCCCGTCTTGCCCCAGATCCCTTACCTAGTTCCAGGACCCTAGTTCAGCGTGCCATGTCATACACCTGAAAATTGTCACTTGCCTCTATATTCCTGGGCACTACATTTACCCACACTTTGGTGTTTGCCTTTGTGACAGGCTCCTCTGATGCCAGTTTGCTTCAATGTTTGCCACCTTGCTTTCTGATTACCTGACTGTTGAAATGGACTTCCTCTTAGAACACCTAGAATCTGTCTTCCCCAGTGATTGAAATGAACTTGATCCGCTCTGTTGATGTCTAACCTGGTGACTGACCCAACAATTTCTAGGGAAACATATAATAAGAGAATCAAGCCTAGTTGAATGCAGTGATTTTTCTGAGATTCACTGAGCTAGCTATTTATTGTAATCTTGCTCTGTGGCCTGTTTTCAGAATCAACCAAAATTGAGAAGCTCAAGCTTATTGCCTATGTGACACCTTCTTTAACCTTCTATGAGGCAAAACTGGTATCTTTCTTCCTATTTGTGCCCACAGAAATCTCTGAGCTAAATATCAGATT
Source organism: Marmota marmota marmota (assembly GCF_001458135.2). NCBI lineage: Eukaryota > Metazoa > Chordata > Mammalia > Rodentia > Sciuridae > Marmota > Marmota marmota. Next base: position 37,355,196 of record NW_026000108.1, read on the forward strand.
ACCACCATCATAGCTATCACATTTTCATTACTCTTAAATATTTATGTACCATACAACTCCTCTTAGATCATAGAAGCCAAAACTATGTTTATTTGGCACTTAGTCCATAATGTCACCGTTTCCTTGAATGGATAAGCATTGTTTTAGCTTTTTCACTACTGTGACTAAAAGACCTGACAAGAACAATTTTAAAGGAGGAAAAAGTTATTGGGGGACTTATGGTTTTAGAAGTCTCAGCTGATGCCATTCCTTGGCTGAGCCTTAAGGTGAGATGGAACATCATGGCAGAAGAGTGTGGTAGAGGGAAGGGGCTCACATGATGAATAGGAAGCAGACAGAGACTTCACTCACCAGATAGAAAATACATACCTCAAATGCAAACCCCCAATGACCGCTCAGTTAATCCCATCATGGGATTAATACATTGGTTGAGTTAAGGCTCTCATAACCCAATCATTTCTCCTCTAAACCTTTTTTGCACTGTCTCATGTGTGGCTTTGAGGGGACACCTCACATCCAAACCATAACAAGCACTCTATGTGACCATTTGTGCTTCATGTTGAACCCTGAAGGTTTCACACCTTCAGCGTGCCACGTCATACACCTGGAAAATAAGGATTCCAGGGGGAATGACTAATCCCTTATTAAGGAACTTTGGAAATGATGGTTTGATGGATTAAATCTGTTCCTATAAGGACTGCTGAGGGAAAAATTGCCACATTGATGAGGAGTGGCCTGGGCTTGCCTGGACCTGAGTGCCACATGGAGATGTGAATGTTGGGACTTAATTTCTTCATCTGTAAGACCAGGGAGCTAAAGTAGACTAAACTCAAGGGTACTTATAACTCTGTTTCTTTGTACATAAGCTTGTATTTGTAGAGAAATGTAGACAGATTCCTGATGGAGTTTACAAATATGAGAGTAAAATCTGTTTTCCTCTTTCTTTGTAGTAGGAAAATTTCTTGGAAGAGTTGCTATTTACTTTTCTTTCTAATTCCAGAGAGCAAGGAGTACAGACATATGACAATGTTTACATATGTAAGAAAAGGAAGCAACAACTTATATACTGGAGTTTATTGCTTAGAAAACAATATAACTTTAATGCTGAAATTGAGAGGACATTTTCAAAATATGTGAAAAATAGTATTGTTTTATATGCTTGTTTAAATGTTCCAATAATTTTGATATATTTCTGTCACTATAGTAGTTTAGTTAAGCAATCACTTTGAATTTCTGAGCTCTTTATTACAGAAATTTTCAAATATGCTAAAATAGAAAGGAGACTGTAATGTACACCTAAGTACCATCACCCCAAACTTGCCTACTTCACAGTTTTTCCAACTTTGTTTCAATTGTCTTCTCACTTCCTTCACCATTCCTACATCACATCAGTTTACTGAAAATACTTCACTAAGCACTTATAGTAGAAAAGGATTTAAAAATAACCATAACCACGAACCCATTAACAAACCTAAAAAAAAAAAAAGAACCGGCCTTAATCTCATCTAACACCAGGACTTTGTTCAAATTCTTCCACTATTCTCAAAAATAGTTCTTAATAGTTGTTTTGGTTTAGTTTTTTTTTTTTTTTCATTGTTGGGCATTGAATCCAGGGCCTTGTGCATGCTAAGGAAACACTCTACCACTGATCTACATCCCCAGCCCTAAATAATTATGTTATCCTAAACAGGATCTAGACAAGGTCTGAACCAGGCATGGTGGTGCACACCTATAATCCCAGCAGTTTGAGAGGCTGAGGCAGGAGGATCACAAGTTCAAAGCCAGCCTGGGCAACCTGGCAAAATCTTGTTTTAAAATTAAATAAAAAAGGAGTAGGGAAGAGGCTCAGCAGTAGAGTACCCCTGGGCTCAATCCCCCCGCCCCCATATGTGCTCTACATATTGTGTTTGCTATGTAAGTTTCTGAATTTCCTCTCTCAAAAAATTGGGTTATACAGCTTGTAGAATTAATGACATGCTAGATTGAGCTGATTGCCTCCTCATGTTGAGTTCCCTCTCCCCCATCCATTTTCCCTTCATGTCATTTACTTCTTGCATAAACTAGGTCATTTTGCTTGCAGAATTTACTAAATTTTAGAACATGGCCAACTGCATTCTTGTAGTGATGTTTATTTAACATCTTTCTCTGTCCCACTTATGAAAAAAAAAATGGCTCCTCTCCCTAGAAAATATCAGAAAATAAAATAAAAGAGAAAAGAAACACACACATATACAATATTGCATGTAATTTCAGAGGCTTCATAGATCCTTGGAAGCCCCCAGGTTAAGTGCCCTGATAGAAATCCATGGAGCCATGACTTCCTTTCCCATAAATCAGAGAACCATAGTGTGTTCCCATTGTCAGATGAGTATTGTCGGCCTTATATTTTCATTACAAAGTTCCCAGTCTTTTGCCTCAGTTTAAGCAACCACTAATTATCATTGCCTAGGATGAATCTTGATTTTATCCATGTTGAAAACGGTGATTTTTCTAATCCTATCAATGATTTTTCACTCATCAAGTACAAAGTTATCCTACATACAGTTTGTACTAGGAAAGTAAGGACCTTCATTGGAATATGCCTGAGTTCTTATAGTAATAGGTGATGACTGAGAGAAAACAGTGAGAGTTAGAAACCGACTGCAGCTTTCTCATAGGCACAATAGGGAACTGAAATCACAAATGCAAATCTGCCAGAGATTTGAAATCTTTCTTGTGAACTGCCTAACTTACTATTCTGTGAGGACCATGATTTTATTTTTATATCCTCACGTTTGCCATTTTAAAATAAAATTGTATGATGTCTTTCTTATAGAGAACATTCCAACAAAGAACGCGTGGGTCTCAGCAAGGAAAATCTATTGCTTAGAGGATGCACCATTAGAAACACAGAGGCTGTTGTGGGCATTGTGGTTTATGCAGGTTGGTTGTGCTCCTAATTTTCATCACTGTGCCTTCTGTGCTTTTCTATAAGTTTGCATTTTTCATGTACTCACAATGCTCGGTATGGAAGCAGAAAGTCAACTTTGTCTTGATAAACTCATCAGTGGTCTGATCCATTATTCTAAAATATCAGAAAATAAAAGAAAAGAGAAAAGAGAAATGCAGACTACACTGCCAAAATGTATTATGTAACTATGTTTTATCACACTGTCTTCCAGAGAGATTTTCAAGTGTGATACTTGCTACCTGGTTTTACTTATGCATTTTCTGACATACCATGTTTCCTTCACAGGACATGAAACCAAAGCAATGCTGAACAACAGTGGGCCAAGGTATAAACGCAGCAAATTAGAAAGAAGAGCAAATACAGATGTCCTCTGGTGTGTTCTGCTTCTGGTTATAATGTGTTTAACTGGGGCAGTGGGTAGGTAAACTTCAATTATGTACTAACATCTTTTCAGCAAGATATCAAGTACTTTTATTTCCCCCCAAAGTGTCATTTATGACTGTGTCTTCTGTTAGGTAGTTTTTATTTGTCAATAATTTTTTCCTCATATGTTGATCTCTCTCATCCTTTGTCATGAAAAACATTATTGTTAACTATATTCACTTACCTTTTGCTGTAGTATCGAAGACTCCTGGGAAAATATTTAGAGAGAAGAAAACAGAGACAGCAGTTTGTGTAGCCCTTTGAATTTGACCTTTTTTCCAAAAACAAACAAATGGTATTAACCACAAGGAATACTCTCACCCCTCCTTCTTGAGGAATAGAGTTCTATATTTATATAATATTTATGTTGCATTCTTCTGATTTCTGTGTTCTTTTGAAAGGTCATGGAATCTGGCTGAACAAATACGAAAACATGCCCTTTTTTAATATCCCAGAGCCTGACGGTCATATCATATCACCAGTGTTGGCAGGATTCTATATGTTTTGGACCATGATCATTTTGCTACAGGTAATTTACATCAGACTTCTCAAGGAATTTTAAGGTCTTTGCTTCTAATCCAGCTATGCTCAGCTGTCTTCACTTTCTTTAAACAACTTTAACATTTTTTAAATTGTTTGGATCTTTTTAGGTCTTGATTCCCATTTCTCTCTATGTTTCCATCGAAATTGTGAAGCTCGGACAAATATATTTTATTCAAAGTGATGTGGATTTCTACAATGAGAAAATAGATTCTACTGTTCAGTGTCGGGCTCTGAACATCACTGAGGATCTTGGACAGATTCAGTACCTGTTTTCTGATAAGACGGGAACTCTCACTGAGAACAAGATGGTTTTTCGAAGGTGTAGTGTGGCAGGATTTGATTACTGCCATAAAGAAAATGGTGAGTGTGGGTTTTTGTACGAAAAACACCTGTAAAATTTGTCTCTTTTTTTTTTCTTCTTTTTTCCCAGGTCATTTAAATGTCTGATAATTCTGGCATATATTTAAGAATGGATACTTAAACTCATCCATACTTAACTGTATGCTACATTCCTGTTCCTTTAAAATTTAGTAGGTACTAAGAGATATACTACTAGTGATACAGTGATATAAACACTAAATGATAAACTGATAAACTAAGTGAAATGATGATAAAGATACTCAACATGTTTTATCATAATATCATTTATTTATATCATTTTCTTTCATTAAGTATTTCTACCATATTGTAGTATTTGTATTATATATTTAGTGTTTTTATCATTTTGAAAATATTTATATTTTTACAAATTTACAGTAGTTATATCATTTAGTATTTGTTCCATAGTATCATTCAGTGTTTGTTTTGTCATTGGTATAATCTAATAAATACAAAGTAAGCACTTTACAAGTAAAGTAAACTACTAGCAGAGGTGGAAGGTAGCGCTTGGGAGGGTGATAATGATATTACATTGTAGATACTTTTGAATGTCTGACAACCTATGGACCATCTCTCTAACAAATACTTGAAAATAATTCTAAATGAATAAATAAATTCTAAAATAATTCTAAATGAATAAATCTTCTAATGAGATTTATTTACCAGTTTCCTCCTCACCCCATCCTTTGATGCATAAGAAGAAAACACAAAAACAAAACAGCTAAAAGAAGAAGAGGGAATGTTGGGGACTGGCTTCCTAGAATGAGTTGGGAAGGATTCTTTCCCCTTCTATTTCATCAAAATGGGCTTTTCTTTGTTGGGAGACTTTTTTATTACTGATCATTGTTTATTATTTTATTACTCTCATTGCTTAGTATTCATGTATTTAGGTTTTGAATATCCTCTGGGTTCAATATTAATAGGTCATGTGTATCTAAAAATTTGCATGTTTCTTCTAGATTTTCCGATTTATTGGCATATAGCTTTTGAAAATATTCCCTAGTGATTCATCAAGTTTCAGTTGTCTTTGTTTCACCTCTAATTTTTTTATTTGTGTCTTCACTCTCTCTTTTTTGGTTAGTTTAACTAAAGTTTTGTCTATTGTGTTTTATCTTTTCAAGGTGTCAACTCTTTGTTTCACTAGTACATTATACTGTTCTTTTAGCCTCTATTTTTTTCTATTCTGAACTTTATTATTTCTCTCTTTCAACTGATTTTGGTTTTGTTTGTTCTTGTTTTTCTAAGATCTTGAGATATGTCATTAGGTTCTTTATTTGAGATCTTTCTGAGAATTGGTATTTTTTTTCTTCCTTTTAATGTGTGCACTCATTGCTATAAATTTCCCTCTTAGTAGTGCATTTACTATATCCTAGAGGTTCTGGTATGTTCTATTTCCATTTTCATACTATTTTAGAAATTTAGATATGCCCTTTAATTTCTTCAGTGACCCACTGTTCATTCAAAACTGTATTGTTCAATCTTCATGTTTGTATAATTTCTGTAATTATTTTTGCCATTGATTTCTAGTTTCATTCCATTTTAATATGATAGGATGCAAGAAATTATTTCATTTTTAAAATTTTGTTAACATTTTTTTGCAATGTATGATTTATTTTGGAAAAAGTTTCACATGCTGACAAAAAGAATATTTATTCTGCAGCTGTTGGATGGAATATTTTTGTAGGTGTCTGTTCAAAGTTCATTTGATCTGAAGTGAAATTCAACTCTGATACTGTTTTTGTTGTTGTTTTATTTGAGATGACCTATCTATTGGTGAGAGTGGGGTATTGAAGTTACCCACTATTATTATGTTAGGACCTAACTTTCTTTTATCTTTAGTAGTGATTGTTTTATATAATTGGGTCCTCGGTATTCAGTGTATATATTTATAATTATTACAACTTCTTGATGAATTTTCCCTTGTTAGTGGCCTTCTTTGTCATTTCTAATTGATTTATACTATTTTTTTCAGAGATTATACCCATTCCTGCTTGTTTTCAGGTTGTGTTTACTTGGAATATCATTTTTCTTCCTTTTACTTCAGTGTGTGTGTGATTTTGCAGGTGAGGGAAGTTACTTACAGGCTGCATATTGTTGGGTCTTGTTTCTTAATTCAGTCAGCAATTGCTCTCTTTTAATTGGAGATTTTAGACAATCTGCATTCATCATTATTATTAAAAGATATGTTATTGTTCTTGTCATTTTGTGAATTTTCTTCTGGTTGTTTTGAATATTACATCTTCATTCCTTCCTGTTATTCACCTTAACATTTGATTATTTACTATATTGTTTATGTTTGATTCTTTCCTATTTTTTATTTTCATTTTCTACTCTTCTAATGAGATTTATTCATTCTTGTTGTCTCATGATTGTTAATCTTTTTTTTTCTTCTGGGAGTAGAATTCCCTTAAATATCTTCTGTAACATTGATCAAATAGTCATAAATTCCTTTAGTTGATCCTTGTCTTGGAATATCTTTATTTCTGTTTTATTCTGAAGGAGAACCACATTGAGTATAGTAACCTAGTTTGGAAGCTATTTTCTTTCAGGACTTGAAAAATGTCGTTTCATGCCCTACTGATATTTAGAGTTTTTGCTGAGAAATCTGCTATTATTCCAATGCATTTGCCTTTAAATCTGAGTTGGCACTTCTCTGTTACAGCATTTAATACTTTTTCTTTGTCCTGTACTTTTGACAATTTAATGTGTTACCAAGAGTTCTTTTCTGGTCCTGTCTAGTCTGGTTCTAAATGCCTGCTATTTCTGAATGTTCACGTCTTTCCCAAGACTTGTAAATTTTTCTACTATTTTGGTGAATATGTTTTTTATGCCCTTAACATGTATCTCTTCTTCCTTTAATATGCTGATTATTCAGACTTTTAATGGTGTCCCAGATATCTTTATGTTCTCTTCATTCTTTTCTATTTTTTTCTTTATTGCTGTCTGAAGGTACTATACTGATAGAGTTATTAAGATTCAATATTCTTACTTCTGATTAATCTAGCCATTGTGGAGGATTTCAACTGATTGTTGTTGTTGTTGTTGTTTTCAATCTGACTTATTGAGCTTCTTATTTCCAAGATTTCTACCTGGTTCTTTTTTTAAAATCTCTATTTCTTCATTGAATTCATATCCTGGATTCTTTCTTACTTTTTCAACTGTATGTATGTATTTTCTTGGATTTCATTGAATGTTTTTAAAATCATTCTTTTGAATCTTTGGCATTTTTATCCACATCAATGTCTTTGCCGTCAGTTACTTGACAATTATAAACTATGGGAGGGGTCTTGTTGCATTTTTTTTTAATTTCTTAAATTTCTGTGTTGAGATTTGCATGTCTGTTGTGATGGATATCTCTTTTACTTCTATGTAAATGCCTTCTAAGTAAGCAGCTTCTCCTGATGATGCATCCTAAGATATTGGTTTATTGTGTAATGTAGAGTTTAATTCCAATTGGACTTCTTAGTATAGTGTCCCTGTGGCTTCTTTGACTAACGTTAATGGATTTTAGCACAATGTGTACCATGGCAGAGTCTGAGAAAGCTGCTTTTCTCTGTAGGTCTTCCAAGAGTGTGGTAAAGGAGAGTATATGAAGGGTACCCTCTGTGGTTACTTCTATAATGGGAATGGAACCTCTGTCTGGAATGGGGGGTTTCCTCTGGCTCTGTTGACGTTGGCTGTTATTTTAAAACAATTCTGCTACTTGATGTTCAATTGTGATGATGGCCTGGAGCTTTTATTCTCTGTTAGACACTGGTATAGCTCTAGCTGTCACACAAGGAGAGGCGGAGTCAGGATCAAACTCCCCTCCATGTCTTTTTAGGCTCTGTATCTGTTGGACAGAGTAAGGGCTGGAGATTCTTCACACACACACACTCTCTTTATTCCATTGGGGTATTTGTCAGGTGACTAGCAGGAGTGATTTGGGATGAGGTTAGTGAGAATACCTCTAAACAGCTTTGCACACTGGAACTAACTTGGATGGAATACAGAACTCTGTCCAGATGATGATTGTCTCTAAGACTGTTTAGGCCATGTACCCTGAGAGCATGGTATGACCTTCACGAGTCACTGAGCTAAAGCAGAATGAAGAACTCCCCAACGTTTCCCTCGGGATCCTTTTGTGCTGTGCATGCAGAGGGCAGAAGTAAAACTGGCTTTACAGCATGACCCCATATGCCTCCAAGGGTAGAGAGAGCCTATGGGGTCTCAAAGATCTGCACTGGTGGGTATGGTGGCAGGGTCTGGGAGAGCCACTGCCCACTATTCTGCTATATAGATTTGATAGACAGTACTATATAACTAAATAGGTGCTATGTACCTCTATAGTGCATTTGTGAGGTTACCATTTCCTAGAATTATTTAACTAGAGTCTCTTCACAGGAGGGGTCTTGCATCTTGCAGCAGTAATGTTTCATAAAGTACTCAATCGGAAGCACTGCACTATTTTTTGTATGTATAACATTTAAATATTTGTATTTGTAACATTTAAAAGGGCTAATACTAGCCATCTTCCACCTTAGTCCCTGAACATACACTTTCTTGCCCAAGGAAGTACTTCTTTCATATGTTTCCTCAATGCAGAAAAGATACCAAGTGACTAGAATTAAGTGTTATCCTTACTGAAGTGTAATGGATAAGGTATTTGTTTGAGAACCATAGAGTCTCGCACTACCTCTAAAAGGTGCCGACTTTGCCTATCAACACTTTACTACTGTAAACGCATCCAGAGCTTCTGATCTCTTTTAAGCAACAGTTTAAAAAACAAGCACATGTGCCTGTGTGTGTACACTAGGGATAGTGGTAATGATAAGAACCAGCTTTTCTTTCCCCCAGAACTTAATTCTAAGATATCACTTTCACTGAAATGTATACCTGTGTTTTTTTGGTCAACACTTCTGGTTTTTTGAGCAAAAGTATCACTAGAAAATAGCCTATAAGGAACATTGCTGCTTGGAAATAACCTTTTATACACATGCAACTGACTAAACACATCTGACAACAGCATGACATATTTTCAGACCTTTTAACCTGAAGTGTGGTCATGAACTGGCAGCATCAGCAACACCTGGCATGTATTAGAAATGCAGAAACTCAGGCCCCCTTCAGAGCTTCAGTTAAAATCTGCATTTTAATAATATCCTGAGATAATTCATGCTGGCATACATATTAAAATTTAAAAAAAAAAAACACTCCTTTGAAGAACAACTGAAAAAGAATGCCATTTTAAACTATAAGCTTCATTTTAGGAGAGTTGTAGATTTACAGAAAAGTTATAAGGACATTAAAGAGGGTCTAATATATTCTAGTTGTTAACACTCATCATACGATATGTCTATGATAAGTAATGAGCCAATATCGATACATCATTATTCACTGAAATTCACATCTTATTAGTTTTCTTAGTTTTTACATAATGTCCTTGAATCAAATCCAAGATGCCATATATCTTAGGCTAGACAGCTGCTCAAATTTTTCTTCTTCTCGATGAACTTAACAGTTTTTTTTTTAATTTTTTATTGTTGGTTGTTCAAAACATTACATAGTTCTTTTTTTTTAATTTTTTATTGTTGGTTGTTCAAAACATTACATAGTTCTTGATATATCATATTTCACACTTTGATTCAAGCGGGTTATGAACTCCCATTTTTACCCCATATACAGATTGCACAATCACATCAGTTACACATCCATTGATTTACATATTGCCATACTAGTGTCTGTTGTGTTCTGCTGCCTTTCCTATCCTCTACTATCCCCCCTCCCCTCCCCTC
>NW_026000108.1:37368939-37402130 GCF_001458135.2 Marmota marmota marmota
TACCTTGCAGGCGCGGGGGGAGGGGGCGGCTCTGCCTCTCAGCAGGCCGCTGCACCTGTTCTGCTGGTGGGTCGCAGGCCCACCTACCTTGCAGGCGTGGTTGGCAGCTCTGCCTCTCTGCGGGCCACTGGGCCTTTTCTGTCGGTGGTCACAGTTCCGCCTACCTTGTAGGCACGGGGGGAGGGGGCAGCTCTGCCTCTCAGCAGGCCGCTGCGCCTGTTCTGTGGGTGGTCACAGTTCCGTCTACCTTGCAGGCGCGGGGGGAGGGGGCGGCTCTGCCCCTCAGCAGGCCGCTGCACCTGTTCTGCAGGTGGGTCGCAGGCCCACCTACCTTGCAGGCGTGGTTGGCAGCTCTGCCCTTCCGCGGGCCACTGGGCCTTTTCTGTCGGTGGTCACAGTTCCGCCTACCTTGCAGGCGCGGGGGGGAGGGGGCGGCTCTGCCTCTCAGCAGGCCACTGCACCTGTTCTGCCGGTGGGTCGCAGGCCCGCCTACCTTGCAGGCGTGGTTGGCAGCTCTGCCTCTCCGCGGGCCACTGGGCCTTTTCCGTCGGTGGTCACAGTTCTGCCTACCTTGCAGGCGCGGGGGTGGGGGGCAGCTCTGCCCCTCAGCAGGCCGCTGGGCCTGTTCTGTGGGTGGTCACAGTTCTGTCTACCTTGAAGGCGCGAACTTAACAGTTTTGAGGGGCACTATTCTGAGATTTTTTTAGAATGTCTCTCAGTTTGGGCTTGTCTGGAGAGTGCCTTTATAATGTACACTTTGTGAATCTGTTGTACATGGAGGCAGCATTGAGCATTTACCAAGAAAAGGATTTTAGAGTCAGATCTCCTAAGCTTGAATTCCATTTCTATTACCTACAATCTGTGTGACCCTGGGCACATTATCTAATTTCTATTACTTTAATGAAAATTATCAATGAGGATATCTATTTCATTGAGTAAAAGGATGAGATGAGATAAGGATAGTTGAGTGAATTGGACATTATTACTCTATGTGCATAAGTGATTATGTACCAGTGTGATTCTACATCATGGCCAACCAGAAGAATGAGAAGTTATACTCTATTTATGTATGATGTGTCAAAATGCATTCTACTGTCATGTATGATTAATTAGTACAAATAAAAAAATCGTTTTTAAAAAAAAGAACAGAACATGGAGTAGAATAAGCTCCCCATCAGTATTAGCTGCTATGATTATTATTTTTATGATACCAAAAGCTTGATCCTTATCCCTGATGCTGACCCAATAAAAAGAACAAAATTTTGAGATAAAGGAAAAATAAGTTTTATTGCTTTGCTAAAAAATTGAGAAGCACAGGGGACTCCTGTCCCAAAGGCTGTGACTCTCCCTGTTAGGGGGAACAGAGGACTTTTTAAAGAGGTGATTCAAAGTCTACACTCTAGCTGTGCTCTCTCAGGAGTCATAATTCATTTGTAGCCTTGAGAGATAGCTGTCTTTTAGATCTGTAAGTGCCAAGTCTGGAGTCGCAACTTCTTCATTTCTGTGATCTGTGAGTCAAAAGATAACTCAGCCCAGGCTGGGAAGAAGGTTAATTCTACTTCCACCATGATTAAGGAGCAAGAGAGAGAAAAGAGGAAGAAGAAAACATGTCAGTTTTAAAAGAAGCCACAGTGGTGGAACAGCAAGTGTTATATTCAAAGCATGAAGTGGACCCTTGTTATATAATTACTGATTATTAAAACAAGAAATTCATCTGTCTCTTAAGGAGCTAATGGCCCAATGTGGGAAGAAGACGTGTAAACATAAATTTATTATGCTAATTATAAGGTTAAAGTTGGTCTTCTTATTCTATATTGTTTTGATTTTCAGGCGGTCAGTTGTGGAGGGGGTGGCTTTTATACTGATTAATATTTGTTGTCTTGAGGCAGGATATCCAAATTCTGAAATGCCAAAAATGTATGGAGAATTGGTTCAGAAGGAGAAGTTTGGGTATCAATGATATGTTTTGGTGAAAGCTAAGTGTCTACAGCAGTTGAACATTGGAATGTGGGAGATGTTTGGGAAATTAGTTCATAGACGAAGATTTGATGGAGGATGTGCAGATGATACAGTTGAATGGAGTTTGAGTGTGCTGGTTTTGGCTCCATGAAATGCACATTGAAAAGTATGATAAACTTTTTGCTTCATAGTCTATTACCCATTTCTTCAAGATATGAAATTAATGCAAGTTATAAGCCATAAATAAGCTTTATGATATTAGTATGGTCTTAGAGAGAATGGGAAAAGAAGACAGACTAGGATTTAAATAAAAACAATAAAAAATAGATCATTTTATATCTAACCAAGGTCCTACCTCAGACACAGAATAGATTACACACATGAATGTTTCCTCTGATGAGTCAGAATGCAAGAATTTATGGCCTGTTTTGAAGCATTCATGGAACTAATTAGAACCTACTTTAAGAGAAAAATTAAGTCTTCATTACCATTTGGACAGTTTTCATTTTGTCAGTATGATATGAATCTTTGCTTCTCATACCCAACTTTTTAAAAATTTTCACTGGACCCTGAAGTGTAGCTCCAGTAGATTTGTTTTCTGAATCACATTGTAAGTATCCAGCTCTGTGGACGTCTCATAGCTTTTCACAGAATGATTCAAGATTGAGTCATTCTTTGTCTTCCAAGTTCTACTCCTTCAGTTGTTCTGGTTGAACAAGTTTATCTTACAGTACTAGCTGAGCTGCCTGACACCATACTACACAGTGCATGATACTGATTTCCCTAATGATGGACAGGAGAAGGTACATGATCATGAAGTATACCTTTTAGTTTTTTAGATTTTGAAGAATTCTATTTAGTTTTAAAATGACTTTGCATCATCAGTACATTTTTTGAGCTACTCAAGGATTTGTTAATCTCAAAACTGTTGGCATTTGGGCTGGGTTACTTTGTCGTGGGGTGTTGTCCTAGGCATTGTAAATGTTTATAAGGATCCTTGACCTGTACCTAATAAACACCAGCAACCTGCCTTTCCCAGTGAGGACACCCAAATGTGTGGACAGCAACTGCGAAAAGTCCCCCAGGAGACAAATTTAGGCCATGTTAAGAAACACTGAGCAAACCTATTAGATACAAGTCAAAACAAAGGGGCTGTGATGTGTGGATACTTGTACTGGCTTTGAAATTAGAAAGATCTAAATTCAAATCTCAGCCCTATCTTTAATCAGTGGTACCATAGTTGGGGAACTTAATCCTTATGGGTCTTTATTATTATTATTGTTATTATTTTAGTTGTAGATAGACACAGTATTTTTATTTTACTTATTTATTTTTATGTGGTGCTGAAGATCAAACCTGATGCCTCACACTTTCTAGACAAGTGCTCTACCACTGAGCCACAATCCCCCCCACCCCACTTTTTGGCATTTTATATATACATGGAATATAACTTATTCTAATTAGGATCCTATTCTTATGTTTGTACATAATGTGGATTTACCCTGGTCGTGTATTCACATACAAGGGTAGAAAAGTTATGTCTGATTAATTCTTTCCTATTCCCTCCCCCCATCCTTTCCCTTCAATCTCATCCAATGGACTTTGATTCTTCCCCTCCCCACCCTCCCTTGTTGTGGGTTAGCATCCACATAACAGAGAGAACATTAGGCCTTTGGTTTTATGGGATTGGCTTATTAAGCAGTGATAGTTCATACCAGATGATATTATTTTGAAAATTAAAAAAAGAAAAAAATATACATATGTACATGCCCATGCATATTTATGACCTAGCCAAATGCTTGATCAAAGAAAATCTTTCATACATGTTCCTACCCCACAACTTTCCATTGATGCTAGTGATATTTTATTTATTTATTATCTTATTAATAAATATTGGAGTAAAAAACATGGAGTCATTGAAGTCAAACAGGGGAGATTGGCCATGTTAAAAAAAAAAAGGAATGTTGGCTGTATTAAAATGGGCCATATTAACATATGAGGCTAGATTTTTTAGAAACAGTATATTGTTAGGGCTCAGTAATTGGCTATGGAGTTCAGTAGACCTGGTTTTAAGACTAACCCATACCACTTCTAAAATGGGGGTACTAATGGTACTTACTCAGAGACTCTTATAATGATAAAATGAAACCATCTCCTGGTACATAGTAACTTTCTGTTCATGAAAAGTAAACATGTCCAGCAGTGGCTTGGCTAAGAGTTGATACAATTACAGACTTCTTCATTGAGAAGCTGGTATTTGAATCAAGTCTCTGAAGGTGTTTAGCATTTCCATCAGTCAACAAGACAAAAACAGGTGTTCTAAATAAGGGCATTGATGAGGATGGAGGAGATCAGAATCTTTGGGACACAATTAGTGGTTTGGTTTTACAAGCTGAAAGATCATATAAAGAAACATTCTGTAACATTTAGGCAGAACATATGATAAACTTCCATAATTTGAATAGATATTAAAGTCATCAAACTGCAATGGTTCATTCCAAAATGTTTGATTTTGAAAACAGAAGCCAAGAAAGAGTGGGTGTTTTACTGAAAGCCACTTTGTCATTAGAAGAGTTGATACTAGAATCTAAGATCACCATTTGCCTCTTAGCTACCTCTTCTTACCCTTAAAAAATATACACAGAATTATTATAATAAGTATAATATGAAAACATTCTTAATTTTATAAAATAAATTTCCCCAAATCATACTTTGTTTACTAAGTGAACTTAGGCTGAAGAGAGACAGTCAGCAATCCCCAAAGCATGAATTTATTGATTATGTACTCTATATTCCAGACACTGGTTGCAATGATAAATAATGCAAAAGAGACATTCTCTCACAAGGCTTCTACTGGAGAAAATAGTCACAAATACATGAACTTTTTAATCAAAAATATTAAACAGTATTAAGAACTTTGCAGAAAATTAAAATAGGGTGCTATGATATAGAATAACTGGATGTATATTTTGAATTGGATGGCCAGGCTAGAGCTCTGTAAATGGGATGTTAGAGTCTAGATCTGAATGACATAACCCTGAAGTTCAGAAGCAAAAAATTTCTAGTCAGTGGGGGCAACTAGCATATAGCCTCTCAGGCTGCTTGCAAACTTTCAAAATAAAGAAAAAAAGAGTGAGTCTGGATTTTAGTAGGAAAGTAGAAGGAAGATCAAGAAAGAAAAGTCAGAAGAGGTCAGATCATTTTGAGTTAAGTGGGCCAGTATATGAAGTCCAGATTTTATTCTAAGTAAATCATGAAGCTGGAGAGTTTTATCAGGAAGCGATTGAAGTGACTGGTCTGCTTTATCTTACAGGAAGGTCACTTTAGCTACTATTTGGGGAGTAGATTGCAGAGAGGCAGGGAGACCACCTCTGAGACTATAGCACTAGTCCAGTTGAGAGGTAAGTGGCTTGGACTAAGGTATGGAAATGGAAAAAAGTCTGAATATTCAGGATGTATTTTGGATATAGAGTGGACAAGTGTTGGTGATACTTTGTATCTGGGGAAGAGGGGAAGAATCCAGGAGACTCCTAGAATTTTGGCTTCAGTTACCAGATAGAAAGTTAGGTACCATTAACAAGAATGGAAAAGGCCAGAGGAAAGTTTGGGAAGGAAAGAAAGGAGTTCTATTTTAACCACATTAAATTAAAATGATTATTTTTCATTTAGTCAATAAGTATCTATTGAATACTTATAAGACACTGCTTTGGACTCTAATATATTAACAAAAATACAAAGTTCTCTGCCCTGTTGTAGTTTATATTATACTGGATGATTCAAAAGATTAAGATAGAAAGATATATAATGTGTCAATGATGGTGAATGTTGGGGTAGGATCTGTAATCAATACTGTGGTCTGATATAGTAAGTTTTTACTGACGGGGGTGTGTGATGGGAGACTTGAAGGAGGTGAGGCAGTGAGCCATGCTGATAATCTGCTGGAAGAGACTTGTAGACATCCAAGTGGAGGCCAGAGCTGAAGGTATAGGCTTAGACGTTATACGTGCAGAGATTCTTTATCAAATATGGAACCAGATGAGATTCTCAAGAAAGAGTATCTAAGTGGATAAGAGAAGGAGCTTCTGTAGCTTGTTAATATTTGAGAAGAAAGATTGGCAGGAGAAACTAAACAGGACTAGCCAGTAAAGTGAGAGGGGAAAACAGATAAGTGTGGTGTCAGAAAAGCCGAAAGGAACATTTCAAAAAGGAAAAAGTGATCAATTCTGGTAGTTATTACTGAGGGCTCAAATGAGACAAGGATAGACACATATGACCTTTTATTTATTTATTTATCAATGGATATATGGGAACAGAAAGTCCTGAAATTAATTGGTTGAGGAGATAGGTATAAATAAAAGAGGAAGAGTTGCAAAGATGAAAGGTGAAGACCTTGAGGTCAGAGGGAGGATCAAGAACACAGGTGGAGGGTATCTCATGTGAACATGAAGAGATGCTTCCTCCATAGCGGTAGGAAGAAAGGCAAAGAGTATGGATACAGATGCAGATAAGTTGTCAGATCTGATGATGAAAAAAGAAGAGAGTTCCTATCTGATTGTTCCTACTTCTCCCATAAGGTATGAAGTAAGTTTATTAACAGGATACAAGTGGGAGATTTGGAGGCCAGTTTGAAAGGGGAAATGGTGTGAAATAGCTATTTAAGTAACTGCCTGACATAATAAACTCATAAGTTTGTTCTCAGATGATGACCAGTCTGCTTTTTATCCCTCAGCCAAGAGGTTGGAGTCCTATCAGGAAGCGGTCTCTGAAGAAGAAGAGTATGCAGACACCCTCAGCAGCTCCATCAGCAATATGGCAAGACTGAGAGCCCACAGCTTCAGGACAGTTCATAATGGGCCTTTGGGAAGCAAACCCTCAAATCATCTTTCTGGAAGTACTTTTGCTGTAGGAAGTGGAGAAGGAGCCAGTGAAGTGCCTCATTCCAGACAAGCTGCCTTCAGTAGCCCCATTGTAAGTGTGAACTCATGATTAGAATTACACATGCACAGTGTTTAAGGGAAGAACAGCCTTGTATTGACAATTCAGCCAAAGATTGTTCTACTTTCTACTGAAGAAGAGACTACATCATTATAGTTCTGTGTGATTGTGACACATAATAAATATAAACAAATAATATCACAACTTCCTGATTTTTGAAATAATTCAGTGTTGAGAAGTTATATACTGTTTCAGAAAAATGTAATATTTTTGACCCAGGAATGAACTTGTCTGAGCCTAGAGGGCTGCCTTCACTTAAAGATCAGAGTTCACTCTTGGGTCCAACAAAGCTTACTTATCTCACAGACAGGTGAATATGTCTAGTTGACAGGGAAATTCATAGGCCTTTTGGTGACCTTGAAGACCTTTTTATCTCTCTGTAATCTTCCTCTCTGTTCCACCAAACTTGGGTCTTCTCCCTCATTCCTAGCCTTCAAAAGAGCATTTCCATAATATTTCCATCAAAAAGATCATCAGGGTGTGTTTTTAGTTTCCTCAAAAACTGTTAGGAACTGATTGATTACACCCATTAACAAACTCATTTTTCTGCAGAAAAAAAAATTAGAGGGAAACAGAGGAAAGATGTTTGTGTAAAAAACTTAGACATTAAATGTTTTACTATACCTAAAACTACTTCTTTAAAATACTTGTTTCCTTTTTGTCTTTCACACTACATAAGTGTTTGTGTCTTACCAAGAAGGATGAGACCTCCAATGAGATGAAATCTCCAATGATGAGACTAGTAATAACTCCCAAATTGGTGGCATAGCAGGAATAAATCAGCTCTGTGGAACCCTTATGTTGCTACAGTGTTGTAAGATTTTCCTGGTGGATTCATTATGTGAATGCACCCCAGGGATCTCCTTTGACCTGGGAAGGCCTTGAAAATATCTACTGTCTCTTTTACAAATGTCAACAAGTGCACAAGTGCAGCAAGTGGAGTGACCCTTGCAGTTCAACTCATTTCTGTGGCACTAAGAATAGAATACCTGTTACATTGTGTCTTGATCATATGGTAAGCTGTTTCAAACTTCTCAACTTTTCTCCAACTTTGAAAGAAATAAGAAAGTAATACTTCTCTACACTCATTTTAAGTCTGTATTAGAAATTCATATATATATATATATATATATGCATTTATTTTCTTCTATGCTATTTGTTAACTTACCCCTCTACTGAACTGTGTTAGCCTTTCATTGCTGTAAACAAAATACCTGATAAGAACAATCTAAAGAAGAAAGTTTATGTTGGCTCACAATTTCAGAGGTTTAGTCCATGGTCAGCTGAGTCCAAGGGGAGGCAGAACATCGTGGCTGAAGGATGAGATGGAAGAACATTGCTCCACTCTTGGAAGCCATGAGTGGGAGCAAGGGAGAGAAGGAGAAAGGGACCACAGAGATGATAAAATCTTTGAGGGCATGCCCCCCAGGGACCCTTCTGCTAGTTAAGAAGTATTTTTGAGTTATTTTTGAAGGTTGTAACCTGACTAATTACCAACTATTTGATCATTCAAGCTAGGATGTTCTGAGTAGGTTGCAGCTCTCGTAAACTAATCATTTCACTTCTGAATATTCCTGCATTAACACAGGCGCTTTGGAGAGACACCATATCCAAACCATACCATAACATGAACTTTTACATTTTCCACGCACCTGAAAGGAAGCACTCGTAGGCTCATGTTCAATTGGAGTAGCACAGTACTGACAGCCTGCTGGGCCTGTGCCATACCTCCTTACTATTTCCTGATCAAACCACACTCTGCTATTGGAACAAATGAGTACTTCTTAAAGTTTTTTTTTTCTGCCTTTATCTACAATATTTTCTCTGCCTAAAATATGTTCTCCCTTCATATCCCACTTCTGTTCAACAAATTTGATGAAATGTTAATTTAAGAAAAACCTTTCATATCGGCTTTCTGAAGACTTTTCAGATGATGTTTTTTTTTTTTAGCATCTAAGCTGTTTGCATGTTCCCTCTGTGCCTTGACCCATGTTACATTGGTTTTATTTTTACATCTGATTTTAATTTCTTGAGAGCAACAACTGTTTCATCTTGAATCCTCAACATGGTTTCTAGCTCATTCATTATCAATGAAATATTTTTGAAGGTTCTTGAATGAAGCTACTTAATAACCTCAGTCTTTTCAGCGCCATGTGTCACTCTAATTATGTGAATGTTGTGGGGAGGGGTGTCTTGTTTTTGTGTTTTGCAAAACCATACTCCTATATAGGATAAAGAGATCATGTTCTTCCTAGAAACATAAGACCATCTCTCACTCTGGGTCTGCACAAGTTGATTTTATCCTTTTTGGTGACTAAAGATTATTTTAAGAAAGCTATGTAATCATTGACCTGAAAAATTGGCCTCTATAAAAATTTTGCATATGATTCTTAAAGTCCACTCATCCATGGAGTCAAGATGAAGAACACCTGCTTGAGAACACTGAGAGATGAGCTTCCTAGAAGTAGACGCTTATAAAATGGCACCTTCATGGGAAGCAAATTAAGAGCTGGCATAGCAATGTCAATCTTTGAAACTTATAATGTCATTGAGGCCGTTGGACCCTGGGTTTACATTACCTATTCTAGAAATAGAAGCCTTTACTTCGTAAGCCAATGTGTTTATGCTTCTGTAATCCCCTAGTGTTTCTTTTTCAATCAGCATGATGTTCATTCTACCTGGGATGTTCTTCTCCCAGGTCTTTCTATGGCAATCTCCTTCCCATCATGGAGATCTCAACTCAGGTGTCACCTGTGCAATGGAGTCTACCTGGCCACCTGATCCCAAATACTTTCCATCTCTCCCATCTCAATCTAGAAGTATCTTGTTTACTTATGGGATACTTTTGGATTAACTGTCTCCTCCAGGTAGAATTGGAGTTTCATGCAAGACAGGATCTTGCTTGTCTTATGCACCCTACTTTCTTTGAGAGATGCCTGGCACCATTGACCAACAAAAATATTTATGGGACAAATGACTTAATTAATCAATTAGTAAAAGACATAGCATAATACTGACACTGGGATATAAAAGGAATAAGACATTTTTTGCTCCTAGCATTTGGTTATATTCTAGGTAGCAAGCTGGGCAGACAGCCCAGAACACATGCAAACACCCGACACTCATGGGAGAGCCTGAGCAGAGAAGTTGTCAGTGTGTGTCGCTATTGGCCTTTGTCATTTACCTTTGAGTCTATGGTGTTTAGGAATCAGAAGGGACCAAGAGAAGGCATTTGGAGCTATTCTCAAGCCAAAGTTGCAGAGGAGGAGCAGTGAGCCCCTAAAATGGGAGAGAAGTAGCAGCAGAAAAGGAAATAAAACCCTTAGGTACACGTGGAAACAGAGGAGGAGTAGGAAATAGCCTTATAGCTGCTTGGTCAACTCATCTCCCATCCATTTGTAACTGTGGGCATTTGGGATTTTATATAATTGCCACTCAGTATGATTAAGTGTCCTGTCACTCAGTTTTAAAACAAATGTAAATTTAAATTATATTAAAGTCATCTAAAAGCTTCAGCAAGCATATAGGAGAGAAAAGAGGAGCCCTGGTCAGTTTTTGCTTATTTAATTTGTATTTGCATAGGAGGTAGGAGGGGAAAGGAAGGAAGGGAAGAAATGAACATGGAATCTGCAATCTGATAAGAAGGGTTAACATGAATCAAGAGGATAAATCTAGAATTTCTAATGGTCAAATATCATCTCACAGGATTAAGACAAAGTTTCGGAACTCCCACTAAGAAACCAGATAAAGCTTTGTTTACATGATGGGAAGTTGTCCACATCTGGCTGTCTGCTCTGTGCTCTAATTGGGAATATAAATTTTCTCTGAATTTTAATAAGACGTCTATTTTAGGCCCAGTAAGAGCTAATATGGTTCATTTTCCAAAGAGTAACATCTTTTTGTTTCTCCATCTCTTTCCTTATGGAGTATAAGGCTAGCTAGTGTTTGGTAGTAATGTATGACAATAAACTTTGCAATGTGTTGGATACTGAGTTAGGGATCAGTAAGATACAGTCCTTACTTCAAAGGAACTGCCAAGCTCTCTGGGGAGAGAAATGCAAGGGCATGGAATCATTTAAGTCAAGATACTGTGGGCCTGATTCTCAACTTCATAGTATTCAGAGAGGATAGAGCTGTCTATCATAGGAAAAAAGAACAAATGTCATTTTTTTTTTAATACAGGATTCCAATGAAAAAGATCTGGATCTTGGGGAAAACATCTATAGATAAAGTCATAGATAAAAAATTGCATGTGGTATCTTGATACCTTCTTCATTCATCAACTACCTTACTAAAGATTATTTTGTCAAAAACAAGTAAAGTGAAGAAATACTTTTTATCTGTAGCTTCATTTCCATATGGCCTTTTCCTTAAATCTCCTTCTGGATTCTTCTTTTATTTATATTATGTTAGGGTGCTTCAAGGTTCTCTATGTCCCAAGTTTCTAGATTTTTTCCCACTTTATTTTGCTAATTCTTATCTACACAATTTACACACACACGCACACACACATGGTTTGGGTAGGCTTTGGTATCACTTTTATTCTCATGACTATGGCACAGTCTGACATCTAAGAATGCTTTGTGACAGCTGATAACATGGCCCTTTTAAACCTATTATGAGCCTGTAACATGCCTGAGGGTGAGTGCTTGTCAAGAAGGAAAGAAAAGAAATGTTAAATTACTTGGGTTGCTGTTGTACTGGTCTCCTCTCAGTCACTATCCCATTTACCTTGAACATCCACTCTATTAGGTATGAGTTCTCAAAAAGTGATGTAAGTAGCCACCAATTTGGATACAGTGGAGATAACACCTGATCCCAAATCCACATGATTTCCAGTGCAAACTCTTTTCCTATTAAACTTATGCAACTCTTGCCAAATTCTGAAGCATAAAATGCAAGCCATGCTCTTCTGCGTCCAAGATCCCACCCACCATTTCCATGTTTCACTCTTTGCTCTAAATCATCTCTCTTGGCTTCCTTAAGTCAATGTGTTTTGCTGGCCAGAATTCAGGACTCCTCTAACGTACAGTAGTGTATTTGTAAACCTTGATTCTGAATGCCCTGTCCCTCTTTGACTCAGCTCAAAGATTCTTAAACAGTTGGCTATATGTTCTTGGATTGTAATCAGATTTCTAATACAATATTCTTCTGTTAAAACTCTCAAATAAGTGTGAGAAGCACTGTGTGAAATAAAATGGCATACTTTTCTCCAATAATAAAACTTCATAGAGCAAATCTTTACTAAGAACTTTTCAGAGGAGGGCATATTTGCCATACATATTTGGTGATCAGGAATCTCTTAGAAAAAAACCTACTAATCTGTTTCTTACAGGATATTGCTGAGATGTGCTGATTAAATCTGTTAGCCTGCCTGCAATAAATTCTATTTTGGAGAGTTGGTTTTTTACAATAGTAATAAATTGAGCTATTAAATATTTTTTAAAGTGATGCGATATGAATAACAAACTCATTTTAAGAAGAATTCATAGTCATCAGTTATTCTTGGGTCAATCAATAGCCAAGGTAGAATTATAGGCACAATAAAATATATATCTGCCTGGCACAATGCATTTCAAAATGAGAAATACAGATTTAACTAGATTTTGGTAGAATATCACTGTTGCTATCTGCTGTTTAGTTTTAAGTTAATAGTCAAGTTTGTCTCTATTAATAATGTAGAGTCTGGATTTCTATATATTTTTATGTGTTTTCTATTGTCACTTTCATGATTCCATCCATATGCATTAACATTTTGTTTGTTTTCTGCTTTTTTTTTAAAAAAAAAGAAAAGTTTCCCATTTCATGCTTCATTTAGATCCTGGTTATGAAATTTATTTCTTCTGTTGATTGTATTTTGTCTTATTGTCTTATCGAATCTTCAGGAAACTGATGTGGTGCCTGATACCAGGCTTTTGGACAAATTTAGTCAGATTACGCCTCAGCTATTTACCCCAGGAGACAGAACCATCCCAAGTCCTGCCCTGGAGACTTTGTACATCATGGACTTCTTTATTGCCCTGGCAATTTGCAACACAGTGGTGGTTTCTGCTCCTAACCAACCTCGACAAAAGGTAAAGCCTCCTTTGCAACCAAGGGTCATCTCTGCAGAGGAGAATTTGGGATTTATATGTATCTATACTGTCTTGTTATATGATAATAACAATAAATAATAATAATAGTATCTAATAGTAGCAGGAATATGACATGTTTTTAGGACTGAGTCTCTACTCTGTATTTAACCATGGTCTAAGTGATTTACTTAGTGTATTAATGTGTTTAACCCTCCCAACAGTCCTCTGAATTAGATATTCTTACTCTACTATTTCCCATTTTATAGATGACATAGAGTAATTTGCCCAGGCTCCCAAAACCAGTTTGTAAGGGATAACTGATGAGAATGTGTTCATTTTGCTTTAGTTTACTTACCAAATTAAAACTTGCTTTGAAACTTTTGAGACCTCCAACATCATCTCTACTTTATCAAACACAATAAGAATTATTGGGTTCATCATCATGCTTACTGATAATATGCTTTCTCAGGTACTAGTTGGGTCAATTTTAACTGAATTTAAAATCCAGTACGTGTATAACATAACAAGATTCTGTTGTTTTTACGAAAACTCCATTTTTAAAGTCTGTTTATAGCCTGGAATTCATGGAGAATTCATTTTTCAATTAAGAAGAAAAACTTGTGTTAAGGGCTAGTGATTCATCACTTGGCTGTGCTAGCTTCTTTTGTGTATAACTATCTCCCCTTTCCGTACATCCACTTAAAATTCAATTTTGTACCATAACCCAATTAAATTTTAATTTTCTATTAGATCATTTTCTTTTGGCAACTTCAGAGATGGTCAACCTTAACATAAAAGTAATTTATTTCCAATTAAGGTGCATTTGATTAGAAACTATATATTTGCAAGGTTTTCCTAGGAAGTTGCTCTTTGAAAAGTGATTATGTAGTTAGAGAATAAATCACTGGGTGCTTTGTGTTTTCCTTCCAGAACATTTTTTTTTCTTCATAAATATGTTTCAAGTTGGAATCTTTTGGTGTTTTCTGTTTAAGAAATATTGTTGTTCATTATCTCAAGGTGATGGTGGAAAACAGTGAACAGGAGATAATCAGAACTTAAATGGAACATGAAAACCTCATCTGTGATTAGGGTTAATTCTTCTGATTTTTGAGTTGTTGATAACTTCAAAAGTTGACCAGCATGAGACCCTCAAACCATTATAAAGTTAATAATTTTTCAGAAAAAAAAACTTTTTAATCCCCCAGGCATTTCTGAATGAGAAAATTTTAGAATTCAATTAATTGATCTTCTATGTATTAGTATTAAATTCTAAATTTTATCACTGATAAAAAGAGATCTAACCGAAATTAGGGCACAAATAAGAAAATGCTCTGTAAAAATAGAAATTTGTATTCATATTCTGATGCTTCTTCCTGAAATTATTTTGTTTACAGTTCTGATTTTTTTTTAAAAAAAGTCAAAGTAACCTTTTATAGAATCTGGAAAGTTAAAGGAAAAAAATGTTGTTCATTTACTCTCTTAGGTATTTTTACTATGTGTATTGTTACTCATTTGTCCTTACATTTTCATAGCTTTTTCAATACTACCCCATGGTCTTTATAAATTTTATTCTTAATTATTTTATAATATTGCAAGAAGGTGTTTCTGTTTTGTTACTATTGAATACTTAATTTGCTTATAACTTTGAAATTGTTTTTGCTAGGATGTACCCAATAAAGATTATAGATTTTGCAAACCTCAAAATTATTTCTCTAGGAAAAATTACTCTATTTCTAATGTTAGCATTTTTTAACTTTTTTGGAAAAATTGCTGTAAGTATTCCCGATGTTATCATTTGATATCTTTTGCTATCAGTTGTCATATTTCTTCCCAAAAGATTATAGAGATTTATTATATCATCACCCTCAACACACTGTTTTCCATGGTGGCTTTTATTTTTATTCATGTTTTCCACTCAGGTTGTAAGTAAGAAGCAGGCTGCTAATCATTTAAAGGAGTGATAACTCTTTAATATCTCACATCTTCCTAGTTGGAAGATACCTTTGACCGTACCAGTAAGACCTTCCTAAATTGCCTTTCCTAGATCAGACTCTCTTCCCTGAGTGGAACGCCCATCAAGTCCTTGGAAGAATTTAAAAATCTCTTCCAGAGATTGTCCGTCCGAAGATCAAGTTTACCATCCCTTACCAGTGGGAAAGAGCCATCTTCTGGGGTTCCAAGCACCTTTGTGGGAAGACTGTCTCTCTTCAGTCGAATGAAACCAGCTTCCCCCGTGGAGGAAGAGGTCTCCCAGATAAGTGAAAGTCCCCAGCACTTCAGTAACTCGGCTTGCTGTTTGGCACTTGAAAAACGGAACAGTGATGCAGGGCTTGCAAATGGCAAAGTGGAATCCCTCCCTGAACAGCCCTTGGCCTCCAACCTGTGTTATGAGGCTGAGAGTCCAGATGAAGCAGCCTTGGTGTATGCTGCCAGGGCTTACCAATGCACTTTACAGTCACGGACACCAGAGCAGGTCATGGTGGACTTTGCTGCTTTGGGATCATTAACATTTCAACTCCTCCATATCCTGCCTTTTGACTCAGTCAGAAAAAGAATGTCTGTTGTGGTCCGACACCCTCTCTCCAACCAAGTTGTGGTATATACTAAGGGTGCTGATTCTGTAATTATGGAATTGCTCTCAGCAGCTTCCCCAGGTAGGTTCACACAGAGCTGGGATGGTAATGGGATGATAATGATATACCATTCATATCACTCTCATTTGAATCTCATGAATCATTTCATGTGGTAATATATTTATAAAGCAAAGTAGTAGATATTTGGGGATCACTCATACTTGGAAAAGTAGTGGAAAGTTGCTCACTATTTGGTGGGAAAGTAAATAAGTTTGTGAGCTGCATAGACCTAGGTTTAAATCTGGACACCATCATTAACTGTGTCCATATAAGGTTACCTAACTATTCTGCATTGAGTCTTCAATAAAGTGAGCATTATGATACCTCTGTAATAGGTTCCTGAGAAACTTAATGACATACTACACATGATGTTTGAAGACCCTCTGGCCAAATACCAAGGAAATGATAACAATTGAATGATGATAACTCCTGTTATTATAGTCATTCTTGCTGTTAATATGGGTATTATGGTAGCAGTGTTAATATTAAGGTCTTGGTATTTTTCTCTGATAAAAGAGAAAGAAAGAATCAAGGGAAACTTTTTTTCTGAAGGGTTCAGTTTATGGATATACATTTGGGATTTAAAACTGGAATGCCTTTGGTTTATTGTGGATTAAGAATCATTGTGTTTTAAAGTCTGTCTGTAATTGGGCAGACTGGTGGGAACACTAGTGTTTTGTCCATTATTTCAGATGGAGCAGATGTGGAAAAACAACAGACAATAATAAGGGAGAAAACCCAGAAACACTTGGATGACTATGCCAAACGAGGGCTACGCACTTTATGTATAGCAAAGAAGGTGAGACTGCTGAGCACACCCCATCTTTTGTTGCTCTTTCCCTAGTTTAGCCATCATTTGCTGAAAATTTGGATTATAACCCCATTCCAGGTCCTGGAGAAAGTTCTCAGACCACTTATTCTCTTTATGTAGCCTCTCCATTCCATACATTAGCTGGTTGGATTTTGTTCCCAAAGTATTTTGCAGGAGGCACCTAAAAGTTATATTCTCTGAGTTCTCACATGTTTCAATGTATCTTCAAGTGCCTTTGTGTGTAAATAGTTGTCTGGGAACAAAATTCCCTGTGTCCTACTTTTTTTCCCTCAGGATTTCATAAATATTGTCCCCTTTGTCTGATAGCATTAAATGTGCTTGGAAAAGAATGAAGCCAGAGACCAGTCTTAATTTTTCCCTTATTAGGTTCTTGGTGGGTTTTATTTTATTTTTCTTCTGTGCTCATAAGCCTTTATCTATAAAGCCAAGTAAATTTATGAAATTTTATCCCAGTATTGATTTTTCTCAATTGGGAATAATCTTGGAGCACAATGTATACTTGCTAAATATAAATTTAAGTAATAAGAAGACAGAGTTCCAAGAAATTATTTGAAGGAGGTTGTTACCAGAATCTTTCATTCCTTACTCAAATTCTAGTTCTTGGGAGCTCTGTTAGAAAAAGTAGGATCATTTTAGACTCAAGTCAACCAACTGCATAACAAATCAAAAGCCTATCTTACATATAGCTGTAGGAAGAATGGAGAGTTCAAGGTCAAACCAACCCTTGCTTCATCAGTTGAACAGTCCTTCATGTGGTAAAAATGTAGCCCAATAGGTGTCAGATTCTTCCAAATCAAGTTACTTTAAATATATATATATATTTTAGTTGTTGATAGATCTTTATTTTTATTTATTTATATGTGGTGGTGAGAATCAAACCCAGTGCCTCACGCATGCCAGGCAAGTGTGTTACCGCTGAGCCCCAGCCCCAGCCCCCCAAGTCAAATTACTTTGTGGGCAAAAATAAGCAGCTAGAGAACTGTCTCACCCCGCTCCTACCCCCACTCTACCCTGCTCTGTAAGAACTGAAAAGTGGATTTATCCCTGATGACAACTCCAAGAACTTCACTTAATCTTTGTCAGGAATAAGACTTTCTTGCTACACTCAAGTGGCCCCTCTTTTTTTTTACATTGTAAACGATTAACCGCAGAAATTAGCCAATTAGCCATCATTATGTTAAGTGATAGAAGCCAGACTCAGAAATTCAAGGGTCATATGTTTTTTCTCATATGTGGAAGCTAGAGAGAAAAAAAGGAGACACAAAAAAGAATGGGAGGATCTTATGAAAATAGAAGGTAGACCAGCAGAGCAGAGGAAGAGGACCAGAGAGGGGGAGGAGGGGAGAAAAAAGGGATCCACTTGGGTAATGAAATTGCCCAAATTATGTTACAAATATGTCACAGCATATTATTGATATGATAATCATGCACCAATATCAAAGTGGGGACCCAGTGTAACTGTACCCAGGGATGGGGGGGCACCTAGAACAATACTTTGCCAGAGCTGAGACCTGATGGGATTCTACAAGATCATAGGGCCTGACACCTAGCCCACTTTTTCTTCCTCTCGCAGGTCATGAGTGACACTGAATATGCAGAGTGGCTGAGAAATCATTTTTTAGCTGAAACCAGTATTGACAACAGGGAAGAATTACTAATTGAATCTGCTATGAGGCTGGAGAACAAACTAACATTACTTGGTAGGTAGACCATGCTGTGTTGCCTGCGGAGGATTTTGAAAAACATGGATTGTCTCTAAAACATTATTCACCAGTGCCTTTTTTCTTTTTTCACTTTAATCTAATAAATGTATGTGGCTCTGCTTCTCTTGTGCAGTCAAATATATACCCAGCTTCTAAGCCATTCCATTCTACTTTCCACTGCAATAATCTAGACCTTTTATTTGATTAGGGAGGTTATTCTTAAGAAGGTCATTTAAACTCCAACACCTAACAGAAAAAGCCAAACAAATACCCTGGCTCAAGAAAAGATGGGGAAAGTTTTTTGCCTGGCATCGGTTAAGGTGCTTAATATGTGTTGTCTTTTAAAATTCTCACCTGAATTTCTATCTTATTTAGAAAAAAATGGGGCATAGAGCAAGCAGTTCAATGATTTGTTCAAGGTCACATGTTGTTTACTGACAGTTAGTTACTAACTAACCAAACATGAAACTCAGGTCTGCCTGGCTTCAGGTCTATGTTCTTTATTCTGTGCCTATACCTGTAACAAATCTAATAAAATCTATTTCTCTTCTCTAACTTCCTGATTTCAACCAAAATTGCACAAAAGACGATACCTCTTCTGTCAGGTTGAGCTGTATCTTGGAATCAGCTGAAGAGCTTTAAATAGTGCTGATGCCTGCTCTTATCCCCAGGAATTCCGACTACATTGGTCTGGTGTGTGACCTGGGCACTGGAACTTTTAATATCTTCCTAGCTGATTCTAAGGGACAGTCAGGTTTGAGAACCACTCCCTTAGAGTATGGAGATCCACTGTCTAATGAAATCACTAACACAGTAAAAGACCAGCTTCTGAGTTCCATTCCTTTGTTTAGGAGTAAACAACAATTTCCATATCTATTAAAAAGAATAATGATACCAATTCCTAAGTAATTTCTCTATGACACTGTAAGTAGCATAGGTCCATATTTCCTCATCTGCAATTCCAAAATAAAAAATGCTCTGAGGGGTTCATGCCAAACTCATTTGACAGCAAAATCAGGCCTGATTTGATGTAAGACTATTTATAGTATTTATTATCCTAATTAGCATGAAAACTTGTAAGATTTCCTGTAGAAATATTAATATGCTTGATTACCAGGTATCACAAAGTAGGGTAAATGTGCTATATTACCTTTATAAAATCTAAAAGCTTCTGAAATCCAAAACACAAATGGCCCCAATTGTTTCAGAAAGGGAAATCTTGGACTTACATAATGAAACTGCATTGCAAATAGACATTACATTTTATTGGAAAAAGCGTTTTTAAAAGCCTGTCTTTATAATTTGCAGAACAAGATTATGTAAATAATTAAATCAAACCCTTAAATGTATGGATAAGAAAGCTAGCCAAAAGGAGAACAAAACATTGGTCTGGTTTTTGATAAACTCATCAATCCCCTAAGCTTCCCTCCCCAAAATATTCCTTTGTATATGACTTTCATCTGGGTTTTCACATCCCATTTGGATCTCTGGACAGTCTGAATAGTTAGGGATTGACTTAGTTAATGGTAGATAGGATTCCATTATAGACAAGTTAAGCTTCTTCTGGTCTTGGTTTCTTATAAGCCTTGTACTTTGACTATTTTTAGGTGCTACTGGCATTGAAGACCGCCTGCAAGAGGGAGTCCCTGAGGCCATAGAGGCCCTTCATAAAGCTGGCATCAAGATCTGGATGCTGACAGGGGACAAGCAGGAGACAGCTATCAACATAGCTTATGCATGCAAACTGCTGGAGCCAGATGACAAGCTCTTTATCCTTAATACCCAAAGCAAAGTATGTATGATGAGATTAAACTAATCCTATTCTTTTCAAAACCAGTGGAGCATTTGGAATTTGATGTACATAAGGAGAAAGAAAAGCTGATAACTTTTAACTTCTTGATATTTATTCTTTCCAGAGACCTAACTTGTATTTGGGGAGGATGTTATTGTTTTTTCTAAAAGATTGGTGGAAAATCATAATGATTCAGAGGAATCATTGCTGGATAAAGGCATTAGGAATATCCTATTTATTTTGATTTTATTTTTTCCCACTCCCTACTGAATTGCCAGGGATTCAATAAGACATCCAAAAAAAAAAAAAAAAACATCAAGTCCTTGGATAGGAATCTATTTCCCTTTTAAGTGGAGGGGAAGTGATAATTTCTGTTAGAATCAGGTAAATAAATATTTTAGGATCATTCTAAAAATAGATGCTCAGTGTAACCATGCCCTCTAATGGTAGTTCTTAGGTAGTGCTCCTCAGAATATTACCAATGAACTGTTGAAGGGGAAAAAGTTGTTTTTGAAGTAATTTAACAGATTTAGACCCAGCCTTTTCTTTCTTTATTTATTTATTGTTTGGTCCCTAGTTTTGTTCAGAAGAATTGTAGTATAGTATCTTCCAAGATCTGTGGCTACTATTTATTTGGCTTGGGAAATCCTGTCCCCTTCCTCCTTCCTAATTGAGTCTTAGCCATTAGCAACATGCCATGACAGCAGCCTCTTCCCTGACGTTGTCCAGAGCTTCCCTTGGAATCACATCTGAATCCTACGTCACAAGGATGCCACAAATGGTCAGCCATGTTTTTATGGTAGGCCTCCATTAGTCTTGGCTGGATCATACATTTTGAGGATAGAGAATTCTCCTTGTTCAATACCGAATGGAATCTCTGCAGGCAGTGGACCCATAACCACAGCCACCAGCCAGGGCCCTGTACTGTCAGGAGGCTGAGTCTAAGAAAGTGCTAGTCATTTTAGTAATTAAAAATGGATGTGGCCTAAGTGGCTGGTGAGACTGGGGGTCAAATGCTTGCCTGCACTGACCAGGTATCTTTGGAGGTGACTTACTGTCCTGAGCTGCTTTTTCCTTACCTGTAAGATGAGACAATGCCTATGTCATAGGGTGGTTATGGGCGTTAAATAAGAAAATATAGATTGCTGAGAGGTTTAGTGAATGCGAGATAAATCAATTATTGCTATTTGATCTTGAAGTAGAAATTTTTTAAAGATGAAGAAATTTATTTTATCTTGATTTTAAGTACAATAGATAGACATTATTAAACATTCAAATAATATAGAAAACTATAAGAAGAAGTTAAAACAGTAGAATTCTCCCTCAGAGAAAACTTCTGTTGACACTGGGAACATCCTCCTTCCAGATAGTTCTTGAGTCTGCATACATGAAATTGCACACGGTGTCGCATGCCTGATGGGCCTGGGGTTTCTTGTGGACATTTGTCAGGGGAAGTGTTTTCTATGTCTATGACAATAGACTTGTGGAACCATGTCATGGGAGGCAAGGTATAACATGGCTTAGCTAGCTCTTTAAGATCACCCTTCTCAACCAAGGATGAATTGTGCCCTAAGGGATACTTGGCAGTGTATGGAGACATTTGGGTCATCACAACTGGGGGAAGGAGGGTTGCTACTGTATCCAGAGGGCAGAGGCCAAAGTTATTACTAAATATCTTACAATGGACAGAATAGCCCCCCCCCCTCAACCAAGAATTATGTAGCCCAAATGTCAGTAGTGCCAAGATTGAAAATGCTTTTTAAGTGGTATCATTTTTTGGAAGTAATACATATAACCAAGAGAATCAGTCAGCTAGTGTATACTGGCATGGTTGTGCCTGTGAAACTTCTAAAATACTTCTGTGCTGGTTTTCTTTCTTTTCCTTTTATTTATTTATTATTATTTTTGGTACTTTTACAGATTCTTAAAAAATAATTAAACTTATTTTTAAACAGATACCTAAAAACATAAAAATTGTATATAGTAATGGAGTGTTTCATGTATATATCATGTACATGTTACATAATATATACATATTACATATGTATATATACATAATGTGTATATTAAATATTACCTAATATATATATAAAACGTATATTTTTGGTAATGTTTAAATAAGGCTAAATATTTCTATACAAATATTTATCATTTGTGGTGAAAATATTCAAAATCTTATAATTTTTTGAGATGCATATTATAAAATTGTTATCTAGTGACTTAGTTTTATGAACTGTGAAAAAGTAGGATTATGAAATCGACTTATTTATAAATATATAACTTTCACCAGAAGGCTTTTAGACTACCAATTTAAGAAATATTCAGTGACTATGTACTGTAGCTAGTATTATTTGCTACTGATAGCTATTCCACATGTGTGGATTTTCCAGATAACTAAACAGAACACAATGAACATGATTTATATTTTTATGAGCAGAGGCACAGTCACTAGTATTTAATTTCCTTCCCTTTTCCCTACCCCCACCCCTCAGGCATCCTAATTGTTAAAAAAGATTTGAGGGTTATGCAATCTAATTTATCATTTAGTGAAAGAATTACCTCTGTAACATTCCATGTGCCCACCTGCCACTCAATGAATGGATGTCTGAAGTTATTTCTGTGGCTAAGTTTTACAAATTCCCATCAACTTTGCTCCTCAGTTTGCAAAAGCATAGTCTCTCACCAACCTTACTTGGTTTCCATTCTTATAAAAGTTTTTTTTTCTTTATTTGTTCTCATATAATTATGTCCTGGGTTATTTTCTGCATTAGGATATATAAAGAACTCTCAAGAGTCTTTGTTTAATTTTTTAAGCTTTAAGTTTGTAATTTCATTTCAGTTTTTTTACCCTAATAATAGTAAGTTTTTATCTTTGTAATGTTTATTAAAAATTATAAACAGATTTACATACATGATCTCATTTGACAATTATAACAAATGGACAAAACAGATGAATTGTCTCATTTTATATAAAGCCAGAGACTTCAAAAATTGTGAATTCTCTGAGTACCCCCAACTGATTGCTCATCAAGCACGGACTATTTAAATTTCCAGATTCCCATTTCAGTATGCTTTCCTATTCTTTTATAGATTACACATTATACGTACAGAATTAGTTCTCATTATTAGTGGAAGTATGTTTTATAGAGTTATGACAAACTCTGAATTAGGGAAGACTGACTCGTTCTTGGAGGGAATATAAAGTTAGCTTCCTATAGGCCTCTGGTCATGACATTTTATTAGCTGATGAATACACAACTTTGTTTTGTGTATGTTTCTGTTTAGTGACAGGCTTATTTCATATATTGTATTAATTTATTAACATTAGATGCTTGGGCAGCAGCGCTAGACTTCTCACCTGGACAAAGCTTAGCTGATACACGTAATTTCTCAATAAAGCACATCACAGCCTTTGCGTGCTAAGGAGTGGGACAGCACTATAGTACTGATTGAGAGCCATTTAAATAGCAAAATCAGCAACAAAAAGAAGAACAATTTAAAAGAAAAAAAACAACAACATGCCATGAGAAGCATCAACTTGTTCAGCTTCATCTGGGGATGTACACATCACATGATTCAAACGCCACTCTGTGCAGGTCAACATGTGACTACAAAGCACTGAAAGTATTAAATGTGGGATTACAGATAAATTTGAACTAGGAGGTTCAAATTTATCACAAATGTGAATCCACAAATAATGAAGGTTATATGTGTGTTTCTGTATTATTTTTATCATGAAAATAGTTAATTTGTAAAAACCAAACATACACCCAAATAAAAGAGGATAAAACATCCATAATCAGTTTATAACCATATTTTGATAAATATTCACCTAGATTCTATTCTATGTGCTACAAGCATATAATTTACAGTCTATACTTTCATAATATTGTGTCTATTTTTTTCAGTTATAAACATCATATCTGATTCTTTATTGTATACTTTTTCTTAATAGCTTTGGAAGTACATGGAATCAAATTTGTTTTAAGATAAAGGTTGCAAGGGAGCTCCATTTCATAGTTGAATCTTGTCTTAGTGCATTTAGTGTTCTTATAACAGAATACCCAAGGCTGGTACTTTATAAAGAAAAAGAAGGTTTATTTAGCTCACGGTTCTGGAAGTCCAAGAGCATGGTACCATCTGCAGCTCCTGGTGAAAACTTCATGCCAGATAGCATCACACAGCAGGAGTGCATATGAAAACAGTGAGTGTGGAAGAGTTCACCTGGCAAAGAGGAAAAACAAACGTGTAAGGATGGGCCAGGCTGACTCTTATAACAACCTGTTCTTGAGAGAACTAATCTGTTTCTACTAGACCGAAGCCATTCAGAAAGACCAGCATTAATCTCCTCACAAGGATAGTAATGACCAGATCACCTCCCACTGGGCCTCACCTCTTGGAGATCCTATCACCATTCAGTACCATTACATGGGGGAATTAAGACTCGGTGTGAGTTTTGGTGGTGACAAACTATATTCAAAACAGCAAATCCCTTCTTTATAATTTATGTGGTTATTAAATCTTTGCTGTCTCATCCCTACATATCCATATATATTTCTTTCTTCCTCCTCTTACTTTGTTCTGAATTGAGAAATGTTTGGTAGAACATTTAAAATCAGAGAAAATAAGCACTAAATGAAGGACTTTTTCATTAATGAACTATTTTGGGATTAATATATACATTTAAGTATATCACTGGATTTGGGCTCTGTCCTTTGTGGTCATTTAACACAGTAATTTCCAGATAAGTTTATGGTTAGTTGTTGGAGACCAGCTCCAACAGGGGGTCTCAGGAGACGAACGGATGGTGAGGAGTCGGCGAAAGAGGGGTGGAGAAACAACACAGACACCAAAGTGAAGGTGTTGATCCCAATCTTTACTTGTGAAGTTGATCATATATACTTTTCATTTTGGCAGGCTCACAGTACTTTGTGGTTACAAAACAGGAATCATTATTCAAAGAAACAAAATATTACGTAGCTACAATTAGAATAGAAGAATGTATCTTGGCTTATGCATAAGCAAGCATTTGTACTTTCAGTTCACGTTTTGCTTTGAGCTGTTTCTGGTTAGTTAACTTTTAATAATAGTTACAAATGTCCCAAACTATTGGCCTATACCTTGACTATTCTTTCTTGACTTTCTGACGGTGGCATGGTTACGGCAAGTGGTTGACTTGTTATTAATTTTAATCAAACAAGAGTAAGAGCACAAACCATTGTGCACAGGAACAAGAACAAGTTGCCCAGTACCAAGCACTAATCTGTCTTCTTAACATTAATTTTTCTTCTCTAGATTTTAATTTAATTTCTCAAAAACTTCCTTGACAGGAATACAGGGAGTTTTTCATTAGACATTAACAATTTACACTCCACAGCTGAATCATTGCATTTAGAGCAAACAGATCTATTCTTTAGAAGTAGTTGCATTAATTGGGAAAGTCATGTTTTTTCCTTCATACTTAATGGTCATATGAGAAATCGCAACTATACTTATTAAAGGAATACAAAAACAAATCAGCCCATTCCCAGAAACATACTGCACTCCTCCAGAGAATGGACGCCTTGCGCCATCCACCTCAGTAGGGCCTTGCCATTGCCTGAGTCAGGGGAGGGGCGCAGCAGTTAGTCTTCTTGGCTTCAGAAGAACTTCTTCACTAGTGTAGAATGTAAGCTCCACGAGGGTGGGAACTATTGTGTTCATTGATGCATCCCCAGAGCCTAGAATGTTTTCTAATATGCAGTTGCTCAATAAATATCAAGCGAGTGAATGAATGTGTTGAATCAAAAAAAAAAAACTTTCTATTTCATGTATAACTGATTAGAACTAATTTTTTTAAAAAAGAAAATAAAAATGATTTCGTTTTAAATGTCTGCTGCATTGTACCTTATACTAGGAGTTTTTCATGTGTTATTCACTGAGTTCTCAAAACAGTATTAAGATAGATGTAACACTTGCATTTTTCAAATGAGAAAGTAGAGACTCAGAGAGGCTTGCCTAAGATCAAGCAGCTAATAAGTGGCAGAATGAGACCAAAGGACTCTTGTGGTTAACTGAGAAATTAAATTATTAACCACACTAATAATTTTGCATTTTATATAGACACTGCAACTGTAGAATTGGGGGTGAGATGCTCCCCGCATCCTTTAACTCATCCCCACATACACACAGAGTTCTTGGAAGAGCTGTGAAGTCTCTGAAAATACCCGAGGTTGCCTCGATTCTGCAATTGCCAAAGAATGACAATGGAAAATGTAGCTGGCTCTCCAACAGAGCCCCCAGGTTAACTATCTTCATCTCTTGGTTCAAGGATGCCTGTGAGATGCTGATTGGCACAATTTTGAAAGAACTTCAGAAGAAGCATTCAGTCCTTCCAGAGCAAGCATCTTTAAGGGAGGACTTCCGTCAGACTCCTGTCCCTCAGGACTCAGGGCCACGGGCTGGACTCGTTATCACTGGGAAGACCCTTGAGTTTGCCCTGCAAGAGAGTCTGCAGAGACAGTTCCTGGAGCTGACTGCTTGGTGCCAAGCTGTGGTCTGCTGCAGAGCCACACCGCTGCAGAAAAGCGAGGTAGTGAAATTGGTACGCAACCATCTCCGGGTGATGACCCTGGCCATCGGTGAGTGGGACAGATGGAGCTCAGCGCGTTCCTCTTTCACGCACAGCAGTGGCTGATCTTCCTGCCTGTCCGTTGTTCTGTATGCCTGCCCTTCTGTCTGTCCTTTTTCTTCCACACTTTCTCTCCCCTTTTTCTCCACATCCCTTTATCCCCTCCATCTCCTCTATCTGTCCCTTCATCTCTTATTTGACCACCTGCTCTGAACCAGATGTTAGGCATGTGACACAGAAAACAATATAATAGTCAGGACTCCTTGGGATCCATGGCAGACCCCCAACTCAACAGTTAAGCAGAGTGGAACGTTGTCTCTTAGAACTGAAAAAATCCAGTTCTACCTTCAGGAAAGTTAACTTCAGGTTCATGAACAACTCATTTATTTAAACATCCAACAAATATCTACTGAATATCTTCTTTATTCCAAGCTTTTTTCCTAGACAGTGGAGAAATAACAGTATATAAAATTGACCAAGTTCCTTTTGTTAAGGAGCCTCCATCTCGTAGGAGGATGTACAGAAGAATAAATGAACAAAAGACACAAATGTGGAAGCTATGAGATAGGGACAAATGCTATTGGGGGAAAAATGGGGAATGTGGACCATTAGAGATGGTGAAAGGGGTTAAAATTTCAGAGAAGGTCTCACTGCTAAGACGGTCTGTGAGCAGACGTGAAGGAATGATAAGGGAGCTATAGAAGATCTGGGGGAGAACTTTCTTGGCAGAGAGGATGACAAAAAAGCCGTGAAGTGGACCATGTTTTCTGTGTCCAAGGCCAGAGCAGATTAGCAAAGGGAGGAGATTTCTGAAGGTTACTAAAGGGTAAAGAAGTTTCATAAAGGGCAGGTGGCCAGATCTCAAGGGTCAAAACGGCCACTATAAAATTTTGGCTCTACTCTGAAGAGATGAAAAGCAAGTAGAATATTTCAAGCAAAGATGGGACCTGATCTACCTTAAGTTTAAAGAATCTTGTTGCCTGCTATGTGAGAATGATTGTTAGGTTACAAAGGTAAGGAAAATGGTAGGATACTGAAATAATTCAGGGAAGAGCGATGGCGTGGGCCTAAATGGGAGCAAACCAACAAGGTTTAAAGAAAAAGCTGATGACGTATGCTGATGAATTGGTTGTATTACATGAGGGAAAGAGTTGCCAAAGGGAATACCAAGTCTCAGTCTAAGAGTAGAAAGAATAGGACCACCATTTACTGAGATGGAGACGGAGGGAATTAGGAGTTGGGTCTTAACACTTGTGAAGTTTGAAAAGTCCATTAGGTATGTGAGCAAATATGTTAAGTATGCAGCTAGAATAAAGGTCTGGAATTGAGCAGTAAGGAATTGAATAGAGATATAAATTGGTGAATCTGAATTCTGGTAAATATCAGAGCACTTGGTATTTATTGTAAGACCAGCAAAGAATGAGTATACATGGAGAGAAGTGGTATGAGGTGAAGTTGTAAGATACTTAAGTATTTAGATGAGAAAGGGTGAAATTCTGTTGGTTATCTTGTTGAACAAAGATATAAATAAATGAATTATTCAAGGTACCCCTGAAGCTAGAATCCCTGGATTTTATAATTATATTAATTAGGCTGAATCATATGCCCATGATTGAACAATCACTAAGGCCAGGTAATAAAAATATGTTGATTTCCAAATCTGGGTCAGTTTCCCACCCATAAATATGAGTGTTTTGATTCACTCTAACAAATCACATGAATGCAGAATTCCCAAAGAACATCAGGATGCTATTACCAGAAAACATATGAATGATTAGCAAGCTGATATTTAGGAACAATATCAGTTCATTACCAGCAGGAGTGTAATACCTCTTTCTAGGAAGCTCCCCATGTTGGAGGAGACCAAAAAAATCTACATTTAACCATAATGTCATGTGATAGGTATAATAGAGATGTACAGGGTGGTACTAAAGCCTAAGGAAGGGGCATCTTATCTAAAAGGAATAGGAGAAGTTTTTCCCAGAGAAAATCATGTCTAATCTGAGATCAAGAACAAGTGGAATTCATCAAGAGGATGTGGTGATGATGAAGACAGTATTATAAAAAAAAAAAAGAGAGAGAGAGAGAGAGAGATGTCACCTGTGTAGAAGGAGCAGATAAAGCTGGAGAATTGAAAGCAGTATGGGTGGCATGGAAATAAGGGATATTTAGTTGAGGTAGGTGTATGCCATAACATGAAGGACCTTAAGACACTATTGAGTTCCAAACTCTTCAGTGGGATGCCACATTTAATTTCTGCTTAATTAGTGTCCAGGTAACTTGGGGAAATGGAATAAACCTTGAAAGCTATTTTTTTTTCACATGAATAGCCTCTACTGAATTGCAAAGTATGCATCTTTATTCCTCATGTGTTTCTCACCTTTTCTCCTGTCTCTTGAAGGTGATGGTGCCAATGATGTTAGCATGATACAAGTGGCAGACATCGGGGTTGGGGTCTCAGGTCAAGAAGGCATGCAAGTGAGTAGATGTTGTGCATCCAAAGACCATGACCTTGACCTGCCTATCTGAGGGCAACCTTCTCCATGGTAAAATGAGGCTATGTGGTTAGCTAAGAGTTGGAAACTGGAAATGTATCGATTCATTCATGGATTATTTACAAGATGAATGTACAGTATTTTCCTGGGGAATTTTAGTTGCGTGGGTCGTTGTTCTGTTTTAAAAATAGAGCATATTTAAATCATGGGATTTTATTTTTTAGCCCTACAATAGCTTTGTAAATTCTGACACTGAGGAAAACCATAAGAATTTGAATAAATATATAAATATATAAAGATCTTGAGGATGAGTAGGGAAGGGAAGGGAAAGGGGAGGATGTGAGAGGGTTAGGAGGGAGATGGGAGTATCCTATTTGCCTGTGTGTATATGTGTGTGTGTGTGTGTGTGTGTTCCTTCATATTTTAGGCACAAACTTCAGATAAAAGCGTGTAATCTGAAAGACTATGTTTAATGTATGGATCAAGGGCTGTCAGCAGAAAGTGGAATATTAGAGCAGGGTTTCCCAAGAATTATATATGACAACATCTCCATGAAAGATGAGAGCTTTGGATTCTTCTTTGCTTGATCCATTATACAAAGGTATAAGAAGTCCTGACTGCAAGAGTTTTTAATATTTTCTTCACTCAAGAGAAGCAAAAACATGGGCTGGGGTTGTGACTCAGCGGTAGAGCGCTTGCTTAGCACGTGCCAGGTCCTGGATTCGATCCTCAGCACCACATAAAAATAAATAAATAAAGATATTGTGTCCAACTACAACTAAAAAATAAATATTTAAAGAGAGAGAGAGGCAAAATCATATTGTAATGCAGAAGACAAAGTTCTTGCTAAGGGAACTGATTTCTATTGCATACTAGGAACCAAAGTCTTATTTCATGTGACCATTTCAGAAAGTGTAGAATTAGCTTTGTATATGGTTTTGTTTTGTTATTGCTGCTGCTGCTGTGTGTGTGTGTGTGTTCTCTTTTTATTTACTTGCAGTGTAGATTTGATTAGTTGGAGTGTAATGGGGGTCAGGCAGTCCGTGCCAGGCTGTGGCTGTTGTAACAGGTTCTGTTGCTCAGGGTGGCCTTCTCTCCCCATTGTGTCTGCAGGCTGTGATGGCCAGTGACTTCGCCATTTCTCAGTTCAGACATCTGAGCAAGCTCCTTCTTGTCCATGGACACTGGTGTTACACACGACTTTCCAACATGATCCTCTATTTTTTCTACAAAAATGTGGTATGTAAGAATTTGTCCCCTCCCCATCCCCCAGTTTTAATCCTGGTTGTATCAAGGACAATGGAAGTGTCCTAGGCTAAGCTCACATTGTTGGTGTTTGGGGAACAAGCAGAAGCAGTCCTGCTGTCTTACCAGAAATAATCTGGGAGCGTGTGTGTTTGAACTGCTGACAGCAAATTGCAAGGCCTGTCCCTGGTACTCCCTATGCATTTGAATTCAATTAAGTCCTGTCTGGTTCATTTAAAATCCAATTTTTGGCCTTCTATAAAAAGATTCTGACAAACAGAATTATGAAACATTCAATGCTGACAGTATAAAATGAAAAGGTTTGCTTCCATTTTACTGGAGATAAAAAAAAAATATCTGCTGTCCCCAATCGATGTCTCCTGTGGTGTACTAGAGACAGATACAGATGAAATCCCATATCATGTCCAGCCTGGAGCAGGCCACACTCACAGCCTTGGGAATTTTCTATCCAGCTTATGTAGTCTGTTTGGGCTTGATAGTTACTTAATAGTAATGGACCTTTCTGTTGATTATGTAACTCCCAACAGGGCAGAATTTGACTGGAAGTTCTAACTTCTGTTCCTCAGCATCTCATTTATATTTCTTTTCCTTCTTATAAAATCAGGTTGACTTCACGTTGATTCACTTAGATATCTTGTTAGTGGGCTGATTATATAAATACATCTGATTTTTAGGCCAATTCCATCTTTAAAGTCCACATGTAGCATGTAAGTAGTAGACTAGTTTATATCACTCTATTGAAATACCATCTTTAGACAAAAATAATGGGTCATTTTTAAGATATCCCAATATTTCTCTCTCTCTCTCTCTCTCTCTCTCTCTCTCTCTGTATGTGTGTGTGTGTGAGAGAGAGAGAGAGGAGAAAGCAAGGGCAGGAACATTTTTTTTTCATATGGCACAATGAACTTTTTAGGAAGTTCTTTACTAAGTCACATTAGCACATTTAGTCAAAGTTTAATTATACTCAGACACTTTATAAAAATATTTGAACATAGAAAGTCTCTGCCTCAGTTTATGATTCTGGGAAAAGTTATGACTTATAATTTAAAAATTTGACTTAAATGTTCCATGATTTTTAGAAAGCAGTCCCTCTTCCAAGTTTTTATTTTTTTAAATACTTTGCTTATTTCTACCTTTTTCCTATTGTGATGCAAGCCACTCCTACCTCCCTGCTTTTATCCTGAGATTAAACCCAAGGGTTAATAAGCAGAAATAATAGAAAAAGAAACTACATGTTCTTAGAGACGAAGGGCACTTTAGTTAGTGGAGTGCACCTACAGGGAATTAAGACCTGCCATTTAGGCTTTGTAACCCTTAGATACTCATTTATACTGATATCCTATAGACTTGATTTTTACTTCTTACTTACCTAGCTAATCAGTGGATATTTTATAAGCTATGGAGAAATGAACCAGGAATAGAAGCCATTAAAATAGCTTATCTTTTTGAGATTGTATTTCTTGGGTGTCAGGCTTTTGAGATATTGATGAAGACTGTGGATCCATATCCCAGGGTAATGTATCAAGCCATGTGTATCTACTGTGTTTATCTTTTCAGGATCCAAGCATAGTACATGTCCCCACACTACAATGAAAGTCTATTCTAAGAATTGTGGCCCTCGATATAAGGTTCTCGTGTATCCGTGATGCCAATGTCATCTTAACATTTGTAAGACACTTCACAAAGCCTGAATACTTTCTAACTTGATCTTGATGTTAAGTCCTGGGTTGATGTAATCCTCATTTTACACAAGAGAAAACCAAAATTTAGAAATATTGGGAAAATGGCCTAAAGCTAATCAATAGGCAGTATCGTTAGGCCTTGAAAGAAAACCCTCTGAACCTAAGCCCAGTGTCTTTTCCTTTGCCTTACTCAGTTTGAGAGCTAAGAGCTTTTGGTACTGTGGGCTTGGTTTGTCTGAGAGGACGTACTGGTAAGACCATGTAGGTTGCATATGCCTGGCTTCTAGAGCACCCTATTGGTCAGGTTTGCCTGGGACTTTCCAGTTTTAGCATGAGGGTCTCACTGCCTGGGAATCCTTCAGTCCCAACCGTACTGGGATGGTTGGCCACTCTGCTGGTACCATCTCACCACTGAGAAATAACTATGAAAGCAGAAAACAAGAAAATGAACATTTGTGCAGTGCCTGCTCTGTGCCAGGCACTGGGGTAGGTTCTCTTCATCTAGAACAAAAATGTCTCAGTTGATCACTGACTGTCATTCATCAGTTGGGTGGCTTTGGGTAAATTCCTTAGCCTTACTGTGCCTCAGTGTCTGTCTGTTCAGGTTGCTGTAACAGAACACCAAATATGGATGGCTTATAAACAACAGAACTTTACTTCTCACAGTTTCTGGAGGCTGGAAATCTGAGATCAGGGTGCCAGCATGGTTGACTTCTGGTGAGGGCTCCCTTTTGGGTTGTAAACTCCTCAAGGTGTCCTCACATTGTAAAGGAAAGTAAGAGCTCTCTCGAGTCCATTTTATAAAGGGCACTGATTCCATTCATGGGGCTCTACCATCACGACCTACTTATTTCTCAAGGGTTCAACCTCCTGATACCATCACACTGGGGATTAAGATTTGAATATATGAATTTGGGAGTGCACAAACATTTAGTTCTTTGCATTCAGTTTACTCATCTGTAAAATGGAATAAACGAATTCCCAAGTTGTTATGAAGATTAAATGAATTATTTGTAAAGCATTTGGAATAGTGTCACCAACACATACTAAGTGGTGTTGTGTGTATATGTGTGTGTATGTGTATGTGTGTGTGTGTGTGTATCTTTATTTTAGCTTAAAAACACATTTACCAAAAAAAAAAAAAAAGCCT
>NW_026000108.1:37402155-37437228 GCF_001458135.2 Marmota marmota marmota
AAAACACATTTACCGAAAAAAAAAAAAAAAAAGCCTGCCACGCAAGTTGTGGCCTTGCCTTTCTGCAGAGCAGCTGAGGTTACACAGCTCAAAATTGCAACACATAGAATGTGTGGTGGGCTTGGATTGTGGCTCAGTGGTAGAGGGCTCACCTAGCACGGGCAGGACCCGGGTTCGATCCTCAGCACCACATAAAAATAGAGGAATTGTGTTGTGTCCGTCTACATCTATAAATAAATAAATAAATAAATAAATAAATATTAAAATTAAAAAAAAAGAATGTGTGGTTACAGTATGCACTGCCGTTTCTAAGGTCATGTTTCTCTTTGTGTCCGTAGGCCTATGTGAACCTCCTTTTCTGGTACCAGTTTTTTTGTGGGTTTTCAGGAACATCCATGACTGACTATTGGGTTTTGATCTTCTTCAACCTCCTCTTCACATCTGCTCCTCCGGTCATTTATGGTGTTTTGGAGAAGGATGTGTCTGCAGAGACTCTCATGCAATTGCCTGAACTTTATCAGAGTGGTCAGAAATCAGAGGTAGGTGCCAAGGCAAAAAGGCTTAGATGCACCCCATGGTCAAAGCCAGTGTATTTGTCAATCAACCCAGTCCAAATATTGCAGTCTACTCAGAACTATTTAAAATGTCTGATTTTTTAAAAGGATATCTACTCCAGGGCAGATACTAAATTACTCATCTCTGATATGAACATAGATAAATCAATTAAAGGCCTTGGTACTCATAAGAAGAAATCCCATGTTTGCAACCTCACAACTAATAATGCTAATACTATTTAGCATTTATTAGACCCTACTGTACCATTTATTCTGCTATTAAATATTCCAGGCCTTATTTATCTTAAAGAAAACCTTTTGAGATAGAACCCAGTATTGTTTCCATTTTTAAATAGGGAATCTGAACTTCAAAGAGGTTATTTTTCCAAAAATCAGACAGCTAATCCCTTGCTTCTATCATTCCCTCATTATCTCTTACATAGAGGACTGTAATTGCCTATTAAGAGGTAGGTGTCTGTCTAAAAAGTCTTTTCTTTCTAGT
Source organism: Marmota marmota marmota (assembly GCF_001458135.2). Classification (NCBI taxonomy): domain Eukaryota; kingdom Metazoa; phylum Chordata; class Mammalia; order Rodentia; family Sciuridae; genus Marmota; species Marmota marmota. Next base: position 37,403,212 of record NW_026000108.1, read on the forward strand.
TCTTCTTTTATAAAATTAATATTAACCAACTTTAATATTGAATTTAAGAACATTTATACAATGTCAGGTACTATTCTAAATGCTTAACATGCATAAATTTAATTCTCAAAATATCCCTGCAAGGTAGGTGCTATTGTAATCTGTACTTTGCAGATGAGGAAAATCAAGTATAAGGAATTGCCTTTGGTAATCTGGTCAAGTCACAGAGCTAATGAGTGGCATAATTGAAGCCTGGTCTCTAAGCCCCTGCTGTCTACTTTTGTGTTAAGTGGCAGCAAGAACTCTGATGCTTCTGATGTGCTCTTTAGACCCTGAGTTTCCCACCCATGGTCAGAAATCCAAAGTGCTGTCACAAAAACATTGTTAGGATTTCAGGGACTGAGCTGAACCAGGAGCTTTAGACACCTGTAAGTGGACAAAGCCAAGTGGTCTACCTGGTCCAATGTTCCAGGGTTGAGAAGAGAACTCTGTTAGCCAGAGTTCTGACTAACATTTGTAAATGACCCCCCCCCAAAATCATACATATATACATATATAAAACATATATGTAAAATACATATATGTATAGATATTTATATAGTTATATTAAATATTTATATTATCTAAGTGTATATTATATATCTCAGATTAGCTTGATGGAAAAGGGAAATGGATTGGCTCATATAGCTGCAAAATCCAGGAGTAATGGTGATAGAACATTGTTATTCTTCAAGCAACTGTAAATTTCCTGGCTCTGACTCTTGGCCTAGCTTGTCACATGCATTTCCCTGTGTTTATCACTGTGCTTAGAAGGATCAGTTTCTTTTTGACCATGTCTGGGATAACCATCACTCCCCAGGACAGAGATGGACTCAATGGATTAAGACAAAGGGTTTGCTGTAGAAGTAGTGGACAGAACAAGTGACACATATCATAGGAAATCTGTGTGTTGGCTCCACTTGACATTGACATGGATCAGCATGTGTGAGATGTAATGGGTTCTATTTAACCGTATTTAGCCAGACCTCTCATTCTGGGTCTGTGGCATGTGACCAAGTTATTTAACTTGCCTGTGTTTCAGTTTATTTACTATATGGACATAATAGGAAGATTAAGGAAAAGAATACATGTAAAATTTCTAACCACATTCAGCTTTTCATATTTTTACTTTATTCCCCAGAATTAACAGAAACTTGAGGAAATGAGAAATTTGTAAAATGATGCATTTATTTTCATCAGTCTAACTTTATTTTTACTTGAACAGCCTTTCATGGAAGGGAAAATTACCCAGTATCTTTAGCTATCTGGAAGAGTTATCACAGGGAAGTCATATATTCAGGCTTCAGGAAGATCATCCAGCTCATTCATATCAAGAAACTATATGGCATTTCCCTAAAGAAGTCCAGTGTGACTTAAAGTTCAAGGCCAGGATAACAGGATTTTATGGTTGATATTGGGTGCACCTTAGGCCTAAGTTAAATTAAAGTCAATTGGGGAAAGAAGAGAGGCTTTCAAACTTTCTATAGCTAGTGTTTTAGAAGCCCATTTGTACAGACTGAAGATTGTAACTGGTTCTTACTCTTGGGAAAATTGAACTCATTGTTTCCTGCTGTTGGACCCTGTTATCATTTCTCTGTCCACATTATTCTACTGAGCTAGCCTATTTTATAAAACACGATATAATAGCAGACAGATTCACAGCATTTGGCTATCAACAACAGGTAATTTCATTGACTTTCCTTCCAGAATGTGTCCTCTCTTTGAACTCGGCCTCTAAGCAAATTCATCTTTATGTTTAGATCATTTCCTGTCTTTGGTGTCACAAAATGTACACTCCAGGGCTATAGAATCTCCTCAACCAGAAGAGTCTGGAAGTCTACAGTCAGAGGATCCCCTTCCAAGAAGCTATCACCTCTTCCCTATCTCTTATCACACTTTCCTTTTACTTCATGTTCAGATTTTCCATTTCTTTTTCCAGGAGATCCCATGAGTGAATCCCTCCAGTCTCGGATTTATCTTACCCTTGTCTCTTCTCTCTTTACTCCTGTTGTAAGTCCTCTTCTTCATGTGACCATGAGGAAGTTGTACTTTTTACCTTTTCAATCTCGGTTTTTTTGAACAGCCTCTCTTCCCCCAAAAGTGTGAAGTCACACTTTAACTTATCCCTAGATCTTTCTCTCTTGTCCAGTGGCATTTTGGTTGACTTCACATTGGTTATCCCTTTTTGTCCCTTTGTCTCTAACACATTCTCTTCCTCTATTGGACCGTGCTGCTTCTGGTCTAGGAGCAATGGACATGTGAAGAAAGACAGACAAAGTATCCCATCATTTCCCGTGAGGAAATAATAAGAGATACTGGGAAAACATAGAGTGGAAAATGAACCTCAGTGCTTTGATTTTCTAAAGGACAAAGAAGTATAGTTTTTTGAAGAATGGAAGAATGCATATGGGGAATTTGTATATATAAGGCTTTATTCTTCAAGAAGCAATAGACATTTCAAGGAGGTTTCAGATTCTGTTTGTACTGAAAGAAAACAAGGCTAAGGAAAACATATTAAGAAAAGAAGAACTAGTTCAGGAATATGACACACGTTTCCATTTTTTTCCATGGCACCTATCAATAACACACACCCAACACTTCCATGCTGGGTCTGAATGTACACAATCCATTTTCACACACATTAACTTACTAAGAATTGGCTCTTCTTTGAGGACCCATTTTCAATTATTTGACTAGTGTCTCTACTTGATCTTTCTCTCTTTTTACAAGCTTTGGGTAGGAAGCAGTTTAGTACATGAGCTATTATAGAATAGCTTATTATCCCAATAAATATTTGTTTAGTACCTACTCTGTACCAAACACTGTTTTGATTACTTGAAATAAGAGTCATAGTCCTACTCTACAAAATTTGCATTCAATAGAGATAACCAGAATTTCATTAAGTAAACAAATAAGATTATCTGTGATACTGATGAGCAATGGCTAAGGATGCCATGGTAGTAAGGGATGAGTGGGCATGATGTTTAGACTGGTGTGTTGTGCCTTTCTGGGGAGGTGGTATTTACAATAGGATATGGATAATGAGGAACCATCATGTGAGAAGAGCACAGAGAGAGAGAAGAGGACAGGAAGGAATGGATCTGGCATTAAAATCTGTGCTGTGGGATAATAATGTAAGAAGTGATCTTGGAGACCTATTGTGTGGACAGACCATGCAGGACCCTATAGGTCCTGAGAAGGAACTTAAGATTGTATTGTAAACACAGCAGGAAGGCACTGGACTGACTGAAAGGAGTCAGTTTAATTAGTTAGGGAGATAACATGAATTAATTTACATTTTAGAAAGCCAACTGTCTGTTATGGGACGACTGGATGAGGGTAGGAAAGAGAGTAAAGGAGGCATTTAGATTGCTTTCCAGGCTTGTAGGGGAGCTGATGGCAAACTGGGTGGAAGATATAGAGAAGTAGGTGGATTTGGAGAAGTTTTCAGAATAGTACTTTCTGATCAATAGGAAATGAAAAGTTAGGATTACTCACCCTGCTTCAGGTAGATTTAAAATCAATCCAAAAGGGATTGGGGATATAGCTCAGAGGTAGAGCACATACTTAGCATGCAGGAGACCCCAGGTTTGACCCCCAGCACCAAAAGGAAATTGATCCAGTGACAAAATTAGATTTTAAATGAATTCAGTGAGCTTCATAATATTCTCTTTAAGAACTTTTTTTTTAAATCACATTCGACCGCCCTCATTTTTCTGCTGCTGTTGACAAGTCCCCCCCCACCCCTGTTTTATGAGTGAAAGAATGAAGGAATAGAATTTTCTCTCAGAGAAGCAAAAACAAGCACTGGTTTGTGTTGTTTCTTGACTCTGTTTGACCCTTGCCCCTTGTCAGTTTTACTCCCTCCTTAACACACTGTGTCTTTTCCAGGCGTACTTACCCCTCACCTTCTGGATCACGTTGTTGGATGCATTTTATCAAAGCCTGGTCTGCTTCTTTGTGCCTTATTTTGTAAGTATTTGATTAATGAATCATTCTTCCTTGTACTCTGGCTCCAGGATTAGTCTGTAGAAGTGTAAATTGCTCATAAAATCAGGTTGATTGTTGATTGACTAAATTCTAACCACCTCCTAAATAGTATGTTAGGTTGTGGATTAAATGAAATACCTCGCTGAATTCTCTCGGTTCTCTTCTTCTTGTTGTTAGTTTTTGTGATAATAGGATGCTAGCAAGTGGTCTACCCCTGAGCTACATTCCCAACTTCTTGGTTCTTGTTAGCTTGAACTGCTTAATAATATGTATCAATGACGTGAATAAAATTGAAGGTCTGACCATCTAATTAGATTAGTCAAATATCAGAGAGGCAAAGTTAGAATATGAAAGTTTTTATTAGTGTTAGGCTAATTATACCAGTATGACATCCGGAGTGTTAATAAGTTCCCATAAGTAGTCTCTTCAAAACTAAAAGACCCAATTTTACAGATAAAGAAATATTACTAAGCACAGAAGCATAAAATTAATGTTAAAAAGTCAGCCTAACACCAAACACAAAGCAGCATAGATTAGCTGCCTATCTGCATACACCTCTTCCCAGAGGAAAACACTTACTCCATCATGGATGGTATTAACAAAGTACAATATTGGAAGTAAGAAAAATGGTGATCTCTAAGGTAGCAATTCTCATATTCGCTACTCAAATTAAATCACTTGAATTAGCCTAACTAGAATAGTCTGGCTATTCTGTGCTTCAAGAGGAACATAGACAAGGCCACCTGTAGTGTATTCAGAAGAGTGTGGTGAAGATAAGATTATTCATTTGAGGACTGGATGAAGTTGAGGACATACAGGTAGGACAGGGGGATATTTGCCTAGGAGAGGCATGGGCAGCCATAATAGCTGCTTCAAAGATGTATTAAGTGGAACGAATTTAATATTTGTCTGTACCTTGAAGAACTATAAATATGTGTAAGAGTTTCCAGGAAAATGAATTATGATTCAAATTACAAAGGAATCCCAACTGAAAAATTTAAAACTTAGATGACCTGTCTGAGAGGGAATCAGTCTCTCTTCTGGAAATGTTCATTTATCCTAAAAGACAGTTACTAGGAACATTGTAGAAAGGACTCAAGCCTGTGTTGAGCTGTAGTCGAGTGGTGTTGCTCACACCTTGGAGGTATTTTTTGTTCACCTGCTGCTGTCTTCTCCTGCAGACCTACCAGGGTTCAGACATTGACATCTTTACATTTGGAAACCCCCTAAACACAGCAGCTTTGTTCATCATTCTCCTCCATCTGGTCATCGAAAGCAAGAGTTTGGTGAGTGACTTTCCCGCTCCTGAGGTAACCTGAAGCTCTTTATGCTTAGGGATGTGTCTTCTATTAGCAGTGAACCTGCTAAACCCATCATGCTTAGAAGATTACATGCTCATGAGAAGAGAGTGATTCCACAGTAGAAGCTTGATTCACAGTTACTCTTGGTGTTCATAGAGTACCATAATGCCAAGGTTGAAATGTTGCTACTGGAAGTAGAAAACACCTGCCTGGTCCTCTTGGTAATATCAATGATGGATGGTTCCTGGAGGTGTGAGTCAAGCTGAGAAAATAATTATACTTCTATGGCCAACATTCTTCAAGATCAAGCTGACGTCTTTCAACTAAAATAAAAACAGATGTTGTGCCATAACCCTGATACATTGACTCTAGTAAGCAATGATTTTATGCCTTTATCATAATATTTTTAAAAAAAAGAAAACAACTATTTTTGCTCTTCCTTGTGTAAAACTCCTCAGTGGCTTCCTATTGCACCTGAAATATACTCTGAAAGCCCTGGAATAGCCTGTAAGGCCTCATGCAATGGTGTCCTTACTTCTGTCCCCAGCCTCATTTTCACTTATTTGAGGGCTGGAACCATATTATCTCTTTTTTCAACTTCTCAGCTTCCTTGAGCTTCTTATCATATCAGGGCCCTGGCACTTACTGTATATTTTAATGGAAATATTCTTAATTCCCCCTTGTATCCATAAATTTTACCCAATTTGAATGTTATTTTAGGTCACTTTAGGTCTCAGCAAAAATGCTATTTCCCTCTAGAGCTTTTCCCTAAACATCCATTCTCTAATTTTCAGACCTATAGTAATAATTTATAATTATTCATTTAATTTTGATTATCTGACTCATGTTTATTTTCTGCATTAGATTATAATTTTTTGTGAGGCAAGATTCATGCCTATTTTATTCACCACTATATACCAGTATCAGGGACAAAACTGGCACAGAATAGGTGTTCAGAAAATATTTGAATGGACAAATGAATGATGAATGAGGATTGGGGGTATATTCACCATCCTGGTAATGAATGGGTTTCAAACAGGGAATAGCTGAATGAGGTTATGGTTTAAAATACACAAGGTTATATTTATCAAATTACTTTTAGCAGTTTTTCCTAAGTACAGTTGAATATTTATTTGTGGCATCTCTTGCTTTGCTTATACATAATCATCTATAAGCAAATCTTACAAGTCCAAAATGCAATAAAGGTTAATATATGCAAATATCAGATGAGGTAAAGGGAATTCTAGAATTGAAATACTTGGAGTTATTTTAATATCTACTTCATTTTCAAGCAATTGCAGGGGAACTTTTAGCTACTGCCTAAGGTCATCTCACAGGCTCTGGCATTTGTAGTGTTTTTGAGAGACCAACACTTGACATGTATCAGCTGGGGTCCACTGATTATGAGCAACGACAAACTAATTAACCTGAGAAAATAAAACTTTCATTAAACCACTTAGATGGTTTTATGTTCATATAATATAAAGCAAGGCAAAGCAAAACCTGGAAAAGCCAGAGTGACTCTGGAGAGCCAGGGAATAGAAACCAATGGACATGCTTGTCAAGATGGCTCTGTGGTCTAAATTGGCTCCAGTCACTTCTGTTCTGCCCTTGCCTTACTGGGCTAGTCCCTGGTGATGGAATCCTGACTCCCTAGCTTCATTCGCAGGTTTTGGCTGGGGAGAAAGAAATAGGTTGCCAGGACCACACAATGCTGGGTGCCCTCTCCAAGAAGAGGAGTGAACGCTAAAAAAACAGCAACCTTCCTATGGAGAATGCATCATCAGAGAATTGTTTCTTATGCCAGAGCTCCTGGACTCCAAGGTCTTTTGTCATCAGTAGTCAGCAGTTCTGAGTGTGAAGCTCTTACTCCCTGTCTATGGCCACCCTCACCTCCTGATTTGTTTTTACCACTGTTCCTTGACATGAACTTCCTTCTGTCAATTAATTTAAATGTGTTAGCTCTATGAAGTCACTACCTCATTTGTCAAAAGCTCATCTTAAAAGAAAAAGTTGAGGAAATAGGGCTCAAATAGGGGGTAGGAAAGAAGGGAGGCATGGAAAGAGGGAGGGAATCAAGCTAAACATTTTAACTCTGGAGTGAACCACCAGTTCCTGAGCAGACTGTACATTTTACAGAAATGAGCAGTCACTATGACTCTTGTGATGATATCTACCATGGGGAAATACTTCACATGTTTAGGAGGAAAAAGAAGAAAATGTTGGACCTCGTTTGAAAATTATAGTCCTAGAAAATAAAAAAAAAGGTAGTGACAGAATCATTTCCTTGAAAAGCATGACATAGCCACCAATAGTATACCCTATGATTTTAGACATTTCTGCACACTGCATTAAATAACATTGAATACTATACAATATGAAGGTGATTGTCCATCCATACTTAGGATTATGTTTTTAAAAAAAGAAGTCTGTTTGATACTGTTATGTTTTATCATGGTTAGCTATTATCCCTTTGTAACAAAGGCCCCAGACTCAGCACCATAATAGATGATGCTGATAGTATATATTACATTTCAAGTAGTGAACTACCTTTCTGCCTAAATTAAGATACTTGATTAATTAGTGAGCCTGGTTTAAAGAAACATTGAGAAAAATAATATTGCAAGCTGCCGTGAATACAAAGATAACTAGATTGTAGTAGGACACAGATTTAGTTCTTGGTAATATAACATTGGCTGATGTTCCAGAAAGCCCCAGCGGCAATTGTCTCTCAAGGGTGGCTCTGAGGCTAAGGCTGCATCTCATAGCTGTACTACCTGGAATTGTTGCTAGAGGGAATTCATGGAAGGAAAGGAGACAACATGGAAAAATGTACATCAGCTCTAAATGCTTCTAACCTGAACACTTCATATATCCCTTCCTGTTCTCATTGCACTGGCCAAAGTAATTCCCACAGCCATGCTTAATGTCGTGGGAGAGGGGAGGTAGAATCCACTTGGATGCCTAGTGGTGGGCAACTGTAATGTCTACCACATGTGTAAATGACTGCAGTTTGCAGAACACTAGATTAAGGTATTACCTTAATGAAGTAAAGACCCACAAGTGACAATATGAAAAAAAAAACTAAAAGAAAAATCCAAATATCTTCAGGTGCATGGACTATAACAAATAAACTGTCAAGACGATTATCTTTGGCTCTTGATTTAGTTTTTACCAGTTTTAACAGTGATAGAAGCCACTTGTGAATAAGGATCTTCTTGTATCTCGTCAGTATTTTGTGTGTTGTTTGCTAAGGTCCGTTGAACCCTTTCTCCCAGTGCTTAAAGATGCCGTTTCTTTAGTGTAGTAGATTTTGAGGGCTATGGCACCTTGCATTTCCCCTGCCTTCTTTTCTTGCAGACTTGGATTCACCTGCTGGTGATCGTTGGTAGCATCTTGTCCTATTTTTTCTTTGCCTTGGCTTTTGGAGCCATGTGTGTAACTTGCAACCCACCATCCAACCCCTACTGGATTATGCAGGAGCACATGCTGGATCCGGTGTTCTACTTAGTTTGTATCCTCACAATCTGCGTTGCTCTTCTGCCCAGGTATTGTATTTGTTTTACCAGCAAGAAGACATGTGGACTCATGGGGTTGGAATCCTTGAAACAACTAGTAAGAATGGATGGTAGCCCACTCTGTTAAGTAGAGGGAAGTCATTCTGTGTGCTACTTAAAGTATTGGTTTCAAGTGTTTTGCTAGAGAACAAAAGTAGCTTAGGCAAACAACTGGGAGGTTTATTTTTCTCTTTTGGAAAATCTGATATGGTTGACAGTCCACAAAGACAGGGCAGCTTTACTTCATGAGCTTATCCAACAACCTAGATCCCATCCTCTACCTACCTTTCCTGCTGTTCTATCTCCCAAATCCTTGTCTTGGTTTGTTTTTGTTTTTTTTTGTTTTGTTTCCTGCTATAACAGAACACCACAGTATGGGTAACTTGTAAACCAAACTGTATTGGCTCACAGTTCTGGAGACTGTGAAGTACAACATCAAGGCACTGGCACGTTTGGGGACTCCAGTTCCAAGATGACACCTTGAATGCTATATCTTCCCATGGCAGAGGTGGAAGGGCGAATCCACTCATGAGGGTGGAGCCCTCAAGGCTTAATCATATCATAAAGGTCCCACCTCTTAATATTGCTACAATTGCAATTAAATTTCAAAATGAGTTTTGAAGGAGACATTCAACTCATTGCAGAATTGATCCATAATATTGAAGAGGATTTCTTATCAGCATATCCACATCTTTGCCACCCCTGCCCCCAAGAAGGGAAAAGTGAAAGGCTAGCAGCATTTTTCCATTTTCTTTTTTGGTGTTACCCAGTTGTTGTATGTTATTGCTCATATCCAAAATGTAAATCTATAGACTCTCAGGGGCTAAAATCCAGAGGTTCTAAAAGGAAAAAGGGGAGAATGTACTGAAGGGCAGGTAGCAGTCTCTCTTTTTATTTTTTATACCAAGATTGAACTCAGGGGTGCTAGTCCACTGGCTACTGAGCCACATTCCCAGCCCGTTATATATTTTATTTTGAGACAGAGTCTCACTAAGTTGCTCAGGGCCTTGCTGAGTTGCTGAGGCTGGCTTTGAACTTGCAATCCTCCTGCCTCTACCTCCTGAACCACTGGGATTACAGGCATACACCACTGCACCCTGGCATGGATAACATTTTTACTAGTTCTGTGGGGATTAGGTATGTGATTCATGGGTCCACTCAATCATTTCAATACATACAGAAAAAGATTAAAGGGCTTCTTACCTAATGGCATAAATCTCAATAACATACATCAAAGACTCACAAGAGTTTTAAGAATGTTTTATCTGTATACTCATGGCCAATTTGTTCTGCAAGAAACAAAGTTGTGATAAGTTTTTACAGTTGCCCTATAAAACTAATGCAAAAATGTAACATTTTTTTCAGTATTTATTGTATGCCAACACTTTGCCTGATTCTTCTTATTTAACTAAACCTATAATGTAGCAACTATGAATATCTCTACTTTCACAGACTTTATTTACCAAATGCTTATATGGCATTTAACTATTTTCTAATTGCTTCACAAATATTAATTCATTTTACTATTATTTTTAATCTCTATTTTATGATTCACTTAACATCCCCCCTATACCTCTAAAGCCACATAGACACCAGACTCTTTTACTTTTTCTAACTGGTTAGTATTTTTTTGTGGATACCATGATGACTTTGAGGTGAAAATAACTCTGTGATGTTCTTTGCAACCTAGGTTTACATACCGAGTTCTTCAGGGCTCCCTGTTTCCATCTCCAATTCTGAGAGCTAAGCACTTTGACAGACTAACTCCAGAGGAGAGGACAGAAGCTCTCAAGAAGTGGAGAAGGACCGGAAAGATGAAGGAAGTGACATCTAAGTATGCTGACCAATCAGCTGCCATATCAGGAAGAAGACCCACATCTGACCCTCCTGTTACCTTTTCAATGAAGTCAGCAACTTCTTGTGCTGTTGAGCAAGGAAACATATCTATATGTGAAACTGCTGTAGATAGAGGCTACACTGAAACTGAGGCCTCAGAGATGACTGGACTCTCAAAACATTAAGAATGCAGGGTACCCTCTTTGGAGCTACAAGTAGTTTTTCAGGTTTGGCAGAGAGATTTTAAAGAGGCACCTCTATGAAACAAGGAATATTTGTGTTTTTATATAAGGGATATCAGCATTTTACTAGGCTTAGAATTCAATAATGACATGATGACCATTATTGTATGTATATACATTTGTAAAAGAGAGATAAGATTTGCCCTAGATGGAGTTTAGGAAAGTCAAATACATAATTCAGAATCAAATGCTTTTATGAAACTTTTTGGATTTTGTAAAAGTATTTTAATTGCCTTAGAAATGCAGACATTATCATGGGGTTCATTTGTGACTTATTTATTTCACTGGGAAATCTCATATTCTTGGGAAATGCTTCAAATAAGCAGATACCAATCTGGAAAATTTTTTAATTAAGCAAAAAATTTTAGATATATTAGTTAAGACAAGGAGGAGTTTTTCCATATTGAAAAAAAAAACCTTTATTGTGATTTTTTTATAATTAATATTAATTATAGATTAATTCCCACAAACCTTTTAAGCAACCATGTACATAAAATACAGTAATAATCATACTGTTTAAAATATAGTTAGTGAATATTAATAGCTTTTTATTTCCTATGGGAAGATGCCTTTGGTCTTCTGACTATAGATGTTAGGCATACCTCTCTGCTCATCTCAGCGTTTTCCTTTTGTGGAGCCTTTACAGGAGGTGGGTAGGAGAGATGCTAGCATTCCACTGGGTACCTGGGGTGTGTTCCTCTTAGCTTTCAGTCAAGAGAAGAGCTCTCATGAGGTCTCCCTCTGTGTAGATGTTGTCAGTTGGATACAGAAGCCATAGGTCAGGCAAACAGAATCAGCTGAGCCTATTTAGCAATTTCTAAATTCTAAAAATGACAATAGCCTCATCAAAATGAGACAATTTCAAAACAATGTTCCAGAGACCATTTAAGGGTTCCTACTTTTTTACAATTTCCAACAACTCTTGTGGTTTTGTAGACTGTAAAACATGAGCTATTGATTTAGACTCATCCAGATTATTCTCCAGGAGTTTCCCTGAAGTTCTTAGAAAAACTTCTTTTTCAACACACTTGAGGATAGGAATGTCTATAGAAAAGTTTACTGCTATGACAAATCATTTATGTTGACTTTAGTTGGGACCAAGAGACTAGTTTAAACCAAGTCAGGCCAGGTGATGTTATTGTAAGATCATATATTCTTGTTGAAGTTCTTTTAAAATTCTATCTCTATGCATCTGAACATCATCCGTTAACAATCATCTAGAATTTCCTTCATGAAACGCCATGCTCATGTACAATGTCTACATCAAGTTCTTGTTAATGACTATAAAACTATTATTCTCAGGGCTTAATCTACCTACTGCCTACTATCCTGGTCCTATATTTTTTTGTAACCTTCTGTTATTATTGTTCGGTTGTTTTTTATGTAGACTGATTTCTAAAACTTGTAAAATTTCATATAGCTAATGAAAGTCGCTTTCTGCTTTCTTAAGATTTTTTTAAATAAACTATTTATACAACATCTACTGAAAAACTGTTGTCTCTCTTGTAAGTATACAGTAAATCCAACTGTAACTGGTATCAGAACTTAGAAGGAAAATCCCAGAATACACCTTTTTACCAGAAAATTGTTTGGGCCTTTTCTTATATTAAAAAACAAAAAACAAAACAAAACAAAAAACATATGAATAGAGAAAAATATTGAATACTCATGTTATGGAGCTACGATATTATACCTGAAATTCCAAAATTCCAAAGACTGAAAACTGAAAAAATTTTCATAAATTAAACATAGACTCAATGCTCTGAACAAATGTGAGGATATTTTGTATATTTAATATAATCATTCAAATATTTTATTTATAAAATTAGTGTATTTTATTACTGGGTGCTAAATTATATATATTTTTTTAATTTATAAAATTCTGAGTTTTGAAACACATCTGGCCCCTAAGATGAAAATATTTTGGGTCTACAGTAAGTTTTAAAGGGTTACATTTACAAGAAAATAACTCCTTTATATAGTTACCCACTGATGAGATCTTTGTGTTTTGGTATTTCACTATATTCTACCAAATTTGGAGGCAGGGGTGTCAAGCATTGTATCATTGTTCCTTGTAGCCCCCCCCCAAAAAAATTAATAATATTCATTTGGGGATTTAATTTTATTACAAAATATTTATAAAAAGAATTGGATCCGGTTCCTAAAATGTACTCTAGACATTAAAGATCTGTGTGCTCTTCCCAGGTCTGATGTTCTCAGTGGACACTCCATGAGTGATTTGAGACTACTAGCAACCTTCAATTTTAGACTAATAGGAATCACTGGGGTTTTCTAACAGGGCAGGTAGCTGTGAGAATGAAATAAAGAACAGGTACATTTTGGTTGATGGAAAACTGGGCCAACAATGTGCTGTTAAAGAGCTAAAAACAATTTCCTCGGACTTGCTATTTATGTTTCATAATCATCCAAAATAAAAACAAAAAAAGATAATACCATTTTATTTGTATTTATAATTATTTAAAATAAGTACAATATGTACATGTCACTGAACATAAGTTGAGCAAAGCTAAAAGTTGTTACATTAAGTAGGTACCTACAACCATAATAAAACTGACACGTTCTTAAACTTTCATATAATTGTGACCGCAAATCAATTGCTGGATTTCACCCTCTCTCTAGATTTATGACAAACTACAAAGCAGGAGATAAATGACATGAAAAAATAAATGTCAAAAGAACTTCTTGAATTTCAAATGTGTTTACATGTAGAAAAGAGTACAAAAGTACACATATAAAATCGTAGGTAGTCTCTATTAGGAATGCTGCGGCAGTCCAGGTGCTAGTGGAGGTTAGTCGCAAATCCTACTTGTTTGAAAAGGCATTTGGATGTTGCAAAATGGATGGCTAACTAATTAAATTAGGTATATGTGAAGATTTCTGTTTTGAAGCTTTTTAGTGAAGAAAAATACTGTAAACCTCTAATGGCTTTGAAAATTCATTTGCGTAATGTGGCCTAGTGCTTAAAAGCGTCCTTCAATTTTTGTTTAATTATTAATGAGAAGAAATGGCAACACCAGATGTTAGACATCATTGGGGGAAATTACAAAATGTTTTATTGCATGCAACATTTTACTGTGCTTTGAAATATATTTCTTTGAATTTATTGGTATGGATGAATACAGGAAAACTAAATTTTCATGTTTAATTTAGGGTGGGGTACAATTTAATTTTCTATTTAAAACATTGCATCTGTATAATGTACTGCAGGTTCTCCTTTCATAAAATTTAATCTCCACTTTATTTCACATCAGCAAAACAAATATTTCCCATGAATATTGACCTATTTGTTGAAATTTCAATTAGCCAACTGATGTGCACTGGGAAAGCCCTAGCAATGGGGAAAGTTTTATGAAGACTTTTCTATAAAATTATAAACTTGATTTAAATCCAGGATAGGCAAAACTATAATGTCAAGTGTTAATCTTGCTGTCTTGGGAACTTTGCATTCAGTGTCTTACAATGTCAGCTATTGGTCTTTTAACTCTATCTTTCATAAGCTCTAAGAATTAAGCAAACTTTGGAAGAGTAATAGTAAATAATTTAAACATGTAAATGATCTTGACTTTTAATAAATCAAAAGCCAGTCTCCAATGTTAATATTAAAATTTGCCTCTAAGCTACTGTGCTTGAGAAACAGAAACTGAAGGAGAATAGTTAGCCTGGATCTAAATGTCCATTTTGTAATAGACTAAAACAGAACTTTCTGTAACCTGTTACCCTAAGGCCTGCATTATTTTAAATCTGTACAGAGTTGTTAATTTCATCCTTCAGTCAAGACTAGGCCTGGTTAAAAAAAACAAAACCTGTTCTGCTTTATTTGTTTTCTTAAAACGTGTCATGGAATTCGAAAATAGAGAATGATAAAATTGAAAAAAAAAAGGTGAACAAAATTGGTCTTAAAACAAACATGAAAATCTGCAGTGCATGGTGAGCATCCCTGTCCATGGAAAATATATCTGTACAGCTCTCTGAAAGAAGCTCTTCACAGTCAAGAAGGCCATTCTCTTTCAATGTTGCTGGCAAAAGTTTCTGATCATCCTTGGAATTACTTTAGGAGGAAGGTATGGATATATATTTGTTTTTCAATCCATTCAACAAAGTATGAAACATTGCTATACACACCAGGCCCCAGGACTTTGGAAAAGCAGACAGAGCCCCATGAAGTTAAACCAAATAAAGTCCACCGTCCTCCAGATTGCTCACAAACAAGAGGCCCACCACTGTCACCCTGTAATGAAAAGAAAAGGAATTTAGTTACTGGGATTCCAGAATCCCAATAGCATCTATGTCTTCATAAGGGTATAATAAAGCCAAATCTGCCCAGCTTAACCAACTCCTTGGAAATTTTTAACAAAGCTCTCATTGTCAGTCTGTGGAAGGAGCATAGTTTCCGCTGTGTGAATGCAACTTTAAAATGATTAATTCTGATCTTTAAGAGAATGGGATTAGCTTGGGAAAAGAATGCATTTTTGCCCTGAACTCAGAAGACATTTTTTAGTCATTTACTGACTTACCAAAATATGTCATAAATTATACATAAAATATGTATAATTTTATGTATCAGAACTGATGATCTCTTAACTCATTTTGTAAGACTGACTTATCATCTAACTATAAAAAGTACCCCAAATGGAAAAGATTTATTTTCCTTTACACTATAGGTACTACAAAAACATTCTAAAATATTTGCATTGTCATAATTCTTGCTATGTGAAAGAACACATTAAAGCATTACACATTTGGGGGTCCCTTAATTGTACTTCCTAATAGTCCTTAAGACTTTAAGGATTATTTACAGTGACATACCTCATTTATTTATACCCTGTATTTTATTCCATATGCATAGAGGTTTCATCCTTTCTATTTAAATTTAGGTATACCAAATAAGTTTTATTCAGTTATTTTCCCCAAATATAGTTAGCCTCAAAACACCATAGCATTACAGATATTAATATTGCTGCGTCTGAAAAGATCATAGTTGGTAAGAGAGCGGTATCCTGCACTGCCTCAAAAGAGAGAAGTAGATGCATTAAAAAAAATAAAGAAGAAAGTAAATTTATTGTGGAATGTTTGAAATACTACTTTCCCTGTGAGATTTTCCAACTTCAAATGTGTCTGTGGGCTTCCTTCCTTGTAGAATCAGAGAATAATAGAGAAAAACATGTTTATCAATGCTCTTCTAAATACTTTTCATGTATTAACTCATTTTATCTTCACCAAATAACTAAGAATTGATACTTATTACTATGACGTCCATTTCAGAGATAATGCAACTAATGCACAGGTTAAACAACTTGTTCACTGACAGAGCCATGATTTGAACCCAGACAATCTGGCAACAGGGCCCCCTACCTCATGACTACCAGGTTATGCTGCTTCTTGAAAATACTACTGAATACTATTGCTATAAAATGGAAGTGAATTTTCTATTATGCTGTATGCTTTAGTGGAAGTGGTGACCTTTGCATTCATAACTTTTTGATGCCCTAAGTCTAAATAATAAGCATAGACCCTAAGAAGCTAAATAAAATTTTTTTTCTGCCTGAAACACTAATTGGAAAAATTTTTTAAAAAGGCAAAATTTCCTGGAAACATTTATTTTTCATCCCATCAATAAATGGGATGAATTCAAACTAAAAATCTTCTTATCAGCAAAAGAAACAATCAGTGAGGTGAATAGAGAGCCTATAGAATAGAAGCAAATTTTTACCACACACACATCAGATAGAGCACTAATCTCTAGTGTACATAAAGAACTCAAAAACCTTAACACCAAAAACACAAATAACCCAATCAATAAATGGGCTGAGGAACTGAACAGACACTTCTCAGAAGATGATATGCAAATACATGAAAAAAATGTTCAACATCTCTAGTAATTAGAGAAATGCAAATAAAACTTCTCTAAGATTTCATCTCACTCCAGTCAGAGTGGGAGCTATTAAGAATACAAATAACAATAAGGGTTGGCAAGAATGTGAGGAAAAGGACACACTCTTACATTGCTGGTAGGACTGCAAATTGGTGCAAGCAATATGGAGATTCCTTGGAAGACTAGGAATGGAACCACCATTTGACTCAGCTATCCCTCTCCTGGGTCTATACCCACAGGACTGAAAAACAACATACTACAGGGACACAGCTACATCTATGTTTATAGAAGCATAATTCACAATAGTTAAATTGTGGAACCAACCTAGATACCCTTCAGCAAATGAATGGATAAAGAAAATATGGTATATATACACAATGGAATATTACTCATCATTAAAAAAGAATAAAATCATGACATTTGCAGGTAAATGGATGGAGTTGGAGAATATTATGCTAAGTGAAGTAAACCAATCCAAAAAAAAACCAAATGTTTTCTCTGATATGAGGATGCTGACCCATAATAGGGATGGGGAGGCGGGCATGAGAGGAACAGAGGAACCTTAGATAGGGTGAAGGGGACAGAGGGGAAGAGAGGGAGGAGGGGCATAGGAAAGATGGTGGAATGAGATGGACATCATTACCCCAATTACATGTATGAAGACATAAATTATGTGACTGTACTTTGTGTACAACCAGAGACATGAAAAATTGTGCTCTATATGTGCATGATGTAAAATGCATTCTGCTGTCATATATAACAAATAAGAATAAATAAATAAACTTTTTTTTTTTAAAAAAAAGGGAAAATTTCCTAGGAACATTTAGTTTTCAGTGCTGTTAAAGGAACTCAGGGCCTCGTGTGTGTTTGGTGAGTGCTTTACCACTGAATTGCATATCTAGTGCTCCTGGATACATTTTTATTAGACATATTTTCCCCAATTTTTTTACCTTCCCTTATATAAAGCAAATGCTAAGATGCTCAATTATTTATATTGAGCTCTTATTGTGCCAGATAATAATTACAATGGGACACATTTTGACATCAGTACCTCTTCATTTCCAGATCAGAAAATCAGCCTAATAATTACTTAGCAGCTACTCTGCAAGATTGTGGGCTAGGCTCCACATAGATAAAGGCATGATTTTTGTTCTAAAGTAGTCAAACATTTGCATGCATAGCAAGAATAACTTTACAGGAAAGCAAAATCTAAGGGATGTGAAGAGGACTTCAGAGGAAGGTGTAATTACTTTTCCAGGTGGAAATGAACAAAATTGCCTTCCTGAGATGGGGGTTTGAGTGAGGTTTACTGAGTCAAGCAGGTGTTCCATTAGGTGGGAAACAGGGCGAAGAGCCATCGATTCAAACTGAAAGGGAGAAAACTGCTAAAGACAGCACTGGTCTAGTCTGCCTTCTGGATCCTCTGCTCTCATAAGATTGGGCTTTCGGCCAAAGTTGATGCTTGGCTTCAGTATTGATCAACATGATTAATAGACCTTCACAAAGGGGCCCATGCTGTTCAATGGGCCCTTGATGATGAGATTAAGGAAGATAATGTATGTCCTCTGATAGAGAGTTGGGTGAGCAAATTTGCTTCACTTCTGATAAAAAGTAATTCAGAACATACAGAATGCATTCAGGAGACTCACAGCCAAATTCCTACTACTAAAAAATTGGAAGACCTGGTTTGTATTAGTCGTCCTATCAATGTACCTGTGACTGGAAGTGTGTTTGGGCCTTTAATTCCCTTTCAAAGAATCACATCTCTTTACCAGGAAATGACCTTGAACATGTGCTAAGAAGTGCTACTTTGTGGTAATCCTCCAAACCACACTGGGGAAACGAGAAGTGTAGTCACGTTAATCATTGCTACTATGGTAGTACAGTGGCCGCCGAGCACTTGTGTGCTGAAGCTAGACTGTCTGGGTTTCATAGCCTCACAGTATCATGCTGGGTGATCTGGGGCAAGTTACTTAATCTTTCTGCTCTCTTGTTTCCTTGATGTGTTTAGAAAAAATAATGATATGCCACATGGGATGATTATGGGAATTAAATGAGTTATTAGTATTTTGAAGAGATCCTAGAACACAGTAAGCACTAAAGTGATAGATGAACATAATTACTATTAATTGAAAGTCTTTCACTAACAACTCAATTTATCCTCAAAACACTTCACTTTATTCATGAGAAAACTATATACAGAGGTTAGATGTCCCCAGATTACATTGTTCTTAACTGACAGAGGTGGAATTCAACACAGATCTTTCAGGTGCAAAGCCTATGCCCCAAGACCCATATCATGCTACCTCTTAAAATACTTTTATTTTTTGCACTAGAAAAGCAGCTCAGTGGTAGAACATTTGCCTACCATGCATGAGGCCCATGGTTTGAGCCCAGCGTCATAAAAATAAAAAGTTTTTTAACGATTTTCATTTTTATTTTTTGTCTTAGGAAATTACACCTGGACCTCTTGTACAGAATAAAAGAATTTTTCTACTATGGCCCACCTCAATTGGATGGCTCATAGTCATGTGGCAGAAAAAAGGGTGGCCTCAGTGAAACTCCAAAGAGCACCATCTCTCCCTGTGTCCCATGACTATTATCTAAGGAAATCACCACTGGGCTATTTCCAATCATCTGATTTTTTCCATCCTAACTTGGACCCATTAAAAATGTCATTCAATTATATTGGGCTAGTGATAATAGTGTTGTTATATCTCTTCTTCCATATTAAAATGTGGGAGGTAATGTGATCTACCAAAAAGCAGAGAAATAACAAGCGTTTTGTAGCAGTGTAGTAGACTATGTTCTCCACTCTGTTACAAGCTTCGAGCACTTGCAATTTTCCTCCTTCTCTTGGAGCAAGTCCAGTCAATGAATGTTTAAATAAAAAATGAAAATGATTCCCTGCACTGCTAGGCTGGTGTGCTCCACAACCTGCTGTGGCCAGGAATATGGGTGTCTAAAGATCATGTCAGTGTCATTTGAGAACAAGCTGGTAATCAAATGGGAGCCACTAGAACCCAGAAAATGCCACTGTCACTACTCCTAAGACAAAGGCAGTCCTGTTACACACTCTAGAAGGTAAGGTGTTGATGTTTACCCAAAGGCCATCATCCTAATGGCTGGCAATGTCCTCTGGTGCCCTCCTGCTCCCTGAGATAGTCAGGTTGAAGCTCTGGTTACTATTTGCCCCTCTTCTATTGTTTGACCACTAAACACATCTGATGAGATGGACTGAAATTATTGTTTCCCCCCTGCTGCTGACCAAAGGTGTTATTCCCTATTTAGTAGTTGACAGAATTGAAGGCAACCTGAACAAAGGGGCTAGAGGTAGTTAGGGGCATGACTTGGGTACTGGATGGAGGAGGAGACACACTACGAATAATTAACACCTGGCAAAAATTATTTTAAAAATGTTCCCAAAGGATCATAAATGAATAATAATGAGTTTATGCAGGTTCACTGAAGTTATTGTTGAACTGAATCTCCTGGGCAGCCAGAAAGCAATTTACCATGCATGAGTCCACCGTGCCAGACTCATAGCCAGCACATATCATCCGGTTGGTGATGGTCTTCATGTCAAAGTAGGACTGGCACTGTTCCAGAGAAATAATACGGACCTCTCCTTCTTGCAGCTTAAAAGGCACTGGATTTAAAAAAAAGAAGAAGAAGAAATAAAGATATTTAAGATTTGGTAAAATGACTCAAAAGTGAGCTAGCTAAATATGAAATATCATATGAACAATGTCATATCAAAAGGACCATATTATTTACTTGAAATGTCATTTCAAAGACAAACCTTATTCAAAATCAGAATTTTCTAATTAGAATATCCATAGCAATCAAAGAGGGTTGGGGGTGTATCTCAGTGGTAGAGTGTCCCCAGGTTCAATCCCAAGTATAGCAAAAGTAAATATTCATGGCAGGCGTCTGATGAAATCTTTTCGTTTTGAAAATGAGGAAATTGAGGCACCGACTAGTTAAATAACTGGCTTGTACTTTTCCCTTCTTGTTCTATACTGTGACAAACAGCAGCTACTCCAATGAAAAGGGGCAAAAGCTGGCAAAGGTAGGAGGCTGCCAGCTCAGCTTCTGTGAAGCAATCAGCCCTGCTCTGCAGCAGTGGCAAAAGCCTGTTAAATCAAACAGAGGAAGGATTGCCCTATTCTTGGTGAAAAGAAAACATCTCACCATGTGCTTCACTGGCCATTATTTGGATGTGAGAACATTTAATCCCAGGGGATATGACAGAGAGATGTCCAAAGGACAAAGCATCCCTTGGTGTTAACAGAGAGAATATATGAATTTCATCATGCTTGAAAGTTCTCGCAGAATAATAGTGGATTCCTTGACGCAAAACAGCATGAATCTTTTGCCATTTGACCATTCTACAAAATCAGACACATTTGAGTTTAAACAGTGATGGGAAAGTAGCATGTATGTACAGGGTGCATTCTTGGAAGAAATAATCATTCTTGGAAAAAATATTATCAGGAAAATAGAGGATGTGTCCTGAGTTGTCAAAAGAACAATAAGAATAAGAACAATAGGTAACACTATTGGGTACTAATGGTAGTCCCAGAGCATACCCTCACTTCTGGACCTTATCCCTTTTTAATTTTTACAAATATCCTGTGCGTTAGATAGTGTTATTATTTTTTTTCATCTTGTAATAAACTAGAAAGCAGTGCAGTAAGAGTCAATAAGTACTATCTAAATGAGTTCACTCTTGCTCCTCATGCTATATTGCCTATTTGTGAGCAATGCTACACTATTGATATAAGTTTGATATGGATATTGTTGGAAGAATAAAACCAAAGGCAATATAAAGCATATTCTACCCTTGTACTATGTTTCAGGACTAATCAGAACTTTAAAAAACCAAGATGGGAAAGAATGATGATATTATATGTCTAACGTTGCCTTTAAAATTCTTATATGTGAGCTTTTTCTGAAAAAAAATCATTGACTTTTGTCTATTGCTTTTCCTTTCCATCATTTGATATAGATTTCCATCACTTCATATAGAAATAAACTCAACTTAGCTCAAAATGAATTTGATTAAATTTCAAGAAAAAAAAAGTGTCTTTAAATTGACATTTCCTAAGGTTACTAACAAGATGCAAATGTTCATTCATTCCCAAGAACCATGAAGTAGTTAGAACAGCCAGCACTTAAAGTCAAATAGAAAGTCTCATTGACTCAATTTGTATTCCAAACTTCAAACAGCTCAACCAGAATGAGTGATTTCTATAGGGGGTTGAGAATAAGTAGTACATTTTTAGTTTCTATTTGTTCTGTATATTTAAATTGTCTACAGAGACAAACTATTTCAATCAATTTAAATTTGTAAGTAGCAAATCAAGTTTCTTTCTAGAAGGACTTACAGGTTGTGCTACAGATGTAGATAAGACCAAATCATGACACCAAGTTGGAAATGTGACTGTACAGCTTGACTGAAGAAATGGAATTGCCTAACTGCTCCACAGAGCTTCAGAGGAGCTTTACCCACAGATGGACCAAATCATTATTAGAGTCAGTCCAAAGCAGGATGATTGATAGGTCCCATTTGGCATGGCAACTCCAAAACCCTGGTAGTGGCTTCTTGGAGAGAAAGTCTGCGGTTTGCAGGATTTTGAGGCTGCATCTGAACTAGGAGGTTTAAGTGCCATGGTTTATTATTCATGTCAACAACAGGCATGGAAGGGACCGTGTGACATGCCATTTGTGGCTGTATTTCCATAAACAAAGATAGGGAAATGTGTTGAAAGGCTAGGAAAAAACAGTGTGTTTGGTTACAAGTTGAAAGGCAAATGCTACTGATGAGCCTGGCTTACTTTTGTTGCCCATGTGGCCCCAGCCTGTGATATAGCAGTACGTATCTGGTTCCAGAGACTGCTCCGGGCTGGGTAAGCAGACAGGTCGGACATAGCTCGTCTCGTGGATGTCTTCACTCAGCTCCACAATGCTGATGTCATAGTCCACCACTGCTCGACTGTAGCGGGGATGCAGGACGATGGTCTTCACGAAGCGTGTCTGCGTGAACGCGGATGGGTGGTCCAGGTTGTTGATGCCAAACACCACCTTCCACACAGCAGCGCTCTCTCGCCTAGGATGGAAATTCAAGAGCAAGTGACATCTTCAACTCTAATTCACCATTCTAACACCATTCTAATTGCATAGCTGTTTTTTTTTTTAAGTATTTATGTAAAAAATGGCTGTTTCCTTGCCTGTCTCTGAATGTATTCATAGAAGTATTCATTTAATGGTCTGAAAGCAAAGCCCAAGCTTTTTGATGGACCTTTATTTTTTTATTTATTTTTATGTGGTGCTGAGGATTGAACCCAGGGCCTCACACGTGGTAGGCAAACGCTCTACCTCTGAGCTACAACTCTAGCCCAAAGGCCATTTTTGAATGCAGTTATTCTTGAAAATACAACTTGTCCAGGCTTAAAGGAAGGCAGAGTAGTTACTTTTCTTTTTTTAATTTATTTTTAATGAATGAGAAAGATCACTGAAATCCAAGAAAAGACAAGAGCAAGTGGAAAAGAAGGAGAGAAAAGCCAAGAGATCCCACCAAGAAACACCAAGTCCTGGGAGAAGTGCCAGGGTCTCAGGGCAGCCTTCTGCTCATTTCAAGGCAGGGGTTTTAAAAGGTCCCTCACACCCTCCAGCGCTCAGTATCAGACTGTTGTTTTTTGATGTCATGTCAGCAATCTTTTATTCAATTCTCGCCTTTAAATGCTTTCTTCACTCAGCTCATAGGTCTTGCCATGCTCCAGAATCTCCTCCAATCTCATAGACTCCCACTGGCTCAATCTTCTCTTCTGAGTTCTTCCCAGCTCTCAGTGTCAGTGTTGAAGTGCTCTGACACTCCACCCTCAACCTTCTCTTCTTGCTCCATACTCCCTTGATGGTTTCATCTAATCCAGTGGTTTTAAATACTACCTCAAACCCTGGTGACTCCTAAATATGTAGCACCAGTTCCATCCCCTATCCTAACCTGCAGCCTGGAAAGCCCAGTTTCCTATTCAACACACTCACGTGGAGTGTGGGAGGCTGCCCTGCCCATGGGCTGAGCATCCTCTCTCAGCCTTGAGTAAGGCAGGTGTTTGGTCTGGCATCGAATGCCATGCACTGTGCAAAACAAGTAGCCTCCACCTTCACTCGGCAAAGAAGTTTGCTCTAGCCCTGGACTTGGGCGTTATCCAATGGGATTGGACAAATCTCCCTTTTGAAACCCTATCCCCTGCCTTATTTGGTGAAGAACATTCCATCGAAGCTCCTTTGTGTGTCCCCCCTATAATATAAAGAGATTCCAGGAGCACATTCTCTTTCCAGTGCTGTCCTGCGTGGAAGCTGACCCTTAAGGTCGCAGAGCTGTCCTCTTGACATGAAAACTACTTTTGTGTTATGTGATTTCTCACCATTTTCTTAGTTTAATGTTGCAGCCAGGTCCTTTGAACCCTGTTCATATCATCAGTGTGGGCATTTGGTGAGAATGGTGTTTGATAATAGCCACCATTTATTGAGGCTTACCACATATCTTAGAATGTTTAAGCATTCAGAATTAATTTTACAGCATTTTGATATTTACAATCTCTAGTGGCCCAGTTGAATCATCTCTTTCTCTTACACCCAACATTAAATGCATCAGCCAATCTTCTCCATTCCTATTTTCAAATATGTCCAGCATCTTGCTGTTTCTCCCTCTCCACTGTAAGATACTTCTCCACCTAAGGTACTCTCATCTCCTTGGACCACTGCAGTCAACTCCCAAATGAAGACTCTTCATCTAATCTTAGCTCCTATGACTCATTTTCCTCAGAGCAGTCAGAGTGACCTTTTAAAAATAAAATTAGATCAAGTTCATCTCCTGCTCATATTTCTCTAAGGACTCTATATCACACTTGAGATAAATTCTAGACTTCCATCCCTGGCCTCTGAGACTCTACACAGTATGCTGCATTTCAACCCCAAGGACTTTCTATTTTGGGACATGCTAAGGACATGTGCCTATCAGAGGTCCCCTTGCTGTTCCCCCAGCTCTCAAATGACTTCCACCTATACTCTTTCTCTTCAACCTGCGTCACTTCCTCAACACTATTTTCCCTAGTCACCCTAACTCTTCCTCTATCCTCATCACTCTCTCTACACTTGACCCTGCTTCCAGTTTCTTCTCATAGTGTCCATTAATGTCAATGACACTGATACATTTGTTTTTCTATTTTATCTTGCCTCTCAGGTGTTATCTCTGTGACAGCAGGAACTTTGTTGGTCTTGTTCACTGCGATATTCACAGGGTCTAGTGCTAGTCATGCAGTGGGTTCTCAAAAAGTATCAAATGATGGTTCCATGTAAGTTGTTTTAAAACATGTGTTAATGGCAGACTCCAACTATGTGAGCAAGGTTTATTTTTCATCACTTCATGTATGTCCTCCTCCCTTCACCATCTTCCCTCTCCAAAGTGAGCCAAGGTCAAAGGCACGGATGTTTGTTGGACCATAATGCTGTGAATGGGGTGAAGCTTTAATGTGGACACTCCCTTACACTATGGTACTGTGAGTCAGCATGAGAACACTGCCCCAATTTGGGAGCTTGTGACCAAATCAACCAAAGTAGGTTAACTCTTCAATCCACATTTAACATGGAATCAGCTGGAAAGATTTTGAAATAGTAATACTTTGGGCATCAGCCTATAGCAACTGAAACAGAAGCCCTTGGGCTGGGATCCTGGAATCTGTGTTTTTTAAGGGCTATCCTTTCTATGGTATCTATTTAGTCACCTTCAGCATGACAGCTACCCAAAAGCTGAGACTTCAAGAGGCCCAGAAAATAGGAGCCAACACTTAAGACTCAAACTGAACTTAGTATTGTTAGATATTTAAACCATACTCTACTAAAGAGCTCCTCCACAAAGTGATGCATTCTGGACTTTTTCCATTTTAGAGAAAAATACTTCAGAGCTATCAAAAGAAAAGTTGATGCTTTTAATTGAAAAAATACAGATCTGTAACTATTCCCCTGTAGAAATATAAAAATAACAGAACTGAGTGCAAATGGATGATTAAATAAGCAATTACAATAAATTGCAGGAACTGCTATCTTGTGGGCATTACAAAACAATGTTACCGAATTAATTTTTACCACCTAGCTCCATCGCTCAACATGTTTTTTCTCCTTCCTTCCTTTCTTCCATTTTCTTTCTTTTCTTTCCTTCTTCCTTCCTTCTTCCCCTGTTCCTTTAATTTTTTTAGTCTAAAGGAGTAAGTTCATGGCCATTCAAGAAATTTAATATTCACTTGAAACTCTATTACTTAAGATATTTAAAATTAAGCAATAAATCATTTCAAACTTCTGCCTATTTACTAATTTCTTGCTCTTGAACCAGAGCTGTTAAGTTTTGGTTGTGACAAAAACTCATTCATCTGCTTAATCATAAGCAACATTTCCAACAGTCACACATTCTATTTGCAACAAAATAAAATAACAACAAAATTCCAGACTTAATTACCAGATTCACAACCACATGAAAGTGGCTAAGAAAGATGTTTAGAGGAATCTTTTTCCTTTCACTCTCGCTCTAGATATAGTTCATTCCCTAAAATTCACATTTAAGATCTCATTTGCTTAATGTTTATGCTATTGTTTTATATGCATATATGTCATAGAGAATTATCAATTCCAAAAATAAAACCTAGCTATTTACACATCTCAGATGCACTATTGCATTCCAAGAAATTATACAACACATTGTAGGTAGAATGTCTGGATGCAATAACCTGTCACTTTGGTTTGCAATTTGCCACATAAAACTCTAGTTGAGACATGAAATGTTGTATTTTCACTTAATTCAGCTAGC
The DNA here is from genome assembly GCF_001458135.2 of Marmota marmota marmota. Classification (NCBI taxonomy): domain Eukaryota; kingdom Metazoa; phylum Chordata; class Mammalia; order Rodentia; family Sciuridae; genus Marmota; species Marmota marmota. The sequence continues at coordinate 37,429,914 of NW_026000108.1, forward strand.
CAAATTTCCTTTTTAAGTCTATTCTTTTTGTTTATATGTGTAATACAGGGGATCAAACCTCAGGCCTTATGAATACTAGGCAAATGCTCTACCAAGTGGTAGAGATTACATCCTTAGTTCCAGAGAGCCAAATTTAGAGATTTTCTATCTTTATTTCAGGAGCACAATATTTTCCTTCCTTGACCCTTTCCAGTTTAGCTTGTTTGTATATTTAACATTTTTCCTTTTTAATGAGGGAAAATTAATATTCATAATTAACACATGATAGAAATCACCCTATTTCACAAGACCTACTTCAGAAGAAGCATAACTGAATGGTGATTTGGAGAGTCTGAAGAAAGAATGGTTATTTGAGAGAGTCTGCACTAAGAAAAGAAATATATTATAACATCACTGCTGTTCTACAAATCAGTGATCTCTTACTTTTAATATTGTGCTCTGCCCTTAGAATTTTTAAAAAGAATTATCTGTAACAGACAAGATGAATAGACTTTAGAATAAGGTGGCTGCAAAATAAATTCATGACAGGCATGAGTGTGGGTCAGTAAACAGAGATTGTGTCAGACCTTGTCCATCCTGACAGTCATCTGACTCTCAGCTCCAGCTAATTTCTGTCATAGCCTAATGTGCAGTGTGACCGGTCTTGAAGGAAAGCTGAAGTTTTAGATTTTATGCAAAGTATCCAGTTTTAAATGTTGGATAAAAATTTTTAAATGTATACAACAAGCAAAATAGCTCAATAGCCTGGAGTCTTTGTATGTGTGTGTGTGTGTGTGTGTGTGTGTGTATTTCTATAGTTTTTCAAGTATTTCTACAAACATTATTTCAAGTGATCCTCAAATCAATTGTGAAATGTATATTCCATTGTAGAGAACAGAAAGAGAAATCTTTATTCCATTGTAGAGAAGAGAAAGCAGTGACTCAAGAGATGAGTGACTAAGCTACAGAGAAAGTAAGAGTTGGTAATGGACCAGAATGCTGGTTATTGAACCTCTAGATCATAGCTTTTCTACTAAACTTCTGTAAAACAAAGAGTAGGATCCACAGCTGTTGACACAGGAATGAGGCGCTGGTCCCAAGTGGAAGTTCATGCAGGATGGGAAGACTCTTTGGTGAGTGATATGAAGGCAGATGGTGAGAGGATTTGTTCCCTTTGCTGAACTCACCTCTAGGTGTAATGGGTATTAAGGTATTAACCATCAGTGATAAACAAAGTGGACAATTCTGGTATTCCAGGGTCCAGAAAAAGCAACAGAAGGACTTAGGCAAATACATATCCTGGACCTTTCAGAACCAAATTTTGGAATGTTCAGAAAAAAATTACAGATATGGCAATGTGTCAGGAGACTCTTGAAGTAAGTACAGCTCAAAACAAATGAGAGCATCACATGCCAAATTTCTATGCTGCCAACACAAATGACTGCAATAAGTAAAGAAATAATCTACACAGTAAATGTGACTACATAAGGATCCCACAGCTATGAAATTAGAAAATGAATCACAGAGAGTGGCACGAAATTGTAACAAGTATCATAAAATTTTAGCCATAAAGTAGGAAGAAGTTTGTTTAAAGTGAAAAATTAAAAATGGCTTCTTGGTGAAATAATGTGCAGAAAGAAAAGAGGAAAATATCTCTCTGTGGCAGATAATATAATTTTAGGAAATAATTAAAACAAAGCAGAATTATTTAAAGCTCCTTTCCTTCCAGTTTCTCCTACCAAGGGGAATGATCTTCAGACAATATCCAGAAGATTCATCTTCTACATCACATATATTTAATATCTTGAAATATTGAATTTATGGGAGGAATTGGTGAAAGATCCCTGATCATCTGTGGATTAGCTAACATTTCTAGTTTCAGAACACTATGGTCCCAACTACTGAAAGAACTAAAGATATGAATACTAAGAAACAATAAGGGGATGGTTACTTAGGTAACAAAATATTTATTGAGATGGGGAAGTTGGTGAAGCATATAATTATTTGACTAGTGAGAGAAAAGAGAAATCAATAGTTTTATTTTGGCCATGCAAAGTAGGATGTTTAACATACACTGAAAGAGACATGTCATCTAAGCAGTGAAATACATGTTTGAAGTTGGTGGTAGTGGTAGTCATCAGGGAGAAATCTAGGCTGGGCTGGAGATATAAATGTGAAAGTCATTAACAAATATGCGATAGTCAAATATAATACTCAGTCCATACTTGATACTCATATTTGCTCAAATATGTATCTGAAACCATGTAATTAGATGAGCAAATGCAGATGGGTAAATGAAGCTATGACCTGGGCCCTGTAGGATTCAGTGACCTAAAAAAGGAGAAGCTTAGAAAAGAGAAAAAAAATGGTAGAGCACTGAAATAGGAGCAAAGCAAAAAGATGTTTTGTCATTTTAGAAGAAAAGTGAAGGAAGCATTCAAGAAGGATGCAGTGATCATCCTGGGGAGGGTTCTAGTGGGTTGAAACCTGAAAATTCACCATTGGATTCATCACGATGAAGATCAATAGAGACCTTGGTAAGTGCCATTTCTACATTGTCTTTGATGAGATCCCAGCCAGAGTGTGTTAGGAGAAAATGAGATGTAGAAAAGTTGAGACAGTCACTGTAAGAAACTCTTTTAGAAGTTCTACCATGAATAGAGGCTAAAGTAGAGCAAGATTTAAAAACAGAAGCAAAGCAGGATAGTTAAAGTGGTGATGTTAAGACATAGTTGCTGAAGGGGATGATCTATCAAAGGGGCAGAAATTGATATGAAATATAAATGATGATTTGGGGACTATAGTCTTTGAAAAGATGATAGGAAATATGGCTGTTCCTAAAAAGGAGCAAGGACATGTCTCTCCTATAACTCAACACAAAGCATGGAAAAGAGCCAAGGATACAGTAGTTATTTTGGAACTGGGGTGGGGCAAGTGAAAGATATGTTGTTTTCTAAGTTATCCATGAAAGATGCAATGAGATCAGTAGATGGTGAGGGAGATTTGGAGAAAGAGGGTAGTCTATAGTTGTCTTTCAGGGTATAAAAATGACTTCCCCGAAGAAGTATATTGGAAGTATCCATTGTGTTAGATGCTCATTGGAGATTCATGATTGTGTTCTTGACATGAGCTCAGCTAGCAATCAGGTATACAGTGTTCTCCATCAGTGGTTAGCTGTGCAGGTGCATGGTACAAGAACAGGGATGGCAATATTGGAAGAAAGTAAGCCTGAACCAAGGGATCTCCAATTCAAAAATCATGCTTTGCTCACAATTAAACTCTTCAAAATTTAATTTGTCTAAATTTTTTTCTCTTATCAAAACAATTCTAGAAGCCAACTACAGGCTATATCCTAGACCCAGAAATTTTGAACTGGATAAGGGAGGATGACAGAGAATACCACCATAATGACATAGTAAAGGGGATCACAGGGCCAGGTTGAAGTCTCCTAGGGATTTTTTAAAACACATGTTGTTACTTTCCAGTGATGTTAAAAAACAACACTCAAGGAGAATATGGATCCATAATGGAGAATTTCTGTTTTAGTGGACATTATTACTAATGGAAGTAGATCAATTCCTCCAAGTAGATAAAATGCAAAGACAAGTTGTGAATGATTAGTACAGTTCATAAACATCTAGAAATTTAAAAAGTAATCATGAACACACCCATGCACAATATGGCTTAGTAGAATAGAAACTGACCAAAGCTCTCATTTCCTTTTCTGATTATATTAAAAGACTGTTAAATCAGGAAGGTGAGTAAACAAGGATAAGGATTTTTTTTTCTTCTTCTTGAGAATAAGAGAGGGAGCTGTGGTCAAATTATCAAGCAATTTTAAGGGTCCAACTAATGTTGAAAGTTAGGCATGTCTCTAATCTGTATGTTTTTGGTAATGTTCTTCTAAGTCTGTAGAGCATGAATGTCAGGTCAAAAAATGTGCTTTTCATGTTGGCTGTCTGCCTCCTGTGACTGGGAGAAAGATGCAGGGGGAAAAAACATCGAAGGTGCTGGTAAAGGATTAAAGTGATGATCCAGTGAATGGAACCTGGTTGACTAGAAAAAGAAAGGAGGTGAGAAGGAGACTGATGAACTGAGATGGGAAGAAATGCAGACAAGCAACCCTGAATCTTATTGAATTGAAGAGCTGGTATGGTAGAAATCAAGACATGGATGATCACAGTTTTTCATAAAAGCTTCCTGTAAAGGAATTTGATGTTTCTGATCATTACTAGTTGTGGGCCCACCCAAGAAGTTCATCCTTCAGTCTTTCAGAGATAAAAGAAGACAGACAAAATGTTTATTAAATTACCCCCTGAAAGTCAAAGTCTTTGTTCCTTAGAACTTTTAAAGTTGAATTGGTATTGAAACATATGGGACATGATCTGGTCAACTTAGTATCTCATGCTTTTAATTTTCATTTGGTATTTTTAAATACCTCTCCATGAAAGAGCAAACCAAATTGTCTTTTTTTTTCCCTCACCAATATAATTAAAAGAGACAGGCTGAAAAAAAGACCTACAGATGGGTCATGCTGAGCCTTGCCAAAGCATGAGATCTGGATATGAAGTAAATCTCATTAACTGCCACAATTGATGGCCTCAGCAGAGAATAAGGCTTATAATTAAAAGTTATGAAGTGCTTACAGTGCCCTGGAGAGATTACAAAATAGAATTGGGTTTATTAGTACACATTCGAGCAGAGGGTTTTTTGAAGTTGGGCTATTTCTAACTTCACATGGATAGGCAGACCCCTCTTGAAAGTTCCATTATGTTTAGTGTTCCATGAAATGTCATCAATGCCTTTGATATTCTATCCATTTCCTTAATTATAAACACATATTTCTTCTCTATTGCAAGGTTCCTTCTTAACTTCACAGAACTTCCAGTGAAAGAGAAAATTTGGATACCACACTTGAAAGTGGCATACGAACTTGGATTAACTAGCACTAGTTAATTAACTAGTACTGTTCCCTTAAAGAACTGTTAGATTCATTCAGATAATTACCTTTTGATGAATGGGCTTTTACTAGTATAACTCCATGCTTTCTATGGAGATACAAATCAGAACTGGAAAAGACATCTGCAAACATCTGGCTGGCCCCTTCCAAAGCAATAACACTGCAGTTTATTTCTTGACACACTGTGCAGACTCTTCCAGTCATTCTGAGTCTTATATATTAAAAGTTTTCAAGAGAACATACTGGTTTGATATTTATATATTATTCCCCCCCAAAAAAATCAAATAACTGTATATATACATTTTCATTTCTAATCACTTATCTGATTATTTGTTTAAATATTGTTGCTCACAAGGTTAGTACCTCAAGAAACGAAGCAAGTATCTATTTCTGTAATCCCCATGAAAGAGCTAAATGTATGTTCTGGGTCTCTGTCCTCTAGAAACAGAAGTACCAATAGGTGAGCAGCTTCAAATTAGAAAGGTTATTGCAATATTTTTTTCAAACAATGGCAAACTGAAACTAATCCAAATATCCATCAACTGATGAATAATAGACAAAGTTATGGTAAATCAATAGTACAGAATATCCAGTTAGCTTCAAAAAAAAAAATGAGTGGAACTATGTCAATCTACCTGGAGGTGTGCCCATGATATATTGCCAAATGAGAAAAGCAACTAAAATATAGCGTATAATTTCAAATTGTAAAAATAAGCAGTGACACCCTGTGCACAATGCATGAGTTTATAGTTGTGGAGGAACATTCATGAAACTATATTGGGGTATCTCTGGGATGATGAGGAAGTCAAGGAAAGACAGTGTGGGAAGAGATAAATAGTGCTAGCAAAATACAAAAATAGTCATGCCACAATGCTAAGGGGAAATGCAGAATGTTTTTAGCAATTTTTTTTTTAAAAAAGAAAAGTTCACCTTCATCACTGGTTGATGTCAGGCCTGATTCTTAAGACCTTACAAAGACATCTCACTTCATGCCCACATCAACCGTGTGAGGTGGGGATTGTAAAGTTCTCCATTTCACTGAAGAGGTGATGGTGGCCCAGAGAAGATAATGAATTATCTCATGGTTATGCAATAAGTGACAAAGCTTAGCAAAAATAATATTATGCCAACAGACAAAGGAAAAAAAAGTTGTAAAATTGCCTTTTTTTTTTCCCTAGAATAAACCACACCAAGTAAAAATGATCAATTAGGTAACAGAACTGTGGATTATTTTTCTCTTCCATCTTTGCTATTATTTAACCTTATTTTGAAACAAAGTGAAGTTATTTAAAATAAATAGAACAGGGTGGGGTTGTGGCTCAGTGGTAGAGCGCTCGCCTAGCATGTGCGAGGCGCTGGGTTCGATCCTCAGCACCACATACAAATAAAATAAAGATATAACAAAATAAATAAATAGAATGAAATGGGTGGTTTGGGTGATTTAGTAGTTTTTAAAACCTGTTTTTGAGTTCTTTGACACTCCTCACTCCCTTTGAATTTGGTGGGGCTTGGGATAATTCTAACAAAACACATAGCAATACTAATGTTATGTGTCTTTGGAAGCTGAGTTTTAAAAGGTGACACAGCTCTTCCTGGCTCACTTTTTGGGAAGCTGGCTCTGGAGGATGCCAGTCACCATGATATGAGCCCATATGGAGAGGACCTGAGGTCCTAGTCAAGACAGTTTCCACTGCCAGACTTCAGAAGTTCAGCCCCGGCCTTAGAACCTTCCAACTGAGGCCCCAGACGTTGATGAAAAGTGACAAATTGCACCCACTATTTTCTGCCTGAATATCTGACCCCGAGAATCTTCTGTGAGCAAAATAAATGTTTGGGTGATTGTTGTTGTTGTTATTATTTTGTATTTTGTTTGGGGTTTTGCAATTTTTTGTTGTTGTTGTTGTTTCTAAATTACACAGCAACACATAGCTGAAACGGATGAGGACCTTTTTCAGTGATGTTTGTCAGGTTGAGGGAGGCTTCCCTTTGGTTCTAGTCTTGTGTTCCCTAAAGAGATACAGTGGTAGCTAACTTTATGAATCAACTTGGCTGGACCACAGTGCCCCAATATTTGGTCAAATATTATTCTGGATGTTTCTGTGAAGGTGTTTTTGAGTGAGATCAGTGTTTAAAATAGTAGGCTTTGAGTATAGCAGATTACTTTCTATGATATGGGTGGGCCATATCATTGATCATCTGGAGACTTTAAGAGAACAAACACTGATCACCCCTAAGCAAGAAAGAATTCACCAGCAGCCTCATCTGTTACAACTCTTGCCTACGTCTCTAGCCTGTTCTCAATCACATTATGGATTCACCTAGTCCCCACAATTACATGAGCCAATTCCTTAAAATCAGACATTCTCTTTCCCCCTC
>NW_026000108.1:37437249-37442450 GCF_001458135.2 Marmota marmota marmota
CCCTCCCTCCCTCTCTCTCTCTCTCTCCCCCTCTCCCCCCTCCAACTTTCTCTCTCTCTCTCTCTCTCTCTCTACACACACACACACACACACACACACACACCTTCATATCTTCAGGTATCACCGTGGTGAACTTAACTTGGAAAATATCTGGAAAAAATTTGTCTGTATTGAACACGTCTAAATGTTTTTTTCTTGTCATTATTCCCCAAACAATTCATGTCATATTTTGGATGTGAGGTGTCCCCCCAAGGCTCATATGTGATGATGCAAGAAGGTCTAGAGGAGATAAGATTGGCTAAATCCAATCAATAAATCAGCCCCCTGAAGGGATTAATTGGGTGGTGGCTGAAGGCAGGTAGGTTGTGGCTGGAGGAGGGGGTTATTGAGGGTGTGCCTTTGGGGTACTTATTTTGTATCTGTCACTGGAGTCTCTCTCTCTGCTTCCAAATCATTATGTGATCCACACTCTTCTGCCAGGATGTTCTGCCTCACCTTGAGTCCAGAGGAATGGAGCCTGCTGTCTATGGATTGAGACCTCTGAAACCTTGAGCCCCCAAATTAACTTTTCATCCTCTACAATTGTTTTAGTCAGATCTTTTAGTCACAGCAGCAAAAAAGCTGACTAAAACAACTCAGTATAGCAACAATTGACAAAGCATTTACATTATAATTAGTTGTTACAAAAATGATCAGACCCAGGCAGAGTAAAAATAAAATAATATAAAACAACAGTGTAGCTTACCCCTCTAAACAGTGGGCAACTGTCAGAACCCACTTCCTGGCAATGAGAACACAGCCACAGATATGTCCACTGGGTTCACTCTGCAGAGAGCACTGCCACGGCCACCTTCCAGGGCGACTCGTCCGACCCCCAAGGATCCTCTTGTTCAAGCGGGCAGCAGGCCGGCGCCCACAGTCTATCAAAGAGCAGAAGACAGTTTGTGACTCTAAACCCAGATAAATCTTAGGTCTTCAGTGTCACATGCAAGTGGTCATTTTTCCCTTGAACCAACTGAGGTAAACTAAATTCATATCCTACTGCTGGGCCACCAATTCACTCACCTTGTTTAGTACACAGAAGAGAGATCTTTCTTCTGCTTGGACAAGATTGCCTACATTTGGGAACATAAAATGGTATAATATTAAGTTACATACTTACTATTCACTCCAAATGTTTTACCAGGGAAAGACAAGATTTGAGCAATAATTATCTTTAGTGTAGGAATTCTCAAGGCAGAGAAGGTTAGACATCAACTTGAGGGAAGGGGTATAAGGAGATTGTGTATTTTATTCACATCAATTTATTCCTATATTCATAATATAATTTCACCTCCTGGGAAGAGAAACTATTGGAAAAAGTTTCCCACATGATCTTGACTGTACCATCCACAATATTGATTTTAACCATGTTTCCTAATGTAGGTAAGGTGCAGGGAGAATAAGACTGATTGCCCAAAAATCTGTGTAGAGGGAGGGGCAAGTCAGATGTTTATAGTTATGGAGAGGATATGTTCTCCCCAAAAGTTGAGAGTCTGAGAGAAATGAAATATTACTTCAAAACTTAAAGAACAGGTAAAGGAACAGAATATTTAGACTGGAAAAAATCTTAAAATTGTCTAAGTTAAATATTTTGTAAGTTCTTTTTAGTTATACATGACAGTAGAATCCATTTTGATAAAATTATACAAGCATGGAATATATCTTATTCTGATTCTTGTGGATGTACACAATGGTGAGATTCACTTAGGTATCTTCAGACATATATACATAGGAAAATTACGTTACATTCATTCTACTGTCTTTCCTATTTCTATCCCTCCTCCCTTCCCTTCATTCCCCTTTGTCTAATCTATTGAATTTATATTCTTCCCCTCCCTGCCCCCTTTATCATGGTTTACCTTTTACATACCAGTGAAAATATTCAACCTTTGATTTGGGGGGATTCGTTTATTATTAAATTTTGGATACATGAAGAATTGCCATGAGAAAAGGAGATTTATTCCGTATAACTCCACATGGCATGATCAGAACCAGTGAGTAGAACTGATAGGATATGTGAGTTCAGGAAGGGAGAAGAACTTTCTAAAAATCCCATTTAAACTTTAAAGGCAAAAACATGGACTGTGTTTCAGAATCTCTCAATGTGGTGCACAGAAGAATTCAGTCTCGGGTAGGTAAAATTTTTATCACCAAGTTCTCTTCCCACCATGAAACATTTATTCACAATGTAAATTAAAAAGAAAATATAGATACTTTAAGACTCCCCCAAACTGTGATATGCTAGGAATCTTGGATTCCCACATTAAACAAAGATTCATTCTTATTTTGTCATTTCCACATTCACCTTCACAGATTTCCTGTATTTTTCATGTTTTGCTAAATTTACGTGGGGGGGCACATGTAATTATTGATAATTATGTAATATAGGAAACACTCATTTGTTTTCCACCTTCCAACAATCTAAAATTCTCTCTCCTTGTTCTCTACCTTTATATCCTTAACTTGTAGTACTCCCTAATATCTGAAATTATTTATGTACACCAACTTACAATTACTCCATCCATCCAAATTACACATGTTCCTTGAGATCAGAGTCTTATATTCTGTCATTTACTTCAACATCCCCTTAAAGCCTAGAACTGAACCCAGTGTAGAAGAGATACTCAATAATTAGCTGTTATTTTTTAGATTAAAAATTTATAGCTTTTAGATATAGGAAAAGTTATCAAAGAATCTCCATCTTAACTCCTTACAGCAACTGTGGTTATATAAGATACCACATTTAGTAAGCCAGAACTAGAATTATGTCCACAAACTCCCAATTTAGTACAAGTTATTTATTTATTCATTTATTTGACCTAAAAGGCCTTTTCTGGCATTCTGAGTCTACAGAAATACCACTCTCTTGAAAGATTCAGGTAATTGTTTGGGAGAAAATGCTTCATTTGACAAATATTCAGACATATGGGTTACAGAATTTGGTTTGTGTAGAAAATCTTAGGTTATGCTAAGGGGAAATAGGCTTTTGTTTTCTTTTCTGAAATTTTAAGAGAAGTGATTTCCCTAGCACTTATTATAAGCTTTGGAGTCAGAAAAACAATTTAAATTCAGAAACTACCACTATCTGTGGGCTGTGAGCTTTCACAAGTTATGTGAACATTCTAAATCCCAGTTTCCTCATTTGTGAAAATTGGAAAATTATCACTAGCTGATAAATCTCGTGTGAGGATTAAATGAGAAATGTATGTAAGACTACCTAGATGAATACCTATAATGTAAGAGAAAATTTCCTCAATTTATCTTCCTCTACATCCCACCCATAGACAAGGGAGATAGCTCTTTATAAGATGTCATTATTTCTGGTATGAGAGAGAGACTTAAGTGCATTTTCAAGGCTCCATGATTAAAACTTCATTTTATGTCTATTCTTTTCTCAGACTCTCCAGGTTTTTAGCTATTACTTCGATTTTCTCTGCTGATTAATTTCATGTGGCATTAGTAGGGAATTCAGACATGACAGTTTATTTTCAATAGGATATTAAAACAACTGTAGGTTTAGAACTCAAGTTCCTTATTTTCACAATGATAGTTTCTATCATTCTGATTAAAGAAAGATGTAATTAGCCCCAAATAAAAATAAATCTATGTCTAGAAAGAAGAAATAAAATCAAATGATGTTGAAATGTAAAGGCTAATAGCCATTCTATGAAGACTCTTTATTGATGTGACAAATTTGGATTATCTGAAATTAAAAATGGAAAGAGGCCCTGATGATAAACTATTACTCCATAATCTGACCACACATACCTCTTATGAAAGACCTCTCACCTGTGGACCATCAGTTCATGTAAAGTGGTTCCATTGAGGCTCGTCCAGTTGGACTGCACCATCAGCCACTGCTGGTCTTGTTCCTGTTCTTGTATCAGTTCAGTCACAGATGGTTCTCTGGTATAGAGCAAATTCCAGATAAATATCCAAAGTACAGTGATTTTAACATATATTATTGATAATTTGCACTTCTTTTTCATAAAGAAGCATTACTTGTAAATCAATATTTTAAGAGGAGAATTTGGATTAAGAGAGATTTGGTATGGAACATGATTAGCTAGCAGGGAAGTTATGAAAAATATTCCAGAGATAATAAAAAATCCAAACTATTACAGCTATTTTAATCATTCTCTCTGTTGACATGCATTTGAACATCATGAGGTGTTAGAATTCTAATTATACAGGTAAAACTTTCAACATCTAAAAAATAAGAGTCACTAAGCAGGAATAAAAGTAAAATAATGGGGAGAGAAGATGGCGGCGAGGGGAGTGCATTGCCCCCGTGTGCTGCGTCACTGTGTGGGAGTATGACAAGTCAGGACGGCTAAAGGCTATCTTGTTAGGAATTTCCAGCAATAGTGGGGTGCTCCGCAACCTGGAGGAAGGATTTCCATCGCACGAGGATCGGTTACGGGGACTCAAACGCGAGAGATTTGTCACACGGAGGGTAACACTGCTTATTCAGCAAATCGCCCCGTGGCTAGAGTCTGCAGCGCGCGCTGGGAAACGAGGAGGAGATAGTGGCGCAGGGATACAGTGCTGCAGTTTCTGCCAGCCGTGCAAGCACCGTACTCAGGGCTGAATTCTGGGTTCGAGACGGGGGAAAGAAGCGGTCCATTTTGGTTCTCCACACCGGTCAGACCACAGAGGAGGCCAGCGGCCACCATCTTGAAGAGCTGACGTCACATCCCTGTTTTCGACTGACCGCAGCTCATTCAGCCATAGAACAGGTAATTTCAGGCTGCCATTCGCCTGTGGCTTGCGGACAGATTGCTCGGGCTCAGTGCCTGGGTGCATCTTGGAGCCTGCCCTTATCGGAGCGGGCACCGAGCGCGGGGCGGCCGAGTTCCGGCTCCCGGAACTGCCCAGGCCCAGGGCTAAGGAGCCCGCGGAAACTGCTTCTCGGTCCAGGTCCTGCTGAGGGCCGGTCAGGACTCACCCGTTGCTTTGGTTGCCCGGCAAGGGGAACGAAATGCTGCCATTCGCATAGGATACCAACATGGCAGAGATCTGATGTCATCAGAAAGCGGCGGAGGAGAGAACTTCATCAATACCAGCAGCGACAGAAACAGTTGGTCTCCTGGTAGGGGGGGTGAGGCACAGACACCCAAGTCTCTCTCGATTTGTCCTCGAGCCAGAGGGGAGGAGCC
>NW_026000108.1:37446183-37531231 GCF_001458135.2 Marmota marmota marmota
GAGACCCTCAGGGTTATACAAAAGTACATACAAGAGGAAGTGAGGGGAAAGGGAAAAATAATACAAGGGGGAGAAATGAATGACAGTAGAGGGGGTAGAGAGAGAAGAGGGGAGGCAAGGGGTGGGGAGAGGAGGGGCGATAGTAGAGGATAGGAAAGACAGCAGAACACAACAGACACTAGTATGGTAATATGTAAATCAATGGATGTGTAACTGATGTAATTCTGCAATCTGTATATGGGGTAAAAATGGGAGTTCATAACCCACTTGAATCAATGTGTGAAATATGATATATCAAGAAATTTGTAATGTTTTGAACAACCAACAATAAAAAAATTAAAAAAATTTTTTAAAAAAAGTAAAATAATATTTTTCTAGCTGGTTTGATTCTTCTCCTCTTTTCTTGTCCATTATAATCCTGCAATATAGCAATACCACAAAATAAAATAAATAAAAGACAATGGCCATTTGTTATCTATTTAGGAAGAACAAAAATTGTAAGTGGCATTTTTTCAACATATTGCAAATTTTTATGCACTAAAGTTTATTAAGGATTATGGAAAGTAAAGATGGATATAAGACAATATTATTTTACTCTGCCTGTATTCTTATTCAATCTCCACCAAGACTTTCTTTGGATGTCATTCCATCACTCAAATAAATCTGGTTATACTGTATTAGAATTTTAAAAATCTTAGATATCAGAACTATTTAGTTTTTATATAAAATACCCTATTCTTCTTAAAAGATTTTTCTCTTAGGCAATTTATATTTAGAGAAAAGCTTCTGACCTGGCGTGGTAGCACATGCCTATAATCCCAGCAGCTTGAGAAACTGAGGCAGTAGGATCACAAGTTTTAGGTCAGCCTCAGCAATGTAGTGGGGCTCTGTCTCAAAATTAAAAAATAAAAAGAGCTGGGGATGTAGCTCAGTGGTTTAATGCCCCCAGATTAAATCCCAGGTAAAAAAAAAAGCTTCTGAATTTTTAATTTAAATAAAAAATAGTCACCTAATACTATCAAAGGTAGCAACCGTAGAGAACAGTACATCTAGTGAATTCAAATCATGTAGCCTCTACTTTTCCTTTCAAAAAGAAAGGGAGCTCCTTTAATGAAACTTGGAGGTGACAGTGGTGCATGCCAATGCATAAAGTGATGTGCATGTGGAATGACTGGTGGAAGTGTTCAGAGAAATAAATCAAAGGTAATCTAGAGCAATGTCAAGCATCACAGAAGGTCCAGATGAAAATGGAAATACTGAAGTTCCACTAGCACCAAATTCACATGCTTAGTGACTTTCCTTTTTTTTTTTAAGCAATTAGTTATTTTTTTTTTCAAAGTAGGGGTGTAGAGTAAGAGTAAGGGAAAAAGAATTAGATTCAGTGGCATTGGAAGAAAAATGATTATTTCCCCTGATTATTAATTATTTCTTAAAATACTGTAATAACTTAATAGAAAAATGAAAGTTAAAACAAAAAACCTCCCCCAAACTGTGTTATCTTTAAAAAGATAAGGAAATCCCTCTAAAGAAAACACTTGATGGTAGGATAAGAGCCCTGTGTTAATGCAGAACCAATCAGAAGCAAAATAATTAGGTTACGATGGCTGTGACATTATTAGTCCATCCTAATTTAAAAGGACTACTGTGTTGGGTGGTAACTCTGGGCCGGCTGGTGAGGTATGGCTGGAGGAGGTAGAGTGCTAAGGGCATACCGTTGGGGATTGTGTCTTGTCCCCCTGTCTCCTCCATCTCTGTTTCAATTGCTGCTATGAATGGAGCAGCGTGCCTCCACCATGCCCTTCTACCATGATATGCTGACACATCTTGGACCCAGAACAATGAACTTGGCTAACCATGGACTAAATTTCTAAAACCATCAGCCAAAATAATTTTCCTTCCTCTAAGTTGTTCTTGGCAGGTATTTTGGCCATAGTGATGACAAAGCTGGCTAACACAACAACCTTGTTATATATTTTTTGTCTTTTTGATAATTATCATTGGTACAGGTGTGATGTGATATCTCATTATAATTTTAATTGCATTTCCCTGATGGTTAGTGAAATTGAGTAGCTTTTATTATAACTGTTAGTCATTTCTATATTTTCTTTTGAGAAATATCTATTCAGATCCTACATGTGCATTGATAGTAGATTGGTTAATGAATACTATGGAGTTTCAAAAGAACATAGCAGGAGGGCCATGGTTCATAGTGTAAGGAGTGTTACTCTGGCACCAGACCATAGGTATACAATTGTCAGCTCTGCCATTTGCTTATTGGGTGATCATGGGCAAGTTACTTATTTTGTTATTGCTTCAATATTTTTTCATCTCCAAAATGGGGAATAAAGCCACAGATTTGTTGAGAAGATTAAATAAGAAAAAAAATAAGTCCATCTTTTAGTAAGCAGGTCAATGACACATAGAACAATGTGAAAAAACTTCTAAAAAATAGGGTTATATATGCAGGAATTATAGAAAAAGTTTGGCAAGGATGCCCAAATGCTATTTACAGTGATTAGTTCTACACATCTGAAATGGGAGGAATGCAGTTTTTCATTACAAATTTGTGCTATTTTTTTCTATGTATGCTCAAGTATTGTATTTGAAAATTATTAAGAAAAAATACTCAGACCTCTAATGAGGAACTCAGACTATATAAAGAACTCAAACATTCAATCACAAAAAAATCAAATCACCTGATTAAAAAAAAAGTGAGGTTGCCTCAAAATTGCTTCTGAGGATCTGTGTGGTCAAGAGACACATAAAAATGTATAATTTTCTCCTCACTGAAATGACAGGATGCAATTTATCCAGAATTCTGAAACATCCTAAGATTATAAAAGGAATTAACTATTTTGAGACCGAGGAAAGCAATTAGATCACTTGACAATTAAAATTATTCTTGCTCTACTCTCCTCAGGTCACCTGGTGTTTAATGATATCCCATGCTTGTGTTCTAGTTAAGCTGGCTTACTTTTAAAATGTGGATCACCAGAAATCTCCCAAGTCAAGCACTCCTTTCTCTTCAACATCAAGAGTGCAATGACATGTGACACATCAATTGAAGGACAAGTTCTGTTCTTTTGTGTATATTGCTGGGAAAACCCTCAGTATTCAACTTAGCACTTGGCAGTGGTCTTGAAATACAAAAGCCTTATACAGTGGACAAGATAAATTATTTGTAATTCTAAATACCCTTTTCAGAATTTAGAACATTTTCAGTAAACATCTAGTATCTCGTTTCCAAAGTTGTGTCTTTGAATTTTGCCATTTTATTATCCCTGTTTGATTCCTATAGACTAGATAGATACATTAATATTGAAGGCTAATGAGTTACTTTCAAGTAAAAGAATAAGCTGGAAATTTTGACCAAAAAATAAATAAATAAAAGGCATTAGTAGGTTTTAGACAGGATATGCACTACTATTGAATCATTTGGTTAGACAGCTTAGTTCATACTTAATGTGGCAAAACTCACATCAATAGAGATGTTTAAAGCAGAGCATAAAGACCGTATTTTTCTAGTAGTTTTGTAGTTTTAAAAATACACCTCTATTGTAATCTTAATTGAAAATACACAATTTTCTTCTCTTATAATCCATTTGTCTGCCTCAGAGGTGGTGCCTAATAATTACACTAGGCAAAAATCTATAAATATGTGACAAAAACTATTTAAAGCAAAGAGAAGGTAGTCATTGAGTTATAACATTAAGTCATGGTGTTCACATTTCATATCACAAATTAATGAAATTAAATACTTGATTCATTTCCAATGTAAAAATTCCAAAATTATAATATGAAGTAAAATACAAATTTATAAAATATAATTATAAATCTATATTATCATTCTAATATAAATTAGAAAATTAAATTTTAAAAAGAACTATTTATAATAACCATTTTGTTAAAGTATAAAATATTAATTAATCTTAAACATTTTAAATTAAAATATCACTTGATTATAAAATTCAGTCATACAAGTAAACTGAACAAATGGTATCAAGTGATAGTTTTTGAATAAATATATTCTCCTTTCTTTTGGCTATTTCATTTTTGAAAAGTTCCCTTTCTTTTTGATGACTCAGAATAGACATTTTGGAACAATTGCTTCTATTATTTTTAAGAAACAGAGACTCAATATTTTATTGACAGCAACTTGGATTTGATTTCAAAGAAAATGCTTCTTATCTATCTTCCCTTAGTTTGGTTCATCATGTAAAGTTTGAGATCACAAGTTTCATTTTCAATATGCCAGTTTTATTACACTTGTTCAGGAAGACTACAAACCAGAGTAGAATTTATTTTTCTAATAGAAACCTTCCAACAATTTCCTCATTCTTCCTCTTCTTTAAACGATAAAAGCATAGAAAATGCTTTCTAAAAATATGTACACCTATTTGATTAAAAATTTTAAAACAACATATTGTTCTAGGTTCATTATAAGATAAATACTCAAACTTTAGGGTTTTTAAAATGAACATTTTATATCCATAAGAGCACTGGAATATGCATGTTAAAAAGTAGAAATGTTGCCAGGTGAGGTGGCACCTGCATGTAATTCTAGGGGCTTGGGAGGCTGAGGCAGGAGAATCTCGAGTTCAAAGCCAGCCTCAGCAACTTAGTGAGACCCTAAGCAATTCAGCAAGACCCTGTCTCTAAATAAAATATAAAAATTGACAGGGGATGTGGCTCAGTAGTTAAGTGCCTCTGAGTTAAATCTCTGGTACATATATATATTGTATATTTACAATATTATATGTATATATAATCAACACTAGTGGGATGTGTTTGGCCTTTGGAAAGACTGATGCCAGGGGACCAAGTATCTTCAGGACTCTCCATCTCTCATCTTCACTTCCTTCTGGAGCAAGGAAGGAGGGAAGATAACACAGTGGTTTTATTATCTCCCAGTGACTTTTCTGTAAACCAAGGGATTGGCTGTCTTCAGAAACAAACTCACATCCATTTATCTTTGTGACCAAAAAGGAAATAAGTCCTCCTAGGTTTAACACACCTTGTTGAAGAACCTTAATGTGCCCCAAACAATCACTGTGACGTTGAAGTGTGGCACTTTGGTTCTGCTTGGATTAGAACCACATCCCTCAACCAATCACTGAGACCAAGAAGAAAGAAGGTCATATACAAAAATGGCCACTGCCATTTGGATTCTATGGATACAATGGAAAATGAAGCAAGTACCCAATTGCAGAGGTTTTAAAGACAACACAAAGACAGGAGATTGGAAAGTAAGTCATCACCAGGAGTCTCCTGGTGAAGTCCCAAAGGAAGGTGCTGCCATAAGGACTTCCAACAGAAAGAGCTCAACCCCTCGTTGGGTGAATTCTGGCAGATCACTCAAACTGTCAGTCATATTCTGATTTACCCAGAAACCATTCACATCCATGTCCAACCAAAGCTGTGTTCATTGTGATGCCCAGGGAATCTGATATCCTCAGACACCTCACGGAGAGCACATGGAAGCTACTTTTATAAGTTCTGATGGAAATAAATTTTTAGTGATGACTTTATTTTACAACAAACTGGGATTTAAGAGAGTGAAAGAAATATGATTAATTCAGTGTCCTTTCTAGTTACATCCTAGTTAATAATGGTGAATTTCTCTATACCATTGAGAAGTTTTCAATGAATTTCACAAATTATCCATTAACTCTACTGACACAGTTTGAGATTCAGTTTACTAACAAACATTCAAATCTTCAGCATATTTTTGCTATCAGTGACCATAAGGAAATGCTCTCAAGATACCTGGCAGGCATACCTTAGTACTGTTGATTAAAGCCTGATATCCAGTTGTGTCATGGAAACACTTAAAAACATTCCATTTCCTGTACTGTGAGGCACTTTTTCAGGAAAATTCTTCTTCTCCTTTACCCCCAAATAAAATGTTCCAGAAAACACTAAACCCACACATTGGAATGTATGATTTCTTCTCTCATCAAGGCAGTCATTTAAACCACCAGCCTCTTGGAAATGTTTAGGAAATTAATTGCCTGTGCACAAGAAATATATCTGCCAGAAAGGCTCCAAAGCTGCTGTGTGAAAGAAATTAGCACTTCATGGTTTTGCTCCAGGTGATTTCTACTTACAATATGCCAAGCACCTATTCATTACTATAACTGATGTTTTAAAACTGAAAAACACTTGGATTGTGATCCTGCATAAGAATTTTCCCAGTCTCCTCCTTCTAACTGCCATTTACTTAGAAATCCTACTATAATAAGATCATAAATTGATACTACGACTTGCATGAAACTTCAGTGTAAAACAATGCTAAAAGGCATTTTCATTTAAAAAGGTGTTTGATCATATCAATCTCATCATGCTTACTTGGTGCCTGGGAAGATCTACTTGTAGTTTACAAGAGGCCCCTTGTCCTTATTTGAATTTGCATTCTGGCTCTTATTTTCTGCTTCTCTGACCTAGCAGAGTTCCTTGACATCACTTTGCCACAGTTTCCTCATATATAAAGTAGAAATAACAATTTTATTTATCTTACTAAAGTACAATATGGATAAATCAAAACCATACAGATCAAGTCCCTGGAACAGTCTATCACACAATAAAAAGACAGTTCATTAATATTTTGTATAACCTATTCTAGGAAATAAGATAAAGAACAAAAATGTCATAGAGAATTACAGAAATAAGATGAAAATTGTATAGTATCAATATTTAAGTACAATGGAAAATTTAGGAAAAAAATCAGATCAAGAAAAAAGAGAAAGTCTTCTTAGAAACCCCGGGGCATGGATGAAGTCCTGGAAGATTAGAGAGAGAGTAGAGAAAATGTTGCACATATGGACACAGAGGCAGAGATGAGAGAAAAACGTGCCCAAGGAATTAGGATAAAAGCCAAATTGGTTTAGAGCCTGGAGGACCACATGAAGGGATTCAGAGTTGAAGACAGATGAAATAGTACATGGTGGGTTCACCAGTTGGACATCCTCCAAACTTAGCTAGTTAAAAAGAGAACATGGAATGAAAAAAGAGACATTGACAGAAAATAATTTATTTAACTTAATGCTTTATTATGAATGAATTCATGGAATACTGAGTGTTTCCAGGGAAATGGAGGCACCAAACATCTGTCAACCCTATTCCACCTCACCCTGCCCTAATTGCTGACTACATCTCTTTGCTGCCCTCTGAAGAAAATCCCCTCCAAAAGTTCAGCACTTACTTTCATTTATCTTTTTCATGCCATTGAAACTGCTCGTGTCTGTGACCTGAACATTGCTGAATCCCAGGGTCAGTTTTCAGTCCTCATTTTACCTGACCTCTCAGGGGCACTCGGCAGAACTGACCATTGCCTCTTCCTCCAGGCACATTCTCCTCCTGCTTTCCAGGAAGTCATGCCTTCCTATCTAACTGATGGTTCTTTCTCATGCCCTTTGGTTGGTCACTTCCTTCCTCCCATCCTCTTAATGTTAGATCTCAGCTCTTATTCTCTCCTCTTCTCTAACTACACTCAATCCATCGGTTGTATCACCAGTCTCCCCAAACTATGTATTATCTGCACGGAGATGATGGATAGATAGATAGATAGATAGATAGATAGATAGATAGATAGATAGATCTCCATCCTAGATCTCTCTAAAAAACTCCAGAATTGATTGAGCTTCATAAACCTCCCCTTTGCATATTTAACAGATATCCCAAATACAACATGCCCCAAAACAGAATTAATCTTTCTCTCCAGACTTGTTCTATCTGCAGTCTGCCGCATAACAGTTAACGTCTGTCAATTCCATCTTTCCAGTTGTTCAAGCCAAAAAAACTCTGAAGCCATTCAATAATTACTGTTCTCTTTGTCTCAAGCCCCACCCAATATCCAATCTACCAGGAACTTTTGTTGGCTTTCTTTTTATAACGCTCAGAATCAAACCACTAATCCCCATGTCCTCTGCTGGCATACGGATCTGAGCCACCAAAATCTCTTGCTTGGAGTACTTCACTGGCACCCTAATTTGCCTTCCTGTTCCTGCCTGTTCCCTTCTACAGCCCACGCTCAATACAATAGCCAAAATGACCCCTTTTAGTCAGTTGATGGGATTCATTTTACTCAAACTAAAAACAAAGTATTTTTTTACTTATATTGTAGTACTGGGGTTGAACCCAGGGCAGTTATATATGCTATGTTCACTGTGCTTTCCTTTTCTTTGTTTTAAAAAAAAGTTTTCATGGTACTTTCCACCTAAAATCCTATATTATTTATTTATTTATTTGTTATGATTTCATAACACATATAGTAGAATATAAGCTATTTGAGGCAAAGGCCATTGTCTGTTTGCTCACCATTGAATTCCAGAAACCTAGAACAGTGCCTAACATAGAATAGGCACTCAGTAAATTATGTGTTCAATAAATAAGTGAGCAAAAGGGAACAAAATAAACGTTTTGAAAGAAAATATGAGGGCTTGTAACTTCCTAGATAGTAAATTATGGAAATAAATATCAGTCAAGAATGTTACAAAGTACTTGACTAGATCTTTCTCCAAAGAAGATATACAAGCAGCTAATCACACATGAAAAGATGTTTTAAATGATTAAAATGTTTTGAAATTAGTGTTGATGACTACCTGTGAATATAGTAAAAACTGTTGAATTTATACTTTTAAAGGGTCAATTTTATGGTATATGAATTATATTTCAATTTTTAAAAGATCATAACAAGATTTTAAGCTGCTTCTCTATGTACAGGACCAGCAGCCTGGGTTGGGTTTACTAATACAGAGAACTGAATCTATCTTTAAGTTTCATGGAAGTCAATCACTAAGAAACGCATCCTGGGAAAAATAGTTCTTACATGACGAAAGCAATGCAAAGTTAGAAACTTTTTCCTGGAAGTAAACTGTTGGAGGAAATTACAATGTAAATGCTAACTAATATCAGAGATTATTAGGGACTATTAGGTAAGGTAATAGATGCTGTCTTGACTGTGGTTTTACAAGATACATAAACATTCTTTGAAAGGATTCTTATTCCATTGACCAACTCTGAAGGATTAGATCACAAAATCAAATTACAGTCAACTCCATAAGGGAATTTTTGCCAAAATAGTAGAGCCCAGACACACAGTTTCCAGATGATCTCACTTTACAGACAGAACTTAAGGAGCCAAGAGACGTGGAGAGTTGCATTCCCTTACACTAACTTCCTCAGATACCAGATGTCTCAGCTGAGCGTTTGGCAAATATTAGAGGGAAGTCCAAATCCTGAACTGTACTGTTGATTAAATAAATGTCCATATGTTTTTGATATAGGACATGCAGGTAGCAAAGTCAATATACTGTCAAGAGTATTTAGGGGGGTTGATTTATTCCTTTGTCTAAGCAGACAAAGAGTGAACTCTTCCATCTTGGAGTGAACTTTTGAAAAATCTACAGATGAGAATAAAAAGTTTTTCAAATTCATCAAAGAACACCGAATCTTCTCATTTAGACAAACAATTGAGAGCCTACCATTTGCACTCTAAGACGTGGAAGGCATAACTTGTGTCTGAAAATCCTAAGCATAAGTCTTTTTTTAATGTTTTTATTACTGCTAAGTTTGGGTCTTTTTAGTCAACTGCCTCTACCTGGAAGTATATAAATAGAATCCTTGCAATGTAATTTGATGTAGACCTGAATTCTTCATGAACTAGTTCTATAAAATACAAACTCAAGAAGATAAATGACTCACTTGGAGATACAGAATGTTGGACAGACACTACACTACAATGATATTCTTACACATGCTGAATGAATGAATGAGTGAATGAATTCTTACTATCAAGATAAGCTAGGCATGGCAGCAGACACCTGTAATCCCAGTAGCTCATGAGGCTAAGGCAGGAGGACAGCAAGCTCAAAGCTAGCCTCAGCAAAAACAAGGCATAAGTAACTCAGTGAGACCCAGGTGCAAAACAAGGTGTAAGTAACTCGGTGAAACCCTGTCTCTAAATAAAATACAAAATAGGACTGGGGATGTGGCTCAGTGGCCGAGAGGCCTTGAGTTCAGTCCCCAGTGCCCTGCCCCCCTCCAAAGATAAGATTAGAGTAGAATGTTTCTCTTATATAATTTTAATAGAAATGCCATGAACTCTGCTATTTGCAGATAACAAAAAAGAAAACAAAAGATCCGGAACTTTTTTCTAACTTTTATATTCACAATTGTTTCCCTGTGTGTCTTCCCTATTACATTAAAAACTCTGTTGATGTTATACCTAGCCCAGTACAGGGCCCATAAGCAGATACTCAAAAAACAAAATGGGAGGATACTGAATAGAATTAATTGAGGGTTGCTTTATTTAACTTCAAGTTTTTGGTACAGAATATGTTTGAAAGCATAAAGGTAGACCAGTGGCATGAGACTATACCCCAGAGGCTAGAAGGTGAGTCATTCCCTCTCCTCCAGGTTGGCAGTTGAAGTGTGGGCCAAGCATGGCCAGATAACCCCTTCTATCAAGGGTATTGCACATGGTTCAAGGTTACTTAAAATTCTTTTGTGCCGTTAGTGGCAGAATTGTGAATCGGCAGAGCAGCAGCTGGTCTCCAGAGACTGTTGCAAAGTGCAGCTTCCTAAGTCAACCATTTCCTTAGCAGGAATTTGGCTGCATCTTGTCCATTCTTTTCATTCCTGTCCCAGTCTAGCCCTTGTTAATGTATGAGCCACTCAAGTAAACTGAAGAGTAAACTTGAAAGCAATCAAATAGTACAAAAGCTCTAGTGCTTATTTCCTGGGAAGAGTTGACACTACTTGACTTTTCACTACTTGACACTACTAGGCTTTTCATCACCTATTAATCCAAGCAAATGGTAAGTATGGTTTATCATCTACATTTCCATCTCATTTTCTTAGCCCTTCAGTGAAATAAACTTACCTAAAATGAAAATATCATGTCAATATAGATTTGAAATATCTAAGATAGCTAATTTCAAAATTTCATTTTCCTGCTCTGTTAAGAAAATGGAGCAAAAGGAATAAGTGTTTTTTAAATCCAATATTTGTACAAGAGCAAAAGTGGAAACAACCCAAATATCTGAATGGATAAATAAATGTGGTATATCTATTCAATGAAATATTATTCAGTTATAAACAAGAATGAAATATTAATACATACTATAACAAAGATGCTTGAAAACATTAACCAGACAAAAAGAGTACATATTGTATGCTTTCTTTATATTGAAATGGTCAGAACAGGTAGATCTGTAGAGACAGAAAGCAGATTAATAGTTACCTGGGCCTGGAATAGGGTGAAATTGGGAGTGATGTCTAATGGTTTTATCATTTCTTTGGAGTTGATGAAAACATTCTAGAACTAGATAGCTGTGGTGGGTGTACAACATTGTAAATATATTAAGTGTCACTGAACTGAAAACTTTAAAGTGTCTAAAATGGGGAATTTCATGTTATATGTACTTTACCACAATAAGAAAATCCCATATAAAAAAATAAAAGAAATACAGAGTAGAGTATATAAAACAGAATCCCTTTTATTTGCAATAGATGAGTTACATTTGGAGTAGCTTGATAAAAAGAATTTTCTAGTTGTAAAATCTTTGTAGTTCTGACTTTGCCTCAGAATTCTCAATAAGGTTACTATAGTTATGTAATCAAATTTGTACATTAAGAAATATCTTGGGTATTGAAGGAAAGATCAAATTTAGCATGTTCAAAAGGCTTTATCCCATTTCATGTAGACACAATCAGAAAGTTGTAAAAAATGGAGTTTACTTCAATAGATCTTGAAAAATTCAAGTTTCCCAGCCTGGCAAAATTTAAAGCTTTTTGTATTTGCATAGATTATCTACAGTTACTGAATTTTCCAGTGATATGGGTCTTTGCAGTGGAGAAATAGAAACAAGATGCTGGGAGTTACATAATTCTTCAAACTAGGATAACAAAATGTGCTGCTAGTTGCCATCTCATAATTGAATGGCTCATTATTGTAAAATTGTTCCAAGTTTGCTCACTGGATCCTGGGAAATGTCCTCTGCTTAGTTTTTTATTCTAGATTTTTTTTTTTGGTACCAGCAATTGAACCCAAAGTGCTTCATCACTGAGCTGCATCCCCAGCCCTTTTTATTTTATATTTTGAGACAGAGACTCATTAAGTTGCATAGGGCCTCACTAAGTTGCTGAGTGACTTTGAACCTGTGATCCTCCAGCCTCAGCCTCCTGAATCTCTGGGATTACAGGTATGTGCCACCATGCCCCACTTATTCTAGAATTTTATAAGGCCTTTATCCTCTATTTTCTCCTTTCTATATTTCTCCAAAATCTCACATATTTTAGTAGTAAAAGAAATATATTACATGTATACGTGTATGTGTATAAATGTATCTACATATACATACAGGCATAGATAGATACACACACACATTCACATATATTTTCTAAGACACTGCAAATTATTGATTTCATCTTCAATGGAACTGAAAAAGAAAACTTCACAAAATAGTAAGTCTCTAACTTTCAAATTATCTATTTCAGTGTATCAAAACTGTCCTAGAGTGTCTTTTCATTCTGCTAAAAAGAAGAAATGATGAATTACTTCATAATTTACATTTCCTATATTACTTAAAGCAAATAGAAATACCAGGAACTTCAAGTTCTGTTTCTCAATTTATTAAAAAATCTGTGTCACTTAAAAAGGAATTTTCAATAACCTCTTGGGGGGAAATTGCAAGATTTTTCCATCCCATTCCACAAAGGAAACCATCTTAATGCCTTTATAAATGACAAAAGTATTTCATTTCAGGAGTACTTAGAATACAATTACTTCATTTACTTTTAGAAGCTTCATCAAAATAAGTTCTCAGCCCACACTCTTCAGAGCAGGTGCCTGTAATTAAAGAAGGTCCTCTCACCTGATTCATTTCCTGGCTTTGAGAGCTCTTTGAGAGCACTAATTCACTCTGCATTCAGAAGAAAATATTACTGTCAAATTCCACAAGACCCTCTGAGAAATTCATCAGTGCTACAAACTACTGACCTTACCCTAAACCCATCTGCCTGCAGGCCAGCTGACTCAGGGTCTCCTGCCAGCCATCTGCACACACGTGGTGTTCCACTGCAGATCTGTGGACAGTCAGGAATGACGAGTTGACATTTTTAGAGAGGGTCACTGGTAGGAGGGGGAAAGACAGGAAATGCTAATTAAAAACATTTCATTTTATGAAACCAAGTGATAACTTTATATGTCTTTGATTCAATTGTATACATTCATTCTTATTTATTTTGGTAAAGAACCATTTGTTAAGTACCCTCCATGTGCACATCACTGATCTCAGTGTGATGAAAACTAAAAACTAATGCATCAGAACTGAAGACTTTAATGAAATAGGCGGGCAGTTCTTGACTTTTCCTTCATGAGTTAGAAGATGGCCAGAGACATGGCCCGGCCCACTACCTTGAATTTGCCCACGGATTTGCATATTCATTATAAGAAGCTAATTGTAACTCTTTACACCATTTCCTTAGGAGAAAGCACATGAGATTGCAAATGTGTGAAGGTGAAGCTAATTTAGGACTAACATGTATGCAGTAATTCCTGTATTGTAAAAGAGCAGCCTCTGTGCTTAATGAGCCACAGATCATTTATGTGACACTGTGCAACTAATCACAACACACATGAGAATTGTGATTGAACCAAATCACAAATGACACAAAGGACTGAAATGAGAACCAGGTAAATGGAAGGAGAGATGGATGGGAATGAAGGAATTAATCAGATAACTCAAGATTATGAAATGCCACATTCGTGGTACTGGTAGGAAATGTTTTAAATCCTAGCTAGTAAGGAACTAGATGCAAGTCCCATTCAGATGTGGAGCAAGAACACAGAGCAGATGGAGGAACCACTATAATACCCTCTTCTGAGATGTATAAATTTATCATTATTAAGTATAAATCATTCAAGAATGAGAGGCTATCATTATTAAAGCTGAGTGACAATAAAAACTTTAAAAAAAATCTCTTCTAGGAAGTATATGGTTACAAAAATTGGAACCCAAAAGTTTTCACATGCAATATAGACATTTCAAATAGGAGTAATTTGGACAGAAACTTTCCGTGGCTTGGAAATAACATCCATGCATCACCACTGTTAGCTTTTATAACAGTAAAACAAAATAGATGAACTTGGTTAGTAAAACCCATGAAGTAATTTAGGATTCATTTAGCTGAAATGGCTGACAGGCACAAGAGTGTCCAACAGCTGCCCAAACCAAGCAGCTTACCACAGTCCCATTCATCTGAACTGTCCGAGCAGTCTGCTCCTCCGTCACACCACAGGTCACGGGACACGCACTCATGGTTGGCACATTCCAGTTCATCATCTTGGCAAAATGCTGGTGGGGGTGGGGAGACAAGAAGTGAGAAGACTGAAACATTTTGGAAATAAATGTGACTGTCACTAACACGCACATACTCATTTGCCAGGAGGAACGTGGCAGGAAAAGAATATGTGCTCACTGGAGCCTTCCAACAGGTATTGAGGCAGAATAACAGAACTTGTGGAATCTCAGGGAATAGGTGTGAACTCATCGAAATAGCAATTCAGCAGAATTACTGTCTCCAAGTACCTAGATTCTCTAGTTGTAAGAATCAGACTAGGTTGGGGGAGGGTGGGAAAGGTACCTGTAGCAACAGAAAGACCAAGGATTAAAGAACAGAGCAAGAGAGATGAGCAGACTAAAGACACCACAGGAAGGAAACAAGCTCTGTTCACATAAATGGACATGTTTGTTTTTCTTAAAAAAAAAAAAAAACCTACTATTAAATTACTCTCTCAGTCACACATAATTTTGGGGGAGGAGGGGTTAATATTATAATAAATCTCCTCGGTTTCCTACTTAGCATCCATTTCCTTTCCTCTTTTTCTAAGGAAACCTGATTTTCTTCAGGGCTCCACATCCATCATCCCCAGCTGATGCATCCTGATTAGTTTAAGGTGGGCATGGCATTTTTCTGAATTCAATTTTTGTTTTCTAAGTACAACTAATACTCCAAATATGATCCCAAACAAAGGCCTTGGCCTACGGTTTTATAGGTTATGCTTTGCAAGACAGCTTCTGCCCAAAACCCTGCTGACGGGGCTTTGTGCCCCAGACTGGGACAGAGGTAGCCTGAGGAAACAACATCTTCTTCTGATTAGTTCCCCTGCTTGGAGCTCCTTTTTGGAATTCAGCTGTTTGCAGAACGTCTTTTCTCATCTACACAAAGGTGCCCAACTGTTAGCAGTGACCCTGACCAAAGTTGACCTGAGTGAATCCTTTAGTGATATTCCAGAGATAAGAGCAAAATTCTATCTCCTTCCTACTGAATATGACCAAGGGAGTTGGGCACCCCAGGCTTTTGTGGCTGTTCACTAGCCAGCCTGAGAATCACAAAGTGCTGAACTCCCACACAGGGTCTCAAGAATTTACCCTACACTTCACTTTTACATGATAAGGAGACATATTTAATACATATGATAATAAAAGATTATGAATATTTTCATTGTCCTTGTGAATTGGGCTTTCTGCAACTTGTTAGTAAAATATCCTAAGAGATAATTTTTCTGGTTCTGAAAATTATGTTTATTCATTCAGATATTAAAACAAAAATTTTAAAACACAAAAATTTAATAACCTCACCACTCAGGGATTATAATTGTCAATTTTCGTGACCTTCTAATCATTTCCTATATGTCAGCATATGTTCTTTCAAAATTCAGGGCAACAATTCACATAATATTGAAACTTTGTTTCATTCAACTACTATAAATATCCTCTAAAGGCCTTTTTGTGGATGGTTTGGTTCACAGCCTGTGGCACTAGAAGGAGATAGTGGAACAATTAAGAGGTGAAGTCTAGTGGAATATCTTCTAGTTACTGGAAGTATGCCCATGAAAAATACATTAGGATCCCAATTCCTTTCTTTTCCTCTCTTTTCACACCATCATGAGCCAAACAGATCTTCCTTGCTCATGCTATCTGACATGAAATGCTGCCTCACCACAGGTCCAAGAAACAATGAGTCTACCCAATCATGGACTGTAGTAACCTCCAAAACTCTGAGCCCAAATAATCCTTTCTTCTTTTTAAGTTGATTATATCAGATATTTTGTGACGGTAACGGAAAGCTTACCAATGCACATCAACTAAAGTTATGAAATGAACCCAGGAGAAACTATTCCTCTCTAATTTGATTTTAATGTTTGTCCATTATTTCATTACATGTTTTTATTTTATATCACCTATTTTTAGATATTTCAGTGGTTATTAATTTTTCCATAATTTTACAAATAATGTTAGAATAATAACATGTGTCTACATTTCACATGTCTGATTTCCTCTTGGCATGTATGATTTAAATAAGCTAAAAGATTTTGATACATTTCTCCAAATTTCTAATTTGTATTCAAAGTAAAATGACTTGTGTTTACAATAAAAACATTGTGTTGACAAATTCATGTTAGCACCTACAGCAGTTTTTTTCATCCATGTTATCAGGGCAGTCTGGGAAACCATCGCAGATCACTGTGTGTTTCAAACACTGTTTATTGGATGGACATTCCCAAAGATCTCTCTCTTTACAACCTGGAGACAGAAGAAAAGGTTAGTTGCAACAGATGTACAGTTGAAAATGAGGATGAATTTGATCAAGCAATGTAGAAAAATTAAAAACACAATCATATTTTCTTTCTTCTTAAAAAGTTTTGACACCTATGTATACCATGAAAATCATAATTTTGAGAGTAGAAGCCCCCAATAGTCCTTATCCTGCACCATAAAGCTCTCCTAACAGAAGAACAAAATCAACATATGGGAAATGAGGAAAAAAAAATGAAAAAGCAACTACTCATTCACATTCACATTGAGCTGCTCCTTTTGCTTTCTGAATCAATTTGCCAACACATAAGACTTCTCTACAAAAAATGAGTTGTGCTTTAAAGCAAGTATGCCAAAGCCTAGAGATACAAATGCATGTGATCTTAAAATGTAATTTCACTTTACAATTTGAGAGGATATCTGTAAATTTAGCAAAACACTTTCTCCCCATGCTAAATATCTACAAAACTAGTTTTAAGAGCCAGGTGCAAAAGGAAATACTTTACAGAAGTCAGAGATCTAAGGTTGGAAACTTTATCAATCAATATGAGAAATGAACATGATTGGACAAGAGCAAGGCTCTATGTCCCTAACTTGAGCTGCAATATGCATATGCAATAAAAAGCATTTATCGTGGACTTCATAAATGCCATTTGACTCAAATGAAGTGCATTTCATGTTTTCTGAAACATGCCAAGTGTCTAATGTGTTTGTCACTCCAGTCAGATTCATGGTCCTCACCTGGTTGTGAGGGGCATGAAGGAAGAGATAGCACAGCACTTAGCTTTTAAGCACCCTTCATGCTCCTGCCTGAATAGCAGCTAGCATGTGTTAGGCCCTCAACACATTTGTAAGTGGAATTTATGTAATGAACACTAAGACTGTGGTTCCCAGGAAATTATAATTTATTTAAAGGTGAGTGGAATACAAAGTATTGATCAAATAAGGAGTCTCTTCCAAAATGTTATTTCATCTGACTTTGTACAAATAAATGGGGAAAAATTGTAGGTGATTGATTTGGGTTTCTTTGAATCAGCTTTGAGAAAAAAAAAATCTGTGGTTTTTTTTTTTTTTTTTTTGAAAAATTCAATTCTTACCATAACACCACCATAGATTAGGTTCTAGAAAAGTGCTAAAGAAATGCAAAGTAAAATTAATTTCTAACACATCGAATATTTTATAACTGAATTAAATAAGTATTGTTTCAAGGGGAAAATTTAATAATGTTGTTAGAATCTGGGAGAAATCTGTAAATTCATGAAGAGTTAAACATCATATTACTCAGGAAAGCTTTAGCATTTAACTTCCTTCAATACCCCAATGGATAGAATCAATCAGAAAAACGTGAATTTGGTATGCAACCCCGTTTCCCAGTTTCTTTGGGGCTGGTGTCTGCATTACCAAATGGTATGCCGATGCACACCTGAAAACAAACAGAAAAGGGGAACTGAATGACTTGTTAATAGTCCTCTTTTGGGTCTCTGTCAATCCAATTTCCTTATTAATTGTATGTGGTTTATCCTCCCAACCTGCTGCAAGTCCATGTAAGGGCATGCATATGTCCCAAAGGGGCACATAAAATATCTACTGTAAGTTGCTTTGAAATATTAAATGAGAATTTTCTCTTAAATTGGTACATTTACAACAATTAATTTAACACCAATGTGTTAATTTCTTGCCTATCTTAATTTTTTTCTTGATTAGCTCTCCATAGTATTTTTGAATATTTAATAGAGATCAGTCTATTTTAGAATTTTGGTACACCTTAAATTATTTGATTAAAGTATTGATGAAAACTTATTATTAGCTAGAAACCTGATAGTTTAGGGTCAATTAAACCTATCCTATACTATAGTACTTTTTTGTATAACATATTCCAGAATGCAGACTTTTTAGTCATGTCAAAGCTATCTGCCAAGAAATGCAAAAAACAAAAAACAAAAACAAAACCAGTTTTTGCATTTCTCAAATATTTAGTTTCCCTGCTGAAAATGTGAGTCTAGCCACTCTAGTAGAATACCATGCAACCTCTGTGAACTATCTAAGATAACCCATTTTGAAGTGCATCTCAGCATAGGATAACTCATCAAAATCATTTTAAGCAAACAAATTTAATGCATTCTCAATAAATGCATATAAATGATATTCAAATAATTTTGATTTATTTTTAAAAGAAAGACACAACAAGGAAACACAGTAAGTTATCAAAATACTATATGTTCCTCCATAGTAAAAATTAGCCCTGGCTGTTGCACTGTCATTCTGACAGCTGTAATTTTCTAGAAGATATACTTGTCCATATTTATGGTAGCCATTAGGATTTCTATTGACTGTTTGTGACATTTGGTGAAACAAGAAAGTCTGAAGAAATTTCATTTAGGGAAGCAAGGCAATATTTCATACCTCAAAGGCCAGAAGAATGAAATGATCTCGAAAGATGTATTGCCATATGTGCTTTCGATGAAAAAAGTGTCAATTTTATTCTGGGGCATGACAAGCTAAATAATCATAACACAACCAGTCTTTGGATAGCCCTTCAATCATTTGCTTTATTCCAGAATACTGTTTACTAAAAGTACTGCCTGCTTTCTATTCTCTGGCACATTCTGAGCTTATAAGTACCAAAGTTTACAGGGAAATAAAATAAGAATTGGCTCCACTGAAATTACCATTGGTATTTCTCACCTTTCCATTGGTGATTTTGGAGCTCAATGGTAGAAACATCAAGAAGAGTTTTATCCTTTGCTGACAGAGACAAGGTAAGAGAGGGCATGGAAATGAACCCCTATTAAATTTGAACATTGGAGATTCAACTCTGTCTTCATGCATCCAGATGCCTATTTGGCAACTTAGGAAATACACACAAAAATACTATTATTTTGGCAGAAAACCATATAACCTCTTCTTTATAATTAAATTACAAAAATGATTCTTTGTATCTGTGAACGGTTTCTTCTTTTACTAAGTATTTGCACATATACCATTAAGGTTATAAATAGAAGTGTAATTTAGAGAAAATCAAGAGGTTACAGGAAAAACACATCAATCCATGCTCTGCTGTTTAGTAATAAAAGAAGCAGACACATTAGCATTTGATCCTAGTCATGATTCAATGCTGTACCTGAAAGTTATGTTCTTCAACGCAGCCCTTTCCTAAGCTCACATACATACCACAGTTTTCTTCATCACTGTCATCGTCACAATCAGCCTGGCCATCACATCTTCTGGAAGCCAGAACACATCTTCCTGAGTGGCATTTAAAGTGACTCGGTGAACATTCTGTTAAAAACAATATTACTCTCAACGAACAGAAACTCCAAAAACTTCAGCTAAATGATCTATTTACATGCGGCATGTCACTGAGCAGCTATTATTGAAGACAGGAAAGCCCTCCAAAAGCTAAAACATCTGAGGTTTACTAGGTTCTCTTCTGTTTGGTAATCAGCATCTTTCTCCTTCATCCTTATTGTCATCTTTTTGGATCAGCAATTTAGTATCCATGCTTTCCAGTGATGAATTATCTTTTTAAACACACCACCTAACAGTGGCCAGAGCCCAAAGTACCATGTGTAATCAGTGCTTATGACCACTCAGCTGCCTTCAGTGTGTCAAAATCACCTCCAAATCCCAATATTTCCCCATGGTGGACAGGTTCTCAATAACACTTCTCCATTTAGTGATCCTATATTGTCAAGGCCCCTAAATGCTTTGAGCATGAAGGAACCAAAGATTCATGTTCACCTTTACTGCCAGGACTGCAGCTCAGAAGTAGTAACCATATACAATCAGCTCTGCAAGTGAAGTATGGTTAAAAGGGCAAACAGCTGAAAATTTGAACTCATCTCTGAGTTCAAATATATTTATTTCTTAAAGTGACTTATTTTTAAAATGATGACAATGTCTAACAGATATACACGAAAGTCAACAATGAAATCAAGTCCTGTGCTGCTTGACTCGCTACTAAATAGAAAAGCAACAACACCACCTCCCTCAAAACAGAAAGACTTCAAAAGGTAGCTGATGTGTGCATTCATGGTAGATGCCCCACTGTAACTAATTTAAAAATTAACCTTCCACATCCTCATCAGGCATCAGGCAGGTTTGATTGTCTGCGTTTTCCTCTGGAAATTGATTGCAATCTGTGTCTTCAGGCCACTGTAAGCCCACGATCCCAAGAACAGACTCACAGCGTTCTTTGGAGTGTTCACACAGTACTCTAAAACAGCAAGAAAGTCAGAATGTCAGAGGCAGATGGGACAGATGTTAGGAATGTATGAAGGGTTGTAATTCTATCAAGTGAGAGTCTGGGTCTATATGTAAGGAGTAATGTATGCAAATATAGAGACATGCACATACATAGAGGTATTTAGGAAGCTAAAGTGAGAAATAGCTCTACAAATAGAATATGTTCCAGAAATATACTTTCACCAAAAGAAATTTCATTTTAAAAAGAGAAACAAGGATTTTTCCCAGATGCAGATTTTCTTCTCTAGTTGGCCTTTCCCATTGTCTCTTTGGTCTTTCAAGAAGACAAGTTCCCCACTCCTTTACACCAAGCAGGTTGAGTCCACTTTGGGTAGTCTGCTGCCAAGAGTCTACACAACATTCCCATCCTCTGAGGTCTCTCCCTCCTATGACCAGCTAGGGAGACACCTCATGGGCCACTCTGGCTTACCTAAGGCATTGCCTCCCTTATTTCAGTTTCAACAATTTGTTGAAAAACTTGGTAGCGGTCCCAAACTTATCTACATTGAAATCAAGTTGGTTAAAATGAAACTGTTTTGTTTTTGTTTTTTGTGTGGGTGGGGAGGGGCGGGGGGTAACTGGGGATTGTACTCAGGGGCACTCAACAACTGGACCACATCCCCGGCCCTATTCTGTATTTTACTTAGAGACAGGGTCTGAGTTGCTAAGCACCTTGCTTTTGCTGAGGCTGGCTTTGAACTCGTAATCCTCCTGCCTCAGCCTCCTGAGCTGCTGGGATTACAGGCATGCCCCACCATGCCCAGTGAAACTGTTTTTTTAAAGAAAAATTACACTAAGAATGTGCACAAGCCAGGCACAGTGATGCATGCCTATAATCCCAGCTACTCAGGAGGAACTGTGCTGGGTGCTTTTGTGTATGTTATCTCATTTATGCCTGGGACATATTTAACTTTAGGTATCAACATGTCTCAAAGGAGGTTTCCTTACCTTCTGGGGATATGGGGGGTGGGAGGTATTTTTGCTTTATTACTCAAAAATTAACTACATAGTTAGAAAAAAGTAGGCATAACCAGAAGGACACTAGGCAGATTTATTTTCTTTTAAATACATTCTTACTTCTCAAGAAAATCAAACTTTAAACTTCAGGTTGAGCATCCCTAAATCAGAAGTCTAAAATCTGAAATGCTCCAAAATCCAAATTGGAACATTTCAGATTCTGGATTTTCAGATTTCACGGATGTTCAACCAATAAAGTTTATGCAAATATTCTGATCTCAAGCATTTTGGACAAAAGTTATACAATCTGTATAACTAATCTCAACCAGTTTCTCCTTTTTTTTTTTAGATGAATCAGGACATATATTACAGAAAGATCAGTTCCAGTGTCTTGCTAGAAACTGCTGGGGAAAGTTTAGCAATCAAATGAGGAAAATTCACAGAAACTCTATCTAGGTGTAAGTCCACACAAGCAAAGCATAACTCAGTTTGGCTTCAGAATTCGGAATGAGAATGAAGCCAAAGCACTCTAATATTTGGTTTGCAAAAATGGGAAGTTCAATAGTGCTCAATAACTGTCTGTTGGACTAAATAGTTCTATTTCAGATTTACAACAAATGTATATATCTCAATTGCTGCTGTTATTTTAAGTTAACCACAGATTCCTAACTTATACAGAAAACTGCATAGTCCCTGACTCTACCACTTCAATTTTTTTTCTAAAAAATGGAAATCACTGAGTATGCAGCACCACAACTCCAGAGAGTGCTGTTCTCATCATAACCTGCATGGTGCTCAGTCATAGGCAGCAATCCTCACATTTCACACCTCACTCAAAAGACTATTGTGAACAAGAGACAGCATAATGACCCTCAAGTATCTAGCATACTGTCATGACTGTAATGTTCAATATCTTTTTAGACAAATGACTTAAAAGTTAACTGTTAATATTAATAAACAGTCTTGGCAACATCAACTAAGTATTGCTCATGAGCTTCTTAGCATATCTCTTGTCATAATATTTAAAATTTTATAAACAAATATCAAAATATAAAATTTATGCTGCTAGCCACTGAAGATGAAAGATATATGAGTAAAATCTAAGAAACAGAATAAAAGCATCCAGAGAAGTTCACCAAAATGTTAACTGAATAATTCCTCAGAACCAGTCTCATCTTAGTCATTCTAATTTAAAATTTGAACCCTGAAATTATAAAATTTTATATGGAGATAATTTATATTCACAGCAAAGAATTTGCATTCAGAAAAAATTTTATGTACATATAAGAAAAATCAAAGACTATGTGAGGTACTATTAAAAATAATTATTCACTATCACCATTGACCTTACTTAGCAAAAGTAGAATGAGATTTACAAATGGCTTTTCAATATAAAGTTGTTATCTATTCTATTGGTGATACTTGAAAAGACAATTTGACGGAAATTTTCAGAACTATTTTTGCACAAGCTGATATTTTTACACTCCTCATTTTGTATGATTTAACAAGGACCCCAAATCATTTTGTAATTTTATTGTTTCCTGTTATGACTCCATAGATGGCCCTATTTTGTCATCCATTTGGTATTTAGTATTTAATTTATGGTTTTCCCATCTGTCTACTATATTGATATTATTGCCTTTTCTTGAAGTTCTAAGTGACTTCTGATCCTAACATATGGTTTGTGTAGTTACCACTCATGTTTTGGCAAGCACATCTGCATAGTCACCCTTAATGGGAAACAGCACTGACTGTGATAGTCATCTTGTATGGGCACATTCTTGTACTGCAATCTCTAACCCATGGCATGGAGGACGAACAACACCTTCACTAAGCAACTGTGCTCCTGTGCTGTCATCATAGCTATCTCATCACAGGGCTCACAACCCATGAGAGGACTTTCTGTTTATGCATTTTCATTTAATCTCACAACAACCCATTACCTTAGTATTTTACTAGGTAAAGGAACCAAGGCAGAGAGCCTGAAGAATTTGCCTTAAGGCTCCACTCCAGCTAGGGATCTAGAACTTGAATGCAAACAGTGCACTCCAGAACAACACTTCTGATCTCTAGGTTATCACTCATGCACAAAGTCCAAGCCACACTCTCAGTTTCTGTCCCTTACTTAACTTCATTCAGAAAAGCAGAAAAATGTCAGTGATGTCCATCCCCATCCAAGCTGTGAGGCTGGTGTTCTGTCTCCCTGTGTAATATCTCTCACTTTTGAGTGCTATCAGAATGCAGCATTTTAAACACATCAGTGTTGACAGAGAAAAGAGACACGTATGCCTCCTTTCTCTGCTAACTACAGTTTTTAAAAATGCTTCTTGACCCACTCCAATGAAATGTGTGTGGTTTTATTATTCAAGTGCATGACCTATCATCAAAGATAGTGCACAACCTCCTCGCTTCCCTGACTTCTCTGGAGTCATGGATTCTTACTCACATACTCATTTTACCATTCCTACTACTTTACTTTTTAAATATATCA
This sequence comes from Marmota marmota marmota, assembly GCF_001458135.2. Taxonomy (NCBI): domain Eukaryota; kingdom Metazoa; phylum Chordata; class Mammalia; order Rodentia; family Sciuridae; genus Marmota; species Marmota marmota. The sequence continues at coordinate 37,470,478 of NW_026000108.1, forward strand.
TTTGTTAAATCCAGAGACTTTTAGCGATATTTATTTTGTCTGAACTTGACGACATCTTCTTTCTGTTAGATCTTCTGGAAATAAAATTAGGATACTCATTGAAGACCCCATCATATTACCTGCAGGGGGGGATGCGCTGGCCTGTGTTCACATCACACTTTGGTACCAAAATGGTACAAGCAAAGAACATGAGGTATTTGTAACAGTTCGTTTGAACCAGTGCTGGAAAGAGCGAGGACTCCCAGCTGATGGATGCTTCCTTTTGAGTCTGGTGGCCAAGATAATTTGGATAATTTGTATGGTTGTAGGGCAAATTCATGCAGAGTTCCAGGGTAATGGGTTCACACTGACCTAACAAAAAAAACACACATAAAAAAAATTAAACAATAAGAAAACAAATAACCCAATCAACAAATGGGCCAAGGACCTGAACAGACACATCTCAGAGGAGGACATACAATCAATCAACAAGAACATGAAAAAATGCTCACCATCTCTAGCAGTCAGAGAAATGCAAATCAAAACCACCCTAAGATACCATCTCACTCCAGTAAGATTGGCAGCCATTATGAAGTCAAACAACAACAAGTGCTGGCGAGGATGTGGGGAAAAGGGTACACTTGTACATTGCTGGTGGGACTACAAATTGGTGCAGCCAATTTGGAAAGCAGTATGGAGATTCCTGGGAAAGCTGTGAATGGAACCACCATTTGACCCAGCTATTCCCCTTCTCGGACTATTCCCTAAAGACCTTAAAAGAGCGTACTATAGGGATACTGCTACATCAATGTTCATAGCAGCACAATTCACAATAGCTAGACTGTGGAACCAACCTAGATGCCCTTCAATAGATGAATGGTTAAAAAAAATGTGGCACTTATACACAATGAAGTATTACTCTGCACTAAAAAATGACAAAATCATGGAATTTGCAGGGAAATGGATGGCATTAGAGCAGATTATGCTAAGTGAAGCTAGCCAATCCCTAAAAAACAAATGCCAAATGTCTTCTTTGATATAAGGAGAGCAACTAAGAACAGAGCAGGGAGGAAGAGCATGAGAAGAAGATTAACATTTAACGGGGATAAGAGGTGGGAGGGAAAGGGAGAGAGAAGGGAAATTGCATGGAAATGGAAGGAGACCCTCATTGTTATACAAAATTACATATAAGAGGAAGTGAGGGGAAAGGGAAAAAAAACAAGGGAGAGAAATGAATTACAGTAGATGGGGTAGAGAGAGAAGATGAGAGGGGAGGGGAGGGGAGGGGGGGATGGTAGAGGATAGGGAAGGGGCAACAGAACACAACAGACACTAGTGATGGCAATATGTAAAAAGGTGGATATGTAAAGCGGATGTNAAAAAAAAAAAAAAAAAAAAAAAAAAAATAGAGATACTACCCTGCATTCTATATGACCCATAATGGAATGAAATTAGAAATCAATGACAAAACAAAAAGGTGGTTCTTTGAAAAAAAAAATGAATAAAATTGACAAACTCTTAGGTACCCTAATGAAAAGGAGAAAACTCAAATCACTAAAATTTGTGATGAAAACGGAAATATCATGACAGACACTATTGAAATATAGAAGCTAATTAGAAACTATTTTGGAAATTTGTACTCCAGTAAAGTAGAGAAACTTGAAGACACCAACATATTTCCAGAGACATACAACCTACCCAAACTAAACAAGAGGACATAAACAACTTAAATAGATCAATTTCAAGCAAGGAAATAGAAGATGCCATCAAAAACATACCAACCAAGAAAAGCCCAGGTTCCGATGAATTCTCAGCTGAGTTCTACAAGACCTACAAAGAAGAATTAATACCAATACTTCTCAAATTATTCCATGAAATAGAAAAGGAGGGAATCCTTCCAAACTCATTCTATGAGGCTTGTATCAAGCTGATACCAAAACCAGTCAGAAATACATTAAAGAAAGAAAATTTCAGACCAATATCCCTGAAGAACATAGATGCAAAAATTCTCAATATAATTTTGGCAAATCGCATACGAAAACATATTAAAAAATAGTGCATCATGATCAAATGGGGTTCATTCCATGGATGCAAGGTTGGTTCAACATACAGAAATCAATAAATGTAATCCATCACATCAATAGACTGAAAGATAAGAATCATATGATTATATCAATTGATGCAGAGAAAACATTTGACAAAATATAGCACCCTTTCACATTCAAAACACTATAAAAACTAGGGATAGTAGGAACATACCACAACAGTGTAAAAGCAATCTGTGCTAATCCCAAGGCCAACATCATCCTAAATTTAGAATAATTGGAAGCATTCCCACTAAAAACTGGAACAAGACAGGGATGCCCTTCTATTTAACACAGTCCATGAAACTGTAGCCACAGCAACTAGACAGATGAAAGAAATTAAAGGGATACAAATAGGAAAAGAACTCAAACTATAATTATTTGCCAAAGACATGATTCTGTACTTAGAAAATATAAACATTTCCATCAGAAAACTACTAGAAATATTAAATGAATTCAGCAAATAGCAGGATATAAATTCAATACCCATAAAATCAAATGCATTTCCATAGATCAATGATGAATCCTCTGAATGAGAAATTAAGAAAACTACCCTATTCACAATAGCCTCAAAAAAAAAAAAAAAGATACTTGGGAATCAATCTAACAAGAGAGGTGGAAGACCTCTAAAATGAAAACTACAGGACACTAAAGAAAGAAACTGAATAAGACCTTAGAAGATGGAAAGAACTCCCATGCTCTTGGATAGGCAGAATCAATGTTGTCAAAATGACCATACTACCCAAAGTACTATACAGATTCAATGTGATTTCAATTAAAATCCCAATGTCATTCCTTATAGAAATAGAAAAAGCAGTCATGAAATTCATTTGGAAAAATAAGAGACCTAGAATAAACAAAGCAATCTTTAGCAAGAAGAGTTAAGCAGGAGGCATCGTAATACCAGACCTTAAACTATACTACAAAGGTATAGTAACAAAAAATGACAATGTATTTGCACCAAAACAGACATATAGACCAATGGTACAAAATAGAAGACACAGAGACAAATCCACATGAATACATTACCTTATACTAGGCAAAGGACCCCAAAACACACATTGGAGAAAAGAGAGCATCTTCAAGAAATGTGTGCTGGGAAACCAAAAATCCATATGCTACAAAATGAAACTAAACCTCTATCTCTCACCATGCACAAAACTCAACTCAAAGTGGATCAAGGACCTAGGAATTAGACCAGAGACCCTATGCCTAATAGAAGAAAAAGTAGGCCAAAATCATCATCATGTCAGATTAGGCCCCAACTTCCTTAACAAGACTCCTAAAGAGCAAGCAATAAAATCAAGAATCAATAAATGGGATGTATTCAAACTAAAATGTTTCTTCTTGGCAAAAGAAATACTCCATGAGGTGAAGAGAGAACCTACATTTTGGGAACAAATTTTTGCCACGCGCATGTCAGATAGAGCACTAATCTCCAGGATTTATAAAGAACACAAAAAACTTACCACCAAAAACAAACAACCCAATCAATAAATGGGCTAATGAACTGAATATACACTTCTCAGAAGATATACAATCAATCAACAAATATATGAAAAAATGTTCCACTTCTCTAGTAATTAGAGAAATGCAAATCAAAACTACTGTAAGATTTCATCTCACTCCAGTCAGAATGGCAGTTACCAAGAAAGAAGCTACAATAATTGTTGGTGAGTATGTGGGGGTGGGGTGGGAAGGCACACTCATACATTGTTGGTTGGACTGAAAATTGGTGCAACCAATCTGGAAAGTAGTATGGAGATTACTTAGAAAACTTGGGATGGAACCACCATTTGACCCAGCTATCCTACTCCTCAGTCTATACCCTAAAGACTTAAAATTAGCAGTCTGCAGTAACAGAGCCATATCAATGTTTAAAGCAGCACAATCCACAATTGCTAAACTGTGGAACCAAACTAGATGTCCTTCAACAGAAGAATGGACAGAGAAACTGTGGTACATATGCACAATGGAATATTACTCATAATTAAAACAGAATAAAATTATGACATTTGCAGATAAATGAATGGAATTGGAGAGTATTATATGGAGAAGTAAACCAATCCCAAAACACCAAAGGCTGAATGTTCTCTCTGATAAGTGGATGTTGACCCATAATTGGGGCTAGGGGAGGCTAATGGAGGAATGTAGGTGTTCTCACCGTGGAAACAGACAGGGAACCGTTCCCTTGTGAGCAAATACTGAGCATGAAACTGGTGTCGTGATTCCCAGAATTGGAAGGGCCAGCCTCTTCCCTCTGAGGCTATTAAGATAACTATGCTGGTGCACTACATGGTTTCCATAGTAAGTCCTTGGGTGTGAGAGGTTCTGTGTTTGCATTAATCTGGACCTTATCTCAGTTACCTAGCACTCAAGGTTAAAAGAATACTGGTTAGAGTGTAGTCATTGGTAGCAGTTAATATGTAACCTTTTTGGGGTTAATGAAAATGATATCAATGCCCTTCAATAGACGAATGGATAAAAAATGTGGCATTTATACACAATGGAGTATTACTCTGCATTAAAAAATGACAAAATCATAGAATTTGAAGGGAAATGGATGGCATTAGAGCAGATTATGCTAAGTGAAGCTAGCCAATACCTAAAAAACAAATGCCAAATGTCTTCTTTGATATAAGGAGAGTAACTAAGAACAGAGTAGGGAAGAAGAACATGAGAAGAAGATTAACATTAAACAGGGATGAGAGGTGGGAGGGAAAGGGAGAGAGAAGGGAAATTGCATGGAAATGGAAGAAGACCCTCAGGGTTATACAAAATTACATACAAGAGGATGTGAGGGGAAAGGGAAAAAAAAACAAGGGGGAGAAATGAATTACAGTAGATGGGGTAGAGAGAGAAGAGGGGAGGGGAGGGGAGAGGGGAGGGGGGATAGTAGAGGATAGGAAAGGCAGCAGAATACAACAGACACTAGTATGGCAATATGTAAATCAGTGGATGTGTAACTGATGTGATTCTGCAATCTGTATATGGGGTAAAAATGGGAGTTCATAACCCACTTGAATCAAATGTATGAAATATGATATGTCAAGAACTATGTAATGTTTTGAACAACTAATAATAAAAATTAAAAAAAAAACAAATAGTAGTTTTTAGATTTTACTTGTAAAAGCAACTTCTTTTAACTTAACAAATTTAAAGTCTATTTTACTCTTTCTTTAGAGTATCAAAGATCAGAATGCAAGTAGTATATGATATTTTTCTGCAGATATCAAAAAATAAATAAGTCAGTTAATGAAGCACCATGGTGAACCAAGGAGGGTTTCTGCCTTTGTAGCTGCTAGCACAGAGCCCGGCATGTACGTATTAGAAAGTGTCTCATTTTTCTCCTTGATTTGATTTATCTAAGTATGACTCTATGATTCTTTTTTTTAAATTTTTATTGTTGGTTGTTCAAAACATTACATAGTTCTTGACATATCATATTTCATACATTTGATTCAAGTGGGTTATGAACTCCCATTTTTACCCTCATATACAGATTGCAGAATCACATCAGTTACACATCCACTGATTTACATATTGCCATACTAGTGTCTGTTGTATTCTGCTGCCTTTCCTATCCTCTACTATCCCCCCTCCCCTCTCCTCCCCTCCCCTCTTCTCTCTCTACCCCATCTACTGTAATTCATTTCTCCCCCTTGTTTTTTTTTTCCTTTTTTTCCCTTTCCCCTCACAACCTCTTATATGTAATTTTGTATAACCTTGAGGGTCTACTTCCATTTCCATGCAATTTCCCTTCTCTCTCCCTTTCCCTCCCACCTCTCATCTCTGTTTAATATTAATCTTCTTCTCATGCTCTTCGTCCCTACTCTGTTCTTAGTTACTCTCCTTATATCAAAGAAGACATTTGGCATTTGTTTTTTAGGAATTGGCTAGCTTCACTTAGCATAATCTGCTCTAATGCCATCCATTTCCCTGCAAATTCCATGATTTGTCATTTTTTAATGCAGAGTAATACTCCATTGTGTATAAATGCCACATTTTTTTTATCCATTTGTCTATTGAAGGGCATCTAGGTTGGTTCCACAGTCTTGGTATTGTGAATTGTGCTGCTATGAACATCGATGTAGCAGTGTCCCTGTAGTATGCTCTTTTTAGGTCTTTAGGGAATAGACCAAGAAGGGGAATAGCCTATGATTCTTTTTATTCACTCCAGTTCACCTTCTGATTTATTTTTCATTTCTTCTAAAATAGAACGGTCCCCATTATCTTCACAGTCATTAAAAAAATCTATGAGTTTGATTAAATCGGCAATTAAGACAACTTCTGTCTGCATACTTTATTGTTGATCATCAAATGTAAATAAAAGGCTACAACTTTTCAGGGCAGGAGGAGGCTGAGATGTGCTGGATTCTTCTTGCCAACCAGGAAAAAAAAATCCAACACTTTAGCTTAGGACCCAAGGTTATTTTACTCTTCAGCTGCAGCCTAGTTTTCCAGCCTATGGAAATAGATCTCTATTGCACCACCAACAGATCTCTGCTGCAGTGAACTCTGTTCCCCTATGACACTGGTATCTTAAGATTTGCATGTCTATGCACATACTGTTTGTTCCATTCCTTCCTTGACATACTGCAATCATCCCCTCAGATGGGGTCAGTCTTCTAGCTACCATGTGCATATGGCATCTGCTGTCTAGAATGATCCTCTTCCATCCTCCCCACTGAGCTAACTCCTCCTTGGCTTGGAAGACTCAAAACAAACACCTCTTCCAAGCCTTCCTGGCCAACCACTCCTCCTCTTCTACTCTCAGAATGAGTCTCTTCTGAGAGCCACAGCAACTTAGGCATGTTCCTGTCAAACAGCATTGCACTCTGCTTTACTCTCTTTATTTAACTTCCTCCCCCATGGAAATTCTGAGATATTTGAGAAATAAGACTTTATCTTTTGATCTCAGAGACAGTACCTAGTACAGTGTCAGAGAGGACAGACAACGGGAGATAAAAGGTGTCAGTAACTACTTGAGGTACTACAAATGCAAAAATAATGCTAAATAATGTCCTGGACATTGAGGAATTCCACAAACTTGGAAAAAGGACACATGTGCTGGTAGCTGTAGAGTGATATGTACAGGCTATGATAGTTTATCATGGACTGGATGCTTGTGTCTCTCTCATATCTGAATTCAGATGTTGAAAGCCTAACCCTCCATGTGACAGTATTAGGGGGGGCCTTGGGGAAGCAATTGGGTTTAGATGATGTCTGAATGAAGGTGGAACACCATGATGGGATTAGTGTTCTCATAAGAAGAGGAAGAAACTAGAACTGTTGCTGTCTATCAAGTGAGGATATAAGCAAGAAGGCCGCCATCTGCAAACCAGGAAGCAGGCCCTCACCAGAGACCAGATCTGCCAGTATCTTGATCTTGGACTTTCAGCCTCCAGAACTGTAAGACACAAATATTTGTTGTTCACACCACCTGGCTTCTGGTATTTTGTCATGGCAGCCTAAGCTTACTAAGACAGTGGTTATGAAAAAACAATGAGCCCAAAGGGATTCAAAGAGCAAGAGTAACTCAAGAAGCTTTCAAGGATAAATGATTTGGGGCAGGTTTGAGGGAATGCAGTAGAGAGGTTTCCTGTCCCCTCAGTGTTCACAGCAAATGTGCCACATTTTCCAAGGCAAGAGAGGTAATCAAGGGAGTGTCTTTGTAAAATTAGCCCAGGCAGGCTGAAGACTTCATGTCTTATTAAGAGTAATTATTCAAATTGAATTTAATTATTCAATTAAAAAGTGGTATGCATGCAAATAGATTAGCAAGAGGGACTGAGGTGAAATGCCAAAACAGCTCCAGGATGACTTTTTAATTTAAAGAATCAAGGGTTCCACAGATATTTTTATAAGAATCATGACATGGGTCAGATTAAAAACACTGGGGACAAAGTACAACAGTTTTCTGAGAAAAATACAACATTGTGAAATTGGTATCACCTTGAAGAGGAGTATAGGGTGGAAAGAGGAGGAGAGCAAGGGATTGTGGGGCTGGTTCCTAGTAACCCTTTTTTTGATTGGTGAAGGCATTATGGATTCAACATCTGTGTGTCCCCCAAAGCACATGTGTTGAAATTTTAATTCCCAATATGATGGCATCAGGAGGTGGGTCCTTCAGGAGTTAAGTAAGCCACGAAGTCAGAACCTCCATGAACAGAAGAAGTATCCCTATGAAAGGGACCCCAGCGTCTCTTGTCCTCGTTCTCCAATATGTGGACATGGTGAGAGGTTGTCATCTGCAACCCAGAAGAGGGGCCTCACTAGTGGCCCTTGGAGATCTTCTGGATGGGATCCAGTAATCAGTATTTCTTAAATTGCCCAGGTGACTTCAGTACAAAAGAAGGCTAAAATGACTATTTTAGAGACCTATTTGTGAGTAGGCTTGCAGGAGTATGTGACTTCTCTGAAATCAGACATTTAAATGTTTTCATATTTCTACGTGTGTTTTTCAGTAGAGAACATCCATGGCTTTCCTTACATTCCCCAAAGCACCTACATTTAAAAACAGAATCAAACCTGAAAATCTCATCTCCAATGAGACAATGTACTAATAGGCTTACTTCTCTTTTTTCGTTGTTGTTGTAGATAGACACAATGCTTTTATTCACTCATTTTCATGTGGTGTTAAGAATTGAACACAGTGCTAGGCAAGCACTCTACCACTAAGCCACAACCCCGGCCTGGATCCTATTCCTCTTAAAGAACAATTTTTAGCAGCCTGTGTTATCCCATCCAGTCACAGCCCAGCATCATTACCATCTTTGTGCCTTGCTAGGAGGCAAAATGCAAACCTGCCCTTGCCTTAGTGGGTAGGAGCAGACTGCTATTTCTCCTTACTCCATCATTTCCCCCCTTGTAGTGTGTAACCCAGGCAGGTGCGGAAACCTGGTAAGAAGACCGACTCCTGGGCATGTCTCTCCCCTTCTTTGTGCCATGTTTACCTAGGCCCTGTGAAGTCAGGTATGGCTGTTGTGCCCCCAGGAATCCTCTCAAATTACACATGATGCTTTATCCATCTTTTTAAAAAAATTTGTTTTAATTAGTTACACATGACAGTATAATGATCTTGACATATCATACATTTGAATCAGATGGGGTATAATTTCTCATTTTTCTGAGTGTACAGGTTGCAGAATCACATTGATCATGCAGTCATGTATATACATACAGCAATAATAATGTCTATTTTATTCTGTTGTCCTTCCATTCCCCCCTTCCCCCATCCCATCATTTCTCTCTACCCAATCTAATGTGACACACTTCTTTTTTTTCTTTTTCCTCACATCATCATACATGTATTCTGTATAACTATGATGCTGGGCTGTGACTGGATGGGATAACACAGGCTGCTAAAAATTGTTCTTTAAGAGGAATAGGATCCAGGCCGGGGTTGTGGCTTAGTGGTAGAGTGCTTGCCTAGCACTGTGTTCAATTCTTAACACCACATGAAAATGAGTGAATAAAAGCATTGTGTCTATCTACAACAACAACGAAAAAAGAGAAGTAAGCCTATTAGTACATTGTCTCATTGGAGATGAGATTTTCAGGTTTGATTCTGTTTTTAAATGTAGGTGCTTTGGGGAATGTAAGGAAAGCCATGGATGTTCTCTACTGAAAAACACACGTAGAAATATGAAAACATTTAAATGTCTGATTTCAGAGAAGTCACATACTCCTGCAAGCCTACTCACAAATAGGTCTCTAAAATAGTCATTTTAGCCTTCTTTTGTACTGAAGTCACCTGGGCAATTTAAGAAATACTGATTACTGGATCCCATCCAGAAGATCTCCAAGGGCCACTAGAAAGTTTTATAATATTTTATGGGATGGCAAGAACCAATTGAAGGATTTTCTGAGAGGAAAGTACCTTTGTCCCTCTTTACATAGAACCAAGCACATATATCTTGTAGTAGTCAGCTTTTCATTGCTGTGACAAATATCTGAGGAAAACAACTTAGAGGAAGTAATATCTATTTGGGCTCATGGTTTCAGATATCTCAGTCCCTGGTCCAACAGCTCTAAGGCAAAAACATCATGGCGAAAGAGTATGTTAGAGGAGAACTGCTCAACTAATGGCTGCCAAGAAGCAAAGAGAGTAGAAGAGGCCAGGCACAAGATATAGTCCCCAGTGACCTGCTTCCTTCAACTAGGTCCCACATCCTACAGTTCCCAATAATACCTTCAAATTATTAATCCACTAATGGGGTCAGATCCTTCATGATCCAATCCCTTCCCTAAAGCCCACCTCTGAACATTGCTGCAGGGGCATCAAGCTTTCAACACATGACTCTTTGGGGAGTCTTCATATCCAAATGGTAATATGTCATATCCAAACCACAATATATCCCATCCTGAGGCTCTTTAAAAGATAAGAAATAATATCTTCATTCTCAATTAGAAATACTGTTTTTAATAAGAAAAGGATTGAAAGACCAAGGGGGCTAGCCCAGTGCTTGGCACTCAAAGTGGGCATGTTTGAATGTTTGCTGAATTTATATGCAGAGCACATGACAAGAGTATATATGGTGAGTGAGAAAGTTGGTAAGGCAGCAAGGGCTAAGGAAACAGTGTACTTGAACATGGAGAGAAAAACACTGTAGTATGGGTGGGAAGGCAAAAATACATCCTTCACATTGCAAGCCAGTGCCCATGGGGGTCCTGAAACATGGTATATACATCATAAATAGTGTTCAAATGCATGAGCCAGAGATATCTAGTTGCCCTTCCTACAACTTCTTTTTCCTACAGGTGACAATGTTTTTAAATTTTAGATTTTGAAGTATTTCAAACATAGAGAAATGAAGTAACACATCCATTTACACCCTGACCAAATTTGACCACGCTAAATGTTCTTTTCTACTCTTTTGAGTCTAATAGTAAGTGCCATTTCATGTCAAACAACCCCCAAAACTTGAACAATAAAACATGTCTTTGAGATGACTGTCACTCCTCAAAATTATTCATCCCAAATTGAAGGTAAAGTAAAGAAATAATTCTGAAAAAGTTCCACAGATTAGGAGATGAGCAAAATGAAACAATGAGATATATATGTATGTATGTATGTATGTATATATATATGACTAAAACAGCAGTGTGAGTATGTCTTCTTAAAGACTAGATTAATATCTACTATTCTATCATAGTGTGCTGTGGTTTATCCCTCTGAAACTCATGTTGGAGCTTGATTTCCAGATGGTAGAAACTTAACAATGACATATAAAAGTGAGGCCCACTGGGAGGTGATTAAGAGTAGATTAGATCATCAGAGTTGAGCCCTATGATCAGGTACAAGTAGCTTTATAAAAGAATAAAGAATGTTCTGTCTCTCTCCATCTGAGCCCTAGGCCACTCTAGTTCTCTGTGCAAGAAAATCATTAGGTCATTAGTTGTGGCCCCCTAGCCTTAGACAAAAAGTTGAGCCAAAATAACTTACTTACTTAGTTTATGGTATAGCATTATTAACAACAGAAAACTGGCTTAACACATAGGAAAATCCATACCCACATGTGAGAAGTCAGGAGGTCTGGGACTGTGCTTTCTGTAGGTCAGTAAGTGCTCATGAAAACAAAAATCCTGTCAGTCTGAGTTTTTAATTGGCTGACTCCTCAAGCCCCTTACCAGTCTACTTGTTTCACCTTGAGACTCCCTGACAGCTATGGGGCCATGTGAAAATTTTAGCAGATCCAAGACCCTGAGCCCATCAGCCTGCGGACTTCCTCAGCTGAGAGGATGTGTGTTAACAGGAAATTCTGTCTTTCCAAAGGAAAGTTGACTGAACTGCTTCTAAACTTCTTGCCCAAGCTGAAGATGAGGCAAACATTTAATTATCAAAAGTGAAGGAAATGAGTGTAATAAGAAAACAGGACCCAGAAGTAAGAAATCAATTCTAAAAATCAGTCGTTGGAGATTTTGATTCATTTAAATTTCCCGTGAGAATCCATTCAGTCTTTTCTTCTGCCCATTCTGTGTTCCCCCAAATAATTCCTCCTCCTAGAAACCAATTTAGAGAGCACCACCTACTTACGCCATTTGGAACTATTACACTGTCACTGAAACAAATTAACACAATGGTTCCAAAACCATTAGAGGTCACCAAAGTTTGTGGAAAGGTGAGAATAAATTTATAAAAAGGATGGACTGCCAAAGTTTATGTGGCTGTTTTGAAGGACTTCCCATTTGCTTCTTGGCTGAAGTTTCCATTTTGAAGCTGTGCTTTAAAAAGGAAGACAGATAACATCTGCCTGCCGACGGAGCCAAGGAAATAATATATGGGAGTTGATGTCAAGTTGAAAAGTGACGGTAATGATATTAGGCAATGTGGATTTATAGTCCATTCACAGTGACACATTTGTTTCTGATTTAAGTTAATTAAGACCATTTTATTTCTTTCTGCTACCACATTCAACCTTTATAAGAAGAAAAAGCAAATAAATATACTTTCTTGGAGAGATTCCAGATTTCAGTAGTTTCATGTCAATGCAGAAGAAAAAGGCTGGGTGCAGCCCTGTCCCCGGGATTGCATCTATCAGCTATTGTACTTACTGCAGTTACTTAGATTGCTGTCTGGGTCACACAGAGAGCTTCCACCACATGAGTCAAGGCAGGAACTGTAGAGACATCTTTGGTCTCCTTCTTGACATGGAGTCTGACCTGTGAAGGAAAGAAAGACACCGTGGCTTTCACTGACTCTGCATTCCTCACCCTAGGATCTGAAGGGTCAAGAATGCCTGGTGGAGCCGAGGAACGACACAACTTTAATTTCCTTCCAATTTCTCCCTAAAAATATCCAACACATGTGAAACAGGTACTATCTGAACTAATTTTCCTGGCAACTAAGTATAATAATCTATTCCAAGAAGATTCTGCAGGAATGAAGAAATAAGAAAAAAAAACACAACAGGTGGTTGTTACTTTTAATGGAAAAAAATAGAGTTTTATTTTTACATGGGTGTCTATACTTTAAAATAAAATTCAAGTGAGTTGAGGGACAGAAAGCAATATGAAGATCTTGAAATTCTGAATATCCAGTGACATTACTTGTAAAGCTCATTTACTCCCAATTCTGGTCTCCCCTCTAAGGAAAATTCCCTAGTGTTAGTTGAGAACCCACACCTGTACAATGAGAGTGCTCTATCATAGTAAGTCTCTTGCAGCTGTTATCCACATCATCACTATGGCCTTGAAGAGCACCCTCAGCCTAGTGAGATGACTTAGGTTTCTTGTTTCCAAATGAATGACAGCATTAATGTCAGCCTTTGCCCTAATGGCTTTTCCTTAAGGTATGTAGAAAGGAAACTGTTCTTCCCGTTGATTTCCTGGTCATTTGTAGATTAAGTGGATAAGGTAATAAATTACTGCCCTTTCACTTTCCATCTCTCCCTCATTATTATGGTCAATTACTTTTAGAAATGTCATGTGGAATCTGGAAAACACTGCAAGGCACTTTTCAGCATTGATAATGTTATGTGAGTATCTACAATCTTATCTCTAATTCTAAGACAATGTTTATTATACTGGAATCCTTTTCCTTGCCAGGCTCACTACTATGCAATGTTATATATTACTGCCATACAGAAAAGAGATGTCACTGTCTATTTTTTTTTTTAAGCTAGCAGGTTAAGTTTTTTCTTCCCCTCAAGGCAAGCTTAAACAATTTCCATGCACTTAAGCTCCTATTTTGGGACATTGCACATTCATTATTCCAGCAAATATTAAATGCTTACTCTGTGACAAGTGTATGTGACAAACTAGGTGCTGCATGTTGAAAGGTGAAGGAGCATGACAGCCTCTGTGAAGTAGCACCCACTCTAATAGGGACGCTGTCACAACCCAAGCTTCATGATGGCTATATGACCATTGCTTTACCAAAGATCTATATAAAGGGCAGCTGAAGCAGACAAGGGCACTAGGAGAAGCTTCCCAAAGGACTTTACCAGGTAGATGGGGCTATGCTGTGATAAGAGGGAAAGAGGGTTTTCCAAGCAGAAAAGCTACACATGTGCAGGATGAAGTCACTGGATCTTCAACCACTGTGGAGAATGAGGAAGAGTAGACAGGCAGGCAGAGCCAGAGCCTGGAGGGTTTTTAAGGCCTAACTCTTCAACAGGACCTTGTGAGTAGTGGGCGCTGTTTGCCTCCCACCCAACCCCACCATCTAGCAGAACAATTCTACAATCCATGATGACAGCTCTTATGCAGTCCAAGGCCCCCTCCATCCTCAGCTCTCTGATCACAGTCGCCTTCTCCCTGTACCCTACACATGCCTTGCTCCTTCCCACCTCAGGACTCTTAGCCCCCTAGTGCTGTGTGTCTGAAATGCTTTTCCAGTCCCTCTTCTCTTGGTCGATACCCAATGTTCTTCAGATCTGAGCTCCAGGATCTCGTCCCTGGGAGGCTTTGGCTGAGGGCTCCTGCCAGGACATGCACACCCCATTTTCCAGTGTAGGCCATGTCAAACTTTGCATTTAGACACTGACTTATATAACTATTTGTAGCATCTGTATGTCTCCCAGGAGTCTGTAATCTCCATCAGCAGTTTTGTTTGCCACTGAATTCCCAGTAGATGCACCCATATTGGCACCATGATAGCACACTTTTTTAAGTTGAATCATTTATAGTAAACAATATAAATGTACTAAAATGTGACTTTTTCTATACATTTTATGATGTGATTTTCTGACATTTCACACATGTAAGGAAATAATCTGCAAATCCTGCCTTTTTCATAGTGAAGCATCCAAAATTATTTTGGATCATTTAGAATCACATAGAGATGATTTAATTATATGTAAAGAACAATTTGATCCAAAGGTAAGATCTTGGTTGATATGCACACCATAACTCATGCCTAGTAAAGGATTTCTGTTTGAATTTTAAAACGGATAAAACAAAGTTCTCTTTATGTATTATTTTCAAGTAATAAATATGTGTTATCAAAGCTCACCTTTTAGGCCTTGGAATCTCCCTCACTAAAGCTATTCTAATAACCAATATTCTTTATGATTAAACTAGCTTATCTGTATATCTACAGTGTGCAGTCTCATTTGCTGATTATGAATATGCAAAGCCCAATAAATGCTGTAACCACACAATAAGGACCAACACTTACTCCATTCTCACTAAACATCAACCCTACAAAGTAGTTATCACTATTTGGAGTATGGAAACACAGAAACTGAGACACAGAAGGATGAAGTAACTAGCCCAAAGAACACCGGATAGTAAGTGGTAGAGCCAGGGCTTGAAGCCAGGGCTGCAGCAACCACATTCCTAACACCTAGGCTATTCTTGTATCCTATAAGCCAATGTGGTGATGGGTAAGCTTTGGGATATTCCTAAGAGCTTTGTCCTGAGAGGCTTGCATATGCAAGAACTTAAAACAAACAGTGTGGAATTTTCTTTTCTGACAGAAATGTTCACATTTAAAAACCAACTTATTTGATCTACTCTTTCTTTTCAAGTTTCACACATGGATATCACACTCTTTTTAAAGGGTGTTTGAGTTTATTGCTTGGTAATGTGAGATATTAGACTACCTCTCCTTAACGAGGTTATTTTAGGAAGCTGTTCCATTTAATTTCAGGAGCTAGTTTTTTTTTTTTTCTAATTGGAATCTAATCTCGTTTAATTGGATGCTCTACACTAAACCTTCTTCTTTATCATGGCTCTCCCTATGAACAGCTAGCTGAATCTGACCATGTTGTTTCACCCCGTCCCTTCCCCCTGAGAAATGACTTTCAGCTTCTGTCACTCTAACACAGAAAGGTTTCCTGACTGCCCAGGGCAATGGGGATCCCTGAGGCAATATGAAAGATTTATGTGGAAATCCTTCTTAAACACTAAGTTAACTTTCAGATATTTTACTCCCTTCCCAAGGAAAAGTCCACCAATGAATAAATGTCCCAGGGGCCTGGGACACACTCACTGTCACCACAGTTCTCCTCATCACTCCCATCCTTGCAGTCCTCGTCTCCATCGCACTGGAAAGAGCTGGGGATACACTGTCCATTCCTGCACTCCACCAGGCCCTGGCTATGACAGGCTAGGAAAGACCAGAACAGCACTCACCTTATTCATTCATTCTTCAATCTGCAGATCACAGGCATGATTCCTACCTATCAGGCATCACCAAGAAACGAAGTATTCTATGTATGGATCAATCAACGGCTTGTTAAATGCCAAGATTTTTTTTTTTTTAGAATGCACAGTTTTCTTTCTAGAATTTTGCCTTCTTCTCTAAAGAGCGCTTGCTAAAAATTCACTTTTTCTTGGGAAGTGTGGGGTTGTTTTCAGTAATGGTAGTGGTGATACTACCAATAATATGAGATATGTGAAGGACCTCTCAATATAGTTTATTTCCACACTTGTTGATGACATCTGATATTTGAAGGGAAGATCCAGTAGCCATTAGCCTTGTGATTCCTGTAGTTTTTCTAATGTCAATGCCTACCATCTATTAGGGCAACAGAAACCCATGAACCTTGGGTTGTGTCCTTGCTGTCCCCAGATCATCTGCATACAGCCCACTCTGCTCCACTGGATCACTGAGGAGGGGGCTCAGTTGACACTTCACTTCGAATTCAATTCAGGGCAGGGAAAAGCTGCACAATTTTGTTCATGAAACATTTTACAAAATATTCTTATGCCCAAATTAAAACTGTTATTCAAATTTATGTTTTTGCCTCACGTTATAAGCCAGTTAAATATTGAATTTCATATATGGTATCCCTAGATTCCTTACTCACAGATTCAACCAATCACAGATTAAAAACACTCAGGGAAAAAAAGTTGTCCTGTACCGAACATGTAGAGACTTTTTGTCTTGTACTTATTCCTTAAACAAAATCTATATAGTATAACAACTATTTGCATAGCATTTACATTATATTGGGTATTATAAGTAATCTAGTGATTATTCAAAGTATATAGGAGGATACACATAGGTTACATGCAAATGTTGAAGCATTTATATAAGGGGTTTAAACATCCACAAATTTTGGCACCCATCCAGGGTCCTAGAGTCAATGCCCCACAGATATCAAGGGGCAGCTGTATATCAATTCTTCCTACTTTTATTAGAAAGCAAAAGATGAAAAATATCTTAAAACTAGTTAGAATATGCATGAATTACATTACATTGACTCAGGTCAACTGTGCTCTCTTTAATATACAATTACTATAATTCAATCATTTTTATTTTTGCCTGCTAGGGATAGTATATTTTCTGGGAGGTGGGAAAAACTTGTTGTTCCTGGTTTAGTAGTGTAAGAGCTACCTGAAATTTTCATTCACCCAGAAACACAATAGGCTGTAAAACGATCATTACAGTCATGCAATTTCTATGTCTATATAAACATAACAGACTCTCTTCTTTCTAGCAGTTCTTCCCGTGTTCTCCCATAAATGGCCCCTAAAACATGTTTGGAGGCTTCTATGGGGAAGTTTCATATAAACAGTGAAACTGTTTATATGTTGTTTGCAGAAACAAGAACCACTGGTCTCTGGGAAGAGCATTACCTTTGGCAAAGCTACAGATACATAGAGAAGACCAGAGCAATGAGAAAGAAAACAGACGCCTGCTTGGCAGATGAGTCACATTAAGTTTGGGAGAGAGGTGTGAAGTCACACACTATAATGCTATTGCCATCACACTCCTTGATTGCTACCTCTATAGGTAAGAAGCAAAGAATAAGAATGTTTCCCCTGGAATGGTGTATAGAGAGTGAACCTTGAGTATAGTCCTCAACCTTGAAAACCCACTGAACAAGAAGAAGTGGAAAGTAAGCAAAATGAGAATCCTCAGAGTACTCACAGCAATTGACCTCGTCGGATTTGTCCACACAGTCATGGTCACCATCACACACCCACTCAGCCACAATGCAGCGCCCATCCCCACAGCGATGCTCCTTTGTAGGATTGCAATCTGGAGGAAAGGAAGATGCATGGAGACAGAAATAGCATGAAAAACGTTTAGAATTGTGTGGCTCACAGTTCCAATGTAAGAGAATCTATTCCCACTGCCCCAATACCTCAGAAATATTTCTAGGATGAGCCTGACACAATTAAAATAGTACCTCCCACCAACCATGAGCCCTACTGCACACATCACCATGGGGGAGATGTGCCTGCTTCTCAGATGAATTACACTACTCTGCCCCACTTTGCCAGGGCCCTGATTCTGTTCTTATTGTTGTCCTCTTTTGTTTTCTTTCCTTATGGACAATTTGTGAATTTTATACTGACTCAAATAAACCACACTCTGATTTGTACTTCATGATGCAGAGAGCTGACTGGATGTATGTGTGACTGTGTCTCTTGTCTCTAAGAATTGTAATTTACCTCCCTGGCAAATTGGTAAGGCAAGTATCTCCTTATGTCATCTCTCCTGAAGCTCAGCTTAGGTTTCCTATACGGACTATCTTAATATACAACTCATATTTGAAAGAACTACTGAGTAAGCAATGCAAAATGTTATTGTTTTCATGATTCTTTTCAACTTGGATTTAAACTATATCCCAATCTACACATTCCTGGGGGGTGGCGGGGAGATCACTAAGTGATGTTTCCTCTCTCGAAGGGTAGAATCCATGGGCTGCCTTGCAATGTGACGTGTATAATCTAAATATAAGTTAAAAGATGTGTGTGGATTCACGAATAGCAGATTCAGTATGGGAAATTAGCCTGTGAATCTCCATGAATAGAGCCACTGTCATAGACTCCTGAGAGATCCCCGAGTCTTGATGGTTTGGAGCAGTGAAGGAAAGTATGTAGAAGACATAGCGCAGAGAAAAAAAGAAGCACACAAAAGGTGAAATGCTTGGTTAGGAACCAGAAAAGCCATCCAAGTCCAGTCCACTAGAGACAGGGAGCCAGGGCAGAGACCAATCTGAGGGAAGGTCATAATTACAGCCATTAGATGAAAACAACTGCCAGCTTCGGGGCACATACTTCATGATCTCCTATCTCCAGAAGCCTTATGATGAGTGGCAGGGGTTTTCTTTTTACACACTAACTACTCTGGCCCTTTCCACTAACCTATCCAGCCACCAAACTACATGAACTGCCCCATTCCCACATTTTTCCACTTATTTCATTGGAAAAAGGAGGGAATGGACTAGCTGATCTCTAAGGCCCCTTGAAACTAAAGATTCTATGATGTGTATAATGCAATTCTAAGTCATAAGAATGCATTCAGTCTCACCCTTTGTCTGAACTCTAATCAGACCCAGAAGACAATCCACATCACTCATGGGATTATTTGTACACATACATATATTTCAATTTGTGTGTGTGATGCCGGAAACCAAACCGGTTAGCAAGGCCTTGTGCATGCTAGGCAAGTGCTCACCCACTGAGCTACACTCACAGTCCCGTTTTTCAATATCTTATTAAATACAGTGAGGGGAGTAGTCAGACAATGTTCCCAGAAACTACCAACATTCCTAGCATGGAATCGTTTCTGACACCCATCACTCCAAGATATTCCTCTGATCATTGGTCCTTTTCCAATATTCCTTTCAACATTCTCTAACACTGAACAGTGGCTCACATCATTTTCTCATTGTCCATTCTCACCTCAGGTTGCCCTTTAGTTCAAAGTTCTTATTTTAGTCAACCAATAAAGTGGTACCTAAAAATTCTAAAGTACAAAGCTGAAAAGGTAAATAAGCAAGAGTAATTTTGCTGGTTTAAATTTATGAGATGGCATTTAGAATTGAACATGGCTCTTTAAAGGATAGGTTCTTTAAAAAATAAGAATATCAGCATTTGTGGTTGAAACAAATGTGTCATCCTAACCCTAGGAGTGGCCTCTACTCAAGGAGTAGCGATTGGGAATCAAATACAGGAGGCATCTTTGGTCACATCCAATAATTTGCAATCTGTCTATAAAGTTTTGCTCAAGAGCTCAGGATCCAAACATAAGACACTGGCTCTAATCAGAGGAAAAACAGAACACAGAGGAAAACACATTAGCATTTTAACAACTTTTACCCATCTTTCTACCCCATTCATTAACATTTCCTTAGCATGATTATTTATATAAAAAGTATTACATTTATACACATGATTGATTGAACAAAACTCTTCCTTCTAGGAATTACAAGAAACCAAACATTTTATAATTTAACTTGCTAATCATATTAACAAAGAGTGAGCTACAGGTTCTTGGTTATAAACATCTGTGATTTGCAATTAAAACCTTTAGGGAAACAATGCTACTTACCACAGTTTTGCTCATCGCTCAGATCCCCACAGTCATCATATCCATCACACACGAGGCTATAATTAAGGCATTTGCCTGTGTGACAGCGAAACAGATCCTCACTGCAGTCTGCAAATAACAGAAACTACCAATGTGTTACCAGGGATATGCAGATGTTATAATAGAACTTTATTTAACAAAAGTCCATCATGGTAGGAGAACAATGATGACAACCTGGTCCACACCTATTGCTTTACAGGTGAGGAAATGATGGCACAGAGAGACCCAATGACTTGCTCAAGATTACTGAACAAGAGACTGTAGAACTGGACTAAAGACTTTCGGGGTCTTGAGCCGAGTACTTCTATCACCTTCTGAAGATGACTTCTGTGTTATGTTATTCCTTTAAAGAAGATGAGAAAGGTCATTCTCATTTCACCTTGGTTTCTAGTGAAATTCATGTTCATGCTCATACAAAATGAAGGATTTTAATAGGAGCAGGGGGAAGTAGTGCTTTCCTAAAAGTGTTTCGTTTACAGTAAAAGTCTAGGTCAGTCAATGGTAAGCATAAACATAATAGAAAAAAATAAGCCACTAGATTACAGAGTTGTTACTTCTTTTGCATAAACATTACTATTTAAGTTATCTGAATGTTGCATAACATCTGATCCTCAAATAAATAAGCACTGTCTTAAATAAGCAAGATGAGAATAAGTGATATGTAATCTTAAGAAGTTTGAAGTTTAATATTGAAATCAAGTACCTGCAGGGAAATAGTTTCTCAATTTTAATAGAAGATAAGGTCATCTATTTGATAGACCTGAACTCCTAACCTGGTTCGAACGTCTGTTAGTTGTGGGACTTTTAGTGTGTTAGTTTGAAGTTAGGAAAATTTCAGCCACTTTACAGGTTTGGGAGAACATTTTAGTAAAATAATATATGTAAGGTGCCAATACTATTCAATGGGAAAAGAATGTTCTTTTTAATATATTATACTAGGACAATTAGAAACCAAATGTGCAAACATATAAACAAAAGCACTGATCTTCACCTCAAACCATACACTAAAACTAACTCAAAACAGATCATAGGCTTAAAAGTAAGAGTGAAAATCATGAAGCTTCTGGAATAAAACAGGGGAAATTTTTTTTTAACTTTGGATTAGGCAAAAAATTTTAGATGTGACACCCAAGCGCAACAATTTAAAAAAAAATACCATTAAGAAAATGAGAAAACAAACCACATACTAGAAAAACACCCACAAATCACCTATGTGATAAAGAACTTATATACAGATAGAATAGTAACACCCACTAAAAAGACAAAAAGCAACCCATTACAAGTGGGTAAAAGACTAGAAAAGAAAGACTTTGTGAAAGACATACAAATGGAAAAATTTTCTCCACATTTTTAGTCATTAAAGAAAGGTAAACTTAAACCACATCTAATGTGTAGATACCACTACATATTCTCTCACATGGCTCCAGTCAAAAAGGTAGATAATACCAAGACACTGGCAAGGATTTTGAGAAACTGAAACTCTCATGCTTTGCTAGTGGGAGAAAAAATAATAATAATACCACTTCAGAAAACAGTCTGACAGCTTACCCACATCTAATTCATGAATTCTACCCTTAGGAGTCTATCCAGGAGAAATTAAAACATATCCACACAAAGACGTGTATATGAGTGTTTATAGCAACATTATTCAAAATAGCCCCCAAGTGGAAAAAAATCCAAATGCTCACAAACAGATGAATGAACCATAAATATAATATGCTCATACAGTGGAATCTATCCAGAGATCAAAAGAATCAAACCACTGTTCCATGTGACAGTTATTAATGAAACTCAAAATGTTTAAGTGAAAGAAACCAGACTACATGTTATATGATCCACTTATGAAATTTCAGAAAAAAAACAAATTTACGGAGACAGAATTTAAAGCAGTGGTTCCCAGTGTCTGGAGGGAGAATGACTGCAGATGTGTGGGAGGGAAGTTTAGAGGGAAAGGGGAAAGTTCTAGGGCTCCATTGTGGTGATGGCTGCACAACTCTTATCAATTTACTAAAAGTCAATAGGTGAAATTTATGGTATATAAATTATACCTCAAAAAGCCTGTAAAATGTTCTACATTAATAGGGGTAAAGAAGCCCACGTTTATAACTAACTAGGTTTCTTTTTTCCTCTGAGGAATTCAAAATGATTTTATTTCTTTTTTTAAGATTTTATTGGTAAATTATAATTATATGGAATAGTGGACTTCATTGTCACAGACACATAACATAATTTGGTCAATGTCATTTAAATATATTCTCTTTTCCCTTATTTAAAATAAGTGCAAAAATAGGTTGTATACAGCTGGAGAAGAATTGGGGAAGATGGGCAGAATTTCAGTGGTGGGACAGGAATGAGAATTTTATCATGTGTCAAGTACAGGGAACAGCAAAAATAAATGAAAAAAAAAAAGATGAGAATGGGAGCTATATTTGAAGATCACTCTACTCCACTGTTCAGTCTACTGAATTCCAGCTGCTGTTTGTCCTCCTGTATCTCATACAACTGGTGGTAGGCACCTCTTTACTATAAACATCCCAACTGGATGACAATTTATTTTCAAAAGTCTTTGGCTCCCATCATTTAGCTTCCAAGTTCTAGCATTCTGTAGCACCACGGGTGATTACAGTTTACAACAACCTATTATATATTTTATAAAGTAGTACAAGAGAGGAGTTTGAAGGCTCTAAGAACAAAGAAATGATAAGATGAAAATGATAATTCCTTGATTTGATCATTATATATTGGATGCATGTATTTACTGAATTATCACACTGCACCCCATAAATATGTTAAATTAAGTCAGAGGCAGGAAAGCCTTTGACATTGATCAATTAAACTATTAACTACATCAAAATGTTACATTTATATATGCATGAATCATAAATATCTATTTCAGAAAAAAAGCATTCTAAAAAGAACAATTCAAAAAAATTTAGAATCACATCATTTTAGAAAGGAAAGGGTTTTAGAGATCATCTGTGCAGCATCTTCAGTGAGATGAGTGTATGTACACAGAAAAAAATGCACATATGTTCACAATTACACACATACAGAATTTTTATAAGTACTTTTTACTTTATTACTTCTCCCAGCCTGAAGATTTTTCAAATTAAGATAGCCACATTAAGATAAAATACAAGAACCAAGAGGTCCTAGCTATGGCCTTGACTGTACTAATTCCTCCCCTCAACAGAGGGCGCGATCTCCACACCCCGCAACCCACTGCTGAATGAGATGCCTGACAGCTGAGTCCAGAAAGGTTAAGACATTGGTTTTCATCTTCACTGGGCAAATTTGAGGAATTTGTGAATCGAGATATACCCATTACCATGCAAAGTTTTAAAAGGTCTTTTAGATTTTTTGTTCTATTTTAATCTAAATTACTCTTGTTGGAAGTATTGAATCAATGTTAGTATTAATGATAACCAGAAAAATAAGGTATCCCAACTTGATTATAGGTGCAAAAATACATGCACCCTCCAGAGTTGTGAGGGGTGGAATGGCATATTTAACCATATGAGTTAAATTTCTATTTAAGCAGTGCACCTCATGTGTTTTGATGATAGGAATACTGGGGAATCAAATACTCCTTTCAGAATCTGATTAACAAGAGAACACAACAAACATTTTCAAAGGTTTATATGTGCTCTTTGAGGTCCATTCTGCACCCCTGCTAATTCATTCTAACACACCTCGTTGGAGGTATGTTTAAAACTAGTGCTGTTTTATTAAATTACTTTATAAATGGGGAGGAAACAGGCATTTTTTTTAATCCTCATTATTCACACAGGTGCAAATTGAACTTTCCACTGTTATGACTTCCTTGGTGAGGAGCCATTTTCAGAAATTAGACACAAAATTAGTTGGATTTGGAAAACAACTTGTTACTTCCCTAAGGTCTGTGTGATTAGTAAACATTCAAAACCTTCACCGGAGGCAATGCACAGCCAGAAATACACAGCAAATAACAAAGATCACAGTGCCTCCTTTTATTGGGATCAATGTTTATTTGAACTGAAAAGAGATGTTGTCAGCACAACTTGAGGCCAACAAATCAAAATTTTCAAAAGGTGCTTGCTGCGCCGAATTTCTTGCTCAATATGAGCATAATTTTCTGTGACCTAAGGTTTTTCTACATACAGCTCCTTTTTTGTTAAGGAGATCTTGATGCAAAACATTTCTTCTGAAGTTCTTGTGTGTTGATATTTATTTCAGTTTGGAAACTCATGTGAACTTTTGTCCCTCAAAATTATCATTAAAAACTAAGCAACAAGAAGGCTTTTAAACAAGTGCTTCATTGAATTGGCTCAGTCTCTGTAACTCCATAAACAAATATGTTGCCTCAACTCAAGAACTATGGAGGCTCAATTTCCACCCACAGAATGTTAAAAACAGATGGGACCAAAAAAAAAAATCCATTTCATCCAACCCTGTCGCTATGAGATGGCCAGAGAGGTCCAATGGTTTGCCTACCATTACCTAGCCCATTAACATCAGAGCTGTGAGAGAGTCTGGAAGAGAGCTGTTCAACTGCATTTCTTGCTGATATTTGGGACTGGGTAAATTCTTCATTGGGTTGGGAATGGCTACCCTGGACACTGTAGGATTTTTAGTAGCACTCTTGGCCTTTAGCCACTGAATACCAGTAATATCTTTCCTCATCCTTGTAGTTGTCAAAAATGTCTCCATCCATTGCAAAATGTTACCTAGAGGGTTGAGAACCACTGTTATGGAATACACAGACATCACCTAAGGGCAAGGCCTGGCTTTAGTATCACCATTTCCATCAGCTGCTCTACAAAACCAGCTCCTGGTGATCTCCCCACCCCTTTTCTGCTCATAATACTTAGTGCTACTACATTTTTGTTTGCATCAATCTTGTTTGACTTTGTGTCATTGCTTGTATTGTTGTTTTAAAATACCAGATTTAGTAGTTCCTATGTTTACATATTATTTTTCTGATTAGACTAAAATTCTCACGAAGAAAGAAACTGTATCTTAGCATGTTTAGTTATTGGGTTATCTAGAACATGCTTCCCACATAGTTGGAATTCAAGAATATTCAATAGTTAGATTGACTTCGTATAATCAGGTCACCACTACACAAAAGTGGATTTTGCAAACAGTAGAAGCTTCCTCTCTTATTTTAGAATGAGATCTTTTGGTTATTTTTATAGAAATCTTTTTAGCATTTACTTGCATCCCATTTAGTAAAAAGATCATAGTAGCTATACTCATTTTTGATGACCTGGAAATATCACTTGGAATATCATTTTTTATTTTGTGCTATTTTGTGCCTCTTTTCTAAAATATCTTCATGTGGTGCTGCTTTTAAAATTGTTGTGCATATTTTAGTGCTTATGTCTTGCCTACCACATATCTCCTGAACCTTTAACAACAGTTCCATGACTTCCAGTGGTCATCCTCTGCACCCTAGAAATGAGAGGTGCTGGGTGGAGGTGGCAGAGAGAATAAGATGACACTAGCATCAACAGTGATAATCACAACCATAAATCCTAATATTCTTTGAGAGTTACTGCATGTTATTGCTCTACATGCTTTATGTGCTCTGGATTATAATATCTTTAATGCTAAATAGTTTTGTCCCCACTTCATTGATGAAATTGAGGCACAAAGAGGTTGAGCATCTGGCCCCAAGCTCTGTGATGCAGGAAATGGTAAAGATAAAAATGTAGGCAACCTGTCTCAAAAACTTAAAGTATTAGCCACCATACTGCAGCACACTCATTATAATTAGGTAACCACTGTCTTCAAAAATAAATCCACCAATTTTACCCGAAACTCAGAACAAATGATTTACAAAAGTATTTGATAGTGGTTTTATATGGTATAAGATATTTTGTAGCAGCTGTATTTTCCCCTCTGGCAAACATTTTCTTTGAGGCTTTAAAAATCTCTATACATTCATTTACTATCTGATCATAGAATCAAAAGAATATATGGAATATATAGATACACTAGATATCTTCTAGTCCAGTGGTTTCAAATCTAGCTGTATGTTAGAGTTACTTAGGCAGCTTTGAAAATGTACTGCTGCCTAGGTATAGCTCCAGACCAACTGAATGAGAATCCCTGGATGCAGAGCTTCCTGGAGATGCTAACTTGCAGTCAGTCTTCATGCTAAGACAAGCCAGGGTTAGAGAAATAGCCTGCTTTAGGTTGCAGGACTTGAAATTTTTAGTTTTCTTAAGTTTCAAAAATCTTTCCCTTAAACCACTAAAGTTGTTCCAGGTGGTTGGAAATCTTTTCATTCAATAAATACTTAAGAAAACAACTGCCATACAAGACAAAATTAGTTAAGGGGAAAAATCAGTAACATCACAGATACTTGAAGTGCTGTCACAATACACAATTACTTCTCAAAGCATAATAGAATATCCAGAACAGTTATGCATTTTCTTGTCATATGAATGATCAGAATATAATCATTAACCAAATCTAAACTTTAATGACAAGGAAAAGTCCATAGTAGCATAACTGAAAGAAAACAGCATTAGATATGAAAATGTTCAGACAGGGTTGAAGTCTATACTTCAAATCCTGCCAAATTTATTCATCAACCTAAGCTCTGGCACTTCATTCATACAAGAAACAACAGATAATATCTCCAGTGCTGGTGATTAAATCAAATCACATGGGAAGTTGATTGGGTAATTCACAAATAAGTCCCTTCCCTTCCTTCCTTTGAATATGACTAAAAATAAATGAATAATTCCAACAAACTGTACAAGCTACCTAATTTGACCCATATTTCAGAAAAATAGACAAGTACTTACTAGAGACCATTATTGCATCTAATCCATATATGCATGATCTCTTCTGGCAATCCTCTGCCGGTTTACCTGCCAGAACCTTACAAACTAGAATTTTCTTCTATTTCTCACTGGGCATACTCAGCAAAACTTCCTTCTCCCTCTTGACCATCTGTGGGGCTGTGTTCATGCTCCAATTTTTATGCAAGCCCTCATTTAAACACACACTACTCTTTCCCTTCAAGGTGGTGATGACAGAAGCATGGTACCTTCCATGAACATTCCACACTTTGAATGTCAAACTTGGGCACAGATGTGGTTTTATATGGTACAAGGTATGCAGATTTTGTAGCAGTTATATTTTCCCCTGTGGCAAACATTTTCTTTGAGGCCTTAAAAAATCTATATACATTCATTTACTAAGCACCTGCTCTGTGTTATCAGGCACTTGTCAGATCTGATCATAGAATCAAAAGATTATATGGAATGTTAGCCGCAAAAGACACCAGATATTTTCTAGTCCAGTAGTTTCAAGGTCAGAGACAATTGCATGTGAAGCCTTCTATATCTGACCAAGGGTTTTTCTACAGAAATTTTCTGAAGGGATGCAGTTCCTCAATAAACCAAACCAGATGCTTTCTGAAGTATGTTCATAAGGAAAGTCCACACTTACTAGGACATTGCTAAATACCTTCCAGAATGGTAAAATCTTCCTGTCCTGTTGGTGGTTAGGATAAGTGACCCCTTCAAGTTCAATTTCAACGAGTACAGCAGAAAGCACTTATGTGCTCAAAATAACATGCTCAGAACCATGGAGAACAAAATGATGAAATAGCATTGGCCCACCCCAGGGAGTAGGGACACACATGGAATTTGAATAATGCTAAAACACAGGCCACCATGGAGATAAATAAGTGATTCCACCACAGTTCACATAAACTAGATGTAATTCAATTGAACTTTTTAGAATTCCCTACTATGGTTGTTTTGGTGGAATATTTCCCACTATATTTCCAGAAATATTCCCCAATATAAATATATATCCTATAAAATGTTTTTCCTATAAAATTATGTCATACTTTTTTCTGAAGAGAGAATTCCACATTGTAAAACAACAAATGTCTTACTGAAAACATTTCCTGAAATATGTGTGGCATAACTGGTGTTCCATGGAATGCTAGGTACTATGTAAAATAAACGAATGCATAAATAAAGGTGAGAGTTCATATGAGGAAAAAAATTTGAGGATATACCAGGTTAAGCAAAATTAATGTCGTTGTGCAAGATTTCTTATAATGTTTAATAGACAAACAAGTATTTTAAACTCTCCAAGAAATAGCCATGAGAGCTTTTTCCAAAACTTTTTTTCATCAAGCATGTTTCAAGACTCAGGTTCTATGGAACCTAATTTTGGGAATCACTGAGTTGAAATGTTACTATAATACACTGCCTGTCCAGAATTCTGACAAAGAACCATCTTAACCCTTCAGATAGAAGAGTTGGTCACTCAGCAATCAGACTAGAGGAATCTCTCAATCAAGGTCAGCCATCTGGAGCTCTTATAAAGCCTTGGTGATTCTCATGGGAAGTAAAAACACTCTTCCCATGCTAACTATGTCTGGTTATATACCCATTAAAAAGCAATTAGAACACAATTACACATAGGTCTGTTTTGAATACAGATCATGCAGTGTAATTCTCCAGGTTAGTTTCCCTTTTTCTGTCTGGTGCATAAGTACAAAATAACTTGAAATCTAAAGCTATATTGGACAAACCACCATGACGTCAATTCATTCAAAACAACTAATCAAGTCAATTTAGTAAACTGAGAATGTTTAATGTCTTTGACTATATCCAATTTAGAAGAAGCATCTAAAAAAGATGCTTTGAATCGTGTTTGTTTTAGTTTACAGGAAAAAAATCTTATAAAAATATTCTTTTAAAAAAATGTCATTGTCCATTATACTCATGAAAACTTAAAATCCAAAACAAAATTCCTTACTCAAACAAAATAAATGTAAAATCTTCTCCCAATTCTGGGAGACTTAATGCAAAAACTTTTCAGTCACTGATCTGTTCCAATGTAGTATCTAGCTATTGAGTTCTTCTCAATAAAACCATGCAAACACACTACTGTCACTCTGGGATAAGGTAAACATGTTAGTTCACTTCAGAAAGGCAAACCAAAACTGTCCATGAAACACTGAAAGGTCGGTAGTTGTCAGGATTTGACAATGGAATGGTTTGGGTTTCTAGGCTCCTGAATAGAATCCCTGTCCACCAGAACAGACCCAAACAGCAGGCCACGTACTGCAATGTGCCTCATCACTCCAGTCATCACAGTCATTGTAGCCATTACACTGTAGCTTCTGGGGGACACAGATCCCACTGGTGCACAGAAAGTTCTCACCTCCTCCGCAGAGCACTAAAAAGGGGGGAAGGGCAAAAAAAGCAATGTCAGAATAGGGTCTGTTTCCCCCCATTTAAGACAGAGAAATAAATAACAGAAAACCTTCCCTTGCTGTTCAACAGATTTGTTTCCAAATTCCCTCTGTTTCATTGTCACCAAGTTCTCTTTGGTATTTTGAAACATTAATTGTGAAATTATCTAGAAATAATTCCAAGAGTGTTTGCTTGCACAGTGAGGAGTACATGTTCAGGGGGTGGGGGGAAGCCTCATTCATTGTATAGCTTATATGGGGAAAATACCCAAAGAGAATATCTTTCTTAATAATTGAAAATAATGTCAAAGTGAAGTATTACTAATTAAACAAACATAAAAAACCCTCTTTTTCTAAAATGCTATTTTATGCAGCAGAGACGATTATAGTAAATATAAAGCCAGTCAATTGATGTGTACTGGAACAAAGCATAGAGACCCTATGCCCTGCATTTGAAATATATTTCCCAACTTTACTAAAAATGCCAGCTAAAATGTCAGAGTCTGTTTTGGCATAAGGAATGGGAAATGACATTAGCTAATAATATTTTCATTCATTCCCTGCCCCCAGTTGTACAGTTACATTTTGATGTGTTTTGCTTTTGGTATTATGGTGCTCTTTTATCTGCCCCCTCTCCAAATTCAACAAATATTCAATTGTTTAAATTATGATAGATAAAAAAATCTTAAGATGAAAAGCTAGGAACACTTTTTAAGGAAAATGACAAATAAAAGGATATATCAGTTCAACAAAGTGGATGTTAAATTAATTTAAATATTTGGTAATAAGCCTGAAATGCATCTGACACTTGACTCAACAATTTTATTTCTTGAACTTCATACAAAGGATATCATTTTTAATACATATGAATTTTATTTTTAAGAACATTCATACCATCATTGTTTATAATGTGGAAACTACAAAATAACAATTATGTCATAGTAAGAAACTGGTTAAATAATTTGGCACCTACATAATACAAAATGTTATTACAGTCACTGAAAAAGTATATTTTAGAAAATACTCAATGTCCTTGGGAAAAATTTTAAGATACTTTAAGTGGAAAAACACCAATTGTTTTTTTCCACTTAAATATAAATATAATATAATTTGTCATTAGAAGAAGTATATCAAAAACTACTGTAACTGTCCCTGGTAATAGAATTAAAGGCAATTTTTATTCACCATAGTTTACTCTGTACTTTACAAATGTTCTTATAATGATTGTTATTTTTTTAATCAAAAAAGCAAAACTTCTGACTTTTTTCATGAACTCCAGTTGCAGTAGATAAAATGAACCTTGAACCCCCTTCCTCCTTTCACCAAAGCTAGTGTGTGTGATGTCAGCTGTGTGGTCCATCACCTGGTCACTGCCACCATTCCCCGAACTGGGTATTCCTTGATCAGATGAACGTTGTGGACTAAATACTGGGAACCAGGAAGTGTGGAGTATTTCACTCAGAATTAGAAAAAAAGAAAAGTACCAACTGAAAACTGCAGGTACTAAGGTCCATGTCTGTCAGGCTTCCCCCAGTGTTCCTGGGACTCATCAGAGTGGCTGACACTCAAGAGTTTCTAAACTACTATTTGCAGGGAAAAGTCTCCTAAATCTCCAAGGAGCAATATACTACCACAAAGCAAAAAAAAATAAAAAATTAATAAACTATTTTTCAATGCTATCAAGGAAATCAGCATTTCAACTCGCTGAATGTTAAGTCCTAGTTGATTTGGTAAATTCACAATAACAACAGCAAAAATTTGGTTTTTCATTATATCCCACGATTTCAGAAGCAATAAAAATTACATCTATGGATTTCAACTTTCAAAATATTCAACATGTTTAATGATGCATAACAGTGTTAAGACAATTCAAGACTGGAATTATAGCACTCTGCTGTCGCCCACATCCCGCATGGGCTACAGAAGTAAGGCCACTCTGGGTGAACTGTGCTGGCAACGAAAAATCCACACAAACACGAAAATACCTTTTTCCTCAATTGTGGGGGCCAAGATGGCTCTTCGACCTCAAAGATCAGCTCCCACACTGGAAAGAGGGCAAGGGGAACAAGAGAGGCAAGCAAGAGAGAGAGCACACCTGAAATCCCCCTGTTTATTGTGGAAAAGCCATTCATAGAATATTCCATCCAAATAAGGCAAGGGATTGGGTTTCAAAGGATGGAGTCTTGCTTGGAGATGTCTCCTGATCAGCAGGTTGATTGACATCTTGGAAAGCCACACCCATCTCAGGTGCTGTGTGGGATCACAGGCAGATTGAGAGAAAAGGCAAATCCCAATCAGGCAGCAACCTCAGGCCAGTCCCCTCTACTGCTCAAATGCACATAGCTCACACACAGCCCATGGATGGCTCCCGTGACACTCTGCACTGTTATAGCTACAAATACAGATTCCTAAAGGGCACCCATGAAACCACATATAAAATGAAAAGCCAGAATACTAAGATTTTATTAGCTAGTCTTACAATATCCCCTTTCTAGGGTTAAGAGAAAAAAATTAAAAATTAAAGAATGATAATCCTATTGTGAGACTATATGTATACATACGAAAGAGTGCAAAAGTTCCATTTATCTGCATTGCAGCAACTGCAGTGCCTTGAGAATTATTGCCTTCCCCACCTACAGCTTTCAAGATGCCTCTAGAAACACAGCTGAAAGCTCAACATTAAATAGCTGCTATCCTCCAGATCTCATCTCTAAGATGCAATATATATGACTTCAATAAAAACATTTCTTGTGTATGTTCACTTCAAATCTGGATCAAATTTAAAATCCAGCACTGCTTGCATTGTCTTGGTTATTGATATCTCCTGTCTTGGCTGATTCAGTAGAAGCTGACTTCTGTGTGTATCTACATTTGGAGGTGGGGCTACCCTTGGTTTTAGGATATTATGAATATTTTCTTTATTTTAATTCTTTCTTTGAAAGTTCATAGTTCTGCTAATCAATATTACTTTTGCAAAATCAACATAAGTAGTCTCTAATCTCTTTCTGATTGATTGCTTTTGAGCCTTATTCAGAATTTCCAATTTATTTTTATACAACTTTTCAATCAATGAAATGATATAAACACATCTTGTTTGGAATTTCTAAATACCCTAGAAGATAAACAGGTAGGCATTTTTATCTCAATTTCTTTGAGGGAATGATAGTTTGCAAATAGAGAAACTGTAGATTCATAAGGTTAAAGACAATGGTGGGGGGAAGCCACATGGTTAGTTCAAGGTACCTGGGCTTCCAGCCCTGTCCTCCACAGCACGACTACTTCCGTTTCTGTACATGTCAGTGGTGTAGTCAGCTGACATGAGGCCAGTTCAAGGGTATCAGGTTTGAGTGAAAGCTCACACTTGTCCTTACTTTTCTATCTAAACAAAAGACACATGTCTGTCCTTCAAGGGAATTGAATCCAGATGAAATGACATTCCACATCAGCTCTAGTTCTTTTTTTTTGGAAAATCTCCTAAGAGGGCTCTTAACAAGTTGCTGCTCAGAGGTTTTGACCATACATTTCACTGTCTTATACCAGTCATCATCCAACAGACAAAAGGAGATCACAGAGAAGTTGTGCTATATAAGCTCAACACCACTTCCTATATCATCGATAATTCTAAGAAGAAGGTATTGGATTTTAAATCAATGGCAGATTGATGATTGAAAGATTTATTAATTAATTTAACAAATATTTACTGAGAATCTACTCTGTACTAAGCACTATCCTAGGGATACAGCAGTGGAGAAAGCAAGAAATATTCTCACCTCAACAAAGCATGTATTCTATTCATCATCATCTAATGAAGAAACTTTTACTAACTAAAGATGCTTCACCATCAATTTTTACTTCCATTTAAACATTGGACTGTGAGTACTACTTTAAGAATAGCAGAATGCAATTCTATTTCCTAGTTTACATATCCTGATAATAGGGACATTTATGATCACCTGGGCTTTACAATGCCAAGGATTTTGAAAAGTATACACCCATGAGGATGATCAGCTCTTTTCAGTATTCTTGTCTCTGATAATAAATTGATGAAATAACTATTCATAGTCTGGAACTGCCTTGATATTTTCTGCAATTGCTTCCAGCCCCTTAGGTTCTCTCTGTCTGTGTATTATGGTGGCATTCATATGAGCAAATGCTCTCATTACTCTGGTTATTAACTTTTGGAGTCTTTTACAGAAATGACCCACTGGCTGCTGACTTTATGGTGTCCTCATTTGCTTTGTCTTTGAGCTGATGCCTAAAGCCTGATGCTCAACTTTAGTTCTACCTCTAAAGAGAAAGTTTACCTTCCATAGCACATCCTTACCTGGACCTATACTGAAAAAAAAAAAAAGCCTGTTGGTGCTGGATTCTATACAATGCTTGAAATTGAGTTAATAAAGTGGCTCTACTTATTACAAGATAATTTGATGAGATGAGAAAGAGTGAGTATAATCTTTCAGCAAGTGATATAAGAATTCTTCTCGGATAGAGCACTGTATCTTTATGCGCAAAAGATGGATAAAAGGCTTGGGGTGAAAAATTAGGGTTGAGAGAGAAGACAGAAAACTCAAAGGTATGCTCAAGTCACCAAACTTGTACTCCTCCCCGCCTTCTAATGAGGTGAGTTGTGTTGTCTAGAAGGCCTTTCATTTTGCAGAACACTAAGAAGGGGTGAGTAGGAATGCAGGGGGATCACAGGGCTCTGAGTAAGCAAAGAATCAGGGTCCCCAAGAGAGAATAACAGAGCCAATGCTCTGTTATTGAGGAAGAGATAAATCTGAAAAGTTGGTTGTCTCCCATAGGGGCACAGTATGGACAAGACCCTTTGAGACACAGAGATATCTAACAGGCTATTTTGAATTCTTACTTAGAAGTTGGAAGTGTAATTGCTTCCTCCATCTGCCACATGGAATCAGCAAGGCTTGTGCAACTCTCTGATTTTAGACCATGTGGCACCCCTCTAGGATCTTGGAAGGCACAGCTGATTACAGAACAGATCCTTGTTGTGTAGAGTTTATACTCCAGGAAAACAATATCATCAAACATAATAAGAAGGAAATTAATATACATCATGCCAGAAGGTAATAAGTTCTATGTCAAGAGGAAAAGAATACAGAGGGTAAGAGAGACACAGGGTATAGAGTGGAATGGGGCGGGTTCCAGTAGTAACTGGAGTGCCAGGGCAGACCTTGCTGAAAGCTGACAATTGAGCAATGACTTGGAAGAGGGGAGGGAACCAGCCACATCTTGGGGACAAAAGGAAGTACCAGAGCAAAATTCTTCAGACAAGAGCACACCTGACAGGTGTCAGGATGGGTAAGGAGATCTTTGTGCATAGATGGACTGAGAGTGAGGGAGAGAGACCAAGTAGCAAGAGATGAGACAGACCAGAAGAAGGGGCCCAACCATGCAGGTCTATGCAGGCCTTCTGAAGGGCTTTGTAACTTTAAGGAAAAAGAAAAGTCATCACAAAGTTTTCAGTAAAGAGCAGTAAGATATGATTTAAATTTTAATGGATGGCTCTGCCTATTGTGTTAAAAATCAGTCCTAGAGGGGGAAAAGGACCAGTTAGGAGGCTACTAAAGTATTCCAGGAAGAGATTATGATAGCTTGGAGGATTATCACTGGAGGTGTTGAGACACGTTGGATTCTGCATGTATTCTGAAAGTGGTGCCAGCGGGTTTCCACATCCATTAGATGAGAATTATGAGGGAAAGACAAGAATCAAGAGTCAATGTGGACTTTAAGTTTCTGGCCATCAGGAAGACTGGAATTGATATCCATTGAGATGGATGAGGTTACTGGATGAGAAATACTGGGAAAAAATCCAGAGTTACATTTTGGACATGTTGAGTCTCACATATACAGGAGATACCAAAGTGAGTAGATGCCACAATGAGTAGATAAATGGATACACAAGTTCAAAGTCTGGGATAAAGGGCAGGACTACAAACATGAATGTGTGAGTATATGGATTCAAAGCCAGTGTGCCCGGATGAGATTACAAGAGACTGGCTAATGAGTAATGAAGGAGAATTAGAGAGATAGTGAAGAGAAGATTTAGGGTGGACTGTTAAACCCCATGTTTAGGGCTATGGAGAAGAGAAGCTGGCAAAGAGTCAGAGGAGTGGCCAGTGTGCTGGGTAGAAAAATGGGAAGGAGAACATGGCATCCTGGAAGCCAGGGAAGGAAAATACATCAAAGAGGTGGAAATGACCAACTGAACCAAATGGTGCTCACAGGTCAAGTAAGACATGTTCACCTGAAAGAGCAACGTAGAGGGCAGCAGAGTCCCTGGTAAAAGCAGCTTCATGGAGTGTTATGGGCAGAAGCTTGAGCAAAGAGTGTCAGAGAGAGAAGAGGTGAGCAAGTGGCTCAGAAATAAGGGACAACTCTTTTGCTGCAGAAGAAAAAAAAAGCAAATGGGGTGGTAGATTAGAAGGGAAGTGGGACTCTAAAAATAGCCCTTTTGAATGCTTTTATGTGAGTACATCCTTTGAGGGAAGCACAGAGAGGCCTTAAGCTCTGCCTACTGGTTGGCTTAACTCAAATAAACAATTGAAGAACACTTGAGAAATTTCAAAATTGTATTTGTAAATGGAAGAGTTATTGACATCTGGAATTATTTGCCATCTAAAAATAAAGACAGTCTGTGTCCTTCTATTCCTCTAATCCCAACACTGAAAAGTGGCTTTTCCAGAATTGTCTGTCTTCCAAGCTGAGAAGTCTTTCTCATGCTCTTCTTAGACATCACTAAACATAGGGCAAAGTGCTCACCACATCTGGAGTACTTTCTGCCCAAGATGAACAGAACCATGGTCTGCTCTAAACCAAACCAAACCAAAACATCTGTTCCATTATAGTTGACCTAATTTACATTAGAAGAAGATACTTATTTGCCTATTGTCTCTTTCTTTCTATTCTAGAATGCAAGCTCCTTGAGCAAAGGTACTTTCTCAGGTTTTCCTTCCTGTGCCCCCAATCTAGAATAGAACTGACACATGATAAGAGTAAATTAAACATTTGTCAAATGAATAAATGAAGAGTGAGAATACGAGGCGCAGGAAGAGGAGAATTAAATGATCATTCCTATTTCTTGGCCCTTCAATGAAAATGAATATCTTATAATTTTATTCTTTTCATTGCTGGAAAATAAACTTATTTGTAAACATAAAAATCCCTCTGTATAATAGTGGGACACTCACTCAAACCTGCAGTCTGGCTTCTGAGTAGCATTTGTTCTCATGGTAGGACAACATGTACCTACATGTACCCTCTACCTACAACCGTCTTCCCCACTGGCCTGTGAAGATGTGTCTGGTACCTGTTCCACACTCCACCCACATTACCCATTCCTTGAATTAAAACTGTGGATTTCAGCAGATCTCTGTGATACTTAGGGAAAGGACTTTGAGACCTTGCATTGGAGTAAAGGGGGTATATTCAGTCCCCCTCTCCATTTTGCCAGAGAGTTCTAATGTTATCTGCTTTATGCACTTGAGTACAAACTTCCTTTGAAAAGGGCTCTTCCTGCCAAAAACAAATTTGAAAACTTCTTCATCTTTAAGATTCTAAGTGTCCAGTTAAAATCTTAGACAGCTTATACTTTTCATTCCTCTTTTTCTCTCTCTCTCTCTTTTTTTTTTGGCTCTGAATATTCAGTTCTGAGTTTAATTATGGACTGTTTAGCTTTTCATTATAGTTAGCTTTCATTATACATTAGACTTGAAAGATTGGAACATAGGATGAGTCATGTTTGAAATAAGAGGTTCAGGAAAGGCATAGAACCTTCCCATGAGGAATAAAAACGGGAAGTGGCACCTGGGACCAAAAGTGAGCTCAGAAAGGCCCTGCTTGGGGTAACTGGCACAGATTTAACTCTATCACACAAAGGTGGAAGAAATGCCCTCTCTCTTTATTCTTCCAACATATTAATTCACATTTTCCTACTCAAAAAGGTGACAAAAAATATCATTCAGATTTTTTGTTCATGGGCCTCTCCTGCAAAAGAGGGTGGGTAGGAGAATCTATAGAGCTTAACTGACCTGGAAGAACCAATGAAGGGTCTGTAACTTTCATTTTCTCAGAGAGTTCATGGTCCCTCAGCTTTCAGGGTTTATGCTACAAAAAAACGTCTCATTTTGTCTGTGCCAGGCCAGCACAAAAAGCCACCGACAGCCCCCCACCATCCAGCTGTATGGGCTGCCCCATGTAGCCATTCCCCTCTGAAATCCTGCTCTTTTTCCCAGACCAAGTGAGGAACATGACAAAATCCAATCTCCTTCCAAGCCTTAGGGAATGTTTCTCATATTCCCCTCCTTCCACCTCTACCTCTCCAAATATTTGTCCTCACATCACTCCATTCTGGGTGATCCCATGGGACCTCCACTCAGGCCTTACCTCTTCCTGGCCGGTCTTCCTATCCTGAGAATGCAGGGACAAAGTTACACATCCATTTTGCTAGCTCAGTGGATTGCTCTGATATACTGATTTTTCATTCTTTCAGAGGAAGCAAAAGTTCTATTGGTACTTTTTAACTTCTACATCTGTGTTCAAAAGTAGCATGTAATAGGTGATCAGTGGACACCTGTTAAAAAGATGCACTTAAAGGCTCTTTACTTAGATAGTCTAAAAAGATAAGTGTTGTGGTGCTTCTTTTATGCTTTGTGGTGTCCACCCTGCTGCAAAGACAAGGCAAAACTAGTCTGTTTACAACAGCAAACTCTAAACAACATCCCTCCGTGCCTTTTATATAACATCTTTTAATTAGTGAGAAATCATCATTGTCAAACAATGTTCAGAGAAAATCCAAAACCTCCTCCCAAATTAAATACCTTCATGCCTAAGTTACTCCTTGACTCCTTTTCCCCCCTTTGAAATGAAGTTTTGCTTTGATTGAATGGAAACTTTGCCATCTGGCCTTCAGCTTAAGTTCCTAAAAATAAGAGCTCAGTATACTTTTTGCATGTCTGACAGCATGATGGAAGATCTATAATTCTATAGAAAAAAATCAGTCATTGTAAAATTACCTGAAAATTCTTCTCAGGAAACAAAAATAAATCTATGTACTTGGTGACATTCTGTTAGGAAAGAGAATGCAAATAGAATTTAGAAATCCTATGTTGAATGTCTTCATTTGGTATTTCAAGTAAAATCACAGTATATGATAGAGTTAGACGAAATCTTTTTCCAGTAGATTTTAAGTCTAATTAGACAGAGTTGAAAGTAAAGAAAAAGCAGAGTAAAAAGCTGGAAATCAAGCTGATGAAAGATTGCCAGAAATAGAAGCCAAGCAGAAGTATAAAGAAACTTTTTAAAAAGAAATCTTTATGAAATTCAACACTTAAAAAAGGGAAGAAGCATTGGAAGTGGGGCAGAGGGAAAGGGAAAAAGAAAGAAAAAAATAATAATCAAGGAAGCTTCCAAATAGGGATTGTCTTGTTAACATGATACGCTAGTATACTAACTTGGATTTTAGTCTAAAAGTCTTAAACAAGACTGTGAAGCTTTCTTTTTTTTTTTTTTTTCAAAATTCATTGGAAAATAAGATGTATACCACAGCTTTGTTATTTATCATTTCCTCAGAGAAGTGCAACAATATAACTTGAAAAGTTCTCAAGAACGTGGATAATTGTAAAACTTGCACATTTAAAGTCTGCCCTCTCAATAAAGCAGGCAGATGCTTCTAAATTCAAAGATGATTTCTCATTTAGGTTCCTTGGGGGATGCTATTTTATGAACTGTTTTAGAGAATAAACATTTGATTCCTAAAAAAGTAATTAACATTTAACTTTAACATATTTTTGAGGTGTTTTTTTTCCAAACATAAGCCTGCCTCAAGTGACATTTTGTAATTATTCACTCTGAATCATAAAATAATAATGGAACAACATAGAAACTGCCTTTGACAAATTTCAAACAAATGTTAGAATGTTTTCTATAAAAGAGTTAAACTACTTTGGGAAATCAAGGACATTTACATAATTTGGAAAGAAAATAACATCTCTTGCATGTCTATGGTAGTATCTGAAAAGTTATACATAAAAACATCTTTCCAGGTCTTTACTAAATGTGTAACTGTGTCACCATGTCTTTGAAAAAACTCAGGAGAAATATAAAGAAAGAAAAGTAATCGATGCCATGGTTTCTTCCCTGGGAAACTCGTGTTTAAATTTGATGGCCATTTATGGCAGTGTTGGAGGTGGGCCTTTAAGAGGAGATTAGATCATTAAGAGGAAAAAAAAAAGTTGATGATGAGGATATAGTTCATAAATTTTACCCTAATATCCACCTTGATACTTACTGGATCTTCTAACCAGAAAAGAAATCATTCAAAATAATGACCCTGAGATAGCAAAGTGAAAATGATCTTATAGAAAAAGTACAGACTTTGATTTAAATTAAACTATCCATGCTGCTGTCAGCAAATTGCTTAACCTTTCTGAACTTCAGATTCTCTGTCTAAATCCCACCTATATTGAGATTGTCTTTGAGTATGTTCACCAGAAATGGAAAACAATGGCACCTGGCACCAAATTGGGTAAGACCCAGTATGTTCTGCATTGCCTACTGAGACAGGGAAAGAGGGGGCAACTAGGTTCTTTGAAAGAACTAAGACACAATTACACAGGAAAAATTACACAGGAACCAATACTACATCTAGGACTATATTGGCTAAGCCTTTTTTTTTTTAACTCAAAGAAATGGAAGTCAGTTGTTGCAGAAAAGTTGGCTTTTGCTATTAAATCATTTGGATCCTGTTAAATGATTCACACAGGTAGAACTTAGAGGTTCCTGGGTTCTTTCTCCTGTGTGCCATGTTTCTACTACTGCATGCCCTTCCCAGCAGAGCTTCATCAAATATCTCCCAGTATCCCTAGTTACCAGGATTATGCATAACAAAGCCATACAGACTAAACCTAACAGGGGGAAAATACTCCACTTTGCCTAGGACCAAGTACAAACACAATTTAATTAACTTGCATTCCAGAGCTATAGCTGCCAGTTTGCTAAGACCAGATGGTTTGAATGCACAGCACCCACAAGTACAGGGGGGAGGGAAATAAACTGCTAATCCCTCCCCCCATCTTCATAGGACTCATATAGTCTTCTTACTAGAAAATAGGAATTATGTCCAATCCCTGCTGAACAAAATATAAGGATCCCATGGGGGAAGGGGAGCAGAATGAGCCAAGGCAACAAGAAGAGAGAGGTTAAGAGAGGCAGACGTTTCTGGAAAGATATGCAGGCATTCAAAATATTTGGTAAACTATCTGCCATTAAGATCAACACAGAGTCAAATGAAGAATTGTCTATCATGTCCCTGAAAAAAGGAAAGGCCCTGAGCAGATAACAGAAAGTCAAGAACTATGCTCCAATCCCTATAAACTCTCATTACAGCAATTTAAGCAGATAAGTAGTTTCTTCTGAAAATATTCTGCTGATTTACATAATATGCTTAATCCTGAGAAACTTTATGACAAGAGGGTCAGTCAATAGTAGGTGAGTTGGAGGCAAAAAGTCCAACAATTGGATTTGTATTTCCTTGAATAGATCCATTTTTATCCCATTTGCCAAAAGATAAGGCACATGCAGTTTCCAAACAATATCACAAGATGGCAGCCAGTCTCAGTATATAGTCCCCAGAGATGCGCACAGGGAAGAATTCAGCCTGAGAGTCTCACCATGGGAGAGGTTGTGGAGACTCACTGTGAATTCCAGCAGGGAAACATCTTTCCTAAGGAGCATGCTTGGCTTGTTATGAAATCACAGAATCCTGCTTCCTACCAATATGAAATCACAAAATCCTGCTTCCTACCAATTTTGTGACATGTCCTTCATAATGTCCTTCGTTCACAATGCCCTACTCATCCAGACCTTTTGCACATTTTTCTGAGTTTCTTTTCTTGCTGGTTTATCAGAGCTCTTTTGTAATTCTTTCCTCCCAGTCACTCATGTACTTATCTTTTAAATTTATAGCCTCTTTAGCTATTAAAATAATGTTACAGACATGTGAAGTCAAATATGCCAGTTTCCATGGGTTACGCCTTCATAAACCATACCTCTATGTGTCATTGAACAGAGACTCTATGAGAACAGTAACATATCTGTCTTGTCTCCTGTTGTGGTTATAGGACCTCAAGAATGATGGAAGGATAGTGTTAGTTAAACAAACTTTTCTTCCAACCCAGAGTCTTTTTAGAGTAGATAGAAAATACTGTGGCCAAAATTAAAAGAGGTACTCTGGCCAAATATACCAAAAACAGTTCACAGAGATAAAGAAATTAGGTCAGATTTCCTAATAGTCAAACTTGATTTTGGACGTGGCCAAAAGAGGAAGCTACAAATTGATTGATTTTTAATAAAATATCAAATTTCTCACATTGTTCATATAACCAAAACATGAAATATGTAAACTGACCTGGAGTTAATGGAATAGACCTCTGAAGATATTTTCCAGATTTAATTTTGAGTGAAGTACCAAAGAGAAGAAATTTGGAGACTACTTTTCTTACACAAACCACCAGAGGGAGACTGAATCACAGATGCCATCATGTACTTTCAAGAAGTTTCCTGGTGTGACAGTGTTTGAAAACAATGGTATTTTATGTGTCTTCTGTACTTATTTTAAAATAAAATTACCCTTGTTTTAAAAGTCATTTTGCATTTTACATACCAACACACACAAAAATTGTGTTCTCAAGGGCTGATTGATTACAGAACAATAATGTTCTTTGTGCATTGATTTTATAGCTCACTTTTTATATCCTCCTAATAACCAATAACCTCAGAAATTAAATTTTTTCCTCCTTCAGTTTTATTTCAAGCAGGTTTTTTTTTTTGTACATTTTTACAATTGTAACTTGCACATAATGTGATTTTGTGAACTCTAAATGAATTTTTCAGCAGGAGATTTCATTAGAAGATAATCTCATTATAAATCTCTGTTAGAATTTCTCACCATAGCTTCCAGGTTGGAAAGAAACTCTTTCCAGCTGTAGAAAAGTTCTTCTAAAATTGTTAGTGTTGTAGCTCCCAACCGCTTTACTCTAAGAACTTTGAAGAAAACTGCCAACTTCTCTGAGCAATCATCCTCCTAAGAAAATTTGGTAACAACCATTCCAAGGCAGTTTACAAGCAGACAGAAGCAAAGGCCAAATACTTTCTAAAATTTGGCTTCAGTAAACGGGCTGCTGGGAGGTCTCCCTTTCTAAAATATGTCCCAGCTGAATTTTGGACTTTACTCATTTGACTTAAGCCCAAAGTCCCCCTATTAAAAAGCAATTCTTGAGGATTCCTCAAGCATTCCACCAGCCAAGATGTCTACAAACTCTCCACAGATAGTAACTCCTCAACATGGTGAAAATCGGAAGACCTTGCAGAGACCTTAAAAGAAAAAAACATTCTCAGTAATTAATACCTTGAGAGAGAGCAGCACTTAATATAGCCAGCTCGACCTGTCTTCGGCTTCTGTATCCACAGGTTCCAAATCTGTAAATTCAAATGACTGTGGACTGCAAATATAGTTAGGTCTCCAATGGGTACCTCTGTACTGAACACGAATAGGCTTTTTTGGTTACTATTCCCTAAACAATAGAGTATAACAATCCTGTACATACATTTACATTGTATTAGGTATTATAAGTCATCTATAGATGGTTTAAAGTATACAGGAGGATTGAGCAGATAATACACAAATACTATGTCATTTTATATAAGGGGCTTGAGCAGCCATGGATTTGTGTATCTGAGGGAGGTCCTGAATTTAATCTGCCAGCAGATACTCAGGAACAAACATAGATTTATCTCCTTACCTTTTTAAAGATATTAGAAAATTAGTGTGGCATCTAAAGAATGGGGACACATCAAGAACACACCTGGGTAAGTGCCCTAGAGGAACAACAGTCAGTTGGGTTCAGCAGGGGCTGAAAAAGGGATGGGGACAGAAAAGAATAAAAGTGGAGGGAAGTCCTTGGTCATGACAAGAATTCCACCCAGCTCAGATATTCATGACTTTTTAAAGCTAGTGTTTTCTATTTACAGCCCATCTCAAATGTTTTGCCTTCATTTTTCATAAAACACAGCTATGAGGTGATAACCTTTTATCAGAGGACAAAACCACAACTTGGAAAAGTTACTTTTTGCGTACAGAGCCAGTAGGCAATTGAGCTGCTTATTAAAATATAAGCAGTTTGACTCCAAAGCCCAAGCTATTAATATAAACACTGAGAGATCTACATTAATTTCCTGTTTCTGCCATTAAAAAAAAAAATTACCACCAATTGAGTAGCTTAAAACAACTTATTTTCTCATCATTCTGGAGGTCGGAAGCCCGACATGGGTCTCACTAGGCTAAAACCCAGGTGAGGGCAAGGCTGTGTTGGAGAAGTTGTTCTCATTCCTTGGTACGTGCGTGGCCTTCTTCCTCCATTGTCAAAGCCAGAAACTTGGCAGCTCTCTGATCTTGCATCTGTCTTCACGTCTTTCTCTGATTCTCCTCTTTTGTTTCCCTGGTTGCTTTTAGGGATTCTGTGATTATACTTGGCCCACACAGATAATCCAGAATTCCCCAATTTTAAGGCCAAAAAAGTAGCACCCTTATTTTCATCTTTAGCCAGAATGCCCTGTTGCCAGGTAAACTAAATACCCAGAAAGGTGCCAGGAATTAAGATTCGGCCATTCTTTTTTTTTTTTTTTAAACAT
Organism: Marmota marmota marmota; assembly: GCF_001458135.2. Taxonomy (NCBI): domain Eukaryota; kingdom Metazoa; phylum Chordata; class Mammalia; order Rodentia; family Sciuridae; genus Marmota; species Marmota marmota. The sequence goes on from NW_026000108.1 coordinate 37,514,735, forward strand.
ATTTATTTATTTATTTATTTATTTAGTTATTGGCAGACACAACATCTTTGTTGGTATGTGGTGCTGAGGATCGAACCTGGGCCGCACGCATGCCAGACGAGCGTGCTACCACTTGAGCCACATCCCCAGCCCCAGATTCGGCCATTCTTGAGGGACCATTTCTCCTACCACAGATGCCTTGCTATTGTATTCACTTTTTGTGTTCTTTTCATATACAAACAGCCACCTAAGAATGATTGCCTTGAACAAGTGTGTCTTCTCTCCCACCTGCTGATGCCCTCTCCTTCCTTCTTCCTGTCACCTGAGTCAGAAATGCTGCAGCACAAAATCTAATCACAATTCTTGGTTCCAGTCTGATTTCACTCAATTCTGTTGCAGTGAGGAACCTGAGGGCAGGCATCTTGGCTATGCAAGATTACTAGCGGAGACCAACGATAAGATCCTACTTACAAGAATAAGAGTGTTCAAAGACTCAAAAAAGATCCTCTGAAATGTAAATGAACCTACTGTCAGGCCCTTGTGCAATCAAGAGTATCTGCGCTCTCGGGCCTTCGTAGCCATCAGCTACATGGCTTCCTGCAAACTGGAGCACAGCAAAGCAACCAAGAGGGCAGTGGTCTGAGGAGGAGCTTAGCCTTGAGCTCTCTCTTGTTCTCCTTTGTCATAGATAATCCAAATCACTTAAAAACCTCAAAAGAGCAATACATTTAAGAAAACAGAAAAAGGCATGAAATGTTATACTGTTCTGCAGCACACAGAGAAAACGCAGCAAAGAGATAGTTGCAGGCTAAGGAGGTATGGGGTTGGGGGGTACTTCAGTAGCAAAGTACTGGTGTCACAAACCCAAGGCTCTAGATTAAAATCCCACATTGCAAAAACTTAAAAGTAAGAATTTTAAAATAACAAAAAATTTTAAAAAGAAAACTGAAAAGATAGATTAGTCCTTCAGCCAGAACAAGATTCATAATTGGGAGGACCTTGAAGCCAGAATTAAAGACAGGCAGTAAGTGTATGGATACAGGAGATGATGGATTGAGAAAATGCAGGCCAGTTTGGGTGTGGGAAGTTGGAGACCACTCCTGAAGAATTGAAATGTTAATGACTTCAGAGACATTCCTCCACCTTATCAAGAAAACCTGCCCCAGCTCCAACTGGTTGGTAAGGTAACTTGTCCCAGGAATTGTCCCCCCCTACAGGGAGTTATATAAAAGTTCTTAATTGATGTCTTCTGGGCTACTTCCTAGTTGGATCACTCCATTTGGCCCCTCCCCCTGCCCATCTGCTTCTCACCTTTTGACCATCCCACCTGGGCCATCTCCTAAGACTAGTCAAGTACAGAGAAATGAGAGTGATAAGAAGGAAGAAGGCCTGGGTGCAATGGTGCATTCCTGTAATCCCAGCAGCACAGCTCAGGAGGGTGAGACAAGAGGATCTTGAGTTCAAAGCCAGCTTCAGCAGTGGTGAGGCACTAAGCAATTCAGTGAGACTCTGCCTCTAAATAAAATACAAAATAGGGTTGGGGATGTGGCACAGTGAGTGCCCCCTGAGTTCAATTTCTGGTACCAAAAGAAAAAAAAGAAGGAAGAAGGCCAAAGAACAAAGAAAGTCTAGGATGTATAAAAGAGGAAGGCTCTTACTTCTTGGAATACCAGGATACCAGCTATGGCCCCTTCTCCCTCCTGGGAGAAGTATGTATTATCCCTTTTTAAATAAACCCTGCTTTATATTCTTGCCTCAGCATGCTTCTTCAATATTATATTTAAATATGTGAGGAAACAGAACTCCACTGATAACCAATGATATCAACCTGATGGAAAATAAAGTGCTTTAAAGATTTTAAAATACAAGCTAGACATGATGGCAAACACCTGCAATTCCAGTTAGTCTGGAAGTTAAGGGAGGAGGATTACAAGATTTCTTTCCCTTAAAAATATTTTATTGCATATAAAATGTAATAGCAGTAATGATGATACATGAAGAATAACATAATCTTATAAACCGCACAAATTTTTATGTCATACCTTAGTGATACAATAAATAATAATAGATTATTAATGTGACATCTTAACTGAGCATAAGATTTTCTTTTTGGAAAATTCATTTGTTAGGCTATGAGAATTTACATTTTTAGTAAAATTATTTTTGATTTATATAATTGAAAATGGTACTAGTAACTCTACACAAATATAGGATTGCAAGCAATTTTTGTTCATTTTAAATTTTTACAAGGATCTTTCTTCTAATATGACTTTTATTAGAGTTGTTAGGAATATTTTAATCAAGGACCTAGGAAATAAACCCTGCATCTAATAGAAGAAAATGTAGGCCCAAATCTTCATCATGTTGAATTAGGCCCAACTTCCTTAATAAGGCTCCTATAGCATAACAAATAAAATCAAGAACAAATAAATAGGATGGATTCAAACTAAAAAGCTTCTTATCAGCAAAAGAAACAATCAGTGAGGTGAATGGACAGCCTACAGAATGGAAGCAAACTTTTACCACACACACACCTGATAGAGCACTAATCATTAGGATATATAAAGAACTCAAAAATCTCAACACCAAAAAATCAAATAATCCAATCAATAATGGGCCAAGGGACTCAACAGACACTTCTCAGAAGATGATATACAACAATCAACAAATATATGAAAAAAATGTTCAACATCTCTAGCAATTAGAAAATACAAATCAGAACTACTCTAAGATTTCATCTCATTCCAGTCAGAATGGCAGATATTATGCATACAACAACAATGAGTTGGCGAGAATGTGGGGAAAAAGGCACACTCATACATTGCTGCTGGGACTGCAAATTGGTACAACCAATATGGAAAGCAGTATGGAGATTCCTTGGAAAACTTGTAATGGAACCACCATTTGACTCAGCTATCTCACTCCTTGGTTTATACCCAAAGGACTTAAAAACAGCATACTATAGTAACACAGCCACATCAATGTTTATAGCAGCACAACTCACAATAGCTAAACTATCAAACCAACCTAGATGCCCTTCAGTAGATGAATGGATAAAGAACTGTGGTATATATACACACAATAGAATATTACTCAGCATTAAAAAATAATAAAATTGTGTATTTGCAGGTAAATGGATGGAGTTGGAGAATATTATGCTAAGAGAAGTAAGCCAATCCCAAAAAAACAAAGGCCAAATATTTTCTCTGATATGAAGATTCTGATCCATAATGGGGATGAGGGGGCATGGGAGGAATGGAGGGACTTTAGATAGGGCAAAGGGGAGGGAGGGAAGGGAGGGTGCAGGGGGTAGGAAAAACAGTGGAATGAGATGGACATCATTACCCCAAGTACATGTATGAAGACATGAATGGTGTGACTCTACTTTGTGTACAACCAGAGGCAAGAAAAATTGTGTTCTATATGTGTACTATGACTTGAAATGCATTCTTCCGTCATATGTAACAAATTAGAATAAATAAATTTTAGAAAAATTTTAAAAAGAATATTTTAGATATTATGGCAACATCAAGATAAATTTCTGATAAATTACTTCAAAATACATTTTAATATGTAGAGCTGATGACTATTAGGACTATTTTAATAAGAAACATTTAACTCTGCATATGAATCAGTTTTGTGTATGTCTGAATTTAATACTAAATAGAAATTTATGCAATAGTATTTTAGTCTTTATTTTTTAACATTTTTTTTAGTTGTATGTGGACACGATACCTTTATTTTATTTTTATGTGGTGCTGAGGATTGAACCCAGTGCCTCACACATACTAGGTGAGCACTCTACCTCTGAGCTACAACTCTAGCCCTAGTCTTTGTTTTGACATGTCCTGTGAAATGTGGATAATCAGAAGTAGCGTCATAATTTCTATATAATTTTAAATGCTTTTTTATATATTCTTAATTATAACATCAGCTTTAAGAAAATTTTTCATTTATATTACTTTCTTCATCAATAACTGGTTCATCCAAAGTTCATATGAAAGTGGAGTTCCTTTGTTTTGAAAAAGCCAAGTGTAAAGCTAAGTGTATCTCTAGGCCTCTAGACGTTCTCCCTGTGATGTTTCAGCCCTCAAAACCAAAGATTCTAAAATCTTAAAAGAACAATAAAAACTCCTTGATAAATGCTTTATTGCAATGTTCATGTGTATGCTTTTGTTTTGTAATAGTTTACTAGCAAACTCTACTTCCTGAGTATCAGCAGTTTCTGTCCCAAGGTTCAGACTAAAGAGCTAATATTTGTACAGCTGCCACAAGGACAGACTCCACAGACAAATGGCCAGGTTGACCTCCCATGAGCCCCAGCACTGCCTCCATGTTGAGCCCTTTCTCCCCCATCTACACGTGGCCACTGCTGCTTCTGCTATGGCCAATGTGAATCCAGGTCTTAGTCCTGCCACCTTGGGGCCCTGTGATGCCCCAGACAGTCCTGAGACACGTGTTGCTTTGGGCAGGCAGGCCAATTGCATAGCACCCTGTGCTGGTTCACACCACCCCCTAGCGTACCCTGACACTCACAAGCATGTTGTGCTGTTCCATCAAACTTCACTTACAAAACACATGTTTAATGATAAAGTTAAGAATTTCAAGATGGCAACAGCACATCATTCAACCAAGCTCAGAACCCTTCTTAGAGATGTGCCCTATGCCACTTCAAAGGCTATTAGCCCACAAAGCCAGCCCCATCCTTAGCCTTCCAAAGAGAAGACAAAAAAGAAGAGAAGGAGGAGGAGGAGCATGAGAAGAAGGAGAAGGAGGAAGGAAGGAAGGAAGGAAGGAAGGAAGGAAGGAAGGAAGGAAGGAAGGAAGGAAGGAAGGAAGGGCTGGGGAGATAGCTCATTTGGTAGAGTGCTTGCCTAGCATGCACAAAGCCCTGGGTACAATCCCCAGTACCACCAGGGGAAAAAAAAGTTCAGAAAGAAAGAGAGAAAGAGAAATAAAGACAGACAGAGAAAGTGGGACATCTCTTCCATAATAATATAGGTCAAGATATACCTGTGGTTGCCTTGCTAAAGCCTATGTTCCCTAGGTCACTTGGTAAACTGAATCTTACCTTGACTCTCTTGTGTCACTGAAAAATATTTTTTAACTAAGTCACTCAGCATTTCTTGTTATAGCAGATTAATTTTTACACATCTAACATAAGTGATATGAATTTGCAGAGGTTTGAATTCCATCATCATCTGTCCACTGGGCAGATTTGAGAATAAGATCCAGTCCCTGGTAGGAGATTTAGGTTCCCAGGACAGGCATTTATTAACACATTAGTTATAAAATTTAACAGACTTTTGTAATCCAGCCCTGCGTAGAGATGTATCCAGAACATTGCTTCTAGAAGATAATATCATATTTGAAATATGAAATTTACAAGTATATCTTTGAAATAAAACCAATTTATCAACTGACTATTGCCTATAATCCAACTAATTTCTACAATTGTAATAAAGATTGAGATAATATATGTAAACCATCAAGTGCAATATCTGACACCAAATATAAATTTGGTCTTCTTTAAGGTGACCAACATTAAATTGACATCAAAATACAGAAATAAAACAAAGACAACAACCCTCCCTCCCCAAACCCACAGCATGGAGGTATGAGAGATAAATTAGCTAAAAGTTTCCAGATCTCTTGGTTTCCTCAAGAAGTTTTAGCAGGTCTTCCCCAAAATAAATTGCATAAAATATTACCTCAAAAGTGTGTGAGGTGTTAAAATATTGCTCAAAATACGCAATCAGAAGCAGGGGCTAAGGAATCAGCGGGGAAAGAAAAACCAGCACATCAGAGAGAAGAAACCAAGAGCTGAGGGCAGGAGAGAATCCTAAAGGAAGAGCCACTGGAGCTGAAGAAGGGGAATTTTTCATTCTGGGGATCATGGGAAGCATCCCCCGAGCCCCACAGTAGAAGAAATGAGTTTTCCTTTTGTGAGACTAACTTTACAATCCATAATACGCAATGGAGTGGGGCAAGATGGTTTGAAAAACAGGGAGAGAATGGGCTTCTACCTTGAAAAAAAAAATGAAAATATAAAGGAAAACAATAAAACTGTCTCTAAAGCTGGAGGGAATAAGAGGAGATAATGGAAAATCTTCAGATTTAATTAGGTGGGGAGAAAAATCTGCCAAAGAGTTGAAGCCAAGAAGTCAGATTTTTTAATTAATTCTCTCTCTAGAGCATTGTCATCAGAAAGTGGACAATGAATATGACAATAACAAAGAACAGAAAAGTGAGAGGAAATAGGTGGAAACCTGGAGAAAGGTTTTAAATAATCTGCACTTGGCAGTATTTCATTTGTTCAGCACTTTTAAGGAAGGAAATATTCTCACACAGAAATAGTTCAGGAACTGAAGCTTATCGCTATAAGGGTCTTAATGTCTTTCGTGATTTTATTCAAACTCTGTTAAATGGAAAACTCATTCTCCATCTCAGGTTGAGTATGCCAATTGTTAACATTTTCTCTATGCTCCAGGGTTCTTATATTTCTCAGCACTGTTTGGCAGTTCCTGGAGTAAATTTGTCCCTATGCTAAGGGGCCTAAGATCCTTTTGCCATTGAGTGTATTGACTTTCTCAATACAGTGTCAGCAGTTAGCATCTCTAACCATGCTTCCATCCCTGCACCATCAGCTCCAACCATCCCCATTTCCAAGTTGTAGGGCATTCATCACTGAGATCTCATAAAATTAAAAAAGCAAATTTTTAGTTATTTTTCAAAAGTTAAAAGTGAATAGATAGACTATGAAAGAAGGCCTAAGGGAATCTTTTTTTTTTAATAGCGGAAATAAACATCGATTTAAATGTTCATCTTTTCTGTTTTCTTAACTTCTTTTTCACTGGCTGTGTTCTGAACAGTTTCAGATAAGTGAAGTTCCATCAGATATTCAGATGACTGAGTTAAAATAGAGGTGGCACATGGAAAGATACAGGGTTTCCATAATGGAAAGGACATGGGGCTTTATAATTAGAACCAGGCACAGGTCCCAGCTCTGCCTATTGCCAGCTATGTAAATCTCTAAGTCTCAGCATCTCCTTTAAATGTAAACTTGGGGGCTGGATAGGTAGCTCAATGGAAAAGCGTTGCTCAACATATATAAGATTCTGTGTTCAGTCCCCAACATCAAAAACAAACCAAAAAAAAAATGTAAACATGCACACCAACTACGCAGAAGTACTAAAGATTAAAGGATGTGGTTTCCATAATTTGAAGAAAGAGGTATATAGGTAAATTATATTATTGTTTTTCATCCTCAAATATTTATGGACATTTCTATGTATGCCTATCATACTCAAAAGTGATTACTACAAACTCAAAATATAATTTTCAAGAAAAAATTCAACTTTTTTTTGTTGTTGTTGTTAACTAAGACTGAAATTTTAAAGCTAGAAGAGATTGGCAATCATACTGTCTCATCTTTTTGTCCCATAGGTAAAAAAACCAACATGACTTGACCAAAGTTACAAAGCTAATTAGAAAGCAGAAATAGGACTGGAACCAAGGTATCCTAATGTTGAATCCAGTTCTCTTATTTATTCTAGAACACAGACTGACAAACGTTTTCTGTAAAGGGCCAAATAATAAAAAATTTGACTTTGTGATGCATTGGTCTTTGTCACAAGTGTTTTAACTCTGCCATTGTAGGGCAAAAGCATCCATGCACAATATGTAAGTTAACTGTGTGGCTGTTTGCATAGAACCTTATTTATAAAAAGGGTTGCAGGCTGTATTTGGATCACAGGCTGGATAGCCTGCTGACCTCTGATCTACAAGCTGGCTGAGTTTTTGAACAAAAAAACAAGATAGACATAATTTCAAATCAACAAATCTATTTTCTATTGCTAATACACTAGCAAAACTACATGATAATAAGCAAACTTGGAAGAGTAATATTTAAATGTTGCTATTGTGACTAATATTTGAAGATGGTGTTTGATAGCATCGCTTCTGGCTTCAAAGTTACTTTATTCATTAGCAGTAATTAGGACAATGTAAGAAAGAAGCGATGAGGAAGTGGGAGGATTCTTAAAGGATGGAATTTGGAATTGTTTTGTCTAAATGATAGTGAAGAAAACTAAAATGATAATGAACATTCAGTTAAAAAAGCAAACTCAAACCACTGAGGAAAACAAAAGTACTCTGACTTAAGGAAATGTATAAACATTGTCATCACAAGCTACTGGTTGCTACAAACTGAAAACACATCTTCCCTTCCACAGTAGTACTTTAACATCAGCAAACATCTCCCCCAGGAAATAGCCTTAAAATCAGAACCAAATAGTATGATCGCAGAACCAGGAATACCCTAACAGAAATAAGAATACCCACAAGCGTATCTGGCTGTGTCAGTACCTCCTGTTGATACTGGTTACATGATCAAAATCATTATGATATTCTTAGATACATAAAGAGAGGGATCATGGAGGAAGGTACCACAATATCCTCCCCCACATGCATTAAAGACAAATGTGAAAAAATGCCTTCCTGCAATATGAGGCAGAGACCAATTTCTTGTTCCTAAGAAATATGACTGTTTGGAATGGGTTTGCCAAGAAACACTGCGCAAGTGTCCTCTAGGGACCCTCTGAGAGAGTCTAAATTTTGCATCTTTTGGCATGAGGTATCCTCCTTGAAGAGAAAGGGGAGAGGTAGGAGACTTTTCAATCTCTACATTATAAGGGAACTATTCAAATTGTTATTTGACATACTCAATTTAACTAAATGTAGCACTCTATTTTCCCTAATGTTTATGTTGCTCCCTGGTAGTAAGTTGGTTATTTAAAAGATACATCTACCCTTGGAGGCATTAAAGAGTAACCAGATGATATATGATGACAATTAGGTTCATTACATTGTGCCAACTTGCTCCCAACATCTGCTCCATTTATATAATGACTCACTCAGAGTATTCAGTACTCAATGGGAAAAGCTATGATCTTCCAATATTTAGTTTCTCCTTGGATTTTTCACATACCTAAACTTTGGTTTCATTGCATGATTTGGGGGAGGAAAAAAGATATAAAATGAAGCTATACTCATGATCAAGAGAGTAAGTTACAACTATAAAAGTTTTATGTATGCAACTTCTACTCAAAGGGATCTAAGTCAACATAATGGTGCTAACCAAAAACCTTTGCCCTCTGTCAGAAACACAATTAGAGCTGTTGCCTTGGTATAGCAATATCACTGTCATTTCCTATACTTTTATCTTTGCATGGTAAAGAAAAAATTTAACTTGATATTTAAAGGATCACAATTCAACATGATGCTAAAACACACAGTTGTATACACATATAAATGCATGGGTTTTTATTCTCACATATGCTCATTTACCATGCTTCTATAATTGATAGATAAATACAACTATGAGAAAAGCTTAGTTTTTCAATCAATACTAGGCATTTTATTTCTGTTTATCAACTATTTAAAAAGACAGTACCACTGATGCTTTACATAGTACTCAAAAGTCAAAGAAAATGAAGCCACTTTTATATTGTTACAAATGTTAAAGAATTCTGAAAGTATAATATATTGGAACAGATGTTATAATCAAAATTCCTATAGAAAAAAATACTATGAAAAATCAGAACTAAAGCATATTTTTAAAAATTAAACTAGAAAGATAAAAAAGATGCCTATTCCTTGAACAAGGGAAGTTGCAATTCATGTGCTTAAAGGAAAAGTAACTTTATGTGTTGAAACTTGAAAATTTCCAAACCATAAATTTTTCTCATTTATTTTCCATTGTAATTCCTTCAAGTCTTTTCACAACAATGACAATAGATCTAATAGACAACTCAAGCATGCAAAACCAGTAAATATTCAATTTTACCATTTGGTAAAAAATGTTTTCCCTCACCCACAGCTTTGACCAGGTCATTCCCTCCCCACTGGTAGCCTCTGTATTATTCTCCTTATCAAGAGCAGACTCCTGCATCTGAGCTTCAAAGGCCTCCTCCAGTTTTCCCAGCTTTCATTTCCTCTCTAACCAGTCTGTATTCTTCAGGCCAAGAAATCCTTCATTTAGCCCTTTGATTCACTGCCCCCAGTCCTTCATCCATCCTATTTCTTAAATTTTTAACATTGGCTCAGACCACTTGGAAAAACTTACTTCTCCTCTAAAATGTGATTCAAGCTGAACTTGTTAAGACTCAATATCCATCTGCTTTTGTCTGTTTAAAATCTAATGCTGTATGCCCTGTACAAAAAAGATTATAGAATGGGAACAAGAGTCCTGTAACAAATTTCTTGATTATTTTAGTCTTTCATGTGATATTTATTAGAACTATATAAGGCATAACAGAATAAAGAGCAAAGTATTGACATCATATTTAAAGATACAAAAAAAGAGATGTACTAACACATGTTATGGGTGCTGGTTGTAGGAATTTCTGTTGCTATCACTTAGGGACCATGCCAGGACTGGAAGAAATTGGGAAGGTGAGGCATGAGATGAACAAAGGGACACACAGCCCCATATCACACTGCCTAGGTGATGGAATGACCATGAGAGCTGAGGAGGAGAAATAAACTGGATATGGGAAAGGAAAGTGGGCAAAAAATAAGTACAGTATCCCAAGTAGGAATAAATGTGGATCAAAGTTCAGCCTGCCTTTAGGCATCTCACTTTGTTCCTAACCAAAATGAGCACAACCTTAGCTACCTCAGATTCATTTTCTGAAATCTTATTACCTTTTCTGCCATAAACATTATTATCTGCTGATTTTGTTGCTTCTAATACTGATCTTAATGAGACTCTCAGTTACAATGTAAAAGGTTGGATTAATCCAGTGCCCCTATTTTCTCAAACCATCTTTATTCTTCCTCATTCAAAAACAGATTATGAGGGTTATTTTAGTCAGGAAATATCCTAAAATGGTTAACCTCATTTTCTTTACATATAAAATAAAGGTAATAAAGTGTACTTATTAGGATATGTCAAAAATTAAATGAGACACTGCACATAAAGCATTCAACACAGTAAAATTGATACCCAGCATGCATGTGAATTTAGCTACTACTGTTGTTACTATTATTGATAATAAGAAACCTGTTTATAACAGACAGCAGTTATCATTGTAACCTAAGTTGAACTACAAACTAGAGGAAAGGTTTTTTTGTTTGGTACGTGATAGTTATACATATCAGTAGGATTCATTGTAGCATATTCATATACGCATGTCACATAATTTGATCAGTGACATTTCTCAGTTCCTTCCCTTGCCCTCCCTTCCTCTCTCTCCTGGCCCACTTCCTCCACTCTAATTGTCTCCTTCTGTTTTCATTAGACTCCTTTTTTTCCCCTTTGTTCTCTCTAGCTTCCATTCATGAGAGGAAAACATACAACCCTTTATTTCTCTGCCTGTCAAATTTCACTTAACAGGATGTTCTCCAATTCCATCCATTTTCCTGCAAATGTCCTAATTTTATTCTCTATGGCTGAATGAAATTCCATTATATTTATATGGAAGAGTAGTTGGCAAAGATGTTCTCCCATCTCTCTCTCTCTCTCTCTCTCCACACACACACACACACACACACACACACACACACACACAATGTTTTTTTTTGCTTGAGGCAAGTGGATCACCAGTTTGAGGCCAGCCTGGGCAACTTAGAGAAATCTTGTCTCCAAATTTAAAAATGAAAAGAGCTAGAGATGTAGCCTAATGGTAGAGTGCCCCCATATTCAATCTCATTCAATCTCAGTACTTAAAAAAAAGGAAGGAAGGAAGGAGATAATAAGGAAGGAAGGAAGAAAGAAAGAAAAGAAAAATACAAAAACACTTAGCAGAATTTAGATTTAGATTTTGCCATCTATTCACACATTCTTGATTCCACCTGACTCTGGCACAAACTCCTAGGAAGCTTTCCCCATTTCTGAGTATGTCTAGGCACCAAATAGCTCTGTGGAGGGTCAGAAGATTCTCTGTGGCCTTGTGGCCAAGATTTTCCCTTATTGGGGCTTCAGCCTTTTGTGCTCATCTATAGAAATCCTTCCCATGCCTAATACAATCAAAATGGTATGAGCTTGCACATATGGGCTTCTGGGTGTACAGGGAGATACAGCCTATGGCAGAGATGCAGTGGCCTAGTGGGAGAGACACAGGGCAACCCTGGGGCTCACAAATCAGCAGCCAGCAAGTGACTCATGTGTGGTACCAGCTGCCAGGACATGTGCATGTGTGGCAGCAAACCACTTCTAAGACTTGACCAGAGGCTGTCAACAGGTGGGGTACACACTCCTGCAACTGGTGGCTGACACACAGACCACTCCCTAGACATCTACTCCCTGGGAGTATCATCCCTGTTACACTCTACACTGCTCCTGGTGACAGTGGTGGAGTTTAGGGGGATTCAAAAGCCTTCAGCTCCCAGCAATACCCCTACACAAGTTACCCAGATGACCTGTTTCAAAGGTGCTATTTATGATAATATTTGCTGATATCTCTAGGTGGGATGTAGCTATAGAGATCCAACTCCTTCCAGCATAGGCCTGGTCTCCATAAAATGTGCCTGCCAGTTTTCCATCAGCAAATTGAGAGACGCTGTGCATTTCTAGTTTACCAAGTAGCTCAGCAGCTCCTGCCCAGCTTAATGTTTCTGATTTTCTCTTTTACTGCTGTTTCCAAAGTGAGCTGTCATTCTTGCTTCTCCCTCTTTTCCCTTTGTTACTCCTCCCCAGACCTGCCCTGGTACTGTTGGTGCTGGCCTGGGGCTAACATATTCTTTCCTATTATCCACTCCAGTAACAGAATTTCTGAGTCTAAGTCATCAAGCATTCAATACTGTGTCTCAGTGGATTCCCTCTGTCACACTTATATTCTCTCACTGCTTCTATTCCAAACCATGGAGCAGTTGATATTGGCCACCTACCTCAACTCCACCATCTTACCAACCTCCAAAATATTTAATTTTTAAACTAATATTTATTTAAATGCATTTTATATCTTCCTATAAAACACAATAAATCAATTATTTCTCTGATCTCTGATTCCCTTCCAAAGCCTCTGAATCTGCAAGGGGGGATTCTTGTATTACAATTAATATCCCTGAGGGAAAACGTGAGAATGAAGGAGAAGTATGAAAGTAGAAGATTAAGTATTATTTGGTTTGTGTTGTAGTTGAAAGGTGAGACTACCGACCCATCACCCACACCTCTTGTGGGTCTTAGAGATACAGACGTCCTCAGAACTGCTTTTGCAATCTGCCCTTAAATGCTCTGAGGCTTTATCCTCTCTCTTCTTGTCTTCTTGCTTTGCACCTTTCTCGGCCCTAATCCATCCCTGCCAGTCCAATATACTACCCTAATGACTCCCAAGCTCTTGTCTCTTCAGTTCAAACCTTCCTCCTAAATTCTAGACTCCTGGGCCCAACTAATAGAGCCAAGAAATTCATATGTCCAAATGCTTCTTCCTCCCAAACTATTCTTTTCCCCATGGCCTCTACTTCACCATATGACACCACCTTTCCCTCTTCGCATCCAAATACCTGGTAGTCCTGATTCCTTCTAACTTTTCCTGTCTACAAAATATAATAAAATTCTCAATATGTGTGTCCTTGGGAATGGACGTTATCTGTCATGTTAATTCCTGAATCTCCAATACCTGAAACAACACTCAATACACAGTATCACTGCAAACAAATGTGCCCTGTGTAGTGATAATACATTGTTGGTGCTTCATAACTGTCTGTTGAATTGAGTTGTTAAACAGAAACTATGGGAGTCCATTGTTGTAGACTCAGCCAAAAATCAATATGGAGTCACTCATGCTAAATGCCACATAATCAAATTGAAATTTGAAAGAACCTCAAACAGATCAGTTTCTCTTAAAAAATGGCTGATTCTAGTATGCATGAGTCAGGGTAATAAGGAAGTCCTCTTCGCATTAAAGAAAAAAAAAAGTACAACAAAATAACCTGATATTAAGCAGTTGTTGTTGTTTTCTTTATTATTTGTTTATACTGTTTTCCTTGTTTCCACCTTACAAAACCCATGTTCTGCTGTTGCCCAGTGGGAGNATTCTATTTTGTAGAACAGAGGCTTTCCTGATACATGAATCACAAATAAAAGCCAATCAGACCCACAACTAATTTTATCATAATTCTATCTTCTGACAGTTCTGGTAACCACAAAGGGGACTCAATTAACAACCCCTCAGGCCCCTTCAGGAATGCAAGAGTGATGTTGCTGACCCCTTTTGAGGTCCCTTGTATTCCTTGGGGACCCCTGAGGGTTGTGAATTCCTCTTGCATCTGACCCTGCTCTTTTTTGCATTGAATACTCCACTCTTTCTCATTTTCAAATCCAGAGTTAATTTGTTCTGTGAGAAAGCACATGACCTTGGGGTGGGGACTGAGGGCTAGTTTGAGCACATGACATTTTGGGGTTTATAGTGGTTGACAAGTCACTGGCAAGAGTGGAAGTTGTGACAGAGACAAAATTGAAGCCTGTAGAGAATCAGATGTCTGACTGGGTCAGACAGAAACCGGCAGTAAATGATAATTACTGTAAGGGTGTGAACCCTGGCTTCTGGAAATTCACAGAAAGATTCTGTGTTCTATCCTCTTCACTTATTTTTCTTGAACACTTACATAGGGGGGAAATCATTGACTAATTTTGTTAAGGGGATCTCAGTGCCAAAGCTACAACTTAGTTGGTGGAAATGGTGCAGGCACTTAAGAGATATTAAAGTGACCTGCCACCAAAAGATAAGATTACTACAAGGTGGTCACAGAAGAGGGTAGCACCTGCCAGACTCAAGAAAATGTCTGTGTGATGAAATACACCATGAAAGCATTACCTGACCCAACCTTGTAACATTTCCTTCTTGAGTTTTAATTTAGGCTTTAACCCAAGATTCAATGTAATAGATCCTTAATTTCTAAAGAACTGAGGACTGTACCTTCAGCTATGTATGCCTGCCTTTTATATGTATAAATGTTAGGCCATAAACTGCAAATACTTAACAAAGAAGCAAAATCTTAAGATTATTTGAATCACCATGGCCATTGTGTAGAACATTCCAGAATAATAGAACTGTTCACCTAAGAAGATTTTTGAAAATAAGGACTCCCAAATTAAGGCTCACCTAGGGATAGCTATTATGATTGATGTGCAGAAGATTCTAAAAAAAAAAAAAAAAAAATCAAAAAGTTTGGACTCTTTAAAAGATAAATGAAAAACTTAAACAAATAATTGACAAGAAAAATAGAATCTGGCAACCTTTTTATTTAGTTACTATCTCACCCTGAAGATGAAAAAGCTAGATAAAGAATTTATTTTTATAGGACCTCAGATGAAGCAGGTTTGCTTCTTTTACAGTTTTGCATGCTGAGTTCAGGCCAGAAAACACTTGACCTGCCCTATCTGTTAAGGGGCTCCACCCTGAATTCAGTAATCCAACTAAGAAGCAGAAGCCAAATTTAAAAAGCACACATCTAACTAACCTGGTCTATAAAGTACATCTTCTTGTAATTCAGTCAGTTGTTTTGAACAGGCTGCTGAATTTTCTCCTAGGCTCACCAGTGCACTTCCTTATCGAATCCTAGAGTGCATTACTGTGATTTCCTGTTGCCCCAGCATCCACTTCCATGTGAATCCTGCTCTGTCTTTTCTGACTGACAGTCAAACTAAACTCTCATTCTGGTCAGGGTGTCCTAGAGAGTGGCTATCTAGAAAGGCTTATTGAGGCACAGCTAGGGTTACGGCCACTCTCCAGAGACACCTCTAGATCACATTAGAGAAAATGCCAGTTTTAGCAGATATGGGTGCTTTATCCACCCATATGAATTTTTTCATGGGCCTAAAATTTAGTCCATAGCCTCTATGAAATTGATCTCTGATAATAAGCAACATACCCTAAGCTCTTAGCAGGGTTAAAAAAAATAAAGTATTCTTTCTCCATATCTTTGAGATGTAATTTCCACCTTAAGGTTATACCTCATACCTTTGGAAATACAAATTTAGGGTTTCCTGGCTAACAACTGCTTAATGAACAGGTAATTGAAAGATCCATAGTCTGAAAGGGAGAGAAAAGCTAATTAGAAACTGGCAAAATGAAAAATTTTAATGAAAGATATAAATTCTGCTTGTCTCTTTGTTGTATGTGTATGTGTGTGTATGTGTGTAATATTTTTCTACCCCAGATGATGTCAAAATTTAAAGAGAACTCAATTTAATAGTTTTAAAGAAAAAACTTAGGTACTTAAATAAATCCAGCATTCTTTCAGAAAAATAGAAACTCAAAGATATTTTGGTTTATATGATCTCAGATGATGTTTGGTAAACAGAGTTAGGGTAAAAATGATGGGCAAAATAGAAATAAATTTTTCCAACATTTTTGGAATTAATTATAATGCTAGTATACATATATTACATATATATATATATATATATATATATATATATATATATATATATATATAATTTTTTTAAACAGAGAGAGAGAGAAAGAGAGAATTTTTTTAATATTTATTTTTTAGTTTTCGGTGGACACAACA
>NW_026000108.1:37532312-37535137 GCF_001458135.2 Marmota marmota marmota
TGGGAGGGGGATCCGAGAGAGAGATGAAGAACTATCAAGGGCCTGAAATAAACTACTGAAAGAAGATTCCTGAGTGTTGCGTCTTCCTTGCGGGCAAGAAGTCGCGACAATGGAGAAACTTTGATTAGGCAAAGGGGGGGGGAGGAGAGAGGAGAGGGCAAGGGGGCAGAAAAGATGGTGGAATGAGATGGACATTATTACCCTAGGTACATGTATGACTGCACGTATGGTGCAAAACTATATTGTGTACAACCAGAGAAATGAAAAGTTGTGCTGCAATAGTGTACAATGAATCAAAATGCAGTCTGCTGTCATATATTCCTAGTTAAAATAAATAAATTTTTTAAAAGTTTTGTGGAAATTGTATCTTGTGTTATCCAAGATGGCTGAGATTAGATGGATTGGTTTATGAAGTTTTAGTTAAAATGAACTTTATTATTAATAGTACACAGATACAAAGTAGAATTTGGTCTTCTCCACTAAAATGGAAATTTTCTTGGAGTATTGGTATAAGAATAAAAGATGTTTGTTTGTTTGTTTTCTTATAAGTAATTGAACTAGAGAACAAAGATTTTGTGTTTTACCAAGATAATTCTTGTGCTTCTTTTTGTTTTCCATTAGGCCTCACTTAAGAAAACTGAATAGGAATAGGAAAGACAGTAAAATGAATCTGACACAACTTTCCTGTGTACATATATGAATACACCACAGTGAATCTCCACATCATGTACAACCACAAGACTGGGATCCCAATTAGAATAAGATATACTTCATGTATGTATAACATATCAAAATATAATCTACTGTCATGTATATCTAAAAAGAACACATAAAAAAAGAAAACTGAGTCTTCTAAATGTTAAAGGAGTTATGATTTTGTTCACAACTATGTAACATTCTGCATTTGCCTTTTAACAAGATTGTGTTTGCTCAAGTGTTTTAAACATTTTGAAAAAGTTTTGACAAATTCTTCAAAATAAAATTTTAAATTACATCTTTTCTACCTCAAATTAACTTTGAGATTTTTTTTGTTAGGAGTTTCAGGGCTTTAAAGATGTATGCCTCACTTGTAAAAGAGAGATACTAAATTAATTAGGCAGGGATTGGAACTAGAGTTCAGTGGTAGAACAGATGGTTAGCATGCACAAGACTCTGTGTTCAATTCCCAGCCCCCCTCAAAATGTCTTTTTCAATAAGTTAAATTATATGAAAAACACTGTCAAATTATAAGAGATGCTAAACCTTGAAGTTATGTTTATGCATATGAATATCCTAAAAATTATATGATTCCTCAAAATCTATTCAGTCATAATTCTGATTATTATGCTACAATGTCAGAGAAATGCCTAAATTTCCTTATTATTTGCATCATTATCATAATGAAATCATATCAGATCATTAATCATGGCCAATTTAGGTTTTGTTATACATTGTGAATTACTTTATTATGATGCTTTTTGAGTTTGTTGGTTTTTGTTTTCTTTGCAATCAACTATAATACTAAAGTGTGTGCCTTCAAGAAGATTCAAGAAAAGGACTCTCACAAGTACATGTTCATGATCATTTTGAAATCATAATGTTGCATTGGGTAAAAACTTCCAGAAATCTAATGAAGAAAGTGATGGAGTCGTAAAACTGCTAGCCAAGACCAAGCAGAACAAGAATTAATTAAACGAGACTGAATGAACTCATGAAGAATTATGAGTTACTATGGCTTTTTAAAAAATTTTGATATTGTGCTGGTTCTTCTAATATTTTGTTTTCCAGACTTAAGACAACTCTTATCTTTTAAACTATAGCTTAGCAACTTTATAAAGCACAGTTTTGTGAACAAAAAATTGAAGCATTTACTTATTTTTTCTTCCTAGCTTATCCTCCAGAATTCAGAAATGATTCATGAATATTCTTTTTTTTCTTTGGTAATATAGTTATTCATATACATTCAATAAGAACTTCCTCTATTTATTTAATAACATGTAATTGGAAATATTGGTTATATTACCAAGGGCTTGAGTGGTATGTCATATTTGAGAATTTACTTAGAATGATTCTCTAGGTGCAACAGGTGAAGTCTAAGTTCGTCTTGGTTTGGCTTCCTGGCCTTACGAGGCTTTTAGAAGTCTAATCTGAGATTCCTTACCAAAAGTTACAGTAAAGAAAACTTTTTAAGTGCTCACTTCGGCAGCACATATACTAAAATTGGAACGATACAGAGAAGATTAGCATGGCCCCTGCGCAAGGATGACACGCAAATTCGTGAAGCGTTCCATATTTTTCTTATTATTATTATTATCATTTTTTTCTTTTTCTTTTTTTTTCTTCTTTTTCTTTCATTTTCAATTTTTGTTGTTGTTCTTTAACTTTTTTTCAATGTTTCTAATTTTTTTTTAATTTTTTTATTTTATTATTATTATTTTTTTTAATTTTAATTTTCATTTTTTATTATCATTATTATTTTTGTTAAAATTTTTTTTCTCATCTTTTCTTTCTTTCTTTATTATCTAATCTTTGTTATTTTTGTTTCTTTTGTCTTTTCATTTCTTTTCAATTTTCTTATTCCCCCTTCCTTGAATTCTACTTGCCTACTCTCATTCTCTTTAGTGACTTCTTCCCTTCCCTTCTAATATCTTTCCTCCCAAGCATCAAATAAATCTATAAGAGTAAACAGACACTCAGCAGTCAAACAGAACAAGAAGTAACATGAGCAGCATAAAAAAGCAAGGAAGAAAAGGAGTACAAAGAATGAAGGACAGCCTAAATATTCAGGAGGACCTAGAGTCAGCAGAAAAATGGTCATATAAAGAACTCAAGGAATACCTTAGACA
>NW_026000108.1:37536387-37576978 GCF_001458135.2 Marmota marmota marmota
AAAAACAAATACCAAATGTCTTCTTTGATATAATGAGAGCAACTAAGAACAGAGCAGGGAGGAAGAGCAGGAAGAAAAGATTAACATTAAACAGATACATGAGGTGGGATGGAAAGGGAGAGAAAGGGAAATTGCATGGTAATGGAGGGAGACCCTCATTGTTATACAAAATTACATATAAGAGGTTGTGAGGGGAATGGGAAAATAAACAAGGAGAGAAATGAATTACAGTGGATGGGGTAGTGAGAGAAGATGGGAGGGGAGGGAGGGGGGATAGTAGAGGATAGGAAAGGTAGCAGAATACAACAATTACTAATAGGGCATTATGTAAAAATGTGGATGTGTAACCGATGTGATTCTGCAATCTGTATTTGGGGTAAAATTGGGAGTTCATAACCAACTTGAATCTATTGTATGAAATATGATATGTCAATAGCTTTATAATGTTTTGAACAACCAATAAAAAAAATAAATTTAAAAAAAAGAAAACTTTTTAAAGAGTCAGTAACTATTCCTACTGAACTTATGCAAATAAATCAGGCCAAAATAAATGAAACTAATGTTCTTTGCAAACAAATTACTCTTATTCAGATTAGTTTTGGTAGAAATGGCAGTGACAGAGGATAGAAAACTTATGTTTCAGAAGAAAATCTATAGTATACTTATTACTAGGCTGAAGCCCTATTAATAATTTTTTGAGTCTATATTATCGACCTATAAACTAAGCTGGATCCTGAACTCTTCTAGGTTCCTTCAAACCAATTTTTTTTTTCATGGAATCACTAAGAACTCCTCTGTTCCTGGAGCTGTATTAACTACAGCCAGACAACTTGATGTAAATTTTTTTTTTGGTGGGAGGAGGAGATGGAGCCCTCATGCCCAATGTGTAGATTGCACAGAGGATTTACCAGAATACTCAAAGCATAACCAGAGATGTTCAAACTGCAAACATACATGAGAAGTTGAAGACTTCAGATTGTGGACAGCTTTTTCTAGTAGACCAGCATAAGATTTCCCATCATAATAAGATTCTTATTCCTCTTGATTTTTCCTTGTTTCTGCTTATGGATTTTACTTGATGTAACAATGTTATAGTTATAATTTTATAATCAGAAACTTCTGTGGGTAATTGGATAGATTGTTGGATCTATCATGTCAAACTCAAATCTTTATGACCTAACCTTTGGTCTATCTGGTTACTAATTTTAGCAACACCCCTAATGCAACTAGTCCTATTTTACTAGTGGTCCTTTTTATATGATTTAGCTTTCTAGACCCACTGTTGTTGCTCCCTGTTTAATTTATCCCAGTCATACTAAATAATTGAATTGCTGCATACTCACTGTATATGGAGGGGTATATGCAGTTGCTGGCATTGCTTCTAGCATATAAATAAATATAGTGGGTACTGTAGAGACAGTTGCAAAAATTAGCAAGTTGTTTCTTTGTTTAAAATGGATAGCCTCTTCATCTGGTCACTCTTTGATCTGTGCAAGTTGGCTTGGTTCATGAGGACTCTGGCTAAGGAACATACTCCAAACTCTTGGTATTATCCTCCTGACAGTCATAATTATAATTTCTCTGGTATCCCATGTCCTCTCAAAAGTTTTAAATGTTTGTAATCAGTCATACATCAAATGTAAAATGGTCTCTTATGGGTTAGAATGACAAAAATTAAAGATATTCATGATTTTGAGAATACTGTATATGTTTTAAAAACCAAATAATGTTTTAACAACCCAAATAATGTTTTAAAAACCCAAACTGAGAGTGGTACCAATCCCTTAAGTTTTAGACATGCTCTCAAGAGTGTAGCCAAAATGGGGAAATCGTTAAATAAAAATTATAGGAGGCCATTGTTCTGGACTGAGCTCCTGCAATAGGCTACAAATCAAATAAAAAATAATAATAGAACAGGCTAAAAATCAAAATGCGGATCCTCATGCTGAATGCCATAAAATCAAAATGAAACTTTGAAGTAGCAGATGAATTTCAAAACAGACAAGTTTTTCCTAAAAACTGGAGAGTCTAGTCTATCTGAATCAGTGTACTTAAGGAAGTCTCCTCTACTCTAACCTTTACAAAAAAAAAAAAAAAGGTATCCTGAGCTAAATAGTTTTTCCCCTAGCATTGTTTCCTTGTTCCCACCTTTCAAAACACACTATTCTGGTTTTCCCAGCAGGACCTCAATTCTATTTTGTAGAATTGAGGCTTTCCCGATTCATGAATCACAAATAAAATCCAATTATATCTATAAACTAAATTTGCTATAATTTTTACAGAGTGAACATATTTCTTTAAGCTCAGTTCCAAGAAAGTAAAGAATATAAAAATAAATCTCCTTTACTTAGATCTTTCAATACTGTAATTTGTTCATATAAATAAGGCTATTAAATTATGTGAAATAGTTTGGTTTTCCATCAGAACAACAATATCCTTATTTGTTTTATTATAATGTCCAAATGTTAATCCTCTGACTGTTGAGTTTCATAGTGAAGCAAGATGCTTTCCAGTCATCAGATTATATCCTTTAAAATCTGTAAAATTCCTTTATTCAAAAGTTATACTTAGCAGGGAGTCTTCTGAAATGTCAAATGGAATAAATTGGAAACAGTTTAACAACCCAAAAGAATATTTTATAAAATCCATGGAATAAAAAGCTCAATCCAGTGGAACCATTAGCTAAATATGTTAGGCAATTTCAGAAAACATTAACTCTTTCAACCTGTTTCTATGCTATTTGGTAGCAAAAAGTAATTTGTTGAATGCTCCCCAACACTTTGAAGTGGTCAACTTTTCATTTAAGGCATTCTGTGGTTTCTATATGAAGTGGTTGTGGTAGAACAGTGTTCTAAAGTATATATGAGCATTCTAGCTAGGAATTATTTGGCCTTGTATTTTTCTTGGTATCAAGTCTCCAGTTAATCAACTTGCATTGCTTTGCTTCACAAAAAATAGCACAAATGTGCTATGAAAAACATAAATAAATAAAAAGTCAGTACATTCATGTCTGCATTTGTATTTGACTTCCAAAATAAGAGACTTCATTCCTAATCCACAAGTGGCTTTTCCTGCGAGAGAAGGCCAAACATCCACTAGTTACCTTTCAGTTCTACACCATGAGGGTCCCTGTTCAGGCACCAGTTCTCACCAACATCCCACAGAACCATGGGAACGGGCTGGCTGGGAAATAACAGATAAGGGAAATAAAACAGCAAGAAACCCCACAGAACACAGAAAGTAGTTTCAAAAGCAGGATATCAGGATGGGCAAGCTGATCAGATTGAGCTTCTAGACAAAATGGGGACCATGACTGCTTTATTCATATCAGGAAACATCAAAGAGATCCTATAGAATGTTCTTTTCCAAAAAAGGTTAAAAGTGGATTATTCAGTTCCTAACGAGTTATGCTCCATCTCCGGAGCTATTATGAGGAAACCTCCTAGCAGAGAGGATGGAAAGGTCAGGTGCATGGTGCCCTGGGAGAACTGCAGGAAGTTCCCAATGCCAGGCCAATCTCTCCTATGCTACCATGCCAAGAAAACATCCTTGCATATTTCAGGGATGGCTTCCCATGCTTCATGAAATAAAAATATTTTGAGGTTCCTTTATTTTTTATCACTACTATTCTGTCCCAGGCAGATCTTAACATTACATGGTTTCTTCAGTTAGAATTCTGCCAACAAAGAGACTCATTTTCAGGGTAAATATCTACCTAGATTAAGCCATGTATTTCTGTCATCTTGTCCAAGAGGACTGAGAACAAATCTCTAAATTTCTCCCAATCAGGCTGATATCAGCAGTTCTAAACCTTCTTGTTGAGATTTATTCAAACTGCCAATTGTGAAAAGAAAAATTTTCATGAAAAAAAGAAAAATAGAGAAAGGAAAAAAAACTGATAAGGGTGAGTGATTCTTAAATAGTGTTTGTACACAGAACTATCATTTTGTGCTAATACTGAAAGTTATTGAGTTAAAGGTATACAGAAATTAATAAAAGACTAACAAGAGGTGAGTTTTCTGATGTTTCCCTTTCTTCCTTTTAAAAGCTATGCACTATGTTTTATAGCAGTGAGGCCCTAGATCTTTGAGCTTTAACAGGCCCAGATTAAAATAAGTTCAAATCACATCTCCTCCTCAAGTCCTCCTTCTACAATCTTGAGCAAATTAATGAACCTCCCTGAGTCAATTCTCTCATCTACAAATGTCTCAGTCAGTTCTGGCTGCTGTAACAGCATACCACAGAATGGGTGGTTTAACCAACAAATATTTCTTTCTCACAGTTGTGGAGGTTAGAAGTCTGAGGTGAGAGTACCAGCATGGTGGGGTTCTTAGTGGAGGGTCCATTTTCTGGTTATGTCCCTCACATGGCCTTCTTTGGTGCATGAGGTGAGAGGGGAGGAGGAAAGAGCAAGCAGGACAGCTTTAGTTGCTTTTCTTTTCTTGTAAGGGCACTTATCCCTTCCCTTCATGGGAGCTCCATTTTCATGACTCATCTTTCCCAAAGGTCCCACCCCCTAATACCATACCAATGAAGGTAAAAGCTTTGATATATGAATTCATGGGGTACACAATCATGCAGTCCACAAAAGGCTGAATAATTATAATTCTTACTGTGTTGCTATGAGAAGTAAATACGATCATGCATCTAAAGTCCTTAACACAGCACTGAGTATATAATAAACATTCAGCAAGTGATATATACTAGTATTATGACACTATTGTTACCAAACAATACTACTAAAAAACTATTATTTGGATTGAAAATGCTGGCCAGTATGCTTTCTGGTTTTGGGGGGTTTTTTGTTTTGTTTTGTTTTTTAAATCTGTAACTATTTTAATTATATTCACAAGAGCTTAGCTTAAAGTTAATTAATTTTCCCTTCTACAAATCTCTGATCAAACTACCATCTCCACAGATCTCACCAACCCTTCAGATTTAGCTATCCCATCTTCCCAATTACTTGGCCCTTTTCTGTTCTTGATATTTATCACTTATATTAATATAATAACTTGTACATGTCCATCTTATATATACCTGTTCTCACATATAGATCATCACTGAAGAACTGGAACCAGGATCACCTGGACCAGGTACCAGACTGGTCCCCGAGAGGCACACATCCTGGCATTGGAACCGAAGTCCACAGAGGGTGTAATGGAACATGTGACCTGAATCTATCCAAGACTGGAAAAGGAAGCATGCACACACAATAAATCAACATCTTCCCAGAAAATTCTAACAGAACCCAGAATCTCAATACATT
Source organism: Marmota marmota marmota (assembly GCF_001458135.2). NCBI lineage: Eukaryota > Metazoa > Chordata > Mammalia > Rodentia > Sciuridae > Marmota > Marmota marmota. The sequence continues at coordinate 37,541,654 of NW_026000108.1, forward strand.
CAAAATGCCTAGGATATAATTTTGGATTAACATATAAAGAAATAAGCCTTTCTCGGTTTCTCAGGACTGAAATTTCTTAAAAAGCTACTTTATAGCAGAATGAAAATAACAAAAAACAGTGAGCTTACAAATAAATAGAAATTATCCAGCCTGAACAACAGAGAGGATATAATTGGAAAAAATAAACATAATTTCAGGGACCCATCGCATGCTATTAAGACATCTAACACTAATATGATTAAAATACAAGAAAGAAAGGAGAATAAGACTCTTAAAAGAAAAAAATTTAAATCACTGGCTAAAATTTCCCAAATTTATTGAAAGATACAAATGTAGACTCAAGGTAATCAGCAACACTCATTTAGAATAAACTCTAGAAACTTGTGTCCAGTCATAAAATAATCAACCAACTAAGATTTACTCAGGGAATAGAAGACTAACTTAACACTCAAAAAGTAATACTTAGAGTAACAAACCAAAGAAAACAACATGATCATACCAATAGATGCAGAGAAAGCACGTGATAAAATTCAACATCTCTCATGATAAAACCTTTCAGGAAACTAAGAAGAGAGATTTAATTTAAGGGCTTACTTTAACCCTACTGAGGATAGTCTAACATTCTTAAAGTTAATTATAAAATCTAACATTACATAATTACAGGAGTGACCATTCCATAATATCTGCAGTTTACACCCACAGTCAAAGGAGGGAGAACACAGGCTGAATACACCAAGGGATTGTAACCTGGGGACTAACTAGAATTTTGTTCATTAAAAGCAATGAATAATAGGAAACAATACCTTAAAAACAGTACTTTCTACAATGGATCTTAAAGTCTCTAACAAAATATGCTTAATATCTGTACAATGAAAATTACCAACTGTTGATAAGAGAAGCAGGGAAGGCATAAATAAATAGAGAGAGGGTTTGCAGTTTGGAAGACTCAATATAGTTAAGGTGCCAAATCTCCCTTTTTTGATCTATCGCTTTCATATGATTCCAGCCAAAATATGTGCAGAAATTTTTGTAGACATAAACATGCTTATTCTAAAATATATGTAAAAACCAGCATAGAAAAGAAAATTTAGAGAAAGAACATAGGTGGAAAAACCCTCTCTACTAGATATTAAGAGAATATAAAGTTAGAATAATCAAGGCAAAATGAATTTGGTTAAGGGACAGATACATAGATCAATGTAACAGAAATAAACAGTCCAGAAATAGACCTACATGAATATAGTCACTTTATTTTGACCAGGTACCAAAGAAATCTGATGAATAAAGGATAGTCTTTTCAACACCCACATGCAAAAAACACCACTTGACCTATACCTCATGCCTTCTGCAAAAATTAACACAGATCATATAAATTAAAAACCATAAAAAGTTCCAGAGAAGTTATCAGATCAACAGTGCACAGGTCAGGCAAGGAATTCTTAAATGACACAAAAGCATTTTCCATAAAAGAAAAAATTGATAAATTGGATTTCCTCAAAATTAAAAAAGTTTTCTCTGTGAAAGAAAGTACGCAGGGAATAAAAAGACAAAGTATAGACTCAGAGAGAAATATTTCCAAATCAGTATTCAACACAAGACTTATACCCAGAATAGGTAAAGAATACTCAAAACTCAACTAAGAAGAAAGATTTAATTCAAGGGCTCACTTTAACCCTACTGAGGATAATCTAACATACTCAAAGTTAATTATAAAATCTAACATTACATAATTATAGGAGTGACCATAAGTCAAACAAGCCAAGGAAGGAATGGGCAAAAGATAGGAACTGACACTTCACTGAAGAAGATATACTGATGGCAGATAAGCAGTTTTTATTTTTTAAATGTTCATCATTAGCCATTAGAGAAATGAAAATCAAAACTATAATAACATGTCTCTATAAAACAATTGGAATGCATAATCCAAGAGTAAAAATAAATATCAACCAGAAAATACCAAGTGTTGATGAAGCCGTGGGACAACTGGAACTTACATCCATTTTATTTGTTTGTTTTTATTTGTTCTAATTAGCTGTACATGAGAGTAGAATACATTTTGACATAACATATATATAAATGGAGTATAAATCCTCATTCTTACGGTTGTACATGATGTAGAACCACACCAGTTGTGTAATCATATAGGCAGATAGGGTGATGATGTCCAATTTATTCCACCGTCCTTCCACCTTCATACTTCTTCCCTTCCCTTCACTCTCCTTTATCTAATCCAAAATACCTCTATGCTTCCCTAGCCACCCACCCTTATTGTGAATTAGTATCCTCATATCAGAGAAAACATTTGGCCTTTGTTTCTTTGGGATTGGTTTATTTCGCTTAGCATGATATTCTCCAGTTCCATCCATTTACCGGCAAATGCCATGATCTCATTCTTCTTTAAGATTGAGTAATATCCCATGGTGTATATTTCTTCATCCATTCATCTGTTGAAGGGCACTTAAGTTGGTTCCATAGCTTAACTATTGTGAACTGAGCTGCTATAAACATTGATATGGCTGCATCACTGATTTTAAGTCCTTTGGGTATAAACCAAGGAGTGGGATAACTGGATTAAATGGTAGTTCCATTCCAGGTTTTCTGAGGAATCTCCATACTGCTTTCCAGAGTGGTTGCCCCAATTTGTAGTCCTACCAGAAATGTATGAGTTTACCTTTTCCCCCACATCCTCACCAACATTTATTGTTGTTTGTAATCTTGATAATTGTCATTCTAACTGGAATGATATGAAATCTCAGTGTAGTTTTAATTTGCATTTCTCTATTTGCTAGAGATGTTGAGCATTTTTTCATATAATTGTTGATCGATTATATTTCTTCTTCTGTGAAGTATTTGTTCAGTTTCTTAATCCATTTATTGATTGGGTTGTTTGGGTTTTTTTGATGTTAAATTATTTGAGTTCTCTATAAATCCTGGAGATTAATGCTCTATCTGAGGTGCAGGTGGCAAAGATTTTCTCACATTCTGTAGGCTCTTTCTTCACGTTATTATCTCCTTTGCTATGAAGACGCTTTTTAGTTTGATTTCATCCCATATATTGATTCTTGATTTTACTTCTTGTGCTTTTGAGGTCTTGTTAAGGAAGTCAGTTCCTAAGCCAACATGGTGGAGATTTGTGCCTACTTTTTTTTATAGGAATGCAAAGTAAATCAGTTTAGCAGCTTCTTATAAAGTTAAACATAGCACTTACCAATCTAGATATTTATTCTAGAAATATTTGTTTATAAAAATCATAAATGAATACTTATTCACATTAAGTTTTGTCCAAAACTAGAAAAATAAAAATGCCATTCAACAAGTGATTGAATAAAAAAACTGAAGTGCATCCATTGAATGAGTAAAATTGACATTTCCAAAAGTTTGATAAGTATTTAAAGCACATAAAATGTAAAACACATTTGTTAATACAATTAATAAAAATATTCTTTTTACAAATATTAATTAAAATTAACAATATTTCCAGTGTTCTCCATTCTTTGTGTGTCTATAGTATTAAACAAAGTGCTTCTAAGTGAAAGAATAATAAGCATTTAAATCCCAGTAAAGTTCCCAGAAATGGGGAACATGAATGACCCTATGGACTGGAAACAGATTCATTCAGAAGTGCTCTGTACTTTCAGAATTGAAGGGAAAATTTAATTAAGTTGTTGTCTAATCATAAAAAATAATTTTAATCATAGATTGTTACTACGTGATTTTTTACATTAAACTGGTAAGTCTTCAAGTGGTTGAGTGTCATTATTACAATTAAATTCTTCCTGATCCCTAAGTACTTAATTATGTGATTAAGTTTTCAAAACACTACCATCTGGAAGAAATAAAACTAAGGATAGTATTGATACTCTGATCCATTCTACAAGAATCAGTTTAATAAAAAAAAATCAAGATACAAATTTCTAATGAATGTCATATTTTACCCTAATAATTATATATAAGAATTTCTAATAGGTTTAAATCACAATTATTATGATAAACTAATTAAAAATGAAATTACCTACTCTCAGAATCTCATAACTAAGAGAAAAATTTAAAAGTGATATTTTCCATTTTTATATGCCATTTTGTTCTGGAGATGTCTGATAAAGCAGTAAAAGCATTAAGAAGATTTTAAACTAGAATGAACTTCTTTGAAAGATAGAAAATGGAAATAGGAGTTTATGGAGAAAAAGGAACAATGTAAAAATTTGATAAGTGTTAAAAGAAGACCTTGTAATTCTTGAGTGGTTTATGAAAGCCAAGTCACTATGGGACTTAAATTCTACTGGACACCTTCAAAAGGGTAACAGCTTCATTTTAAAATTTCAATTATAATACTATCCTTTAAATTGTGTTCTCTAACACTATTTATGTTCATGATTAAAGATCAATGCAAATTTTAAAGAGGTATATAATTTTTTGAAAGAATTTTAGGGAGATTCAAACAAAAACATTTGGAAGACCCTAGCTCTAAAACACTACAGCACCACCTCCTCAATGAGAACTTGGTTCATTTAGTTTAAATGGTATGAGGGATTCAGGCACAAAACAAATATGTGGACAAAATAGATGAAAAATAAAGACTTCAAATTACTTTCCAATTGCTGAGCTCAATGAAGTAGCTGTTATGAAGATGTAATCCCAATCCTGTTTGGCATAATGAAATCTCAATTTCAGAAGAAATTCACAGATTTTGATGTGATGATTTTGAATCAAACACTAGTTTCAGTGAGAAGCCCAGAGTTTAGAGTTCAGACTCCACTAGAGATGTATGATACCACCAAGTCATTGCAGCTCAACTCCAAGAAGAACTGTTTAAACATACCATGCTATGTCCACCAAAAAGGCATCAATAGTTATCCTATCCTCTTACGTGAAAGAGGAAAAAAAACCAGCAATTTTTCATTTACTTCATTCTGTAAAAATGTATCTGATAAAGATATATCCCATGAGTGATATGATTTGAAAATGAGTTTAGAATGAAAATACATGATGCTTTAAATTGTTCAGGGTATAGGTATTAGCATTCTTGCTGGAGAGATCAAAACAGATTAATGACCAAAATAGGGTTAAAATCATCTGCTTCCACCTACATATATTTTTAAAAATCAGACTTTTGTTACAAAAATTTTTCATATTTTATTGTAATCTTTAAGAACACAAATATGAATGTCTGATTGTGAGGCATAATATTGAACAAAGAGTGGATGTTCTTGGTCATTACCCACTGAGCAAAATAATACCCTGCAGAAAATACAAGGATAAACCTACACTCTTAAACTTCTGAGTTTTAACCTCAAAGACAAGCAGCCTACTTGTACAGAGAGGAGAATGAATCCAGGTAAGGAAAGAAAATCTCTGCACTTCTGTTTCAGGAAGCACTGTACCACTGCAAGCAAAGCAATGTTTGCCAGAGAATAGAAAATCTCCAATGTTCTATCAACAACAAGTATTGAGCCCAAAAAGAACAGGTAATATTTAAGTTCAATAAGAGAGCTATTTTATTTAGCGTTGTTCCTTTATGCTGGGCATATAGCATAGCAAAGGCCAAACAAGACTGGCTCTCACAGAAGAGTGGCAGTCCACAAGGGGACCATTACTTGGTGTTCACAGATCAAAGAAGGTGTTAAGGGTTTTCAATGGCTAAAAACTACTTTTAAGTTTCAATTCACAGCAAATTGAAATTCAAACACCAGAAGTGTTGATCAAGAAGTTTCTTTGTAAGATTTCTTCCATATTGTTAGCTCGATCCATGACCTAAATAACAATAATGATGGCTGTTACATGGCTTCGCATGGCTTTCCTTTCTCAAATTATCTTCCACTGCTCTTCTTAGCATGTCCTAAGTTACAGCCCTACCAACTAGGGCTTGCAGGGATTAAACGAACTGAGAGGGGATATCTGGGACAAGAACATTGAAGGCAGATGGAAAAGAATAGAGCAGGGAGAATACAAAGAGCAAAAAAAGGGAAAGTAGTTAAAGTCAGAAAGGTAAGGCAGGTCAGAAAAGGGAAGGCACTCTCTATTTTGTACAACCCTAGGAGGCATTATTCTTTCTGAATGCTTGTGACTAGCACTGCTTTGGATGGTGGCATCTAGCTGTCCTGATGGATGGCCTGATGTTTGGATGGATTGATGGCTTTTATACTGAGAGAGATGGAAAGGCTTTAAAAAATTTGGGTAAAAAAGATGTGAAATTTTAAAAGATCTTTTTGTTGTTGTGTGGTGAATAGCCTACAGGGTATAAAGAGTAGCAAGGAAGCCATTAAGGACATAGGAAGGACAATCAGGGATGGATCAAGGTGACCTGGATCAGGTAGCGGATGTGAAGGTGGGGAGCACTGGTTGGATTGTGCATGTATTTTGACAGAAGAGCCTTTAAGATTTGCTGATAGATCAAATATAATGTGGAAGAGAAAGAGAAGCACCTGGCTGTAACTCAAGATTTCAGGCTGGAACAACTAGAACAGAGTTGTTATTTACTGAGATGGGAAAATCTGGGAGAAAAGATGCAGAGGCAATATCAGATTGGTTTTGTACCTGGTATATTGGACATGCCTTTTGGACACTGAAGTGCAAATAAGTAGAAAGTAGATTGTGTGTGGTGTGTGTGTTTAAGTGTGTGTGTGTGTGTGTGTATTATAATAACATACATGTGCAGCTCCACAAATCAGAAGAAAGATGCAGGCAAGAGACCTACATTTGTAGTTGTTAGTGAATCCATGGTATTTAAATTCATGAGACTGAATTAAATCATCAGAAGGGAAAAGATCTAAGAAATAAGCTCTAGGGCACTCCACTATGGAGAAATAAGAGAAATGAAAACACTCCTGAATTGTGGTCAAAGAAGGAGAGAAGCCTAGAAGCCAAGTGAAGAGTTTATCAAGGAGCAGGGAGTGATTCAATGTAGCAAATGCTGCTGTAGGCTGAGGAAGAAGAGAACCACCCTCAGAGGGAGCGAAACCAACACAGGCCTTTGGAGTCACAGGGAAAAATAGTTTTGTTTGAGAGGTGGGGGAAGGATGTGGGATATGGGTCTGCCACAAGAGAACTGGAAATCTGGAATAAAATATAGATATGAGTCATCAGTGCTTCTGTGGCCATAGCAAGGATGAGATTTCTCAGAGGAAAGCAACATAATCCTGTGGAATATCAACAATAAAAAGGATCAGTAGAGGAGAAAGAAGGAGACCAGCATGTGACCAGAATGGTGTGACGCAGATGAAAACAGTGTGGTATTCTAGAAACCAAAGGCAAAGAGAGTACCATAGATGAAGGAGGAATCATGCAATTAAGTCCAGTTGCCCACAATGGGAGCTGATTTAAGAATTTATCAATCTAATCATCTTCCCTTCCCTGAATGGCTTCCCCACCCATCTTGCCACTGCCCCAAGCATCATCCAAATGTGCCATTAGAGCTCAACTCCTTGTCTCAGGGTTTGACTGTGCTTATGCATCTATCTCTTCACTGGCCTATAAACTCTTTCCAAATGTGAAGGTCAGCATTCTTTTTCTACTTCCTTGTAAACTGAGTACACAGGATATGCTTACTAAATGAATAAATGTTGCTTGAGGCACTTAAATTGGACAGTGCATATGGCATCCCAATTTATCTCATCTACATTATTTCACTTAGCCTGTAAGGTTGTTCTCCCACTCAGGTATTATTATTCCTGCTGAAAAGTTAAAGAGACGGAAGTTTTAAGAATTTAGAAAATGGCTCAAGCCTTCAAAATTATTAAGCAAAACCACTGGGATTTAAATACAAATCATCAGATTTAAGTTTGTTCCCTTTAAAGACAGCATCTACATATGGAAAAAATACAGTGTTTTATACTTTGAAATTATAAATGTAGGAAAATTTGAGGTTCTGAGAAAACTTCATTTCATTTAAAGCTAGTCACTTTAATGGAAAGTTCAAGGTTGGTTATTAATGTTTTCATGATGATATATATAATCATCACAAAACAATGATTCTAAGTCCTTCAAAGATACAGTGTTGCATTATATTTCTCAAATGAACCTGCAATTCAGTGGGAGAAATTCAAAGCATGTGTTTTATCAAGATCCAAAACTACAATTTGGGGGCTAATAGCACTGAAATGGTTGCTATCAGCAAACAGAGCTAGACAAAGCAAATAAGATACTACAAAAAGGAAGAAGAAAAGGAAAAAAAATAAATAATTGAAGTTCTTTCATGGCAGGGAGATCTCTATCGACTCAAAGAAATAGCATTTAAAAACTACTTTCCATATTTGATTTCAGCCAAGGTGGAGGAAAGGATTAGTCAGAAAGATCAGAATGATTGATGGGCCTTGAACTTTAGTCCCCTGAGTTCTCACAACTCAACTATGGAAACACACACAAATGTTTATTTTGAAACCTCTGAAGAACAGTTCCCACAGCATTATCACTTTAGCACATTATTTACAGGACCTAGCACCAACATAAGATAGAAAGGATAAGACAATTGTGTATACTTTGTTATGAGGACAAAACATGTTAAGAGTTATGACTGATTTAAAGGCAGCTCAGAGAAGATGAATTGCATTCACAGAACTATGCATTGGGAAAAGCAGCTGTTACAAGTTGTGGGTTTTGGCTCAATTCACTCTGGAAAGACATTTGAGAGCTCTTATAAAAGGGATTAGAAGAGAGGGTATCATTCAAGGATTAATAACCAAATCCCAGAATGGTGGACTGTTTGGTAGAGGATAGAACCTAAGAGGTTGTATTTAAAATAACACTGGAATGACCTCCCTGAACCTCATTTTCCTAATCTATAATTAGGAAGATGATAATACCTCAGAGATCTACTCTGGAAGCAAAATGAGCTAGCAGCTGTGAAAGCACTTTGGAAAGGAAAATGGGGTGCATAATGTAAAGGGGGGATTACCATTTTCTTGGGTTGAATGATTATACAAGTGGGGAGGAGAAAATTGGGACAGGAATCAAATTTAGTCATCATTCATTATTTGGACTACGTTCACGGTGCAAGTTCATAGTGCACCGTGAACACCTCTTCCTCTTTACCAGGAGGGGCCCTTTCCCTTTTAAAATAGTCACAATTGCTAAAGGTAACCTACTCTACTGATATTTAACCTGTGTCTCTATAATTTCTGAATGAAAGCATATTTACATGTAGTCACTGAAGTTCTTTTGTTCTGTTTCTTACATATGTTTGTTACAGATTAGAAAACACCTGATTATGATGACGATAATGATGATGATGATGACCACGACAATGAGAATGTTGTTGTTGTTGTTTGGGGAAAGAACCTTATAAAACAAAGTTCTAGATCAGGGTTTCTCAGAAGCAATTCTCTTTGGTATTTTGAGTCCCATAATCTTTTGTTGTACTGTGCATCAAGGTATGTTTAGCAATATACTTGACTCTACCCATGAAATGTTAATGGCAACTCCTCCTGTCAATACAGTTATAATAACCAAAAATCTCTACAAACATTACTAAATGTTCGCTGGGAAAAGAGGAAGGTGTTGCGAAATCACCCCTGGTTGAGACCCACTGAATTAGATGAGTACGAGTTAATATTAGGATCACCATAATTATTGTTATTTTTTTCCAGAGTTTCTGGGGTAATATTCAGAACAGAATAGGACAATCAATTTATTCAATGAATGAAAAATGAGAGAAGCACTATGTTAGGTGTGTCCTATAGCATAAACCCATATTTTATCATATTATATAATAAATGTTTTTCTACTTGGTATACAATATATTCTTAGTACATGAACACTCGTTAGTAACTATGTGTCCTTATGCTATTAATTATAGTCATGCATATACAGAGATCATAGCTAGCAGTGGCTTTCTCGGTAGCATAAGGGTCATAACATATCTATCATAATACTTTAATCCATCAATTCTGAGACAAAATAATTGTTTAATATTTTATATAAATATTGCATCAAACACAATTTCTCAAACCCATTTGCAGAGAATTTATTCTTCATGAAGAAAAATTACAACCAAGAATTCTAAAATAGTTCTATGACACTTAGAAGACCTCATATTAGTGTACTTAGGAAATATGTTTTCTTTAAACAAAAGTTTTTAAAATATATACGATTCATCAATCTTTTCAGGATCACCAATTGCGAGTTTCATAATATTTTCTGATAGTAGAGATCTGATAATTGAAGTGGCATTTCAGTTTGAGTTGTTAAAAAACATATATTGAAAATGTTATTGGATTTTCAGTAACTGATATTTTTTGATCAACAGTGTTAAAGCAGACTGATGTTTTGATTTTCAAATTTTCCCTACAGATTCTTAAATTCAGTGTCAATGGGTAATCCTGTGTAATATTTCAAAAGACCACTAATAAAGACCTTAAGTGTTCTTTATTTATCAAATCAGGAGAAAATGTAGCTGGAAAACAAAAGACTTGAAGGACTTCTTTTTTCAGAGCGACTTACTAGTCCTTCTGATGGCTTATTGTTACACAACATCTTTTGGAGGGAATCCTGATTTAGTAGCAGATCTCTACTAAATAATATGTTAAAAGGAAATAACTTTCACTTCTGGCCACATCAGGTCAACGCTGCATTCAAGTGCAGCTGGAAAAGGCAGATAAAACACAAAAAACATCTGTTTGAAGGTATCTGAGAGCTGATGAGACAATTAAGATGTGAGTGGTCAAGAGCCCAGAGAAAATATAAATACAGAACAAAGAGCTTACATTCTGTGCACATGCTCCCTTGTGGAACTTGCCGATTATTGATATGGTGCTAGAAACAATCTAGACACAGGGCCACTGTAAAGGGGCACAGAAGCTAACAGAGCTTTGGCAGTTCCACAGGGGTAGAGAGCTTGGTGTTGCCAAAGCAGTCAACGTTAAGGAGACAAGCAGGCAACCAGTGAGAAAAGGGACACAGAGGAGGGGCCCATTATTTGGGAGAAGTCTCCCACAAGGCAATTGCTGCAAAACAAGAAGCTAAAGTAAAAGCAAGTTACAGAAATCATGTTGTTCTGAGAAGAAAACAGAACTTAGGACTGCCTGAGGAGAAAGGAAATAGAGTCAACACTCCAGTTTCTCAGCTGGGATCATTGGAGAACCACCCCTCAGAATGGATACAAGTGGAAGTTGATGAAGCCTTATAAACATGAAGCAAAATCAGCTCAGTCTTGTTTGATTCAGATAATCTGGTCCCATTCTCTGTTCCTACCCTTCCAAAAGGAACTGTAGCTCCTCCCCATTAGCCTTTAATTTTCAGGTCTTTTAGCCTTTACTTGGACTGCAGAATGCTGCAGTTGGAAAACACAATAACTGAAATAAAAATTCACTAGAGAGGCTCAACGGCAGATTTAAGCAGGTAAGAGAAAGAATCAGCAAACTTGAAAATAAGCAAATTGAGATGAACTTGTGTATGGAAAGGAAAGAGAAAAGAATGAAAAAAAAAGTAAAATGTCCTTAATGACTTAAAAAATGTACTAATATGTGCATAATGGAAGTTCTAAAAAGAGATAAAAGATGTGGTTAGAATTTTAGAAGATATATAAAAATTTCTCAAATCAGATAAAAAGCATTTATTTATTCATTCCAGAAGTACAATAATTCAAATAACATATACCCAAAACTCAAATATAATAAACTCAAAAGGATCTCTTTTTGGATACCTAGTAATCTTGCTATCAGAAATCAAAGACACCAGAAAAATAATTGAAAACACAAAGAGTATCATATAAGACAAAATAGAGCCTCAGTAAGATTAGCAAATACCATCTCATCAGAATTCATGAACCCAAATAGAAGTGGAAGGATATATTTAAAGTAAGGAGAATAAAACTATCACCAACAATTTCATATACACCAACACTATCCTTTCACAATGAGAGACACAAAAACTGAGAGAAGTTGCCACTTGCAGAACCACCCTACAGGAATACTAAAAGAAGTCCTTCAGGATGAAGTAAAAGAACAGTAGGCAATTACTTAAATCCACATGAAAAAGTTTAAAGTGCTGGTACAGTTAATTAAATAGGTAAATGTAAAAGAAAATATAAATGTATTTTTGTCCTCAAATATTATCTGATTTAAAAATCAAGTACATAAATTGATAATTTTAGAACTGTTTTGAGTTACTTATAATATATAAAGATGTAATTTCTATGACAATAATGGCACAAGAAAGAAGGAACAAAGCCACATAAAACAGTTTACATAGTGTTGAAATTAGGTTGATATTCATCTGAACTAGATTGTTATAATCAAAGATGTTAATTATAGTCCCAGGGCAACCAATAAGAACAACTTAAAAATACTGTTGAAGAATCCAAAATAAATTAAAATGCTTTACTAGGATATATATCTAACACCCCCCAAAAAAAACAGCAATGGAGGACAGAGATATAAAAAAAAAGACATAGAAAATAAGACATGTGGATTTGTACTTGTAATTACATTTAATGTAATTATGTAATTAAAACACTATAGTCACGTTTTCCAAGTAGATAAAACATGTAATTCAACTATATTCTGTCTATAAGAGACATACTTTATATTTAGAGACACAAATGGATTGAAAGTTTAAAAATGAAAAATTTTTAATTGTATACATGCTTACACATATTATATTGTTGTTGGGTAGAGCATTCTGAAGATGTCTGTTAGATCTACTTGGTTTACAGAGCTTCACAAATATTCTATCTCCTTTTTTTAATCTTTTGTCCAATTATCCTATCCATTAATGAAAGTGGAGTATTATTGTTGAATTGTCTATGACTCCCTTCAGGTCTATCAGTTTATCCTTTTTAATATTTCTGGGTTCTATTGTTAAATTATATTTTCCTTATGAATTGAGCTTTCACCATCAAAAATGTCCATTTTCTCTGTTAATACTTTATGCTAAAGTTTATTGGGTCTAATATTAGAATTACCATTCCAGCTAAATAACCATTCCAGTCCTAAAATTTATATAAAAATACAAGGAACACAGACTGGCTTTAAAATCCTAAAAATGTTAGAAGACTTATAATTTTCAATTTCAAAACTTATTGCAATGCCATAAGACAGTGAATACTCACATAAGGATAATCAGATCAATGAAACAGAATTGAGAGTCCAAAAATAAATGCACACATTTATGGTCAATTCATTTTTGACAAGGGTATCAAGTCTACTTAATGGGAAAAGGATAGTCTCTTCAACAGTTGGCCCTGGGACAACTGGATTTTTACATACAAAGGAATGAAATTAGAATCCTACTTCATACCACATACAAAAAATAATTTAAAATAGATCAATGACCGGCCTAAATATAAGAGTTAAATCCATGACTCTTAATAGAAAATATAGGGGTAAATATGAGTGACCTTGTATTTTAGAAATTTCTAAAATTCCCACTAAAAGTACAAGTGCAAAAGAAAAATAATAGATAACACTGAAATTCTTCAAATTTAACACTTGTGCACTTCAAAGGATACTATAAAAAAATGAAGACTCCTCTGTAGTGCAAAAAATTCTGCAGATTATGTATCCTTAGGCATTTGTATCCAGAGTATATGAAAAACTCTTCCTATTCCACAAATATTAAGACAAATGGCCTAATTATAATATGGCCTAAGTATTTGAATACACATTTCTCACTATAAGATAAACAAATGGCTAATACTGATAAGCTTATGAAATGTTGCTCAACATAATCAGTCATTAGCAAAATGCAAATCAAAAACACAATGGAATGCTGCTTTACATGGATAGGATAGTTACAATTGAAAAGGACAATAAGTGCAAGTGAGGATGTGGATAAATTAGAACACTCACTCATTGCTGAGGACTAGCTATTCTTAAACACTGAGTTGCTACTAGTCTCAGAAACCCCACTCCTAGGCATATAACCAAGAGAGTTGAAAATGAATGTCCACACTAAAACTTGTACATGAATATTTACAGCAGCAGTATTCTTGATAGTGAAAAGTTAAAACACGAATGTTCCTCAATTAGTATATGGATTTTTAAAAAATTGTGGTGTATTCCTACGATGTAGTATTAACAATAAAAGTAAAAAAATACTGATATATGCTATGATATGTATGAATCTTTAAAACATTACGCTAAGTTGGGCTGGGGATGTGGCTCAAGCGGTAGCGCGCTCGCCTGGCATGCGTGGGGTGCTGGGTTTGATCCTCAGCACCACATAAAAATGAAATAAATATCTTGTGTCCACTGAAAACTAAAAAATAAATATTAAAAAATTCTCTCTCTCTCTTAAAAAATATTATGCTAAGTCAAAAAAGCCAGTCACAAAAGGTGCTATATTGTATGATTTCATAAATATAAAATTTCCAGAATAGTCAAATTCATAGAAACAGAAAGTAAAGTAGTGGTTATGAGGAGCTGAGGAGAGGAGAGATGGTAATTTACTGCTAATGGATAATGGGGTTTCTTTCTAAAATGATGAATATGTTCAGTAAAGAGACAGTTGTGACAGACAACTCTGTAGGCATTCTAAAATTAAATGTATACTTTAAATAGATGAATTTCATGACATGTGAATTATATCAATAGAGCTAGTATTTTTAAAAAAGTAATTAACCTGACGTGAAGAAAATTACATATCATTTTAGTAGATATAGAAAAAACATTTGACAAAATTCAAAATCCATTCATGATATTTTTAAAAATCACAATGAGAAAATTTCCTTAATCTGATCAAGATTGCACATAGAACTCCTTAAGCAAATTTATTGAAAACTTTCTATCTGATTCAGAAGTTTTAGAGGGCACCAAGAACTGGGAAGGAAGAAATTAACTGTCATTTGTAAATAAGATGATTGTAGTTTTAAAATTTTTTGAATGAATCAAGATGAACTATAAAATGTATTAAATGATTTAACAAAGTCCTTGGAAACAAAGAAATGGAAAAAAGTTTTAAAAAGATATAATTCACAATAACATAAAGAGATACTATAGGTCTACTGATAATCTAAGGGATGAGTATGAGAACTCTGTAGTTAAAAATATAACATATTACTGAGAGAAATTTAAAAGTACCTCATTTGAAATACCAAATTAACTATTGCCATAATGTACAGAATTGAGAGTCCAAAAATAAATGCACATATTTATGGTCATTCTGTATGGATTGGAATACTCAGTGTTGCAAAGAAATTCTTGCCAATTCAATCTATACATTTAATATATCCCAACTTTAAAATACAAAATAAACCCAGCATTTGTAGAAATTACAACATGTTTTAAAAATTTATATCAACCTAAATATTCATCATGTTGAGTTAGGCCCTGACTTCCTTAACAAGACTCCTAAAGTGCAAAAAATAAAACCAAGAATTATTAAATGGGATGGGTTCAAACTAAAAAGCTTCTTCTCAGCAAAAGAAACAGTCAACAAGGTGAAGAGAGAGCCTACATTTTAGAAGCAAATTTTTGCCACATGCACATCAGATAGAGCACTAATCTCCAGGATATATAAAGAACTCCAAAAACTTAACACCAAAAAAACAAACAATCCAATGGAAGGAGACCCTCAGGGTTATACAAAATTACATACAAGAGGAAGTGAGGGGAAAGGGAAAAATAATACAAGGGGGAGAAATGAATGACAGTAGAGGGGGTAGAGAGAGAAGAGGGGAGGGGAGGGGAGGGGAGGGGGGATAGTAGAGGATAGGAAAGGCAGCAGAATACAACAGACACTAGTATGGCAATATGTAAATCAATGGATGTGTAACTGATGTGATTCTGCAATCTGTGTATGGGGTAAAAATGGGAGTTCATAACCCACTTGAATCAAAGTGTGAAATATGATATATCAAGAACTATGTAATGTTTTGAACAACCAACAATAAAAATTTAAAAAAAATAAATATAACTTTGTAAAATAAAAAAAATAAAAATGAAAAAAATGTAGACACACGCACAAAAAAAACAATCCAATCAATACATGAGCTGAGGAGCTGAAAAGACACTTCTCAGAAGAAGATATATAATCAATTAACAAATACATGAAAAAATCTTCAACATCTCTAGTAATTAGAGAAATGCATATCAAAACTAAGATTTCATCTCACTCCAGTCAGAATGGCAGTTATCAAGAATACAAGCAACAATAATTGTTGGCGAGGATGTGGGGGAAAAGGCATACTCATACATTGCTGGTGGGACTGCAAATTGGTGCAACCCCTATGGAAAGCAGTATGGAGATTCCTTGGAAAACTGGGAATGGAACCACCATTTGAACCAGCTATCCCTCTCCTCGGTCTATACCCAAAGGACTTAAAAACAGCCTACTACAGGGACACAGCCACATCAATGTTTAAAGCAGTTCAATTCACAATAGCTAAACTGTGGGAACAACCTAGATGCCCTTCAATAGATAAATGGATAAAGAAACTATGATATATATATATATATACACAATGGAATATTATTCACCATTAAAAGAGAATAAAACTACGGCATTATCAGGCAGATGGATAGAGCTGGAAAATGTCATGCTAAGCAAAGTAAGCCAATCCCAAAAAAACAAAGGCTGAATGTTTTCTCTGATAAGGGATGCTGATCCATAATGAAGGGAGACATTGGAAAAATGGAGGAACTTTGGGCAAAGAGGAGAAAAAAAAGAGGAGGGGATATGGGGGCAGGAAAGATGTTGGAATGAGATAGACATTATTACCCTAGGTACATGTATGACTACACATATGGTGCAATGCTATATCGTGTACAACCAAAGAAATGAAAAGTTGTGCTGCAGTTGTGTACAATGAATCAAAATGCATTCTGCTATTATATATCTAATTAAAATAAATAAATAAAATGTTAAAATATTTATATTAAGTGAAAAAGGACAAAAATAGTTGAAAAAATCTTTAAGAAGGAAATAAATAGAGGACATATATGATTCAATATAAATTTTTACTATAAACCTATTGTAATTCAGACAGTGTGGTCTTGAATTCATCATATTCTGTCAATAATCAAAAAACTAGATATGCACATAGTTAATCTCTTGACTGATAACAACTCTGATATTACAGTGCAGGGGGAAAGGATTGTTCTCTAAAAAGAAACCGGGTCAGTTGAATATGTACATAGAAAAAAATTAATCCCAACTTTTCACCACACACAAAATATTAATTCCACAATTATAGTATATACGAAAAACTGAATGCTCAACAATAACATTCCTAGAAGAAAGATAAAAGAAACTTCTGTGTTTCAGATGTAAGCAAAGATTTCTTAAAAATAATTCTCACAAAAGAAAAAGTCGAGGCTCTGGGCTGCTTTCCCTTCTTTAGTGGGCACGGAGCCCCAGCATGCTGGTTCAATAAATCCCCCCTTCTGCCAATTGCAAAAAAAAAAAAAGAAAAAGTCGATAATATGTACCCATTACAATTAAGACCTTCAGGGGGATTTTAAGATGATGGAATAGAGAAGTTTGCTTCCCTAGCTGCTCCATAGCATGAAACCAAGAAAGCAGAAAGGCGGTTTCCCAGCAATGTGGGTGAACAAAAAAAGACAGGAGAACTTTCCTGGAATTTAATACTGGACATTCAAAGCAGATCAGGGATTCAGGAGGTTGGATATCATAAAATAAGGAAGAAATCCCCAGCACCATTGCCACTGGCATGACCAGAAGCACCAGCCACAGCAGTCCCTCCTTAAGCAAAGTGGAGGGATCCGAGAATTAAAGGAACCCACATGTTTTGAAGGACTGAAGCTCTCTGGGTACAGAGAGTTTAGAGAGCAAAGACAATACCCAACTAAACTGAAAGGCATACTGCTACACAATATCCGAGTACAGGAAAGAAACCACATCTTTCCCAGCTGCATGAGGAGGACAGAGAAGGAGACTTTTTGCAGCTGTGGCAAGAGGGTCGGCGGCTCAAGAAGCCAATTCCTGGCAAACCTGAGTTTGGCCCAAAATATAGGCCTGTCAAACCCACACTGTACAGCATAGTATGTGCCTCAGTGACCAGGAGAAAATCAAATGTGGAGAGAGGTTTACATAGGGTACAACTGATCAAGGAAACCCACCCAGATCACCCCCTCCCCGCCACAATCTGACTACCTGTAGGACTGACTGGGAGAGATGCACCTGACTGGGAAACCGAAAGGGCAGGGGCTGAAGAGATTGAGTTTGGAGACTGAACCTGAGACCAGGAAACATGGTCTGCAAGTGACATAGTGGGCTAAAAATTGGCTCCTCCACTGCGCCAGTGGAACCCAGGGGAGATCCCAGGGGTGCAGTCTTCCAGCATGAACTACAATTGCTGGGTCCTAGAGGTGCACTGACTTAAAATCATCAGACCAACTGGCATTCAGTACAGAACCTGGAGCCCACCTAAGCCTAAACATCACCTCCAGGAGTTCTGCCTATGATATTAATTCTCTCACTCTAGCAACCCCACCCTGAGGGTGGAGTAAGCATCATACTCCAGACAACCCCACCTAATACTGCTGAGAAGGGAAGCTAGGAATCTTGATCTCCAAGAGAAAATAATTCTTTAACTTTTCATTGAGTTTTTTTTTCTTTTTTTTTTTTCAGTTTAAGTGTGACCATATGATTCATGGACATTTATACATATTCATATATGTTTTTTTTTTCCTTCTCATTTCTAGTATTTTTGAAGCCAGTTATTTTTCATGGATCACTATTTTGAGGACTAGGATGTTTGATTAGTATATTTTAGTTGTTTTATATTGTTTTATTTTTATTTTTTAAATTTTTATTTCATATATATTTGTTTTATCTCAATTATCTTTTCCCTTGATTCTCTTTCTCTCTCTTCTTCTGTTAACAGCCAATCTCTCTTGTTCTCTTTCACTCTTCCTTTTTATTTTTTACTTCTATCTTCTCTTCCCATCCCTCATAATCATCATATTCTAATCACTTCTGTTCTCTCCCTGTCTGCCATTCAAAATTTTAAACCCTTTTGCAAACTTGCTGTTTTTATTGTAGGCCATAACAGATCATATCATTTCTGTTTATTGTGACAACATTATAAACATCATAGCAGGAACTATTTGGTTTAATGCTGTATGTTGTTTGCATTGGTTGTTGTTATTATTTGTCTGCCCCTAAACAGAAGTACTAGAAATCTTCAGGGATACTATAAGCTGATAGAGTCTACTGCCTCAGATCCATACCGTTAGATGGGAATGCACACAAACAACATGAAAAAGCAAAGAAACAAATCACCCCAAACAAAACAAGATACTTCAATAACATAATCCATGAACACCACAGTTAAAATATCAGGGAAGGGGTTTAGAATGTACATAGTTAAACTAATCTGCAAGGTAAAGGATGATGTAAGGAGTGAAATCCTAGAGAAAATTCAGAACATGAAAGATCACTTCAATAAAGGGATAGAGATTCTGAAAAAAAAAAATCAAGCAGAAATCCTCAAAATGAAGGAATCAATAAACCAAATTAAAAACTCAATGAAAATCATCACCAACAGACTAGTCCACTTGGAGTTTTTTGTTTGTTTGTTTGTTTTGGTTTGGTTTTAGAAGTTTATTAAAGGACAGCAGAAAAGACTTCTCCCGGAGGAAGAAGGGGACCCAAGAGGTAGAATCCCAGACTAGTCCACTTGGAAGACAGTTTCAGGCTATGAAGACAAAACATATGATCTTGAAAACAAAGTTGACCACAGAGAAAAGATGTTAAGAGACTATGAACAGAACTTCCAAGAAATGTGGGGATAACCTCAAAAGACCAAATTTAAGATTTACTAGGAAAAATTAAGGCTCAGAGATACAAACCAAAGGAGTGCATAATTTTTTAAATGAAATAATATCAGAAATTTCCCAAACCTAAAGAATGAAATAGAAAATCAGATACAGGACCCTTAGAGGACCCCAAATATACAAAATTACAACAGATTCATACCAAGGGACACAATTATGAAGATGCCTAACATACAGAATAAAGATAGAATTTTAAAGATTAAGAGAAAAAAATTGACAGTTTACATTTAGAGGGAAAACAGTCTAGATCACAGCTGATTTCTAAATCCAAGCCCCAAAGCTAGAGGTCTTTGAATATATACCAAGCTCTGAATAAAAATGGAGGTTAGCCAAGCATACCATCTCTAGCAAAATTAATCTTTAGAATTGATGATGAAATAAAAACCTTCCATGACAGACAAAAGTTAAAAGAATTTACAACCAGAAAGCCTGCATTACAAAGCATACTCAATAAAATATATCATAAAGGAGAAATGAAAAATAAAAGCAAAAACCAGCAAAGGGAGGACTTACACTAGAAGAATACTCAGTCAAAGGAGAAACTAATTCAAATTAAAAACTAGAAATAAATCAAAATTATAGGGACTAAGAGTCATTTCTCAATAATAATATTGAATGTAAATGGCCTAAACCCATCAATCGGAAAACATAGACTGGCAGATTGAATTGAAAAACAAGAACCCAAAATATGCTGTCTCCAAGAGACTCATAGGCAAAAATAGGCACAGACTGGAGGTAAAAGGATGGAAAAAAATTTATCATTAACATGGATCCTGTAAACAAGCTGGGGTGTCTATCCTCATATGAGATTAAGTGGGTTTCAAGCCAAAGTTAATCAGAAGGGACAAAAAAGGACATTTCGTACTGCTTAAGGGAATTATACATCAACAAGACATAACAATCATGAATATTTATGCCCCAAACAATGGAACATCTACATATATCAAACAAACCCCTATTCAACTTCAAGAATCAAATAGATCACAATACAACCACACTGGTAATTTTAACACACCTCTCTCACCACTGGTTAAATTCTCCAAGCAAAAACTGAAGATGTTATAGAACTAAAAAATATAATTAATAATTTGGACTTAACAGACATATATAGAATATTTTACTCCATCAATGACTTGAATACATGTTCTCAGCAGCACATGGATCCTTCTCTAAAATAGTCCATATCTTAGGCCACAAAGCAACTCTTAGCAAACAAACAAAAAAAATAGATATAACACCTTGCCTTCTATCAGATCATACTGGAATGAAATTAGAAATTAAAGATAAAATAAAATAGAATCTACTCTAACACCTATTGAAAAATGAATGAATAGCAGAAAAAAAATCAGGATGAAATAAAAAAAATACTTAGAGGTAAATAAGAATAGTGATAGAATATATCAAAATCTCTGGTACACTATGAAGGCACTGCTAAGAGGGAAGTTCATGCATTGAGTTCATTCATTAAAAGAATAGAAGCCACCAAATAAATAACCTAATATTACATCTAAAGCCCCAGAGATACAAGAACAAATCAACACCAAAAGTAGTAGGAGACAGGCAATAATTAAAATCAGAGCTAAAAATCAATGAAACTCGAACAATCCAAACATTGATGAAACAAAAAGTTTGTTTTTAAGAAATACATAAAATTGATAAACCCTTAACTAAGCTAAAAGAGAGAGAGAAAACTCAAATTATTAAAATTCATGATGAAAAAGGAAGTATTACAACAGACACTGCTGAAATACAAATGATAATCAGAAACTATTTTGAAAATTTATATTCTAATAACATAGAAAATCTTGAAGACATCAACAAATTTCTAGGGGCATGGCCTACCCCAATTGAAGGAGAACATAGAAAATTTAAACAGATCAATTTCAAGCAATGAAATAGAAAATACCATCAAAAGCCTACCAATAAAGAAAAGCCTAGGACCAGACGGATTCTCAGTTGAGTTCTACCAGACCTTCAAAGAAGAACTAACACTAATCCTCTTCAAATTATTCCATGAAATAGAAAAGGAGAGAACCTTCCAAACTCATTCTATGAAGCTAGTATGACCTTGATATCAAAATCAGACCAAGACACATAACGGAAAGAAAACTCCAGACCAGTATCCCTGATGAATATAGATGCAAAAATTCTTAATAAATACTGACAAATCACATACAAAAACATATTAAAAAGATAATGCACCATGATCGAGTGGGGTTCATCCCAAGGATGCAAGGTTGATTCAACATCCAGAAGCCAATAAACACAATTCATTATTTCAATAGATGCAAAAAAAAAAATCTGACAAAATAGAGCATCCATTTATGTTAAAAACACTAGAAAAACTAGGGATAGTAGGAACATACCTTAGCATTGTAAAAGCTATATATGTTAAACCCAAGGCCAAAGTCATTCTAAAAGGAGAAAAATTGAAAGCATTCCTTTTAAAAACTTGAACAAGACAAGGATGCCCTCTTTCACCACTTCTATTCAACATTGTCCTTAAAACTCTAGACAGAACAATTTAGAAGAAAGAAATTAAAGGTTTACGAATAGGAAAAGAAGAACTCAAGCTATCACTATTTGATGATATGAGGATGGCCTTAGGCCTGAGCCTAAGCAACTCCACTTTTAAAATTCCAGTTTGAAACCTGCAGTCTCACCAGGCACACCCACAGAGCCCTCCAGTATGGCCTCAGACAAGTTACTTCCCTTCACCCTGATAAACAGAGAGAAGCCTCTGGCAGGTTGTCCTCACCTGATAAAAGGGAAAGACAAGAAGATCAGGGTGGAGACCACCAGATCAGAGGTTTCTGACTCCAGGGTAAATGATGTCATGGAGAAATCCAGTGGTAGCTGATAAGGATTGCAAGGGGGGGTCAAAAAGCCCCCAAATTTAGTATAAATAATAGAGCTGATGAACAGGGATTCAGCCAGCCAAAACAAGGATGCACTTGAGCTAGAGGGCCTGATGAGGACCTGGACTGACATCCCATCACTTGTTGTTTCCAGAGCCTCTGTGTGATCCTCACTGCTCTCAAACTCTACCGCCTCGTCTGGACTCTGGTGAGAGCTGCAACTTCTCCCTATGTGACCCTCTCCTCAACAGGTCATCCACTCTACACAAGAAGAAGCCTGCTTTGGTTTGAAACCTGATCACTGCTGTCTGAGTAAGTGTGCATTTGCTGGAAGTAAAGCCTAAGGCTTGAGACCTTTGAACTTAGCACACAGAGGGAATGTCTTTCACTAGCCTGTCATGATTAAGTGTGTTTGCAGTGCTTGGAATTAATCTAGAACTGTTTGCTGTGAATTAATTAATCCAGAAGTGTTTACTGTGAATTGATTATGTCTATTGAAGTGACTAGCATTAAGGATTGTCATTTTCCTGATTAAGAACCAACAGAGTTAAATAGTATTGAGTAATTTGAGTGAACAAAGCATCGAAAGGGGCAGAAGCACGTGGACATTCTTTATTTTTCCCCTCTACTGCATATGTCGAAATTTTGCCCCCTGGCAACAGACAATGACATGATTCTGTATTTGGAAGATCTGAAAAATTCCACCAGAAAACTTCTAGAACTAATAAATGAATTCATCAAAGTATCAGGATATAAAATCAACACTCATAAATCAAACACATTCCAATATATCAGTGATGAAACTATGAAAGAGAAATGAGGAAAACTACCCCTATTCACCATAACCTTAAAAAAAAATACTTGGGAATCAATCTACCAAAAGAGGTGAAAGATCTCGACAATGAAAACTAAAGAACACTAAAGAAAGAAACTGAAGAAGAAGACCTTAGAAGATGGAAAGATCTCCCATGTTCTTGGATAGGCAGAATTAATATTGTCAAAATGGCCATTCTACAAAAAGCATTTTACGGATTTAATGCAATTCCTATTAAAATTCCAATGACATTCTGCATAAAAATAGAAAAAGCAGTCATGAAATTCATTTGGAAAAATAAGAGGCCCAGACTAGCCAATACAATCTTCAGCAAGAAAAGTGAAGCACGAACATCACAATACCAGACCTTAAATTATACTACAGAGCTTTAATAACAAAAGTGGCATAGTATTGGCACCAAAACAGACATGAAGACCAATGGTACAAAATAGAAAACACAGAGATAAACTCACATGAATACAGTTAACTCATACTAGAAAAAGGTGCCATAAACATACAGTGGAGAAAAGAGCCTCTTCAACAAATGGTGCTGAGAAAACTGGAAATCTATATGCAGCAAAATGAAATTAAACCCCTATTTCTCACCCTACACAAAACTCAACTCAAAGTGTATCTAAGACCAAGCATTAGACCAGAGACCCTGAGCCTAACAAAAGAAAATGTAGGCCCAAATTTATATTATGTCAGCTTAGGAATCAAATTCCTCAACAAGACTCCAAAAGCACAAGAAGTAAAATCAAGAATCAATACATTGGATAGTATCAAACTAAAAACCATCTTCACAGCAAAGGAAACAATCAAGAGCATGAAGAGAGAGCCTACAGAACGAGAGGAAATCTTTGCCACCCACACCTCAGATAGAGCATTAATCTCCAGGATTTATACAGAATTCAAATAACTTAACACACACACACACACACACACACAAAAAAAAATAAACAAAAAACCAAATAACCCAATCAATAAATGGGCAAGACTGAACAGGCACTTCATAGTAACATCCATCAACAAATATATGAAAAAATGTTCAACATCTCTAGCAACTAGAGAAATGCAAATCAAAACTACACTGAGATTTCATCTCACTCCATTCAGAATGGCAATTATCAAAAATAAAGTAACAACAAATGTTGGTAAGGATGTCGGGGAAAAGGCTCACTCATACATTACTGGTGGGACTGCAAATTGATGCAGCCAATATTCAAAGCAGTATGGAGATTCCTCAGAAAACTTGGAATGGAACCACCATTTGACCCAGCTATCCCACTCTTGGTTTAAATACAAAGGACTAAAAATCAGCATTTGCCAGTAAATGGATGGAGCTTGAGAATATCATGCTAAGCAAAATAAGCCAATCCCTAAAAACCAAAGGCTGAGTGTTCTCTCTGATATGAGGATGCTAACACAAAACGCAGATGCTAATACACAATAAGGTATAGGGAAGAATAGAAGAAGTACTTTGGATTAGATAAAGGAGAATGAAGTAAAGGAGCTGGGATGGGAATAGGAAAAACAGTCAAATGAATCAGATATAACTTTCCTATGTTCATATATGAATGCATTACCATTGTAACTCCATATCATGCACAAGCAAAAGAATGGGAAGTTACACTCCATGTATGTATAATATGTCAAAATACATTCTATTCTTATGTGTAACTAAAAAAAAGGTAAAATTAAAAAAAAAATAAGACTTCAATTCCAATAGACTTGAGAGGGCTGGAACATCTCAAGTTCCAGCAATGGTTGGGACATCTTTACAATACATACATCCAATGATGTTAAACAATTTTTCATCACTACAATGCTTGAGATAAACAATTTAAAGGGAGAAAAGTTTATTTTGGTTCATGATTTCAGAGGTGCCAGACCATGGTTGATTGGTCCCATTGCTTTGGATCTGTGGTGAGGCAGAACATCATGGCAGAAACTCATGGGCAAGGAGGCTCCAGCCAGGAGGCAAAGAAAGAAAGAGAGAAGGGGCCAAGAGCCCTCTCAAGGGCACACCTCTAGTGACCCAGCCCCACCAAGCCCCACTTCCCAAAGGTTCTACCACCTCTGATAATCACAAAAGGCTGACAGCCAAGCTTTTAGCACATGGGTCCTTGGGGACATTTAAGATCCAAACCATAACAATGTGTATATCCAGTATGTGTATAAAACCATAATAAAAATATGAGAAATGGGCAAAATTTTCTAGAAACATATCAAAAAAAGGATATTCAAATATAGGGGGGCTAGGGAAGAACCAAGGTGCTTTAGTTTAGATAGGGGCGAGTAAAAGGAGGAGAGGGGGAATGGAGGTAGGAAGGTAAAATAAATAGGACTTATTGCCCTATGTGCATATATGACCAGTGTAACTCTATATCATGGACAGCCAGAAGAATGAGAAGTTATACTCCATTTATGTATGATATGTCAAAATGCATTCTACTGTCATATATGACTAATTAGAACAAATTGAAAAAATAACCAAAACATTTTCAAAATGTGATCAAAGTCATCAGGAAAATACAACTTAAAACCACAGAGATACCATTAATATTCCCACCAGAATTATTAAAATGAAAAAGACTGACAATGCCAAAGGTCAGGAAGAATGTGGAACAACTGCAATTTCATACATAGATGTTAAATGACCATTTTTTAAAACTTTTTTGCTAAACAAATACATAACCATGTTCAGACACGTTATTAGAATATTAATAGCATTACTATGCATAATAGCTGAAAACTTGAAATGAATGTCCACCAAGAGAACAGAGAAATATATTAATATATAATAATATATTAGAATAATACATAACAATGAAAATGAATTAACCTCAAGATGAAAACATAATAAATTTCTCAAAATAATGCTAAGCAAATGCAGTCAGATACAGAAATGTTTTATACTCTATGATTTCATTTATATGAAGTTCAGAAAAACAAAATTACCCAAAGTGATTAAAGTCAGGATAGAGATTTCTTTGGGGAAGATGAAATATTTGGGATGGGCCTGAAGGTGTTTCTTGGGTGCTACTAAGAATCTGCTTCTTGATCTGGGATCTGGTCACTATGTTAAAATGATTGGCTTACAAAGTTATTTGTATACATCCTGTATGAATGGTATACCCAAATTAAAATGTAAAAATGAAATGAAACACAGACACCTACATTGCTTTCCATTTTCCTGCTGTGGGGAGAAGCAAATCCGGCTGATGTTGCTGCTTTCAGTTTGGTTTTTAAACTGGGAGCATTTGAGAAAATTGGGCCAGGAGGAGTTCACCATCCCCAGGACAGACTCACAGCCTTCCTTTGCAGCCTCACAGAAAGATCTACAGGGCAGGAGGCCACGCCTAGAAGAAAAGAAAATGGTCAAAATGAATATTTTACTAAAATACTCCTCAAAAAATATTAATGTTAGCAACTAGTGCTGTAATGTTATTTGAACTTATATTTCCTACAGTCAACAACTTAAATTTCCGCATCCAGCCCTATGGCAATGATTTCAGTCATCATATTGTCTGGATTCTAGAAAAATAATGTATTCCCTAATACATCATCTACCTACTTCTTGTGGTAGTAGATAGTAGTAGGTAATCATTTATCTCAAATGATTATTTTTAAATTTTCTCTGCTAAAATACACTGGCCAATCCAAAAAAAAAAAGATTTCTACTGGATATCAAAAGGAAAAATTTAACAGGGGAATGAAGGCCTCGAAATTGCAAAAGCAGAAGTAGGTCACAAAATAGGGTTACTCTTGTTTCTTTTACTTCCCTTTGAGAAATTCAAAATATCACTAAGAGATACACAAAGGAGAGTTGTTCTTAACTTCCCCCAGCCTCCCTAGAAAAGAAACATTACACAAAGTGGCAACTCAGGAGACCTTGCACAGTTATTCATTTATCTTTTCAGATTTTTATTTTGTCTTCTGCAGATAGAAAAGTACAAACAATTATCTGTTAATGGTAAGAATAATGATGTCCCTGGAGCTTGTCTTTATTCACCTAAGATGCAATCAAACCCGCCCAGACCCACAGCTCTGTGGATAGAAAGTTGGATGCTAACAAGGCCAAGGCCATGAACTGTTTCCTTTCAGATGCAGGTGGATTGCTCTACCTTACAGTTGGAGGGTGCATCTTTTTGTCCTTGCTGGTCATCAGCCAAAGTCATTTCAATGGATTTTAAGGAAACTGGGGTGGGGGGGGGACATATATGTCAGTCAAATCAAAGCACACACTTCACAAATGTGGACATAATAAGATATCACAGCATCATACAATATTAAATGTGTAGGAAACCTTAAACAACACCTCATTCAATTCCTCCATTTTATAAGCACAGGCACTGTAGAATTTGGGATGTACTCAAGGTCACACAGCTCCTAACAGCAGCTTCCTAAGCAGAAGTGGGAAAGATCCCAGGTGTTTGAACATTCAGGCCATGCTCTACCTACTCTCCCATATCATCTGTTCTCAAATAAAGGCCTAATAATTGGATTTAAAAAAAACTCCTTAATCAAACAAGCTCATATATAACACACCATTCTTACTTCTATAGATTACAGTAACACAATGGGTATGCCAGCCATTGAGATAAAATGGAACAGAGAAGTCAAAGAATCTTGGGGGAGGGAAAGACCTTGTTAAATTTAAAAATGTAGAAAATGAATAATCAACAATTACATTCTAATAAAAAAATGTTTTTGAATTTCAGAACATCATGTTAAAAATTGAGCATATTTTAGAATCCTGACACAAAATTACCTACATACCTTAATATGTAACCAAATTTCATAGTGAAGGTTGGGAAAAGAAGTTTTACACCAGAAAGAATTACTTTTAGTAAATGAAATATGAATTGTTCCAGGCCAGTATCATAGCATAAAAAGACACATGATTGCTGTTCAGAAAATATATTAGATACTTACAGAAATTAGAAAGTATCATTTAAATAACACCATTTTAAAATATCTCCTTCACTACATTTTATTCCAGAGAAGTTAGACTATATTTTCATAAACAAAACTGGGGCACATAGTTAAGGAATGTGGAGAACATAGATCATTAGGCATTTGCTTACACTTTTAGGCACTTTTCTCAGGGTTTCACAAGCATTAATTTGTGTATTTCTCACAACAGCCTTATATGAGAGGTGTTATTACTATTATTTCTAATATACAGATAAGCAAACAAGCACAGGAAAAATAAGAAACTTGTCCTACCGAGTAATGAATGGCAAATCCAAGCTTAGAATCCAGGCAGATTGACCCAAGGACCCATTCAATTAACTTACTACAGGCACGTTCTTCATGAATATGTGTTTCAATAGTACCACTCAAGGTTAATTTGCAAATTGATATGTATTTTCCCATTGCACAGCTACATACAAGGTGGATGGGATCTCAATTCATTTGACAAAAGTATAGTACACCTGCAGTGAAATATTGTATTTTTAAAGCGGCCAAGGAAGACAAAGAGAGGTTTCCACTTTCTTATCTAGGTGTGAGACAGCCCACAGAAGACTTGTCTTTGGTAAGCCCCTTTTGTCTTCTCATCCTAGCCAGGGTCCTAGTGTCCTGATGCCATCCTGACCACCCTGACTCCAGCACCCCACCCAGAAAACCACATCCACCAGAGTACTTAGAACATATTCTTCCCTTCCTGCAATCAAAACTGTACTCCCCACTGTAGCAGATCTTAAGTAGGCTTTCAAATAAGAGATGGGGGAGGGGAAACAGAATATTACACAAAAATAGATGGACACTTACTTTTCTGGCAATTTTTGCATCTTTAAAGGAAGACTGCTTGCTGGCACAAAGCAGTCTTTGATGAAATTTCAGGCACCATTGGAAATTGAATAAAAATATCATCTAACATTTTTTGAAGGTGTGGAAGATTACTACAAATGACCTCTCCCAAGCAGTTCCCAGGTCTTTTCTCACTTCTGATGCCACTGTTTTTTGTTTTTTAAAATCATTCCACATCTTTTTTTTCAGAATCTTTCCAGGGCAACACCAATGAAGTTTGATACAGGGGCCCAGCAGAACTGTTTCCATTTTCTAAAGTTAGGTCTTTTAATTCAGAAACTAACACGTTCTCATTGTTACCATGGTCATTTTTTTTCTAAGTCTACCACCTATAACCTTCACATGGCCACTTCTCCACTGTCTGATCTTGAGCCAACAGTTCAGTCCTGCCAAGACTCAGCTTCTTCTTTTGAAAAGTGAGGGTTCTAGAAAATCTGAAGTTTGTACCATTTTTCATAATCCTTTTACCACAGACATTCTGTAAATCAAGATTCACTCTTTAATGCAATACTTCTCAGAGGAGCACTGATAATCCCACCAGCCTTGCTAAATTTCAAAAGTAATAAGCGTTTTTCTCAGGATTTGTTATGGGAATATATAGAGACATTAAAATACCATTAGACCCTTCAATCTAAAAATAGAACATAAGAAAAATGTCTAGAGTGTTTCAAAATAGCTCTTTAAAGAGTTATAACCAACCAAGAGCCATAATCTTTAAATTGCTGGACCAGGACGTGTGACATAGTGATATAATATTAATAACTAGCTGTCCTTTTAAACAGTAAGCAAAACGAGGAGCCATTTGTTCTTGCTTTACATAAAATTCCACTGCCTATGAAGGGTTGAAGTATTTTGCTTTTCATCACATGGAACAGTGTGGTGAGACAGGCCACACTATTTTGGAATATAAGTATCTATATCCAAGCAACAAGTGGACTGACAAATGAAAAACAGTGCTCATCACAAGGGAGGATCCACTTTGGCTATCAGAATTACTATTTTAGAAATGGTGATTATTTTAAATTGATGTGTGAAGTATATCTGGTATTGTGCAAAAGTCCTTGACACATTTCAAATAAAATTAAAGAGGAAAGCTCTTATACTACTTCTATAATTATCTGTTGAAACATTCAATAAACAAATAAATAATGCTACTATATGGTGATAGTGAGATTTTTATGGTGTTTTCACTAGGAATGATATTCTAAAGTGATCCCTACCAAAAAATTTATCCATTTTACCTCCAAAACTTTTAGAGAATTTATTTAAATTTTCTTTAAAAAATTTTAACAAAATTTTTACAAATTTTGTTATACTGTATATCCATAATGGGTTTTTATCTACAAAAAAAGTTCTGATAAGGACATAAACTTAAAATTACTGAATAAGCTACAGCCACAGAATTAAGTTTATATGGCTAACAGATTATTAAATTTTATAGATGACATCTTTTCTAACTTTTAATTTGAATGACTTTTATACTTAGAAGTTATGAAAATTGTACATAAATTTTGCATATATCCTTCATCCTAGTTTCCATAATTTACTTATCTTACATAGCTACAATATTATTAGAACCAGGAAATGAATATTGCTAATAATACCTTTAACTAAACTAAAGGCCCTATTCAAATACCACCAAAAAACATCCCACATTGCATTTAGTTGTCAATTTTTACTTTTTTTTTTTTAACTAGCCTTTAAATATATTCGGAGAGCTCAGGATTTTTTTTTTAATTTTTTTTTAATTTTTATTGTTGGTTGTTCAAAACATTACATAGTTCTTGACATATCATATTTCATACATTTGATTCAAGTGGGTTATGAACTCCCATTTTTACCCTGTATACAGATTGCAGAATCACATCAGTTACACATCCACTGTTTTACATATTGCCATACTAGTGTCAGGATTTAAATACATTAGGAGAGCTCTTCATCCATAGGGTGGGAGGAGACAGAACTTTGCAGCAGGCACATTCTGAGATGGTTGCCAATCATCTCTGCCTCCTGGCATTCTTGCCCTGTGTCAGTCTCTCCTCTTAAATGTGTGAGCCTGGTCATTTGCTTCCACCATGGAAGGTAATGGGATATCAATTCCATTATTAGGCCACAAAAGACTATGACTTCCATCTTGCTAGCTAGCAGACCCTCTTCCATACTAGTTTTGATGAAGCAAGTTTCCATATTAGGGAGGCCCATATGGCAAGGATCGGAGGGTGAACTCAGTCCAACTGCCAGTTGGGCACTAAGGCCCTCAGTCCAACAGTCCTTGAAAAATTGAACATACTCCAAGATTCCCATGCTTTTGGAAGTGGATACTTCCCCAGTCAAGCCTTCAGATAAGACACCAGCCTGGCCAAGACCTTAATTGCACCCTTGTGACCGACTCTAAAGGAAAGAATTCAGCTAAGCCACTCTCAACTTCCTGATTCACAGAAACGGTGAGGTAAAGATGAGTGTTGTTCTAAGCTGCTAAGAGTATGATAATGTATTCCCAGGCAATGGGTAACAATACACTTCAACACATCACTTTGTCAGAGGCAAGCTACTGAGTTGGCTGTGCTATTCATCGATGAGACTCATGCCATCGTTTTTTGAAAATACATTCCTAAATTGGTCTTTGTTAGGCTGAGCTGTTCAATGAACAATGCTCACAAAGTCAGAAGTCACAGGCAGCTCCCAGAGCTGGGGCCCTTACTTAGCCATAAAGAGAACGTTAATGCTGGAAGAGTCTTGCAAGATCATCTACTCCCATTTTCCCCTTTTACACTGTGAAGAAACTGAAACCTAAGAAGGAGATCTCATAGCCAAACACTAGGATACTAGTCCAGTACTTCAAAATATCTTGCCTAGTTGGCCTCCTCACACAAGAACTACAGATAACACAGGGACATCAATCCACAAGTGAGCCTGAATTCATCACCTCCCTATTATGGGCCAATAGCATCAGGTTCTATGTCAGCACATTCTGGTGATTGAAAGAGACCTTGTAAGATGTTAGACTTAGGATACAAGAAATCTGGTCAGAAACTCCAAAAAACCAGGACTGTACCCTTGTGACCTACTCTAAAGCAGAGGATTCAGCTAAGTTCTATCTTTTGTTCATTTTCCCAACTTGTTGAAGACACTGATATCATCCAGGCATGGTGGTGCATAACCGTAATCCCAGCGACTCAGGAGACTAAGGCAGGAAGATAGCAAATTTGATGCTAGCCTGGGCAACTTATTGAGACCCTGTGTCAAAATAAGAATAAAATGTGCTGGGAATGCTCAGTGGTAGAGCACCCCTGGGTTCAATCCTTAGTACCACAAAGAGAAAGGGAGAAAACAAGAAAGAGGAAAGAAGGAAGAAGGAGGAGGAGGAAGAGATAATGGAAGGAAGAAAAGGAGGGAGAGAGAGAAAAAAAAGAGAAGGAGGAAGGGGAAGGAAAAAAAAGAAAAAAAAAAGATGTTAAAAGCTGAAAGAGGACACTCCCAAGCACTACACGTTGTTGGCAAGACCTTATCTCCCACCAATATAAGCTCCATGAGGCCAAAGATTCTTGTCTATTTTGCTTCAAACTGTATCCCTAGACTGCAGAGTCAGCACTCCATAAACACTTATATAGAAATAAATGAGCAACCTGCAGAGGATTACTTGGTTCCCTGCTTGGGATAAAGCTTTCAGTAGCAAAGTTGGGAGGAGAACCATCACCACGTAGGTCCCAATCTTGTGGATTGTACCAGAGCTTACACTGCCCCTGCCCAGGGACCCCATCTCCTTCCGGTCAGCAAACTTTACCTGTGCTTATTGAATCTTTAAATCATTTCCACATGAGAAGAAAATGTCAGTAAAACTGTTATGGATGAGGGCTGGGGTTGTGGCTCAGTGGTAGAGCACTTGCCTCACATGTGTGAGACACTGGGATCGATTCTCCGCACCACATAGAAATAAATGAATAAAATAAAGGTCCATCAACAACTAAAAATTTTTTTTAATTGCTATAGGTGAAAACCCTACAGATTAATTATCTTGTTTATATGCCAATTGTAGGATGTCCCACTTAAAATAGAGAAATTCTAGAAAATAACAACAGAGAAACACAGATTGAATTAGGGCAGATGTGAATAACATTAAGCCACACAACCCTGAAAGGGTATATAAAATTGCATACCCTTCTAACCAGCATAATGCTGATTCTCATTAGTATTTGGCATACTCACCAAGGCCCATGGGATAGGGAATTAACAAATCACAAAGGAAACTTGAAATTGTTATTTTTTTGCAGCTGTTTTGATTTTTGCCCATCATAAAAGGATGCCATAAATATGGATCTCGGAAAGAATTGAATCACAAGTATTATTTCTAAAATCTAGTCACATCCATATAATACCAATGAATTATTGAGTAGAAATATAAATAAACTACTCCACTGAACTTGACAAAATATATGTGCTTGAGACACTGTCAGAAGCATGACAAGGCATTTTCAGCAAGATTCGATCTGTCCTGGACTGATTCTCTAGCTTTGCATAGTTGTGAAATAAAAGTAATCTGAATTGTCTGACCATACATTACCTATAGGTTCATAAAAAGAAACCTCATCTATCAATGGATATTCCATGTATACTGCCAAAAAGCAGATTATCTTGCCTGTGTCGCTGAACACTCAGGTATTGGTACTGATAGGACTGAGAGACTGCTGCCTCCAAATTAGCAGAGTAATTCAGAGAAGTAACCAGGAAATGACTTTCACTATATTGTTGGTAACAGCAATACAGTTTAATTTTTTTCTTTTACTTCTGACCTATACATTTTTAAATTATAATTATAAAAGAATCATTCTATAATGTTTCCATTTATTCCCAAATATAACACAATAAAGTTTTTGAGAAATAGTTAAAATCCTTAGTAAAATATATTATCAGTGTATAATTATTATCTATTTAGAAAAAGATAAAAGTAAGTTTATACTGACTTTATATAACTAATAAGTTCTCAAAAAATTTGTTTCAAATTCAATATTCCAATTGGCCTTTAGGATGATTTCAGGGTTGCAATTTATATAATAGATTGTCACTGGCTGTGTTATGAACTAACTAAGGACACAGTAAGTCTTCCAAAATTACCTGATAAACAAATGTGTGTGTGTGTTTTTTTTTTTATTATAACATTATTAAGAAAGTTCCACTCAAAATGATGTGGCAATATAAGATGTGAAGTAGTAGAAATTTGATGATAAGAAAGAGGCTTTTTAGTGTTTAGATAACAAATAGTCATTTTTTTAGACATAATCCCAATAACAACTTTGGTGCCCATCTTGACCATTCGCCTCAGTCTAGCTTTCTAAAATGAAGAGGCCAAAACAGGTAAACCCTATTATGATGCATTTGAAATGATAGGAAAAAAATTTCAAACCACTTAATTATAGTATGATTGACATATAAAAAGCTGTATATATTCAATGTATGCAACTCAACAAATTATCAGTGTACCCCTTTGAAACCATCACCACCATCAAAGCCATAAACACATCTCAAAGTTTCCTCTTGCCTCCTTTACCAGAATTAGCATGTGTGTCTGTATGTCTACATGCATGTGTTAAGAACTCTTAACATAATATAGAAAAATGTCATTGCAACTTCAAATAATGGGACCAAGATTTATTCTTACCAGGGAAACCTGTTACTTTTGTAAAGAATTCTAGGGTGATTATAAGAAATGAACCTTCCCAAAATGAAATTTTAAATATCTCTTATTTCTTTTAACATTGTTTTTCTTTCTCTACTGATGGCTGAAACAAAATATGTCTTTTTTTTTAATTTTTTATTGTTGGCTGTTCAAAACATTACATAGTTCTTGATATATCATATTTCACACTTTGATTCAAGTGGGTTATGAGCTCCCATTTTTACCCCATATACAGATTACACATCCATTGATTTACATATTGCCATACTAGTGTCTGTTGTGTTCTGCTGCCTTTCCTATCCTCTACTATCCCCCCTCCCCTCCCCTCCCCTCCCATCTTCTCTCTCTGCCCCCTCTACTGTCATTCATTTGTCCCCCTTGTATTATTTTTCCCTTTCCCCTCACTTCCTCTTGTATGTACTTTTGTATAAC
>NW_026000108.1:37579019-37603021 GCF_001458135.2 Marmota marmota marmota
CCTGCATTGCTTGTGGTCCTTTCTTTCCTTGTCTCTTCATACTGTTCGCGTTCCTTTCTACTTTGTGAAACTGTTGTGTTATTGAATTTTCCCCCTATATATTTATATTGGTCTTGTATAGTTGCAAAGTCTCCCTCGCAGGCATGGGCGGCGGCTCTGCCCCTCCTCCAATTGGGGCAATGTGCCTACCACGCCGGCAGGCCGCTGGGCCTGCTCTGCCGGTCGGTAGCAGGTCCGCCTACCTTGCAGGCGTGGGCGGCGGCTCTGTCCCTCTGCGGGCCGCTAGGCTTGTTCTGTCGGTGGTCGCAGTTCTGCCTACTTTGCAGGCGCAGGCAGCGGCATTGCCCCTCTGCAGGCCTCTGGGGCTGTTCTGCCAGTGGGTCGCAGGTCCGCCTACCTTGCAGGCGCGGGGGGGGGGCGGCTCTACCCTTCCTCAGGCCACTGGGCCTGTTCTGTCTATCGGTTGCAGGTCTGGCCTGTTCTGATGGTGGTCACAGTTCCGTCTACCTGGCAGGTGCGGGGGTTGGGGGGCGGCTCTGCCCCTCAGCAGGCCGCTGGGCCTGCTCTGTGGGTGGTCACAGTTCTGTCTACCTAGCTGGCGCAGGGGGAGGGGGCGGCTCTGCCTCTCAGCAGGCCGCTGCTCCTCTTCTGCCGTTGGGTCGCAGGCCCGCCTACCTTGCAGGAGTGATTGGAAGCTCTGTCCTGCCGCGGGCCACTGGGCCTTTTCTGTCGGTGGTCACAGTTCCGCCTACCTGGCAGGCGCAGGGGGTGGGGGGCGGCTCTGCCCCTCAGCAGGCCGCTGCTCCTCTTCTGCTGGTGGTTCGCTGCCTTTTACTTTTTTGAACTTATTGTGTTTATTAATTAGGTTGCAGATCCCATGTGTGCAATATATGACAGCAGGAAGGAGTGGTTGAAAGCACAATTATAAAACTAAACATAATAATAAATGTAATAATAAAAATAAGATAAGTCCCCAAAGGATACTTGAAAACTAACTGTAAATTATTATTCATTGTAATAGAAAATGAAAAACTCTTATATGAACCAGGTCAGGGGAAAAACAAATTTGGGGTACTAAAAGTGCCCTGAAAATTATGAGTAACTGTAAGAGATTGAACTATAATAGAAAGGATAATCAAAATGAATTTAGAGACTTCTGAAACCTGAAAGTACTCTCATCTTGCCTTATTTTTGAGCACACAAATAATTTCACTTAAATCACTCTGAAATTAAGAAGTGAGAAAGTAAGAGCAATTAAGGCAGAGTGATTTAAGTGAAATCATTTGAAATTTGGCAGAAATAGAACTAGAATCCAGTTCCATCGGCCTTTGGTATTCTAATTTCTTTTAAACCATATATTCTCCTACATTTTTGCAATCCTTTGATATTTACCATATATCCTGGATACATTTTTATGTTCCTCATTTCATTAATACTACATGTCTTATTTAATACATCATCTTATAATTATTGCTGATTTTTTTTTTTGCAGTCTTGGGGATTGAGCCCAGCACTATTATAATAGCTATGTTCCCCACCCACTTTACTGAGCTCTTATTTAATCCTCATATTAATTTTATAAAGTATAACTGTCATTTAATAGACAAGAAAGCTGTGACCATGATTTCATTTGCTTACTTTCTCAATCACTGCAGCATGTTGATTGGTGGCCCTCCAATAGATGCCCATGCCCTAACTCCTGGAACCCGTGTATGTGGCCTTATTTGGAAAAGGGTCTTCACGGTTGTAGTTAAAGATCTTGAAACAAGGATGATCTTGGATTTTCTGGGTTGGCCCTAACATTATTTATAAGGTTCAAAGTCAGAACAGAAGGAGACATAAACACAGAGGCTATGTAAAGATGGAGGCAGATACTGAAGTGATATGATCACAAGTCAAAGAATTGAAGCCACCAGAAACTGGTAAAGAATAATTCTCCCCCAGAGCCCTAGGAAAGAGCAGACTTTGGACTCCTAGTCTCCAGAACTGTAAGGGGATAAATTTCTGTTGCTTGAGCTGTGCAGCTTGTAGTAATTTGTTACAGCAGCCCTGAGAAACCAATGCAATTATCTTTTGGATTGCCATTGTCTCAGAACAGAAAGGGCCTCTTTACTGTCTTTCCATTTTGTGTTTTTGTTTATTTTTATTTTTTTGTGATGCTGGTGATTGAACCCAGGTACAATACTAAGCAAATGCTTGACCACAGAGCCACATCCCTGGGCTGACCACCCCATATTTTAACTTATAAGAAAGACCTAACCACGTTTCTCTCTGTGTGTTCCATGAAGGAACCCTCTGCAGCCAGTTCCTTACCATGAAATGTTTCCCTGAATGATGTGTCTAATAATAGTTCTTTTCTTCTACAATTCAGAATCACTGCTTTTATCCTCTCTCAAAGCAATGGCAACCCATGCTTTTTGCAGTTAAAATAATATATGCCTTTCCCCTATTCCCAGCATATTTTACACACTAATTAAATTAGTACAAATAACATGAAACCTACTTGCACTTGAAAATGCAACTTATTCTTATATTACTACTCTGAAAACTTCCTAACACTTTAATCCAGGAAATAATTGATGTTGTTTGTGAACATACGTTTAACACATGCTATGAACATTTTTTAAAACTATACTTGGTGTTTCAAATAGTCCATGGCTCCTTTTTATTGATTTATTCTGATTGAAAATTATTTCTTATCCTATTTAACATTATTCTGAATTATCTCTTTGTCCCTCCACATCTGTCTACTCTTCATACTCTCTATCCTGCAGAGGGTTCTCATGATGATAAGAATCATCCGGAATTTCACCCATACTTGACTTAGATTATTTAAATGATAAGATTTAGGACTTTGGAGTTTATGATATTTAAATTAGATTTTGGATCTTATCCACAGCATGCAGATCAGTTGTGTCCCCTTCTGTCCTCTTGTTGAGCCTGAATTCAGTAGGTTAGAGGCACTGTCAGGAGAGAGAGATCAGGGTATTTGTTCCTTCTTTTCTCTCCCTGCAGGACTGAAGGGCATTCAATGGCTGTGCTCCTCTGCCCAGGGACATCACCTGGACAGTTGGAGACCCCCAACCCTATGTGTTGCCATTGTTTCGAGAGAGGATGCCTTCATGGCACACAGAGAGAGAAAACTTGGTTAGGCCTGTCTCGTAAGTTAAAATATGGGATGGTCAGCCCAGGGATGTGGCTCCGTGGTAAAGCATTTGCCTAGTATTGTCCCTGGGTTCAGTCACCAGCATCACAAAAATAAAAAGGTGCTGCTAGCCCTTTCTGCTCTTCCAGCCTTGGGTGGTGGAACTGCATCTCCCTATCAACAGAACCTGGTACTTCCTAGCACTGTTTATTCTATTTGTTCTGCCCACACTGCCAGTCTTTTCAATAAACTCTTCCAGTGACCCCTGGGGGTGTGTTGTGTGTCTCCTGCCTGACCACCACTGCAACAGCATTTGAGTATCCTCTGACAGCATCAACCTACACACTGAATACAGATTTCTCACTGAATAAGATTATTCTGGGTTTACCAAACCCTTGCAACTTCAGAGAATTACGACTGGTTATGACAATTATGGGTCTCTTTCTCCTCTAAAAGTAACAAAAACAAAAGGCGGTAGCATAGGATACTTTTGTTCCTCTTGGGCACTTTTAAATAGTAGCTTGATAAACAACAGCAATAACAAATTTAATTTTGATTAATAACTGGATTCTTATCACTGAATGATTTTGGCTTCAAAATACCTGTCATCTCCATCAATGATGCATTCAGGGAAGGCGAGGCTACAGCCAAATAACATGATGTGCTGGTAGCAATTGAGACGATGGAGGTATGTGAAGAACTTGATGAACTTCTCCATTTTCATGTTTTTGATAACTGAGATGAGAGGTGTCATTGTGTTATGATAAGGCAGCATCTGACATTGGCTGTGGGTGATGTTCATGCAGGC
This sequence comes from Marmota marmota marmota, assembly GCF_001458135.2. Taxonomy (NCBI): domain Eukaryota; kingdom Metazoa; phylum Chordata; class Mammalia; order Rodentia; family Sciuridae; genus Marmota; species Marmota marmota. The sequence continues at coordinate 37,582,973 of NW_026000108.1, forward strand.
ACCTGAGAAGTGGAGATAATTACATTTAGAAGTAGACATATCAGAAATACATGTTTACAAACTGATTTGCTGTGACAGGTTACTGTGCTCAAAAGATACAGTATATTCTACAAATAATTATTAAAAGTAAAAATTGTTATAGAATATCATGCACACATATAAGTATGTGTAGTATGTAGATATGATATGGAATCAACCTATTAATATTGATAGAAGTAGAGCAATTATTTCCTGGGCAAATAGCTGTGGGATCACAGCTGGCCAGGACAAAATGTATCAAACAAATTTTAAACATGCTTATCTGATGACACTACAATATCATTTCTAGAAACTCACCCTAAGTAAACCATCATGGTCATGAATGTAGATTTATCTGCAGGATCTTCATCTCTGCATAGTTTACTGTTTTTTAGGAGAGAAATCTATCTAAACATTCAACAAATGGAATTGGTTCTAAACATTATGGAATGAACAATAATATTTTATGAAATATAAATGCTTTAGAAGAATAACTATACACAGTGATGCTCATAATGTCATGAATAAAATCAACAAGCCACAAAACCATCTGTATACCATGATCTTGTTTCTGAAAACACACAATTATACAAGGATTTGCAAACCTCCCTATATCACAATTCAGGATCAGCTCAGAGCCTCTGACTTCATTTTCTTACATAGCCAGTTCTTCTGAGCACAACGACAGTCATGGACTTTCCATTTCTTTCATTCCAGAAACTCACCTGGTTGATCCAATATAAACTAAAATGTTGACATGGGTCTCTGGGATGGGATTTTAGGAGCCTTATATTTTTTCTTTAATTCTATAGTCTCTTATTGATTCATATAAAGATGTATTGCTTTTATTTTTTTCCAAATGATATAATCAAAATTAAATTTGTTATTGCTGTTGTCTATCAAGCTACTATTTAAACACAGAATCTTCAGGCTTTAAACATACAGTCAAATAATTAATTATATTTTGAGGGAGGGAAAAATTAGAAGGGAAAGTTCAATAAGAATGGGAACAACTCTTCTGATTGCTCAGAGAGAACTTGAAGAAAATGTTCTCTCCAAACATAAGGCTAACTCCACTTTAATAAAAACAATATTAAAAATAAGGTGGTATCTTTGATAATATGGCCAAACATGTACATCTGTAAGACACAATAAATGCTGCCCAAAATAGCAGGATTTCCTACCCTTTCTGCCTCACTCATTCAAACAGGTCACTTTACAGTCTACTTCTGACCCTTTCCTTATCTACTAGGTCTTCTACTAAGCAACATTTCCAATCTCACTTTTCTTTCACACTGCTCCAAAAACCTTCAAAGACCTGTAGGAAGTCTTTCCCCTGAATGACCAAATTGTAGCCATCAGATCAAAGAGTCTCATACCATGAAAAGATACAATTCCCCATTGTTGGATAATATTCATTGATCACCCACAAAGTGTTGAGCTCAGTGGGTCAAGATCAAAACATGGTTTCCACTTTCAAAGGCAACCAATGACATGTGGAATTTTTCTCTGCACCAAGAACTTAGGGACAAAACCCTTTCTTGTACCTCACCAAATTCAAAATATAAAATGAGACAAAAGAAAATTACAAGGAAATTTTCAAATAAAAATATGAAAATAACACAAATAGACAGAGGTATACATAAATTCAGTTTACCATAAGGGCTGAGGTAGAGCAATCTGGCAGATTTCATGAAGATGATGCTCAAATTGTTCAGAGAGGAAAGTTAAGCAGATGTCAGTGTGAAAGAGCATTATGGGCCGGGAAGAGGATACACAGGCACCAGACTCAAAAATGCCACACTGTGTACACTGTGCTACAAAAACAGAAGTTTGCTTATAAGACACAAAAGTAAGTTTTTCTCTATCAAAAGCATGCACTCATTTTCATAAAATCAGACTTGAAAAGACATTTATTGAAAATCAACCTTGTGCTGGGCACCAAAACAGGCACTCAGATTCTCTCGTTCACAATTATCGTAATTTCACAATTCAGTGAAATGATATTATATCTATGTTATACATGAGAAAACTCAATTTCAGAAAACCACCTGGGGGTACTTAGCTATCGAGAGCAAATTCCAGAAATGAAACCTCTGTCTTCTGAGTAACTTACATCTGGATGCAACAAGCTAATGTAAAGAGCGTGATTATTTTACAAATAGTTTTTAAAGAGGATAATTATTAATGGCCCATGAAAGGAAGAGGCTAAAATTCATATAATATCACAAGGTTGGTGTATGAGTTCATTTTCTGTTTCTAATAATACAATACCACAGACCTGGTAATTGGAAAGAAGATAGCTTTGGCTTATGGTTCTAGAGATGCAAGAGTGAGGGGCCACATCAGGTAAGAGCGTTCTTGCTGGTGGGAAACTGCAGAGTTCTGGGACAGCATGGGGCATCGTGTGGCAGAACAGCTTGTGAGCTCAGGGCTTTCTTCCTCTTCCTATGTAGCCACTATTTGCATCATGGGAACCTCACATAGCCTCATTTAATCCTTAATACCTTCCAAAGGCCTCACCTTCATATACCATTAGAATGTGACTTTGAGGGTCCAGTTTCCAATACATGAAATTTGAGGGACACATGCAAACCACACAGTGTATCTATATTAATATGTAATATGCCCATATATACTCTACATAATTTGTTTTAATGACATTGTTTTCTTTAGAAATTATCAATTTTAAAATCTGTACACTTGAGCCCAGACCACATTTGAAGCAATTAGATGACCCCAAACTCATGCTCCTCACCTAGACAAAAGAAAACATTGAATATTGAGAGATCATTTGAAAAACAAAAGATAGAAAAATTATAATTTGGTCAGCTACAATTCATTCATGGCACTATGAATTGCACAAAAGAAAAAAAATATATTTCCCTCTATATTTCTCTCTAATAGCTAATTCCCATGGGAAGAGAGAATCTATACTCAGGAAAAGTAATATGAAATCCTAAATCTCAGAAGTCTTAAAATAATTGGTAAAACACAAATAATAATGTGTTATATTTGTGTAATGGTTTTCCAAAGTATGATCAAATTATAAATTTTAATCCTAAGAATATAACACATATTTTCTCATAATACATAAAGAAACTAATGCTCTCACAGGTAGGTAGAAAGACAATGGATGGGCAAACAAATACCTAAACGGACCAAAAAAAGTGATTTAAGAGAAACACAAGGTCAACAGCAGAAGCGAGACTGTTGTTCAGGTCCTCATAACATTCTTCTTCCTCAACCACAGTTGTCAATAGCACAGCAAACACTGAAGAAATCCCCAAGAGCAAGAATTTGATGTTGGATGGATGATGAAGAAAGATTAGATAAAAAGAAAGAACTCATTTTGTTGTTGAAAAATTTTAAAAGGTCTGGATTAACAGAAGCATATAAAAGGAGAAAAATAAAAATTTAAAGATTGAGAATAAAATGCATGTGACAAAGAAAGATTATAAAATTTCAGTCTGGGCTGAAGTGTTCACCAAACTTACCTAAGAATTTGCTCATACCCAACAAATATAAAAGAGAATTACTTCTAATACTCTGGACTTCAAACTTTTTATATTCAGGTAATTATGTCAGTATCCTATTACCCCTCTCACTCAGCATGTGGATCAAATCATTTTTTTCTAGAACATTCCATTGTATTTGAGATATGTAATTCTGCTATTGTATGTAGATACATTCTTACCAGAAGAAATGAGTTTTCACAAGCCAGCTACATGCTGTGCTCCATGGAAAGTCACTTGTCCCTGAGGAAGGGGAGGGCACTATTGAAAATAGGCTCATTTGCTGTTGTTTCTCAATCAAACTTTGTTTTCTTAGGGTGGAAGAAACGAGGGGATCATTTTTCTTCACTAAGAACTTACTACTGAGTCTAATACAAATTAGAGAGCAGGGCTGATATACAAGAAGATGTATAACTAACCAAAATGTTCCTATAGACATCACTATTTAATGAACTGTTCTAAAGAACAGTTATGCCAAGTTGGGAACTAGAGAAGAGAATCTAAAAACAGGTCTGGAAAACAAAATTGCTTCTTGATGCAATATACTTTTAGTTTGTTCTAGTCTGGTCTGGTTTGGTCTGGTTTGCAACGCTGGGAGTCAAACCCAGGACCTCCTCATGTGTGCTAGGCAAGCACTGCATTACTGAGCTGCATCCCCAGACCCCAATGCAGTGTACTTCTAGTAAGATAGAAATATTTATTCTTATTAGTGACTCGATTCTAAAGCTCCATTGCTAGTAAGACATGATTTAATCACAAATTTTCAGAGTACTCATTGATAACAATGCAGGTCTACAATTTGAGAAAAAAATAAAAATACAAAAACAAAGTGCTGCTGAAAGTTGTTTTCGTGATTTATTTTGTTTTGTTTTCATAACCTAACTCAATGGCTTTCTGGATGAAACTTGGACTTTACTGCTCATACTTCATTGTGAATACTTCTAGATACTAGAATCAGGAAGCAAAGATGGGCCTTTTTAGGAATTTTCCTTATGCTCAATTGGAAATTATGATAAGTTTTGTTCTGACTTTTAGAATTAAATAATATGAATTTTTAAAATTCTTACTAATTTTAAAGCAGAATGAAGAATAGTTAACTTTTCAAAACTAACATAGACTTCATCAACAGTCCTGAGTAATCTTAAATGATGATCCCCATAACTAGACAGGCCTAGGGTGGGGGGTGCAGATCCACTTACTAGACATTTCTGCACTGAGTTTTTATATTAATGATTTTTGTTACTCACATTCTCTATTTTCCTTAATTACAAACGATCTCACTTTAAATCTGTGCAATATGGCAAATATTGAATTGCATAGCATTTATTTCAACAGAAGGTTTTTTTAATTTCTTAAAATCAAATAAAATATTGCTTTTTAAATATAAGCAAAACTATATCTAAACCATAGTGATTAGAATACATAGTAGTATTATTTGATAGGAAAGAATCAAACCAAACAATAATGAAAAATCAACTTTCTTTTTTTTTTTAATTTTTTATTGTTGGTTGTTCAAAACATTACAAATTTCTTGACATATCATATTCCACACTTTGATTCAAGTGGGTTATGAACTCCCAACTTCACCCCATACACAGATTGCAGAATCACATCAGTTACACATCCATTGATTTACATATTGCCATACTAGTGTCTGTTGTGCTCCGCTGCCTTTCCCATCCTCCACCCTCCCCCCTCCCCACCTCTCCCCTCCCCTCCCCTCCTCTCTCTCTACCCCCTCCACTGTATAACCCTGAGGGTCTCCTTCCATTTCCATGCAATTTCCCTTCTCTCTCCCTTTCCCTCCCACCTCTCATCCCTGTTAAATGTTAATCTTCTTCTCCTGCTCTTCGTCCCTACTCTGATCTTAGTTACTCTCCTTATATCAAAGAAGACATTTGGCATTTGTTTTTTAGGGATTGGCTAGCTTCACTTAGCATAATCTGCTCTAATGCCATCCATTTCCCTGCAAATTCTATGATTTTGTCATTTTTTAATGCAGAGTAATACTCCATTGTGTATAAATGCCACATTTTTTTTATCCATTCGTCTATTGAAGGGCATCTAGGTTGGTTCCACAGTCTTGCTATTGTGAATTGTGCTGCTATGAACATCGATGTAGCAGTGTCCCTGTAGCATGCTCTTTTTAGGTCTTTAGGGAATAGACCAAGAAGGGGAATAGCTGGGTCAAATGAAAAATCAACTTTCTAAAGTACTTTGGTACCGTTTGCCTAATATTCTAACAGGAACCCTTGGTAACCTTTCTGACTTCCTTTACAATCTCGTATATTTCATTAAAGGTCTACTAGAATGGATTCCACTGTGCCAGAAGGTGACATTTTATCAGAGCACAATTGATCTGCCCTAATTTACCTAAACTGACTCCTTTTAACTCATGGATTTACTTCACAGTTCTCCCCTGTGGACAGTTCTTTCCATTTGTTTGTTCTACTTCCAAATCCTAAGGATGCAACGAGATTGTAAAGCAGAGTTTTTGCAGACAGCCACTTTTAGTGGTTTGGAAAAAAATAGTCATGAGGGGGTTGGCCTTCTTCCCAAATGTCTCTTTTCTATTCCTCTCATCTAGTCTCATTAATTTTGGTTTTGGTTCCCATATGATATCCTTTATTACAACCTCTTTAGTTTACATCCTTTTTCTGGTTGTGCTATTTTGAACCTTCTCACATCACCCCTTTTGTCTCTATACTTTTGTCCTCAGTATTTACTTTTGTTCTCAGCCCTTTCACATACTCATTTGCTCATTTGCCCTCCTTATAAGCTATTATCTCTGTTTCACAGCTGAGGAAACAAGGTTAAGTGATTTCCCCCAAGGTTCACACAGCTAGTGAATGGTGATGCTGGAATTTAACTCATCTCATCCCAAGTCCAAGTCTCCTTTCACCAACAGCTGCCAAGCATCATAGTTAAAGGCATCTACTCACCTGGGTTTATGCTGTTACTCAGTGAGGGGACCCTGAGTCCCGCAGAGGCAGGAAGGGCCTTGCTCACTGTTCGCCCAATAGACTTCTATTGAGCTCCTGCTATGAGCCAAGAAAAAATGATATTCTAGTAACAAAGCAAAAGATACTAAGCAAAATAAAACACATGCCCTTATGGAGCTTATGGTCTAATAAAACACACACATACACACACACACACACAATAAATATTGTCCAACATACATGATTATACACATAGTCATAGTCCCAATGCTCTGAAATACCCAAGGGAGCAGATATGCCTTCATAAAGGAAGACTAACATCACAATAAGTTTATCCTTATTAAGACTGCACAAAGACTATGAGCTTTGTGAAAATTGTCAGAATCAAATTGGAGTCACTTGTGTCAACCCTATAATAATAGATAAATAAATCTGGGAGGTTATAAAGGGAGAGTTCTCATGCATGACTGCTTGGTAAGAGTGACTCTCATGAAAGACTGCCACAAACACCACCTAGCACAAAGGTCATCACAATCTCACACAAAAAATACTTCTGTAAAGATTTCCACCCAATGACTGCTGTCTCCACTTGGAATGATGTCACCTTTGCTGTTGCTCCTTCTACCCAGGCATTATTGTTTAAAAATATCTTATATAACCCTTGTTTCACCATAAAAGGCTTTCCCCTAAATAAATAAGGAGAGAAATTAATTACAGTAGATGGGGTAGAGAGAGAAGATGGGAGGGGAGGGGAGGGGAGATAGTAGAGGATAGGAAAGGTAGCAGAATACAACAGTTACTAATAGGGCATTATGTAAAAATGTAGATGTGTAACCGACGTGATTCTGCAATCTGTATTTGGGGTAAAATTGGGAGTTCAAAACCCACCTGAATCAAATGTATGAAATATGATATGTCAAGAGCTTTGTAATGTTTTGAACAACCAATAAAAAAAAAAAAGGCTTTCCCTTGCCTCAGCTTCTTTGAATATGCACAGTTTGCTGTGGAGGGCATATTCCCATTGTGATGCTCTGCTATCCACAAATAAATTCAATTAATCATTGGAAAGTCTCCCTTTGATTTTTATTCAGGTTGACAATCTTAAAAGTAAATTCCTCTTTTAAGAAATATACCAGAACTAAATATTCAAGCAGCCTAAATATTGTAAAAGTCTAATGCCAAAAACCAATTTGACCCAGCCAGCGGGCTTTTCATTAAGTCATATTCATGCTCAAATACATTGCTCATTGCATCCTGTCTTTATTGTTCCTATTATAATATTGAAGTCATCATTTCATATTTTATGGGATTTATAGTCATGAAATAAAAACATCAAAGGGAAGCAACTCCCTTTTCTTCACTAGAATATTCAGAGCAGCTAAACTACCCTATGTGGATCCAGGGAGCCACAACAGAGGCCTGACTTCAGAAAACTGGCCTTTTCTGAGTACAGCAAATGTTTCCATATGCATCTCATTTTAAAATGCTCCTGCATAAATCATCTTCTTTTCTTTGTGCCACAGCATTAGCACTACCTAATTCAGATAAAACTCACCTTGAGATATAATTTCTCTTGATAAATCCATTGTAAACTGAAAATATCATTAAATCAAAAATTATAATTAAATATACCTAACCTAGCCACACAGTACACTGTAGAGTACCAGGTGTTTACCCATGATTGTGTGGCTGACTGGGAGCTAAGGCTGACCACCACTGCCCAGCATAATGAGAGAACATAATGAGAGCACATTGCTGAACTTGGAAAATATCAAAATTCAAAATATAGTTTCTACTGAATGCCTATCAAGTTCACATCACAATACAGTCAGAAAGTCTTAAGTCAAATCATCATATGTTGGGGACCATCTGCATTTTCTTGTTTAGTTATTTGTTTATTCCCATTATCCTCCCACAGTAGAACGGGAACTTTGTCACTACAACACCACAGGGATACCAAGTATTAGTCATGCAATAGTTATTCCATGTATGAGTTATGAGATTAAATAGAACGAACGTGATTTCAAATGGCTTTTATAATAGGTGGAAGTAGAGATGAAAAAGTAGGCATATCTGAGACTCAAGGGCACCAGTGCTGATGACTAACAATGATATTTTCAATACCCTGTTCCCTAGAACTCACCATGGTATAGGAAGTTGTCCTAACTTGTTCCCTTCATCAGATCATTTTGTAGTGTGGACTACCCTCTGGACTATAGTATTGCAGTTGGAAGTAAAGGAGGGGAACTGCTCCTCACACTCTAAAAAGCTATACCTGCTGATCTCCTTATGCATACTCAGTTGCTTTAGCATAAGTCTCCACTATGGTGGACAAAAAAAAGAAAGATGTGCCTACAAACTGTAAAGGCTGGAGAAAGATCAATAGATGAGTACCATACACTAGACTGCTGCAAGGAGGTCTGCGGAGACAGTGGATATGACCATAGAAGCAAACTCTGTAAACTTTTACAGCTAAGTAAAAGCAAGCTCCTCTAGAACTGAGAAACAGTAGCCAGGAGGCCACAATCAAGCCTGGCTCTGAGGTCCAGCCTGACCATGCAAAGGCTGTGTGATCTCAACCTCTCAAAGTAGCTTAATTGGTAAAGTAGAAATAATAAAAATGCTAGTCATCGGCTGGGGTTGTGGCTCAGAGGGTGGTGCTCGCCTAGCATGCATGAGGCGCTGGGTTCAATACTCAACACCACATAAAAATAAAATAAAGGTATTTTGTCCACTTACAACTAAAATATAAATATTTAAAAAATGCTAGTCATACAGTTGTGAGGATCGAGTTCATCAGGAAGTGAAAGAGCTCCAGACAATGCCTTTGTTCCACTGATGCTCAACTGATACTTGAAGAATGAGGGACTTTCAAACAGAAAAACTACAGGATTCAGAGGCCAGTTTACTTTGAAGTAAAAGCTCAAATAAATCACCAGTATCTATTCAAGTTTATCTTTTAATATGAAAGATATTTTAAATTTTATTTCCATTTGTAGTTTTTATAGTGTAATAAAACTCATTTGGAGATAAGGGAATAAAGATCTTCAAGTGATCTCTAGTCTGGATGCTTGCTAATTGCTTTATATCGTGCCTTAATCCTTCTATAATATTATTTTAAAAAGCCATTTTTATTCCTGTTTTATGAAAGATGAAACAGACTCAATGAGGGTGAGAAAAGATTCAGGTTACATAGCAAATAGAATTGAAACTGATGTTAAGTCTTTCTGATCCTGTAGAATATACTTTTCCTCTGTATTCTGTCAAAAAGTCTATTTCATTTTACACATTATAAACTTATTTAATTCATGGTACAACATTTTGGTAAAACTCTTTGGTGGATTCTAATAATAGAGTTTCTTCTTAAAGATTTGGTAAAAACTAGATCTTTGCAAAGAAACCAGTGAAACTTTTATATATACAAACAGAGATATGAAAAATTGTGCTCCATATGTGTAATAAGAATTGTAATGCATTCCACTGTCATGTATTTAAAAAATAAAATCAATTAAATATTTAAAATAAGAAAATAAAAATAAAAATGGGTTATGATCACAAAACTAATAAGCAACATGAAAACATATGAACCCATAAAAATCACGGATAAAGTAAATATATAGTCAAACCAGAATATTGTAATGCTGTAGTAGTAGTAGTATGTAAATAACTTACATTTTAACTATGAAGGTTAAAAGATAAAAGCATTGAAATTATAAGAGTTTTTTTCTATTAATTTGCCAAGGGACATAAAATGAAAACAACGCAAATTGTGGCATTAAAAATGTAAAATGCCATTGAAACAGTTACCAGGTTAAAATAGCATGTTCAAACTGTGTTGTGTTTTAACTAAATCTTGTGGAAATCACAAAGCAAAAACCTGTACTACATACACAAGAAACATATAATAAGGAATCAAAGCATACAATTTGAGAAAATAATCTAATTACAAAAGAAGAAAGCAGGAGAAAAAGAAAGGAAAAAAGAATTTACTAAACAAGAAAATAGTCAGTGGCCTAGAATCATAGTGACTAGGAAAACGGAGGTAAAAGTATCACAAGTTTGAGGTCAGCCTTGGCGACTTAGCAAGACTCTTGTTACAAAAATGACTGGGGATGTAACTCAGTGGTAAAGCACCCATGGGTTCAATCTCCAGTACCAAAAAAATTTTTTTTTACCTATTAATAGTTACCTTGACAACAAGTGGATTAACTTCTCCAATAAAAAAAATATACAGTATCTAAATGGATTAAAAAAAATTTAAAAACAATACCCACTGTACAAGAGACTCATTTCACTCATTTTATTAAGTATATACATAGTTTGAAAGTAAAATGATGGAAACAAAAAGAGAGAAAAGGTAGCTATATTTAGATCAGGAAAAAAAAATGCTTTAAGTGAAAAAAAAATCTTAAAAAGAGACCAAAGAAAGGTCATTATATAAAGACAATTGATAAGAAATATAATAATTGTACACATATATGCATCCAACACTAAAGCACCTAAATACAACAGATATTAATAAATCTCAACATAAAGATAGATTACAATGCAATAAGAGTAGGAGAAGAATAGGGAACTTTAGTCCCCCACTTTCAATAATGGGTAGCTCATCTAGACAGAAAACCAATGAGGAAACATTGGACCTGAACTACTATTAAGAACAAATGGACCTAATTAGACATGTACAGAACATTCCATCCAATTGCAGCAGAAAATACATTCTTCTCGAGAACTTTTGGAACATTCTCTAATAGGTCACAGAATGAATCTTTAAAAAAATTAAGAACACTGAAATCACATCAAGTATATTTTGTGACCATAATAGTATAAAATTAGAAATTAGTAACAGAGGGAATATGTAGAAATTAAACAATATGTTCCTGAAAAAAACAATGGATAAGGTAAGAAATTAAAATGATAGTTAACATCTTGAGACAGATAAAAATGTGAAAATAGCATACTAAAAGCTAAAGGATGCAGCGAAGGCAATTTTATATGAGAGAAATTTATGTCAATAAATGTCTAAATCAAAAAAATAGAGACATCACAAATAAATAACTGGACATTTAACCTCCAGAAAATAGAAAAACAAAAAGAAGAAGAAAAAACTAAGGCCAAAGTTAGTAGAAGGAAGGAAACTATAAAGATCAGAGCAGAAATAATTGAAATAGACACTATAAAAGCAATAAAAAAAAATCAGCAAAACCTAGAAGGTTTTTTTACAAGGCAAAAAAAACCCTTAGCTAGACTCAGAAAAAAAATACTCAAATAAAATCATAAATTAAAGAGAAAACATTATAATTTATACCACAGATATTCAAAGATGCTTAAGAGACTACTATGTACATTATATATGGGAAAAATTGGCAACTTGCTACACATATACAGCCTACCAAGATTAAATCATGAAGAAACATCCAAGATATTTTTGTTCCGTTGATAATTTTAAACAGACCAATAGAAATTGCATCAGTAATAAAAAAATCTTCCATGAATGAAAAGCCCAGGAGCCGATGACTTCACTGCTAAATTTTACCCAACATATAAAGACCTAATACCAACCCTTCTCAAACTCTTCCACAAAAAACTATAGAAGGAATACTTCCAGAGTAACTTCACAAGGCCAGCATTATCCTGATACCAAATCCAGACAAGGAACTAATTATAAGAAAAAAAATTATAGACCAATGTCACTGATGAACATAGATACAAAAATTCTCAAAAAAAATGCTAGCAAATCAAACTCAGCAGAAGTTTAAATCAATCATTCACTTCGAAATGCAAGGATAGTTTCACACACACACACAAAAATCAATAAATGAGATACATCACATTAACAGAATAAAGGACAAAAGCCACATGACCATCTCAATAGACACAGATACAGCAATAAAGCAGCAGGATACAAAACCCACATGTAAAAATCAATAGTATCTTTATATCTATAGTATTTTCATACATTAACAACAAATATCAGAGAATGACATTATAGTAATTGTAAAAAAAATTAAAATACTTATGAATAAATGTAACCAAGAAGGTGAAATATTCATACCAGCCATGAAAGAAAGAAAGAAAGAAAAACACTAACAAGTGGAAAGATATCCTGTATTTGTGATTTGGAAGAATTAATCTCATAAAAATTCCATACTACCCAATGCTATCTAGAAAAATAAATGAAATCCCTATCCAAATTCCACTAACATTTTCCACAAGAATATGAAAAAGTCCTAAAACTCATGGAACCACAAAGGACCCCAAATTGCCAGAACAATCTGAACAAGAAAGAAAAACAAAACAAAATTTAAAACCCAGAAAATTAGAGGCACCGTATTACCTGATTTGAAAATATACTACAAAGCCATAGCATTTAAAAGAGCATAACATTGGCATTGAAGCAAATACATGGACCTTGACATCTTTTTTATGAAGATGCCAATATGCAAAGTAGGGAAAGGGTAGTCTCTTCAATAAACAACACTGGGAAAACTGGACAGCAATATACAGACAAATGAAAATAGACCCTTATCTCACACTATACACAAACATCAGCCCACAATATATTTAAAACTCATATATAAGCTCTGAAACTATAAAACTACTAGAAGAAAATATAGGAGGAAGCCCAATAACACAGGAATGGGCAAATGATATGTTTAATATGATCCCCAAATCAGACAAATGGGATGACATCAAACTAAAAATCTTCTGCACAACAAAGGAACCAATCAACAGAGTGAAGAGACAATCTATGGAATGGGAGAAAATATTTGTAGACCCTACATCTAATTAAGGGGTTAATTTCTAAAATATATAAAGAACTCCACTCAATAAGACAGCAAATTTAAATGAGCAAAGGATCCAATGCACAGCTCTTAAAAGAAAACATACAAATGGCCAACAGATATATTAAAAGATGTTTAACATCATGAATCATCAGAGAAAAGCAAATTAAAACCAAAAGAGATATTACTTTGCACCTGTTAGAAAGGCTATTATTAAAACAACAGCCCCAAAAGGAAAAATTAACAAATGTTTGTAAAGATGTAGAGAAAAATGGAGCCTTGCACACTGTTAGTAGAAACATAAATTGGTTATAGCCAGTATGGAAGTAAGTATGGAAGTCCCTCAGAAAATTAAAAATAGAATTACCGTGTCTTTGATCCAGCAGTTCCACTATTGAATATACAAAAGATATGAAATCATTAATTGATATCTGCTCTTTCATGTTCATGGCTGCACTATTCACAATAGCCAAGATTTGGAATCAACTTAAGGATACATCAATGGATAAATGGATAAACAACCTGTAACGCATATACGCAATGGAATACTATTCAGTACTTCAAAAACAGGGCATCCTATCATTTGCACCAATATGAACGAATCCAAAAGACATTACATTAAGAGAAATATGCCAGGAAAAGACTATATGATCTCACTTATATATGAAATCTAAAATAGTTGAACCAATTGAAGTGGAAAGTAGCATTTTGGTTACCAAGAGCTGAGATGGGACCAAGAGGAGAACTGGGCTGCTGGTCAAAAGACACAAAATTTTAATTAGGAAGAATTGAGTTCAAAATATCTATTGTACAACATGACATCTCTAGTTAACAACCATGTATTATATACTTTCGAAATTGCTTACACAGGAGATTGTAAGTATTCTCTTCACAAATAAATATTTGAGGTTAAAAAAGAAAAGAAAAAGAGATCCAAGCAATATGGTAACAGGTTTTTTTCTCATTATTTTCATATAAATAAAGCAGCCAACACTTTTCACTAGGGGAAAAACTGATTGCAAGCTCTCACCAAGTGACCATTTAGGTTGGGAATGCTTAGTGTCTATTCCTGGCTGTGGGTGAAGTCAAATCAGGTCAGAACAACATCCACTGAATCAAACAATTAAGGTCATTCTCTAGGCTAGATAATTCACACACACACACACACAAAAAGAAACATTTAGCCAGAACAATTTCTGGCAAACCATTGTGAAGAATACAATGTACTTAGGAACATCAGTAAGAGGGTTTCACTAAGATAATAAGAAATACAACACCAAAGACAGGGCCTCTCTATGAAGATTCCAGCTGCTTAACTGACTGCCAACTCTGAACCCAAATATGGTAACCATTTTACTTCTCATAAGAGAAAGTTGTGTTAACAAAAGATGAATTTTCTTAATAACTCAGTAGTGACTTTTGAAAAAAACTTTATAGACATAGTCAAGGCCTAGGTAAGCCAATATCTTGCTTAAATTTATGCAAAAAAAAAGAGATGATGTTAAGTACCTTGTGACCTTGTGCAATGCTGTGTAAATTATCAGAGTTCATTAAATGCTAGCTAGCTGCTTTAGCCAGGAAGAACATGAGGCTTAGGTTTATTTTCTACATAATCACATATATTCTAGACTTAACATTTAATGCAATTCCAACTCTCCTGGTGAAGTCTTCTGGCAAACATCAAGTTTTCACATTCTATATGGTGTGTGTGTGTGTGTGTGTGTGTGTGTTGTTTGTGGGTGTTTGCATGTGCGTGCATGTGTGGGTGGGTGTGTGTAACGAGGTCATTCTATTTTATTCATATACACACATCTATACTGCTTGGTTTTAAGATATTTAAATCACAGTTAATGGCTCATAGCCTGATGCACTCATTCATTCAACAAACACTAATGTTTTAATGTTGTAGGGAGTCAATGTTTTAATGTAAATCACTTATAGTCCATAGAACTAAACAAGCCGTAACATCTCCATCTTACAGTCATTTTCTCATTAATTTTTAAAATAATTACATTTTGTCCCCACAAAATCATCCATTTTAGAACAATGGAGGATTGACCAATACAAATTATTCAATGTATATAGTGCTTTCACATTGGTAGGACAGACACCTTTTCCATACATAGTGTTGTGGCTCTACAGTCTGGTTCAAACCTTGGCTTTACAACTCTATATTTTCTTGGCATTTAGCAAAAGTATTAAACTTCTCTACTTATCAGTTTTTTTCATCTGTGAAATGGAAATACTAATACCCATGTTGTGGGGTCATTGTGAGGATTAAAGCATATTTTCACAATGCCTACTGCCTAGAATGAAACAAAGAAATTTTTGATGTTACAATTGCTATTATTTTATCCATAACTCACAAAAACCCTGTGAACAACACAGGACAAATATTTGTATCCATGTGATGTAGGCAGGAAAATGAAGGCAGAGACATTAAGCTTTCATTCTGCCTTTTTCCTCTGGATTCCATGACACATACATTTTTAGAAGAAATAATTACTCATTTATATTGCATCAAAATTTAAGTTCCATTAATTACCTTTGCTTACTTGTAAAATCAAATAATACTAAACATATATTTTTTTTAAATCTCACTATTTAAAACAGTCAGTGGTAGAAGGTGTGCTTATAGCATGAGCAAAGCCCAACACCTGACGTTTGCCAGAAGACAGGTTCAATCCCCAGCACTTAAAAATAAAATCAAACAGAAATTTAAAATTAGATCATATTTTATTTAGACAACATTTACTTTAATACATCTGAAAATTATTTGATTTTCATGCCAACAATGATAAAAATCAATTCTATAGTGATGAAAGTATAATAAATTGCTTAGTAGAACAATATGTTCATTGCTTATTCACAGTTAGTTTTAAACTTTGCTGCTCATGAAAGTGATGATGTTTTGATGGACTTTGCAGCCCCATGTAGTATTACAGGAATACTATATTAAGGAACTCAAACTTTGAGTCCTAAAAGAGAGAATACTAGGGCTCACAGAGCAGAATGGCATATGAAGCTCTAGATTATAACAACTAAACATTTTTTTGTCCTAATGCATTCATAAAATGCTCACTCAGATACCCTCTCCAAATCAAAATTCTCTGAACTTAGAATCTGTATTATGTTAGGTTTAGGAAAAACTGGAGTTTACCTTGTACTATCTGAATTAGCAAAGGAAGATATATGCAAAGAATAAGGTTGTAAGGGAAGGCATGTTGTAAATACACAAAAGGAAATTTTTAAGATGAACTTCTATCATTTAGTGTATATAAACCATGCTATTTCTTTCTTTTAAATTTATTTTAAATTTATTCTTTTGAATAAATATACCTTTTGTCTTATTACAAGTCAGTGTGAGATTAGAAAACAAATATAAGTTAAAAAAGCAACCACTCAACATAAAGTCAGGGGGCTAGTAGAATAATTCTTATTGGTTGTATCCTCAGCATCACACGCCCAATTCTTAACTGAATAATGGTCCTGAAATTTGGAAGATCTTTTTCTCCATTCCCAACTCCAGGTGTGGGTCCTGACTGCCCAGTAACCAAAGTCCTCCCTCAAAGAACCCTCTGTAACTTCCCACATGGGAGCAGTTCCAAAATTGCTCTGTGATATTGAGCAAGGACTAGAAGAGACCAATTTAAGAGCAGCTGGAGCCTCCAATTCAGTCAGAGGTCTTCTGGTTTTTGGAATGACTTTAAAATGTCAGGGGCAAAGATAAGCAAACACATAAGAATCTGTGGCTTTATCCGCCCTTTCAAACATGACATAAAAGTATTGCTTCTTCCTGGGAAACCAGATGTATATGCATAGTTCACTTTGACTTTATCTTGGAGACCCATGCATTTATCCAACAAAACTGCCCAAACTCAACTGGTGAGGAGTCCCTAGTCACCCTTGTAAGCAACCATTCCTCTCCCAAATGTTGTGCTGACATATCACTGCCTCATATCTGCCTCCTGATTATGGTGTCTGTCACAAGATCAATCCACCAGGAATCAGTCAGCTTGAGTATTTGATACATAGGGCTTTTCTAAAAAGAAAAAAAAAAAGAGAGAGAGAGAGAGAGAGAACCCAAAAGAATGGCTGTACTCTATCATTACCAAGGACAGACAGAGGAATTTGGTCCACTTGTAAATGAAGGCTATGTTTGGCACTAAGTGTTTCTTCCTTATCAAGAACATGTCAACAGGAAATGCTGGTATCCTTTTCTCCTACTTGTTAACCAAATACTGTCAATTCACTTGTCAGATTTAAAAAAAAGAAAAAAAAAAACCTACTCTGTGACTGTGTGAAACTTGGCTTTGAAAAACATAAATTCTGAAAATCCTCTACTTTCTACACTTTTCTTGGTAGAATGGATGATAAATTTGTTGTCAGAGATATTATGGAAGTCATTGAAATAAGAGGGCTCAGGAATAAGAAAGCCAAATAAAGAGGATCATCAACAAATTTAGCAAGACTGCTCCTGATTTAAGTGGCGAATCACATCAGAGTCAAAGGACAGATATCTCCTGGCCTAAGAGGTGAAGATCTAGAGAATGCAATGAAAGACAGGAAAGACCTAACACCAAAAACCATTAAGGGGAATGTTGAATCAGATGTGTTTCTAAGGATGTTCTAATTTTTCCTACAATTGGAAAATTTAAAATATAAATTTTAATAATGATTAATTAAACATTTAATATAGAATTCACCATGTGTCCTAAAAACCTTTGATTTCTCCAAACTATGAAGTATAGTAGTCCCCTTTATTTGCAGGGGATATATTCCAAGACTCCCAGTGATTGCCTGAAATTATGGATAGTACCAAACACCACATCTGTTTTTTTCTATACATTTATGCCCATGATAAAGTTTAATTTACAAATTAGGCACAGTAAAATATTCACAATAATAACTAATAATAAAATAGATAATAATAAAATAGAATGATCATAACTTTTAAAATCTGAAGCACAATATCAAAACTAGCACAAATCTGTTTTTCCTTTTTCGTGATCTCACAGATAGAAGACTCAATTCTTACCATAAAATTTAGCAACCTCAGCATGCAAGTCTTTGTCTTCCCCAATACAATAACTTTTGTATATTCACTTAAAGGAAGAACATTATGGCTTCTCTTGGCCATATCCAAACTGCCTGCAGCACTACTCTTGCATTTTCAGGACATTATTAAGTAAAATAAGGATCACTTGAACACAGCAATGTGATACCATGACAGTACATCTAATATCCAAGATTAGTCAAGATGACTACGATCTGACTAATGGGAAGATAGAGTATATAACATAGACACACTGGGCAAAGGGATGTTTCATGTCTGGGGCAGAACAAAGTAGAATGGTGCAAGATTTTATCATGCCACTCAAAACAGCAAGTAATTTAAAACTTATGAGTTGTTTATTTCTAGAGTTTACTCAGTATTTTCAGATTATCATGGCTTATCATGGGTAGCAGAAACCACAGAAAGCAAAACCAAGAATAAGGGGAAAGTACTTTACAATAACTTAATTAAAAACTTGCTGATGTCACAATCCATCTTTGTAGACCATACACAGCCGGTTTTGAGGGCAAGTTTGAATCCTTTGTAGACCATACACAGCCAGTTTTGAGGGCAAGTTTGAATTCTACTAAAAGAGGCACTAGAAAAAAAGTGTTTTAAGAAAGATCCCAAGAAAATTGACAAAAATGTAATTTGATAAAATAAACTGGAAGAGGGTACATGGGTATTCATTGTATTATTTGTTCTATGTTTGTGTATAATTGAAAATTCTATATAAGAAAATTCTTTTTTTTTATTGGTTGTTCAAAACATTACAAAGCTCATGACATATCATCTTCCATACATTTGATTCAAGTGGGTTATGAACTCCCATTTTTTACCCCAAATACAAGTTGCAGAATCACATCGGTTACACATCCACATTTTTACATAATACCATATTAATGACTGTTGTATTCTGCTACCTTTCCTATCCCCTACTATCCCCCCTCCCCTTCCCTCTCATCTTCCCTCTCTACCCCATCTGCTGTTGTTTAATTTTCTCCCTTTTTTTTCCCCTTTCCCCTCACAAACTCTTATATGTAATTTTGTGTAACAATGAGGGTCTCCTTCCATTTCCATAGTTTCCCTTCTCTCTCCCTTTCTCTCCCCCCACTCGTCTCTGTTTAATGTTAATCTTTTCCTCATGCTCTTCTTCCCTGTTCTGATCTTAGTTGCTCTCTTTATATCAAAGAAGACATTTGGCATTTGTTTTTTAAGGATTGGCTAGCTTCACTTAGCATAATCTGCTCTAATGCCATCCATTTCCCTGCAAAATCCATGATTTTGTCATTTTTTAGTGCTGCGTAATACTCCATTGTGTATAAATGCCACAGTTTTTTAATCCATTCATCTATTGAAGGGCATCTAAGTTGATTCCAAAGTCTAGCTATTGTGAATTGTGCTGCCATGATCATTTATGTGGCAGTATCCCTATAGTATGCTCTTTTAAGGTCCTCAGGGAATAGACCGAGAAGGGCGATAGCTGGGTCAAATGGTGGTTCCATTCCCAGCTTTCCAAGAAATCTCCATACTGCTTTCCATATTGGCCGCACCAGTTTTCAGTTCCACCAGCAATGTACAAGTGTACCCTTTTCCCCACATCCTCGCCAGCACTTATTGTTGCTTGACTTCATAATGGCTGCCAATCTTACTGGAGTGAGATGGTATCTTAGGGTGGTTTTGATTTGCATTTCTCTGACTGCTAGAGATGGTGAGCATTTTTTCATGTACTT
>NW_026000108.1:37605475-37640881 GCF_001458135.2 Marmota marmota marmota
ACAAAAGAACAAAATTTAAATTGGCATTGAAGTCCTAATAGCATCACAAGACATGAGAAAAAGGTGAACTAAAATTTTCAAAGTGAAGATAAGAAGCTGTCAATCTAGAATTCAATATTCAGCTAAACAATCACACCATGAAGGATAAAGATATTTTTAAACCAAAAAAGAAACAAACAAACAAAACATTTTGATGTAAGTTTCACTCAAATAATCCCCAAAGAATAAATTTCACAAAGAACAGAATTTAATCCAGAGGAAGAAGATATGAAAAGTAATGATGATTATGATACTTGTGTATTTTAAATCCTCTCTATTGAAAAAGGGAACTTTCTTTGTTTAAAGGCCTCTTTAAATCACCACAAAGTTTTAGAATTTAAATAGCACAGGTGAAAGTATATATTTATTCATGTAAAACCAGAAACCTAGGGTTTATTGACTTGGCTTGAGAAATAAAACATTCCAAAGATTTTGAAAAAAAATAAGAGACTCTACAACCTTGGATATACAAAAGGAATGAGAGAAAATTATATATTTCAAATTAAATTCTAATATTGAATTATCCTTTTTTCAGGACTTTGAGTAATATATTTGTTGCTTATATTTCCATATCTTATGTAAATCCTAATTAAATCTGTACTACTATAAAATGTGCAAAATTCTCTGTAATTTGACAGTGAAATGAGATAGGTAGAAATTGAAATTTATGTTTAAATAATTATAATGGTGATATTATTATTCAATCTCTCTATTGTTTAGAATATCTAATAATTTTCTTTGATTTCAAAATACACATAAAATGTTTATGAAAGAGGAAAGACAGAAAATAAATAATAATATAAAGAAGAATACAAAAGTTACCTATAGCACTATGACTCAAAGATAGTTGATGTAGTTGAATATTTTTCATTCCTAAAGACAAATGACACAATGCAAATTCCTGTTTATTATTAGCTAACTTTACAAATATACTTGTACTCTCTGGCCTTAATCCTCATCTGTAACATAGGCATACTACTAGTATATACTTAGTAGGGTTTTAAAAAGTTTATGACACAAAACTTAAGCATACACAATAAATGTGACTTATTATTTTGCTAGTCTTTTTTTCTTTGAAAAGATATAACATGTTATATATTACATTTATCTACATAAATATATAACATGAATGTATATACTATTAAAATGCATTACATTTTTCATGTGCAATGTACATATTTAGAACTATGCATATTGACTTAAAAGTAGGAAAAAACACTGAGTTTGCACTGATGTTTCTAATTCAAAATTAAGGTTACAGGGCTTTATTTGTATTTATAGTTATTCTTTCAGGCTGAAAATAGTGGTTTCTGTCAACACGAATATAAACACATTTTCTTTCTCATACCACATGCAAAGAACAGTTTCAAATAATAGCTCCAATATAATAATAAGGCTACTTAATGATATTTAAACTTCCTTTATAATTTTTGATGCTTAGAGTATATCCCAGCAGGGATGTAAAACTAAAATATTCTAAGTTCAATTGGTATAATTATTTTATTTTGGGTCATCATATTAATAACAATGTACAGTTAAGAGAATTTATGGCCTTGTTTTCCATTTTTACAATGTATTTTCTCTGGTACAATTGCTAATTATGTAAGTCATTTACTGAATTTCTGACCAAGTTATGAAAGGTATATTTAGAGATGCTTTATTTCCATTCCTATTATCACTCCATCCTGTTCCTTTTCCCCAACAGAAAAATATTTTTATTAGTTTTTGATGTATCCTTCCATTATTTTTTAATGCAAATAAGTACAAATTAATACATATTCACATTTTCCCTTTCCTTTTCTCACATAAAAGATGGCCTACTTTATACATTATTTTGAACCTTGTTTTGTTAATTTAATACTTACCCAAGTCAGCATCCAGAGATCTCCCTCATTCATTTTTCATAAATGCATCTTACACTATTGCTTGTTTATACCATGGTTCTTTAACAGTAGCCTCCTAATGGACACTGAGGAATTTCTGTATTTTTTTATAATTATATATAACACCAAGTAACAATTATAAATGTTATAATTTAGATATCAGGTATCCCCCCAAATTTCATGTGTTCTAAGACAATCCAAGAAAATTTAGAGGTGAAATGATTGAGTTATGAAATCCTTACCTAAACAGTGCATTAATCCACTTAAAAGGACTGAGAGATAACTATAAGCAGGTAAAGTGTGGATGAATAAGATGGGTTACTGAGGACTTGCCTGTGGGGTACACATTTTGTCCTTTGTGAGAAGAGAACACTTTGCTTCTGCTTACTGGTGCCATGTCATATATTCTTTCCTCTATAAATTTCGCATTTACAAGTGAGATTGTATTAGTCTGCTAAAGCTGCCATAACAACAATAACAAAACACAGACTGAGGACTGAGTAACTTAACAGAAATTTATTTTTTCATAATTCTGGAAGGTGGAAATCCAAAATCAGGGTGCCAACAAGGTAGATTTCTGTGAGAACTCTTTCTTTGGATTGTAGATAGTTATCTCCTCACTATGTGTTCACATAGTGTGCAAAGAGGGAAAGAGTGGTAGTGGGGGAAGAGAGAGAGAGAGGAAAAACACTCTCTTTTTGTAAAAGAGAGGTCCCCACTCTCATGACCTCATCTAATCCTAATTTCTCCTAAAGGGAATATTTCCAAATACTATTACATGGTGGGTGGAGTTAGGGTTTTAACTCATGACTTTTGAGGGAAACTAATATTCAACACATGTTAAGATGAGGGATATATATTATTTTCATATCATCTTTGCATTAAGTATGAAGTTTCTACTTTATTCAAAAAATGCCCAAGAACACTTTCTTCTTATTTCCTCTAAAAATTAGTTTGAATTTAATACAGACTATCTATTTCTTAAAAATTGATAAAATTTGTCCATAATACTGTCTTTTATGATGATTTTTAAAACTGGGAATGATTTTTAAGGTAGTTTTTAAACTATTGATTAGGGTTTATTATTTAATATCATTATTACCTAATGACAAATACTGGTCTATTTAAGGGATTATTTTTCCTTAGTCAGTTTTGATAAATTATACTTTCCTGAGAAATTAATTATTTTATCTGAATTCTCAAATATGTTGGCATAAAGTCATGCATGACCTTATTTTATTATGCTTTAATCTTGTATCTATGATAAGCTCTCTTTTCATTACTAATATTGATTTAGTTTACACATAGGTGCATTCTCCTTTTTTTATCAGTGTGGAAAACATTGAATTTTTAATCAATGTTGTCTAATTTATTAAAGAAAACTGTCTTTTTCCCTTTTAGTCATCTGCATGTTCGTTTTTATTGGTTTTCCTCATATTTTTATTTTCTCCTTTCTTCAAGATTATTCCTCTGTTCTTTTCCTCATTACTTGACTTACTCTAATATTCTGTCATATGTATGTATATGCTATAAATTCCTCTTCATGTATAGTCTTTTAACACTCAACAAGTTTTGATAAGTAAAATTTTCTTTATTGTTCAGTTCCAAATAATTTCTATTTCCAGTTAAACCTTTTCCTTGATCCACAAGCTTGGAAAAAAAATGACATCCCTTAATTTCTAAACTTAATGAAGGGGTTTGTGTATGCCACATGATACTTGATGATAGACGTGAGAACATTTAAGTCATCTGGTTGCCACCTGGCTTTTCAGAATATGACATAAGGAACACCAAGAATTTCTTCAGCTCCCTTATGAAAAGGGCAGGCTCTAGGTTTCTTATATTTACCCTTCAAGTTACACTACAGACCATAGGTTAAACATAATCGCTCCAGAGAAAATAGGGCAGAACCCTTAAGAGGTAGAGCCTAGTGGGAGGTCCTAAGGTCACTGGGGACATGCTCCCTGAGGGGATTATTGAACCCCACTGGTCCTCTTTTTTTGGCTTCCTGGCTTCTGAAGTGAATAGTTTGCTCTTCCATGTGCTCTTCCATGACATGCTGCCCTTGTCAGATGTGCAAAGCAATCAAGCCATCTGATCATGACTGGAACCTCCAAAATTGTGAGATAAAATGAACATTTTCTCTTTATAAGTTAATTTCCTCAGTTATTTCTTTATAGTAATATCAAGCTGATTAACACAGGTCTTTGGGGTGAACCACAGATTTCCCCATTCCTGTGTGTCTTTTATTTTTTCTTTTCTACCGTGGTGTCCCATGTGTCTTTTTCAATGAATATTCCTGCTGTTCTGTTTTGTTCTTTGTAGCAAAATGGCGCATAGACATTGGAGCTGGATTTCTTGAGTTCAAACACTGAACTATCATCCACTTGCTGAGAAATCTTGAGCAAATTATGTAACCTCCCTGTGTATTTCCTCATCAATAAAATGAGACTAACAATACCATCTCTTTCACTGGCTTGTAGTGGGGATTAAAAGAATCATCATTTGTAAACCACTTAGAACGGTGGGACCTGGGACCCATGTCAAGAACAGTAGAAGTGATTGCTAGAGATGGGACCCCTCTAGTGTCCTAAGGACTTTCTGGAAGAGGTAGTGCTGTCATCCATACAGTCATCCTTCATGGAGGCTAGAGATTACCTATGTCACCACTTCTCATGGACATGACAAGGACATTTTGCCATCCTTTAAACTCTAGAAGAAGCAAAGACTTTAGATTGAAAGTGTCCATTTCTTTCCCACAATAAATCTCTCATTTTTCAATTTTTTTGTTAGCTTTGAAGAACACATTATACAAAGGACATACTCACTGTGGCTTAACAGCCAACTGTTCATCGAAAATCAGAAATGCATATTCTAGAGGCCTTTATCCCTTACACATCTATAAACATATAAATCAAAACAAAACATGCTCTCTGAGCTTGATTGCTTAATAAATAATAGAAGAATTAAAAGGTAATTCCAAGGAAGGAAATGTAAAATTCTAGACCTCCAATTTCCTGAGGTGATAAAATTTCCATTTATACCTTTATCAGCAAGGCTGGCCTCACATACATTATATATAAAACTAAAAACCAAAGGCTCCTCTGTTCAATTCCCCAATATAATCACAATATAATGTTTTAAATTTAAGAATGAAATGGTTTACTCTAGTTAAAAATATAAGTTCTAGTATAGAACTTTAAACTAAAATTTATTTTTATAATTATATATTAAGCTTTGTTTTTTAGAAAAACGGTGTATTTAGTATAGCATTAAGTGATATGAATCAGTAGTATTATCTTTTACAAAAAACAAAAAGAATTTAAATGAGCCATGTTTTCTTCCATGCTTAAATCTCTTGTAGAATTTTTCATTTCATTTCTCAAACTATGATATGTATGTGTCTCAAGGCAGTTGTGAGACAATTGGCTGCCTGGGGACAGACATCTGTCATATTTATCTTTATAGTTGGCATAGCTGACCCCAGAGTTTGGTACTCAACAAATAGATGTTGATGAATAAATAGTGCTTCACAGAATATTAACCTGGACTCCCTGAAACTGAGATGTCTCATAAAACT
This sequence comes from Marmota marmota marmota, assembly GCF_001458135.2. Classification (NCBI taxonomy): domain Eukaryota; kingdom Metazoa; phylum Chordata; class Mammalia; order Rodentia; family Sciuridae; genus Marmota; species Marmota marmota. The sequence continues at coordinate 37,610,978 of NW_026000108.1, forward strand.
TGGAACAGTACATAGGCATCAGAATGGGTTTCCACGGCTTACTATAATTTTAAACAAGTATAATAAATCTTATCAAACCAAAAACTACACACAAATATTAGCTTAATGATGCAGAGCAGCAAAATAGAAAAATAAAATATGTTAAAACTAAAACACAAGGAATGGTTAACGTCAACAGATGTAAAAATTTTGGTTTGGAAAACTCATTACCATACTCATTTCAACTAGAACTAAGTGAAAAGGAATATTCTCCAAAGACCCAGTAACTGCAAACAGTTGTACAAAGACAAAAATCTGAGACAGACAGCAAACAACTCAGGCAAAAGCATATAGATATAGATATAGTGCCAATTTTCTTTCAGAATCAAAGAGCAAAGAAAATTACCCAGTTTGGGTTTTATTTTTATTTTTATCTGAGCCTCTGGTTTTTTAAAGATCATTTTGTCCTTGAGCTTGACCAGAATTGTTTTTGCACTGCTGTTATCAACATGGTGCCGTTTTTTCCATGTGGAGCAAGGTCACTGGGCTGTTCTTCCTGAGGAGAAAATTGTGATCAAGAATCTGGAGAGGGAAATTCTGAGCTGTGAGCTTTTTTGACCCAACTGTTTGACTCCAGCTCTCATTTGCTATATTAATGTACTATAGACACATTAACCTTGGGATTACATGTCACCTGGGAGATACTGCAGGATTCATTTAACAGAAAGAATTAAGAAGTTTTGCCTAGAAATCATTGAAAATGGATAACAAGGACTGTAGCCAAAAAAGAAAATAAAAAGTAAAACAGGTACTAGGTTTTTTTCAAAAGCCTAGTTCTACACACAAGATCAAGTTTGCTCTTTCTGGGAAGAACCCAAAACATCCCAGGGAAAGAGTGTCTCGAGATGGGATGAAGAGGAAGGAAAAGAGAGAAGGGAAAAAGAGGCAGTCTATTCCTACAAGTCTTTTTCTCTTCCAAGAACTGTGCAGGTCTTTGCTAGAATGCTAACAAGTAAGCAACAATTATGGAAATATTGTATTTGTTCTTGCCTAGATGTTGATGCTAGCCATGTCTGAATTGCCAACTGCTCTTTAAACCTGAAGAATGTATATTTAATATACAGAAGAGTGCAACCAACTGGATTGAACATTTGGGTCTAACAGGTACCCAGCCAAGCATATGAGAGTGGTATCCAGGGATCATGGCTACAGCAACTTTAGGAGTCCTAAGACCTGAAGAGACAGCTTAAGCCAGCCTTAGACCCTGCTAGGAACCAACAAAAGACTGTTTTCTTCTAAGGCAGCTGTCCTTAATCATAGAATCCAAAGGCCCTAGTGATTCATACATAGAATTTAGGCTATAAACTTATAAGGGAGAAAAACAGAATCTCTGTTTCTATAATCTCCAAATGAAGTTGAGCATGACTAAATTATCAATATAGGTAACAAACACAAAAAAAGTAGACAGATATTTGCATATCAATAAAGATTTGTTGCACACATTTCAAAACACTATTTATGCTCATCCGTCCTATAAAATTATTTATTGACCTACTGTTAGATATCATTATTCAATTCAGAAGCACATATATGACTACTTCATGAATTTATATTTCTAATTTTTTATAACTGTATTTTAATATAATTGCCATTCTTTTAATGCTATGTAATTGCAGCACCAAAATATCATTCTGAGGAGGACTTTATTAGCTTTACCAGATTGCCAAAAGAGTCGCTGGCACAAAAGTTAAGAAGCTCCGCCATAAGGCATCGCTGTTTTTTCTGAGGATGTGACACACAGCTAGAACTCAGGTACCCTAAAGGAACATTTCTCAATCTAAAGAATTGAACAGGCTTTTTAAAAGGAAGAAAGTTTTGTAGGCATACATAAAACTAGATATGAACTCCTAAGGGTCTACAAGTTTAACACAACTATAAAATTAAAGTTAATTTGTATGAATAAACAGAAACAAAATTAATAAGATTTAAATTAATTTTATCAATGAACTAACATTACCATTATTCTTCTAAAATTCCCTGAATATGGTGCTGATTGCTATGGCACAAGTTATGTATTTAGGAAGCTTATACTGTCCACAGCTGCTTTTCTCTATTTGAACCACTACAAAAGCATCCTTTGTGGAACATTCTAATATATACTTTGTTCTCTGATAGAGAAGAATATCTATCAAATCTGCTTCTGTTCCTTTCCTGATGGTTGCTAAGCAACAATAAAATCACAAATAGAAACTTGTACAGGTACCAAAATTCCATAGTAGTACCTGTTATAAGATGTCTATCTAAGTGATCTAGAAAACATTTACATTAATTATTTTATTACCACTGAAACTAAAAATACAATTAAGAATTTCTTACAGAAAAATCTTGGATTCCCCAGAATACTCCTTGAGGTTCCCCCAAGCCCTAAATAACAACAACAACAACAAAAAAAAAAAAAACAGCAAAAAAGAGAGGATAGTAAAGATTCAGTTCTTGGGCATATTTAAGAAACTCACACATCCACATTTTCACACGTGTGCACAGATTCTCATTCCAAAGCAGCAAAACTGACTTTTGAAGAATATAATGAAGATATACTGAATTCCATTCTTGATAGAATTAAAAATGTCAGGGAAAAGGATAAGAAACTATCTGATTTCAGATATCTAATTAGACTTCCTCTCTCAAAAAATCCTCCTTGGACTGTTGCCTGATGAGTAGGCAGGTAAGACTGCAGGACCTGCTCTGATTCTCTGAGCTACATATTCTTGTAGAGCTCATTTTAAAGCTAATGAGAATGCCACATGTTAAAACACAAAACTAGGAAGGAAGAATAACTTTAGGGTTTGGGGTTGGCACATAAGCTTTCAATACACGGCAGCTTTCAAGTATGTGTTTAGAGAATTGTAATACTTTTCTAGATATCCTAGTAAATAAATCACTGCTATTTACTTCATCACTGTCATGAAGTAAGTCATTTTATCTTCAGAAAAGAGAACTTACAGTTCACTGAGGGAAAAAAATTCAATATAAAGTAAATACTCATTATTGGGAAAACAAATTATGGTATAGTGATGACATACAATATTACTCAGTCATTATTATGAGGAATTAGAATTTAAGTCAGTGTCTTAGAAATTAACATGAAATATTTTTGAATGAGAAAGATATTATGTAGAAAAATATATGTAAAAAAAAGTGATCCTCTTTTTTGAAAAAACAATGTCAAAAGCACCACTATATGAACATTACTCTTTATGTATGCTATTCTGAATGCACATGGGCATATATGTTTGTATAAGACTGTACAGTCATGGAGAAAATTTTTAAATCATATACCTTAGGTTGTTAACATGGGTTAACTGAGGGCAGGGATAAGTAATATGATATATAAGAAAGGAAAAGATATGAAGTATTTATGAGAAAAGAGAAATAAAGACAGAGTTTAAAATTGTATATATAGATATATGTATAATATCATCATATTCATACAGTATTAAAAAGCCAGAAAAATCAACACCCCATGCTGGACCGAATTAAAAAAAAAAAAAAAAAAAACAAGAGAATAACTAGGGATGGTAATATGATTGAGGTGTTGAAATATTCCCAGAATGTCAAATCAAATTCTCCCAAAAATCTGCTCATCTATAAAAATAGTGACTACACTAGAAATTTTTGTGAAAATTAAATTTTTCAGTAGTGGAGATTTTAGGAAGATGGTGGAATAGAAAACACAAGTAATCTGTCTCTCCACCTAGACAACAATTAGGCAGAAGAAAATCTGATGCAATTATTTTGCAGCTCTGGACTCTTTTGAAGGCTTGAAACTTCCAGAGAAAGGTCTAGACAGTAAATGATTAGTCTCGATTTCAGTTCTCAGCACAGGAGCAGCCCCATTCCCACTCTCAGCCCAGTGGCAGCAGCTGTGCAAGCATTCCTGGAGCCGCCTGTATATAGCTTGCAGGAGCCAAGTGAGCAGGAAACGTGTTCGTCTCCAAACATCAAAGATCTGTATTTAGATCATTGATTGCTGCTTCTGATCATGAAAGTTCACATAAAGAGTTGGGCAATCATGGATGTTGCCCTTCCCTTCATTGTGGCAAGCTCCATCCCCTCCAGCTGAAGTGACTTCCAGGGAAATTGAAGGGCTGGTTCCCTTTTTCTCCTTTTCTCCTTTTGGGAGCCAAATATGAAGAGCTAGAAGATTTGAAATGAATTGCATATATAAAGAAAATTGGAAGGTGACTATGTATGCCCAGGGTTAAGATAAAGTAAGCCAACGGATAAACAAGTAAGCAAGCAAACAAACAAGTAATAACCTTCCAGTAAGGGGGAGAATTTGAGTTTCAGAGTCATCACATTGTTAGATTTAATTTTTTTTAAAGAGAGAGAGAGAACATTTTTTAATATTTATTTTTTAGTTTTCGGTGGACACAACATCTTTATTTCACTTTTATGTGGTGCTGAGGATCGAACCCATCACCCTGCGCATACCAGTTGAGCACACTACCGCTTGAGCCACATCCCCAGCCCCAACATTGTTAGATTTAAATGCCCAGTTGTCAACAACAGCAACCAAAAACATCACAAAGCATACAAAGAAAAAGAAAAATGTGGCCCATTCAAAGGAAAAGACAAATCAATAATAATAATAATAATAATAATAATAATAATAATAAAGAACTGATGGTATATCTATTCAAAAAAAGCTTTAACTGTCTAAAATATGCTCAAAAATCTAAAAAAAAATAAGCCCCCAAAATTATGTATCAACAAAGTAGTAATATTAATATAGAGAGAAAACCTAAAAAGAAACAAAAATATATGTATAGAACTGAAAAGTACCACAGCAGGAAGAAAATTTTCACAAGCAAAATTCAAAGGCAGATTTGAACCATCAAAAGAAAGAATCAGCAAATTGAAAATAGGACAATGAAAATTATCAAATCTGAGAAACAGAAAGAGGAAAAAGATCTAAGGAAAGTGAACAGAACCTAAGGGATCTGTGGGACACCATCAAGTGAACCCATCTCTGTGTTCTGGAAGTTTCAGAAGGAGAAGAAAGGACCATAGAGATTATCTCAAGGAATAATAGCTGAAAACTTTCCTAATTTGATGGAAAACATGAATATAAACATTAAAGAATTCTAACTCCAAGTGAGATTAATTCAAAGAGAATCACACTAAGACTCATTATAATAAAACTTTCAAAAGATCAATACATAAAATCTTGAAAATAGTAGGAGAGAAGCAATTCATCACATATAATAGACCATCAATAAGACTGTCTATAATAACTTTTCTCATCCATAACTTTAGAAGCTAAGAAGGCAGTTTTTTTTCCCTATAGTTCCCTAAGAACTATAGGGAAAAAAACAACCAATCAAGAATTCTATATCTGGCAAAACTGTTCTTCAACGTGAGAGAGAAATTAAGACATTTGTAGATAAATAAAAGGTGAGAGAATCTGTTACCACTAGAACTTCCCTGCACTAAAGTCATATAGGTTGCAATGAAAGGACACTAGTATCTAGAAGCCATCTAAAAAAAATAAAGATCTCATTTTTAATAAATATAAATACCTGGGCAACTATACAAGTATTATTATAAATATGGTTTGTGACTTACTTTTTGTTTCATATTGAATTTAAGAGACTAATAGTTCTTTTAAAAAAATATTAGTCTAAAACATAGTAATCTTTTAATTTTGTTTTATAAGTTGATATTTTTTACATAATTTAAGAGGTTAATGTATTTGAAAGACTATTTGCTTATGTTTTAGGGTACACAATGTATAAAGATGCAATTCTGTGACATCAAAAAGGGTGTGACAGAAGTGCTAAAGAAGCAGAGTTATTTTGTATGTTATTAAAGTCAAGCTGGTACATATTCAAGTTAGAGTATTATAACTATAGTCTGTTAAATGGTAATCAAATATAACATTTCTATGAAATATATACCAAAGGAAAAGATAAATGAATTTAAATGTCACACCATAAAAAAAATCAACTGAATACAAAAGAAGAGAGTAATGCAGGAAATGAGGGGAAAAAATTATTCATAATAGAGAAAAAATAGCAAAATGAGAAAAGTATGTCCCTCCTTATAAGCAATTACTTTAAATATAAATGGATTAAACTCTCCTATCAAAAGACAACGATTATCAGAATTCAATATGATAAAAATTTTATTATCAACAATAGATTCAATTTTTATCCAAAAACACAAATAGATTGAAAGTTAAAGTATATAAAAAGATATTCCATTTTAATAGTAACCAATAGAGAACAGGATGGGTGTACTGATATCAAAAAAAAGTAGACTTTAAATCAAAAGTAGTTCCAAGAGACAAAGAAGAACATTATATGCTAATGAAAGGTTCAATTCAAAAAGAATACCAGTTATAAACATTTATATACCTAGTGACATTTATATACCTAATGTGAAGCAAAAACTGACAAAATTGAAGAAAGAAATAAACAGTTCTATAGTAGTTGGAGACTTCAATATCCACACTCAATTATGAATAGAACAACTAGAAGATAATTAAGGAAGTAGATAATAAACACAATCCCATTCCCAAGTATAAACCAAAGAGAACTGGAAATAAATGTCTTCACAAAGCTTGTATATGAATAATCATGGTATTGTTCACAATAACTAAAAAGGTGGAAGCAGCTAAAGTATCCATCAATGGATCAATGTATTAGAAAGAAAGTGGTGTATCCATATAATGGATATTTTCAGCACTAGGAAGGAATAAAATCTTGACACAAGCTAAATGTATCAAGCTGTCAAATGTATCAAGCTATGACATGAATGTACCCTGAAAACATTATGCTAACTGTAAGAAGCCAGGTACAAAGGATCATGTGTTATATGATGCCTTTTACATGAAAGGTTCATATATGCAAATCTATTGACAGGAAGTAGATTCATTTAGGAAAGGAGCTGTGAGAAAGGGACAATAGGGAGCAATGGAGATGGAATTTCTTTTTGCAGAGATAACAATATTCCAAAATTAATGGTGACGGTTGTGCAACTGCTAAATCATACACATTGAAAGAGTGCGTTTCAGAGTATGTGAATTAAATCTCAAAAAGCAGTTATTTTAAAAAGTGCATGAATAAAAGGCATGATGTATTTTTATCTGAAATAGGAGATTTAGGGACTGGTTATCAAAGAGAACAGAACACATTAAGCTTTCAGCACATCAACCTACTCTTGCCACTAATTCTTGATTGGAGTATGTAGGTTATTGTAGTGTGTGACCTCCAATCTCTTGGGGGGTCAAAGAGTTTTTTCCCTTTCCTTAAAGCTCAACATATGTTCAAGTATTTATAAAATGTATTAGAAGAAAAAGTTAAAACCCATAAATAGAATGAAACCTAGAAAAATCCCTTGCTGAAACACAGCAAGAAAGTTAACAGGCCCTGACCCACCTCCTTTTGGAATTTAAAGGGATTGATGTGGATGAAAACAGTGGGGCAGCTGCTAGAGACCATGTGGCCTGCTGCTGGCCTTCCATACCTGGGACATGGTCAAGTCTGCCATGGGCAGACGAGCCCCTCAACTTCCTCCCAAGGTGGTCTAATGAGTCCTTGGCCACAGCAAGAAGAAGGACCATGGCTTCAAGGTAAGCACTGATGGCCCATTGATACCACTTGGGGAGGAAGGTGGTGACAAGGTGGAGGAAGAGGACACCACTAAAGGTGAGGATGAAGACATGGCTGACATGATGGAAGAAGAAGTATAAGCAGCAGAAAGAGGCTGAGGAGGAGGAAATGGAGATGCCTCCATCAGTACCAAGCTGGAGGCTCTGACATCCATCATCCACAGGCAAGAAAGCCACTCCTGGGACAGAGCACAAGTCCAAGAAAGCAAAGGGTACTGTGAAGATGTGGGCTTGGTCCCTATGCTTACATCCTGCTCTGCAGAACCAAGCTCAACCGCAGGAAGAAGGTGAAGCTACAAGGACAGTTCAAAGGTCTGATGAAAGCTGCCCAGGGGGTCCAAGTTGGACACAAACTCCACAGAAAGGATCCTGGTCCCTGAAACCCCAGGGCACCTAGGCTGCACTGTGGTCTCTCCTGAGGCTGCTTTTCACCTCTCAAGCTGCTGGACACTAGGTCCAAGTGCTTGGGATCCACACAGACTGCACTCACAATGACTTTTTGGAACCAGGCTTGGTTCCCAGAGATGCCCAGGATTTTAGAAGCTCTAAATGGAGACTGTTCTTTAGAGATATCCCTGACGCCTGGGGATGGGACTGTGACCTCACTGATTCTGAGTAGGCCAGAATGGCTTTCTGCCAGAGTGGCCAAGAAAAGAAGAGCAGTGATCTTTTCCTCTAGTTGCTCATAGCCACGTGGCACTCTCAGCCTGGCAGTGGTCTGGGCATTCTAGAAGTAGAGAAGCTAACTTTACTGAAGACCTGAGGTCTATTTAGGAATAGAGTCATCTCACTGGCCCTGGGTCCACACTGTCTTTTCTCTCTCTCTCTCCTCTCTTCCTGGAATAGCTAACAAATCCCTCCCTCTGTCCTCATGCATATGCTATTTTTCTCAAGGTGTGACTATTTGTCAGTCACCAACATGTAAAATAAATTGCACAGTCAATGAAAGAGGGAAAAAGGGAAATCAACATACAGAGAATACATGGATCCTCAAAAGCAAGTGGGGGAACAGCTATTTGACCTCCTGTTATGGAAATTGAACTATTTGACCTCCTGTTATGGCATGAGGATTCCTCCAGCAAGGAATCAACCACAAAATAAGTCGCTTATTTACTAACTTAATTATCTCAAAAAGTAACTTTAAAATAGAAGCTTCCATTTTTAGATTGGGACAAGTCACATAAATTTATCTCAGAAATGCTGAATGACATTAATACATTTTCTCTTCTCACTCAGTCTATCTGCACAGCTGAGCTGCCAGCATTTCATGGTTAAGAACAGGGAACTGAGGAGACTTACCAGATGAATGGAATTTCACTTGTGAGACCAGTGCACAACCAAACTCAGAGCATCAACTGCTACAAAACCTATCTGAGAGTTTCACAGACATTATAGGCCACTTAACATTCAGCACCTTCAGACTTACTTGTGTTCCTGTGACTTTGATCCCCAGGGAGAGAAGCATCCATAGTCCAGGCTGGAATGTGTTGGTTGGGATGTACAGTAGGTACCATCGTGCTCTCATTATAAATTGTATTTATCAGAATAACATCAGGCACTTGAACTTCACCATCAGTAACCATAGGTTCACTTCCATTTGATTTAACATAGGTCTTTTTTAATGTTCCTGCAGGGGAGAAAATATGTTTTAAAACACTAATGGAAGTATTTATTCTAAAATAATCAAAGCCATGCAATTCACAATAGACTTTATGGAATCATCCCAGGAATCCATCAATAGATGAATGAATAAAGAAAATGTGTTGTATATACACAATGAAGTTCTACTCAGCCATAAAAAAAGAATGGAATTGTGTTCTTTGCTGACAAGTGGATGGAAACCAGAGACCATCATGCTAAGTGAAATAAGCCAGACTCTCAATGTCAAAGGTTGAATGTCTTCTCTCAAAAACGGAAGGTAGAGAGAACAAAGAAAGTTTAAAGGGAAAAAAAAGCAATCTCACAAAGAGAGAAGGGAGAACAGAAAAGAAAAAAGGGGATCCTAGGGGAGGGAAGAGGGGAGGGAAAGTGGAAGTACCAGGAAATTAAATCGTCCACATTATGCCATGGGTACGTATGAATATATCACAATGAATTCCACCTTTATGTAGAATTCTAATGTATCAATTTAAACAAATTAAAAAAAGGAAGAACAGTAGAGTACATGAAGGAGATGGGGGGTTATGGGAGGGAAAGGGAAATGCAATGGAATAAATTATGTGATGTGCATATATTAACATATCATAATGAATCTCACTATTATGTTTAACTCTAATGCACTAATAAAAACATAATTAAAAAACAAAAATGCTAGAGCTACCTCCCCATGTATCCTTCTACCCAGGCAAACACAAAAAGCAAGACGGTCACTGTAGCTTCCTCCTGCCTTCATGAGGACCACGAGTAGAGGTTCTATTGCACCTCAAGTGACACTACCCATATGGAAACTGTGGTTTTATTGAGAACTCAGGTTTAGAGATAGAGTCTCCCATCTAGGCTAGCTGATGCCCAAAGAATTTAGGACAATTCTCCCTCATCTGGGATGCACCACAGATGAACCATAGTAACTCTCACAGTGCTTCCTTCCTGCTTTCTCAGCTTCTCAGGTCCACCCATGACTATATGCTACTGTGACCCAGGACACATACTCATCTATGTCCATACTGCACCTGCCACTAAAGGACACAACAAACCTGCTGGTTTTCAGCCTTATATTTTCTCATAGTTGGCACTAAATTTTAGGGAGCAAGCCTTAAAAGAAACGAGAAACGAATAGGGCTCAGATATTTACCAAGACTTATGTCAGAGAGACAAACAAACAAGAAACCTCTCATTACAACACAAAGTTAAAGGAGAAAGTAAATTATTCTCATCTTTGACCTGAAGCTATAAAATATAATTATATGAAATAAAAAATACTCATTAAACAAGGATTACTAACTGGTCACTTTCTCAAGGTATCCACCTATGAGTCAACAAAATAAAGACCCACAACTAAGATTATTGAGAATCACCTAGCTTTGTCTTTAGGCAGAAACGTTTCAAAACTATGAAAGAGCTCATGCATTTTTAATATATTTATTTTTTATTTTTAGTTATGCCTGAAAATAGAATGTATTTTTGCAGAATATATATACACAAAATATAACTTACATATTTTTAACTCAGTCAAAATAGACAGCAGATTGTATTTCCATAATATAGCACTGTAGCTGGGAATGTCAACGAAAATAAATGAATGTGATATTGACCCATTCATATACACCCAAGGGAGAATTTTTCCCCCTAAAAACATTCACAGTCAATGCTTTAATTGGCTCTCACTTTTCTAAGTAGTCCCATGGACCATTAAAAGCAAAAGAAATATAAATAAAATATTTAATATCTGTCTGTGGAAAAAATTTCTCTACATGTGCTTGACCCTTGGAAAACATTAAACTCCAAATCAAAATAGAAAAGCAGCTGTTTTCTAGCTAACTATGGTCAACAGTTTCATCTGCCAAAGGATTCTAAATAAAACGCTGGGCACAAAAACTGAGTCCTGACCATCAGATGCAGGTGACACTCTTTAAACTCCATGATTGTGAGTAAAAAGCAAATGGAGAAGGTGAAATGAAGAAATCTCTTAATTGTTTTTGATTTTCAAATTTCTTAGAACTTATCTTAGATAAAAATTAATAGGTGTGATAGGCTTCGTTACTAAACAAAATAAATTTCATTCATTCAGAAAAATTTACTAATCAATTCCATATGATTCTATTTTCTTCCATTTTTCAATTTCTCTCTTCCTTGCTTATTTTAGCATAAAAATATTTCTCAAATAACGTGATATTTCTGCTAATGTGGCTCTCAAGAATATTTAAAGCCCATCAAAATGACTTATGCTAAACATGAGTAGGCATCCAAGTCTGTCTCCTACTTTTAACAAATGCCAATTCCTCACGTTTATACCCCTGAGTAACTCTCTTAAGATGAGTTCAACAGCTGTTCTTATAATAACTGGCCTTCTTAGTAATCTTGCCCTCATCTTTTTAGCCCAGCCACAGTGATGAAAGTGTTAATAACATTTGTTTACCTTAAGAAATCCTTTCAAACACTGACTTTTTTAGAAAACATTGACTTGCATAACACCTTTTTTTAAAAAAGAAAAGGCAGTTTCCTTGTTCATAAATTTTATGTATCAAAGCTATTTGGCAGGATTGATGAAAGGATAATATATGACAGTTGCCATAACTAATGTTCTTAAAGTATATTTTGGGAGGGACATGTTTTCAACAGCCTGAACTCAAAAAAAATAAATAAAAGCATGAGTTCCCTGAGAAATTTGGGGGGGGGGGATATTTGTTTTCTGGGAAAAAAAATGACATTCATTTCTTTTGCATTTCATGTCAGGTATATTCATATCAGTGACCTAGATTCTTACAAGCTGCCCAGGTTCTTAAAATTGCCTTTTTGACATAAGTAACAGACTGAAACACCCTTTTACATATAGAGGTTCCCAGCTCCCAATAATATTTCTTGGGTTTGGGTGGGGATTGAGCTTTGGGTCTGGTCATCTATAGTTTCTATTTATTATTTCTCACCAAACTCTCCACTTCCCTCAAATCTTTCCACCTATGGCCATTCCTGCCTTTCTTTTTATGTAACCCAAAATGGAGTATATTCCCTTTTCAACTCCGCTGTTGAATGTGAGCCTTCTACTGAAGATTGGGGAGTTAATGGTTGGACAGTCAGTGTACAAGCCATAGTGCTGCAGCTGAGGAGCAGATAGTTTACAACTGCACACGGCTCTTTAAAAAAAAAGTTGAGGTCATTTCTTTTGTGTGTGTGTTTTATTCACTTCTTTTTTAAAATTTTTATTTATTTTTTAATTAATTTTTTATTTATATATGACAGCAGAATGCAATATAATTCTTATTACACATATAGAGCACAATTTTTCATATCTCTGGTTGTATACAAAGTATATTCACACCAATTCGTGTCTTCACTTTGGATAATGATGTCCATCACATCCCACCATTATTTCTAACCCCATGCCTCCTCCCTTCCCCTCCCACCCCTCTACCCTATCTAGAGTTCGGAAAAATTTGTTTTTAAGCATCTCTGGACACTGACCAACTCCTGACATCATCTATTATGCTTTTTTTTTTTTTTTTTTTACCAGGAATTGAACTCAGGGGCACTTGATCACTGAGCCACATCCCCAGCCCTATTTTGTATTTTATTTAGAGACAGGGTCTTGCTGAGTTGCTTAGGACCTTTATACGTTGCTGAGGCTGGCTTTGAACTCCAGATCCTCCTCTCTCAACCTCCTAAATCACTAGAATTACAGGTGTGCGCTACCACACCTGGCTTATGATTTTTTTAAACACAAAAACTAAAATTCAATAAGACTAAACACTATCAACCTGCACCCATGATAAGCTATGTGAAAATGGTGAGAGCTATTAGCCCAGAATAAAGTGTTCATTCTTCTAATGGGACCACATCCTTTTCTACATTCCTATTTTTATGGCACTGTGGTTAAGAGTACAAGTCCTGCTGCCTGATCACCTGGATTTAAATTCCATCTCTACCATTTACCAGCTCTGAAACTTTAGATAAACTCTCAACTGCCATGAAATAAAGAAGATAAAAGTACTTCCCACCTGGGGCTAGCTACATCTATATATCTGTATCTATGTACAACTATAAAATATATGTGTATTCAAGACATTATATAAATACTTGATATGGATCTTGGCACATAGTAATTTCTTAATAACTGTTAGTCATTACTACATAATGATAGTAGTATTAGTAAAATTGTCTTCCTTAGGGCTGCTAAAGTACTCTTAAATAAATAGTAATATCCTTTTATTGTAAGTGCATCCCTGTATCATAAAATAGCTAATTTTCAAAAGTGAACCACTTAATCCACTTTTAGAATAAGATAATCATGTCTCTTTTATGCCAAGTTATTAGTAGAAGGCCAATTATATCAAGATTGTATGGCTAAAGAGCGTTTCAGCTCTTTAACAAAAACAATTTAAAGTCTATAATTCTAATAATAGCTAACTATAGCAAACCCTTACAATGAATATTGGGCACTACAGTAGGCAGAAATATGCTCCCCTGGAAATGTCCATGTTCTAATTCCCAAGACCTGTGAATATGTTATTTTTCACACTTTACATGCCAAAAGGAATACTGTAGGTGCAATTAAATTCAGGATATCGAGATGGGGAAATTATCCTGCATTACTGATCTAAGCCCAAAGTAACCACATGGGTCTTTATAAGCAGAAGATGGAGATGAGGGACTATGTGTCTGAACCATAAAGTATGAGATTTAATGGAACATGTTTTAAAGATGGAAAGTCACAAGGCAAGCAATGCAGGAAACTTCTAAAAGCTAGAACAAGCAAGGAAATGGATTGTCCGCTAGAACCTCCAAAAGATAACATTCATTTTCACCCAGTGAAACCCATTTTAGACTTTAATCTTCAAAACTATAAGATGATAAATCTGTCTTTTAAACTACCAAGTTTGTGGTAATTTGTTACAGCAGCAACAAGGAAACTTATACAGGCTGCTAAGCACCTTCTCTACAGGCATCAACTGAATTGAACTTCCAACTATCCTATGAAACAGGTAATATAATTAATCTCTCTTCACAGAGTTTTAGAAAGAAAGCATATGAAGTTTATGAAGGGTAATTAACTTGCCCAAGAATTGAGTTGGGACATAACACATACAGATACATTGAAACGCACTTCTTACTCTGGAACGAAGTATATTGTTTTTAAAAAACATCAACTACTATATGCTTAAAGAATTTATCTTCCTATAATGTGGCTTTAAAATTAATTCCTTATCTTTGTATCCTTAGCCATGTGTCCCACTTTTACTTTGCATTGCTTATGTGCCAGGAATTCACACTTGCTCTCTGCAGAGAATGCCAAATTTAGTAAAAGGTGCTAGCCATCAAGATTAAAAAATACAAGCCACGCTGTGGGTGCTTTGAGAATGATGTGCATATGACAATCTGGTGGGAAAAAGTAGAGAAGTAGTCATCGTTCCATTTGAGAAATTTGGGAAAGCTTTATAAAGGAGAGTATCCTTGCTATGAATCTTGTAAAATAATTGCAGATTTTCAAGGTTTGAGCAAAATATTTGTGGGGGGAAGTAGGGAGAAAAAAAAGTAGGGAATGGAATACTTTCTAGATAGAACAAAAAGCAAAAGATATAGAAAATCCTATCAGCAAGTAATTAAACATGGCTATCCCACAGGGAATACCCTAAGAGAAAAAGCCGGAGACATAGTGGAAGCTAGATATGAAAGATGGGTCTTGTTCAGGGTTTGGAATTGATCTTGTACCAAAGCACTTTTGAGGTGTCTTAAGTGGGGTGGAGCATTATTAGAAATATCCCTGTGGCAGCAGGATGAGGATTGAAAGGAGTCAAGTCCAAAGGAAAGATAGAAGCGTATTGTAATAGTTCAAATGAGAAAAGAGGAAAGCCTTGCCCCAGGAAAAGGCAGTGAGGACAAAGAGCATTTGGGAGAGATCTTTCAGAAGCAAAAACCATAGGGACATGAGGGGAAGGGTCAAAGGACCTTTCAGGATTTCTGGTTTGAATGGATTAAATAAGGCACTCCCATCTGTGATAAATGTGTGCATCATTAGTGCAGTACTAATTAGTAGATATTTCAATTTTCCCCATTCTAGTGGAACCTATGCAGGGTTTGTACTCTGGCCTCTTGGGTGGGGCCTTGCAATGGATTCAAAGTCATAAGCAAAACTTATAACTTCTAGATGGAGACATTAATCTCTGATGCAAGACCCTCCAGAGCTTTGGCACAATAGCTGCAAAGGTTCAGGATGGGGGTTGGTCCACCCATTTGGTCCCTGAGGGACCTAACGCAGCACATACTCATGCACTTTGCAAAGGACCTATAGCGTAAGTGACAAATGAACATTGGCTCTTTTTAAACCACTGGTGTTTGGGGATTTTCTATTGTTATTATTATACAACAGAGCCTAGACAATCCTGACTGATGCAGTAGACACTAGGGAATGAAAAATAGATCTGTAGGTGCTTATTTTTGTTGCTAATGTTATATATTCGTTGAGTTTAAAATGACTGTGAAACATTTAAGGAGACAAAAGCCCAAATCTGGAGCAAGCTAAAGATTTCCTCCAGAATGCCTCGCCAGACCCGCTGTAAAGCTGCCCATCCCCACTGCACTCTTGGCGCACACACTGCTAATACTGCAGCAATAGGCACCCGGTGGAATTATTGGTTTTATGCATGTCTGTGTTTCAAGCCTACAACAGACTGCCTAGTGCCAGCGCAGGCCTCAATAATTATTTGTTGAATTTATGAATGATGAATGAAGTGATGGGAATAGATGGCATTGTCATGAGCAGTATGGGTTTTAAGTGAGGAAAGCTTAGGACAGACACCCTGACTGACATTCAATGGGTACGCCAAGAAATACGAACTCAAGGAAACAAAGAAAGAGCAGCCAGAGAGATAAAAGAAACACCAGAAGGGGAGAAAAATGAAGGCAAAATTTACGAGCAATTCAAAAAGCAAGGAGTGATTATTTTTCCCCCCTTTACTGTCCTACCTCCCACTGTTGGTTTTCATTGTTATTTTCTATTTCCTCCCATATCTCAATAATAACCCTAAATGTTAATGGCTTAAACTCACCAATCAAGAGACACAGGCTAGTAGAATGGATCACAAAACAAGACCCAACAATATGCTGCCTACAGGAGGAAAAGACATACATAGGCTGAAGGTGAAAGGTTGGGAAAAATCATATCACTTATATGGACTTCAGAAACAAGCAGGAGTGTCCATACTCATATCAAATAAAATAGATTTCAAGCCAAAGTTCATCAAAAGGGATAAAGAGGGACACTACATACTGCTTAAGGGAACCATACACCAACAAGACATAACAATCATAAATATTTATGCCCCAAACAATGGTGCAGCTATGTTCGTCAAACAAACTCTTCTCAAGTTCAAGAGTCTAATAGACCACCATACCATAATCATGGGAGACTTCAACACACCTCTCTCGCCACTGGACAGATCTTCCAAACAAAAGTTGAATAAGGAAACTATAGAACTCAATAACACTATTAATAACCTAGACCTAATTGACATATATAGAGTATACCACCCAACATCAAGCAGTTACACTTTTTTCTCAGCAGCACATGGATCCTTCTCAAAAATAGATCATATATTATGTCACAGGGCAACTCTTAGACAATATAAAGGAGTAGAGATAATACCATGCATCTTATCTGATCATAATGGAATGAAACTGAAAATCAACGATAAAAGAAGGAAGGAAAAAGCATACATCACTTGGAGAATGAACAATAGGTTACTGAATGATCAATGGGTTATAGAAGACATCAAGGAGGAAATTAAAAAATTCTTAGAGATAAATGAAAACACAGACACAACATATCGGAATCTATGGGACACATTGAAAGCAGTTCTAAGAGGAAAATTCATTGCTTGGAGTTCATTCCTTAAAAAAAGAAAAAACCAACAAATAAATGATCTCATACTTCATCTCAAAATCCTTGAAAAAGAAGAGCAAAACAACAGCAAAAGAAGTAGAAGGCAAGAAATAATTAAAATCAGAGCTGAAATTAATGAAATCGAAACAAAAGAAACAATTGAAAAAATTGACAAAACTAAAAGTTGGTTCTTTGAAAAAATAAACAAAATCGACAGACCCTTAGCGATGCTAGCGAAGAGAAGAAGAGAGAGAACTCAAATTACTAGCATACGGGATGAAAAAGGCAATATCACAACAGACACTTCAGAAATACAGAAGATAATCAAAAACTATTTTGAATCCTTATACTCCAATAAATTAGAAGATAGTGAAGGCATAGATAAATTTCTTAAGTCATATGATCTGCCCAGATTGAGTCAGGAGGATATAGACAACCTAAACAGACCAATATCAATTGAGGAAATAGAAGAAACCATCAAAAGACTACCAACTAAGAAAAGCCCAGGACCGGATGGGTATACAGCAGAGTTTTACAAAACCTTTAAAGAGGAACTAATACCAATACTTTTCAAGCTACTTCAGGAAATAGAAAAAGAGGGAGAACTTCCAAATTCATTCTACGAGGCCAACATCACCCTGATACCTAAACCAGACAAAGACACTTCAAAGAAAGAAAACTACAGACCAATATCTCTAATGAACCTAGATGCAAAAATCCTCAATAAAATTCTGGCGAATCGGATACAAAAACATATCAAAAAAATTGTACACCATGATCAAGTAGGATTCATCCCTGGGATGCAAGGCTGGTTCAATATACGGAAATCAATAAATGTTATTCACCACATCAATAGACTTAAAAATAAGAACCATATGATCATCTCGATAGATGCGGAAAAAGCATTCGACAAAGTACAGCATCCCTTTATGTTCAAAACTCTAGAAAAACTAGGGATAACAGGAACATACCTCAATATTGTAAAAGCAATCTATGCTAAGCCTCAGGCTAGCATCATTCTGAATGGAGAAAAACTGAAGGCATTCCCTCTAAAATCTGGAACAAGACAGGGATGCCCTCTCTCTCCACTTCTGTTCAACATAGTTCTCGAAACACTGGCCAGAGCAATTAGACAGACGAAAGAAATTAAAGGCATCAAAATAGGAAAAGAAGAACTTAAATTATCACTATTTGCAGATGATATGATTCTATACCTAGCAGACCCAAAAGGCTCTACAAAGAAACTATTAGAGCTAATAAATGAATTCAGCAAAGTGGCAGGATATAAAATCAACACGCATAAATCAAAGGCATTCCTGTATATCAGCGACAAATCCTCTGAAATGGAAATGAGGACAACCACTCCATTCACAATATCTTCAAAAAAAATAAAATACTTGGGAATCAACCTAACAAAAGAGGTGAAAGACTTATACAATGAAAACTACAGAACCCTAAAGAGAGAAATAGAAGAAGATCTTAGAAGATGGAAAAATATACCCTGTTCATGGATAGGCAGAACTAACATCATCAAAATGGCGATATTACCAAAAGTTCTCTATAGGTTTAATGCAATGCCAATCAAAATCCCAACGGCATTTCTTGTAGAAATAGAGAAAGCAATCATGAAATTCATATGGAAAAATAAAAGACCCAGAATAGCAAAAACAATGCTAAGCAGGAAGTGTGAATCAGGCGGTATAGCGATACCAGACTTCAAACTATACTACAGAGCAATAGTAACAAAAACAGCATGGTACTGGTACCAAAACAGGCGGGTGGACCAATGGTACAGAATAGAGGACACAGAAACCAATCCACAAAACTACAACTATCTTATATTTGATAAAGGGGCTAAAAGCATGCAATGGAGGAAGGATAGCATCTTCAACAAATGGTGCTGGGAAAACTGGAAATCCATATGCAACAAAATGAAACTGAATCCCTTTCTCTCGCCATGCACAAAAGTTAATTCAAAATGGATCAAGGAGCTTGATATCAAATCAGAGACACGCCGTCTGATAGAAGAAAAAGTTGGCTACGATCTACATACTGTGGGGTCGGGCTCCAAATTCCTCAATAGGACACCCATAGCACAAAAGTTAATAACTAGAATCAACAAATGGGACTTACTCAAACTAAAAAGTTTTTTCTCAGCAAAAGAAACAATAAGAGAGGTAAATAGGGAGCCTACACCCTGGGAACAAATCTTTACTCCTCACACTTCAGATAGAGCCCTAATATCCAGAGTATACAAAGAACTCAAAAAATTAGACAATAAGAGAACAAACAACCCAATCAACAAATGGGCCAAGGACCTGAACAGACACTTCTCAGAGGAGGACATACAGTCAATCAACAAGTACATGAAAAAATGCTCACCATCTCTAGCTGTCAGAGAAATGCAAATCAAAACCACCCTAAGATACCATCTCACTCCAGTAAGATTGGCAGCCATTATGAAGTCAAACAACAACAAGTGCTGGCGAGGATGTGGGGAAAAGGGTACACTTGTACATTGCTGGTGGGACTGCAAATTGGTGCAGCCAATTTGGAAAGCAGTATGGAGATTTCTTGGAAAGCTGGGAATGGAGCCACCATTTGACCCAGCTATTCCCCTTCTTGGTCTATTCCCTAAAGACCTAAAAAGAGCATGCTACAGGGACACTGCTACATCGATGTTCATAGCAGCACAATTCACAATAGCAAGACTGTGGAACCAACCTAGATGCCCTTCAATAGACGAATGGATAAAAAAAATGTGGCATTTATACACAATGGAGTATTACTCTGCATTAAAAAATGACAAAATCATAGAATTTACAGGGAAATGGATGGCATTAGAGCAGATTATGCTAAGTGAAGCTAGCCAATCCCTAAAAAACAAATGCCAAATGTCTTCTTTGATATAAGGAGAGTAACTAAGAACAGAGTAGGGACGAAGAGCAGGAGAAGAAGATTAACATTTAACAGGGATGAGAGGTGGGAGGGAAAGGGAGAGAGAAGGGAAATTGCATGGTAATGGAAGGAGACCCTCAGGGTTATACAGTGGAGGGGGTAGAGAGAGAGGAGGGGAGGGGAGGGGAGAGGTGGGGAGGGGGGAGGGTGGAGGATGGGAAAGGCAGCGGAGCACAACAGACACTAGTATGGCAATTTGTAAATCAATGGATGTGTAACTGATGTGATTCTGCAATCTGTATTTGGGGTAAAAATGGGAGCTCATAACCCACTTGAATCGAAGTGTGAAATATGATATATCAAGAACTATGTAATGTTTTGAACAGCCAACAATAAAAAATTAAAAAAAAAAAAAAGCAAGGAGTGATCAACAAGCTAGTTGTTGGAGCAAGCTAGTTGGATAGCACACCTGGAGAGAAGGCAGCATGGCCCGTGCCAAGCGACAAAGAACATGCTCATCAAAAATGGATGTAAACAGAGAGAAAGCATAGCTTCCTCATTTCAGCCTTGTTCCAATACACATTGTTGGGAGTCGCCCTGGCTCCAAAGACTAACTTCCAAATTCTTATTTTGTGCACATGTATGAACATGTAACAACAAATCCCACCATTATGTACAACTTTACTATTCTAATAAAAAAAAAAGAATTAAAAAATAAAGTGTTATTTCCTCCAGGAGGCATCCCTCACTCAGCCCAGGTTCAGTTCTCGCCATCAGCTCACATTGCAGTGTGATCATGCTGAATGCCTTCCTCCCTTGGAGAATTGTGCAATCCCTGCAGGGGGCTTTATTGAATGCTGTGCTCAATGCCTCGGCCCAATGTGTTACACAGAACAGGCACTCAAAATAAGTTCATTAAAGGAATGAACAGCATCAACTTATAGCTACCACTTTATTTCTTTTAAATATTGCTCTTCATATCAAAATGATTTTACCTTAAACATCACATGATAATATGTTTATGTTTTACCATTTATGTATAGGCTGTATTTATACACGATACATTATTGTATTGTAATATATATTTTATATACAACACATTAAATTCAGGGCAGGCACCAGTTCAGTCCCCATGGCATAAGCTGACGTACAGTCAGGTGATAGCAATTCAAACTGCTCTAGGCTTAGTTCTTATAAGAAATGACTTGGTCAATGAAAGTCAGGCTCAGTCCTAAGCATAAAAGTCAAGTAAAACTTGCTATCACATTGAAAATCCAAAAGTCAGGCAGTTTTATTTCCTCCTAGCTTTTTTATGGGCAATTATAATATACTGGCTGTGGGGTTATGTGTTTGTGGATTACAGGATGAATACAACAATGAATCACAGTACAAAGTTTTAATTTTTATAGATAGAGTTAAAATGAGACAGACATATATTAATCAGTTGTTATTTGACTATAATAAGACTATTGAAAGAATCATCTAAAAATAATTTTTCATAAGCAGATAAAAACAAATTCTTTACCTTCATAATAAACTTTATAATTGAAAAAAAATATTTTCACAAATATTTCATTTAACTTTCACAAGAATTCTGTAAAATGATGGAATCATTTCCCAACTTAAAGAGAAGGAGAAGCCTCTTATCTGAAGTCACATGTCAGTAAATGAAGACCAACAGCATAAACCTAGACCTTCTGATACCAAGCTACACATTTCTTCTGTGTCATGTGTCCTATCACCATTTCAGTCACCAAGGAAACAAGACCCTACATATAGTGAACTTTCTTCCTTTTCTACTTCCCTTTCAACTCCTTTCAAAAACCTGATTCCTTACTTTACAGTCCAAATCTTTGGAAGCGTACAGACAGCTTGAATGCCTGTCAAGTTTAGAAATATGAAACTAAACCAAACTTTTGTAGCTCTAGTTGAGGGGTTAGGGTCAGAAACAATGTGTTGCTTCTGTCTTCTGGACCCTGCTGCAACAATATTATTCAAAATTCTCAACGCTCATCTTGAGAAATCTTTACCATCTTGATTTTATGCAAGGGACAAGCCAAAACACATGAATTGCAGACACGTATTCCATCTGTTTGTAAGGCTTTCATCATCTTTTCCTAATCAATAATCCTCTCATCATTATCTCTGCCTTTTCAAAGCATGAACTCCCGCTTTTATTTGTATACAATTGGCATCTCAGGACCCCTTAGCATCCCTCATGTGCCCAGGAGAGAGCATAGAGTGACAAACTCAAAACAAACAGGATATTTTTAAAAGTAAGAAGAATTTAATGAGGTTTTTAAAGCATAGATATAAAATGGTCATATTCTTCAATATAGCAATAAACATCTGGGTTATAAAATAAGAAATTATTCTTTGGACAGATATTACTTCAATATGGCTATATCAAATCATTTGGTAAAGAATTTATGAAAAGAATGCCTTAAAGATGCATGGGGAAACTCTCCTACTTTCTAAACTTTACCTAAGTATAAACAAAATAGAATTTAGGCCCTGGTTACAAATTAGTAGTCTTCCTAATCCTATATATAAGCAATATGAAATCCCATTCTGGATACATACTCAAGAAAAATAAAAATGTATGTCCACACAGAAACTATATGAATATTTATAGCAGGATAATGGATAACTCATAATAGCCAGAAAATGAAAATAACCTAAATGTACATCAATTGAGGAGTATATTTTAAAAAACAAAAAGCATTACATCTATACAAAGGAATATTATTCTGCCATCCAAAGGAATGGAGTATTGATACATACTACCACTTACATGAAACTTAAAAACATTACATGAAGTTAAAGAAGCCAGTCACAAAAAGACCAAATATGGGGGCCTGGGGTTGTGGCTCAATGGTAGAGCACTTGCCTAGCACATGCAAGGCGCTGGATTCGATCCTCAGCACCACATAAAAATAAATATATACAATAAAGGTATTGTGTCCAACTACAACTAAAAAATAAATATTAAAAAAAGACCACATATGGTCATAGGAAATGTCTAGAAGAGGGAAATTCATAGACAGAAAAGAGGTCAGTGGCAGTTTACGCAAGGACCAGGGGGTGAGGAAAGAGGAGTTTCTTTATGAGGTCATGAAAATGTTCTACAGATGTCTGAATATACTAGAAACCACTGAACTGTATACTTCAAATGGTTGAATTGTGTAATATATATATATATATATATTATATTTCAAAAAGCTATAATTTTTTAAAATTTAGTAAGTAAAAATCACCCACAGAAAGCACTGGTAGCATCCCTTCTCTGCCCTCTGTTCAGAAGCTTCTAAACACTAAGGCTCTTAAAAATGTCCTACAGGTTTTTAGCACAAGATGTGAGAATGAAAGAAAATATTCTTCAGAGTTTGTGGTAGTGTCATGACAATTCAACATTGAAAGAGGACAGTGGTATGTCTGAGAAAACTACTACCAGATACATCCTCCCAGAGATTACAAGTACAAACACAGAATGAAATTTTTAAAAGTGACCACCATGAGGTACCAGAGAGGGAAGAAAGGACAAGTCTGGAGGGGAGTTGACTCCTGGAAGAAAGGAAGAGCAGAGGTGCACTTCAGGCTGTTTACCGCCATTAGCCTGGGAGCAGACCACTTGGCACTACAGAGGGAGAGGCCAGGAAAACACACTGGGCAACCTCAGGGGACACTCCATGAGGTTGGGCTGAGGCACTTTTTCTATCTTCCTTCTTAGTTACCCAATTCGGTCTTACCTCCCTTGACTTATGTGAAATCCAGTATTTCCAGATTCTTTTCTTTCTTCTCTGACCATTCTTCCTTTATCTCTTGTTCCCTCCTTTCTTTGTTTACCCCTGAAGTGCTGGCATTCTCCAAAGCTTTGCCCCTCACATTTTAATCAATAGGTTTTCTCTTACAGTTCATAGATTCCTGCAGCGTTCACCACCACTGAGACTCCCATGTTCTTAACTGCCCCTAAGGCTCCCTCCCTGGATGCCTCTCACTTCAGACCTCAACAGTAGGGTGTGAGTTAAATTCCAATAAGCCAAATATCATGGTCACAGTTTCTCTCTGAATTCCCTTAGGAAGCAACATGTTGGAACTCTTATGTCCTCCATTTCTTAGCCTCGCCTGTCGAATTTATTCAGGATAAATGCACTTACCCTGATTCCACTGTATTTGCTTGTCCCACAATGTCTGTAAGTCCAAACCAAACCTCCAACATGTCTTCCATCCACCTGTATCAGATTTCTCCACCGTTACTTCCTACACTAACAGATGACACTAAAAATCAATCTGGATACCCATGCCAGAAATTCAGGAGTCAGCTTTGACTTTTCCCCCTCCCTCGCTCCAAAACCCAGCAAATCTTTATTTATGTTGTTTTAAATCTACCAATGCCTTATTTCAAACTTTCATCACCCTCTGCTTAGATCATAGCTAGAGACCCCACTGGGCTCTCTGCCTTCATTTCCTTCTATCCAGTTCTACCGCCTTTTGCAAATGCAAATATGATCAGATTTCTCCTCTTGGAAACATCCTCCAATTGTTACTCACCACCCATGGCAGTGATTTTCAAGCACTTTTGCAGCAAATAAATACAGTCTGCCCTCCTTGTCCATGGGTTCTACATCCTCAGATTCAAACAACTGTCAATGGAAAATACTAAGGGGAAAACTGCATCTGTACTGAACACACAAAACTTTTAAAAATTCTTATTCCCTAATAATATGGTTCAATCCCTAATACCAAAATATATATATATATATATATATATATATATATATATACACACACACATACATATATACATATATACGCATGTATTTGCATAATACATATATAAATAAATTCATATGTGTGTGTGTGTGTATATATATATGCTATTTTACACAGAGGACTTGAGCATTTGTGGGGTTTGGTGTTCAAGGGAAGTCTTGAAACCAATTCTCCATGGATAACAAAGCTCAAATGTATTATTTTCATATAAATAACATATAAGATTCTAATATCAGGGTCAGGGTTGTGACTCAGTGGTAGAGCACTTTCCTTGCATGTGTGAGGCCCTAGGTTCAAACCTCAGCACCACATATAAAATAAATAAATAAACAAAAATAAAGCTACTGTGTCCATTTAAAAAAAAGGGGGGAGTTTTTTTTTTAAAAAAAAGATTCTAATATCTACAAATAAATAGGAGCTTTATTTTGCTGACATTAATGTCTTATTCATTCAATAAATGAGAAAATAAATCAATCAATGAGAAAATAATGGGTAGTTTTTATGAAATAAAAATTAAAAAATCATTAGTAGTGGAATTAGATCAGCATCATTCTGCCATTTATTTCTCTACTTTATCTAATTGCATGCATTCAAAAATCCTAATTTATATCATTAGGTAGCTACCAATGGTAATAGTTTGCTGTTTTTTTCCAACAGTTCACCTTTCAAATTATGGGTATAATTCATTTAAAGAGAGATAGCAAGATACAAATACAAGTGAATTGTGAATTAACCTGTCAGCACATATTATTACTTGGTTGCTGGCCACTGCTTGGTTAAAATTTAGAATGTAATATCTCGAGTATGTACTTAAGTTCTATTTTTAAAAATGAAAATCAAAGCAAACATTGGTGCAATCTTCCTTAGAACCTGGGTTCCATGGAATGGAGCTTAAAAACCAATGTTCTGGATGCTAAAGCCCAAATGCCGTAGTGTGATCTGCAAGCTCCTGAGTCATTCAAACTTTGTCAATCTAGCTGCATTTCACACTCCTGCTAAATTTTCGCCCAGTTTCATAAGTCCAGTTCCATCATTCATGGGATTATACTTTTGCACTTGCTATTTTCTCTGTTTACGTCACCTGAATTTCTATTAACTTAATTATAAATGTTAACATGCTTTCTCCCCTAGAAGCCTTCTCTTGCTGCCCTATCGTCAACAAAGTCTGTCTTGTCTCAGGTCATCTTCTCCACATCAATGTGAGCACCAAAGAAAAAACTAACTATAGCCTTTGAGTTTACAGGGACTTTCAATGTGCGTGTCACCTAGCAATCACTCCTTAAAATGGTTTGTACTAATTAACCCATTGATTAGTATTAAGAATAATTACCAGTAAAGTGATTACAGTGGTTGAATATTTTGCCTACAATAATCCACAGACCATCTTTTTATTAACTTGATACATTAGGTTATCTTAGTGCTACATAGAAATCACTCTTCTAAATCACTCTAATTTTAATTTTGACTTAATATTTCTTTAATAATGGTATCACCCACCAATAAAGGAGAGCAGGATCACCAGCAAGACAAGGAGCGCACAGATGCACGGAATCAGGACCAGCAGCAAAAAGCGAAGGATATTAGCTGTGGCCAGCTTCTGTGAGCAGCCATTTCCCATGTTATTGTCATCAGCTCCCAAGACCTAATGTAAAAGAGGAAGATGAAACATGGTTTTAATATTACAAATCAACCAATGCGTGCTATGAAATTTTAGATTATAGTCATCCATTCAGAGCAACATTCGTAAGAGATTTTATTGAGTGTACATAAGAGCGTGAAATGAGGTTAGTCACAAAATCACACTCATAAACAAATAGCTGTATGTGGGTAGAGCAAAAATCACCTATTTTTGAAACATTTTTTTCAAAAGCAGATGAACGCTCACTGATTTTTCCAATTTGAATTTTTGTTTGCATCATTCCAAAAGACTATGGATTATGTGACAAGAATTCACCCTGACCCAGAGCTTTAAGCAAACACTCTATATACAATGATAAAATACTGGTGAATAGGTGGAGACAGGACAATAAGCCGATTTCATTCTCACTTGTCTCACTAGTTCTAACCCAAATCTGTATAAATCTGGATGAAAAAAGTTTTTGGACATGAATAATTCAGCAAGGTTAACTAGTACTTTTCATATATTTAGTGACAAGTTGAATCATGAGGAAGAGACTGTCCTGTTTGCCAGTTAAATACTAGCAACTCCAAGGGCATTCTCAGTGGTCCACAGTGCCCCTGAGCCCACCTGTTGTGAGAAGATGATGGGGTGGTGATGGTTCAGATAAAGTTCTTGTCAAATATGTTAAATTGGGTTTAGTTCAATATCTTGTCAAAAATTATGTCAGGAGATTGGTTTATTAGAAAAGGCTAGCTGAGGGCAGCAACTATTTCATCAGAAGTCTAAGATGGCTCTAAAAGTGCTTTGAGTCACTATAAGCCACTCCTCTGGACCCCTTAGTAAAAGCATGTCTCATGATTCCCCCTTGAACTTCTGACTCTGCATTTTCTCCTCGGACAGCTTGAAAGCTTGAGCTATCACCTCTGCGTACTCTCTTCTGAGCCTCTCTTGAGTCCTCAACTTCCCTTGGAGTTATACTGCACTGTTCATGTGCTTTGTGGACAATAGCAGCTCTTCTAAACATGTCCAGAACCAAAACTAATCTCTTCTATTTCTCTATCTCCAACTAGTTTCTCTCCTGACCTCTCTGTGTGTTCACAGAAACCCCACCATTCCTGAAATTTAGAGACTCCTCCCTCGTCCTTCATTGCTTTAGTCATCTTTTTCATTGCTGTGACTGGGAGACCCGACTAGAACGACACAGAGGAGGAAGAGTTTATTTGAGAATCAGTTTCAGAGGTCTCAGTCCACAGATGGCCACCTCTGTTGCTCTGGACCTGAGTGAGGCAGAGCGTCATGGCAGAAAGGTATGGAACAGGAAAGGAGGTCAGAATGTGCCAATCAGGAAGCAGAGAGAGATCTCCATTCACCAGTAACAAAATATAAACCCCAAAGGTATACCCTGAGTGACCTAACTCCTCCAGTCACACCCTACAGGTCTACAGTTACTACCCAGTTAATCTCTAACAGGATTAATGCACCAATTAGATTAATCCTCTCATAATCCAATCATTTCACCTCTAAACTTTCTTGCATTGTCTCACCATGAGCTTCTGAGAACAAACACCTCATAACCAAATCATAGCAATCATCAACTTATCCCAAACATTACCTGGTGTTGTTAGTTCTTCCTCTGGAATAAATATCTAACTTTTTAAAAAAGGAATGACCTTTGAGGCAAAGCCTTATAATAACCAAGAAGATATTCTAACACAATGGTCCTCTAATATTGTCAGAACTTCCCGGACAGTCCATGACCATTCCCCAAAGAAATGCAAAGGAAACACAAAGACAAGCTTGATGGGTCCTTCCAAGTTGCAAGGCACACACAGGCGATACTCCATTTCTGTTTTATTCCTCCTTCATCAGAATCAGACTTGTTCACTGACACACATTAAAGCAGTGTTTATCACAAAAGGTAACAACATCTGTGATTTTAAGAATTCTCCATGAGAGACATTATTTGAAAGAACTTGGGATGTTGGCTTGCAAGGACTTGATTTCTTAGGTTCATGTCTTTCCTGGCTCATTCCCTCTGTATACCTGGTTTAAGGTATCAGCCAATGTGAGATCATTTAGAATTAATTTACAATTGATCTTCAAGAAGACTTGACATTGACACAATATAATATGAGATCTGCAATAGCACAATGATTACAACACCAACATTAGATTGACAGTACCCTTTGAGTCTTGTAGGTAATATTTCCCCAGTAAAAACAAGTATGGGACTGAAGGTTAAGAGCGTGGAAGAATCAACTAACTTCACTTCCTCAACAATTAGATAAGGAATGCCTAATAATCATAAGAAGAACAGTGATGAAAGCCAGGCACAGTGGTATATGCCAGTAATCCCAGCAACTCTGGAGGCTGAGGCAGAAAGATCACAAATTCAAGGCCAGCCTTAGCAACGTACAGAGACCCTAAGCAACTTAGCAAGACCCTGTCTCAAAAAAAAAAAATTAATTTAAAAAGGGCTAGGGATGTGGCTCAGTGGTTGTTATGATTTGGATGTGAGGTTATCTCCCAAAAGCTCATGTGTGAGACAATGCTCAAGGTTCAGAGGAGAAATTATTCGGTTGTGAGAGTCTTGACCCCCATTAGTGAATTAATCCCCTGATAAGGATTAACTGGTAACTGAAGTGTTAGGGTATGGCTGGAGGTAATGGTTCATTGGAGGCATGGTTATAGGGTACATATTTTATAGCCAGACAGTGGGCTTTCTCTCTGCTTCCTGATCACCTTGAAGGCTGGTTCCCCCTGCCACACTCTTCTGCCATGATGTCCTGCCTCACCTTGAGCCCTGAGGAATAGAGTCAGCTATCCATGGACTTAGACCTCTGAAACCATGAGCCTCCAAATAAACCTTTGCTCCTCTATAGTTGTGCTGGTCAGGTCTTTTAGTTGCAGCAGTGAAATAGCTGACTAAATGAGTGGTTAAGCCCCCCTAGCTTCATCCCCAGTACCAAAACAGAAAAACAAAAAATGAAGTATAGTGGTGGATATAACAATGATTTCAAACCAATTATCCCTTGAAAGCTCACAGTCTTGTAAGATAGATGTATACATAAATAATATAACTATATTTCAAGGAAGCAAATTATAATCTCTAGTCTATTAGACTTTCTTTGGCTCATCTGTTAATTTATATTTGATTGGTTCTTTATATTTTCCTATCCTTCCCTCCCTGTCCTTCATTTTACTCTAGCTTCCCCATATGAAAGAAAACATTTTACCTTTGAGTTTCTGAGTTTGGTTAATTTCACTTAGCATAATATTCTCCATTTCCATCTATTTACTGGAAAATGCCATAATTTTTTTCTTTTTTTATGGCTGAGAAATAAATACACACACACACACAAACACACACACATATATGTATATACATATATAATTGTAATATATCTGAGTAATATAAAAAAAAAA
>NW_026000108.1:37641964-37659992 GCF_001458135.2 Marmota marmota marmota
AAAATATATATATATATATATATATATATATATATATATATTACAATTTCTTAATCCACTCATCTATTCATGGACATCTGAGTTGACTCCATAAATCAGCTATTTTGAATTATGCTGTTATAAACATTGAGGTAGCTATGTCACTGTAGTATGCTAATGTATTGTTGTAGTATGTATTGTTCTTTCTTTTGTTTTTTTGTGGAGTTTTGTTGTTGTTGTTTTGTTTTGTTTTTGGTGTTAAGTTTTTTGGGGTTTTTTGTGTATCCTGGATATTAATCCCCTATTGGAGGAGTAGATGACCAAGATTTTCTCTCATTTGGTAGGCTCCCTCTTCATGCCCTTAATTGTTTCCTTTGCTGTACATAAGCTCTTTAGCTTGATGGCATCCCACTTACTGATTCTTCGTTTTATTTCTTGCACTTTGGGGGTCTTCTTAAGGAAATAAGTGCCAGCACCTATCTGATGGAGTGTTGAGCCTATATTTTCTTCTAGAAGTTGTAAAGTTTCTGGTCTAATTCCTAAGCCTTTGATCCATTTTGATTTGAGTTTTGTGCAGGATGACAGATAGGAGTCTAATTTCATTTTCTACATACAGCTATCCAGTTATCCAGCACACATTTGTTAAAAAGCTGTCATTTCTTCAAGATATATGTTTGGCACCTTTGCCAAATATCATATGTACTGGTAAGTAGATTTGTCTCTGTGTCTTCTGTTCCATTGGTCTTCATGTCTATTTTGATGCCAATATCATGCTGGTTTTGCTCTGTAATATAATTTCAGATCAGGCATTGTGATACCTCCTGCTACACTTTTCTTGCTTAGTATACTTTAGCTAATCTGGGTATCTTATTCTTCCAAATGAATTTAAGAATTGTTTTTTTTTTAATTCTGTGGAAAACATCATTGGTATTTTGATGGGGATTGCATTGAATCTATATTTTGCTTTTGGTAGTATGATCATTTTGACAATATTGATTCTGCCTGTCCAAGAACATGGGAGTCTTTCCATTTTCTAAGGTCTTCTTCAATTTCTTTCTTCAATGTTCTATAATTTTCATTGTAGAGAGCTCTTTTACATCCTTAGTTGGATTAATTCTCAAGGGTTGAATTTTTTAAGGTTATTGTGAATGGGATACTTTTCCTAATTTCTTCTCGAATGAATCACTGTTGGAGCATAGAAAAGCTATTGATTTATGTGTGTTGATCTTGTTGTATTCTTCTACTTTACCAAACTCATTTATAAGCTTTAGAAGTCTTCTGGTGGGATTTTTTTATATTCTAGATATAAGAGCATATTGCCCGCAAACAGATATAGTTTGATTTCTTCTTATTTGTTTCCCTTTGGTTTCCTTTTCTTACCTGATTGATTTGGATAATGTTTTGAGGACTATATTGAATAAAAGTGGTGAGAGTGAACAGCCTTATCATGTTCCTGATATTAGAGGAAATGCTTTTAGTTTTTCTCCTTTAAGTATGATATGGCTTTGGGTTTGTTATAAATGGCCTTTATGATGTTAACAATTTCCATAATTTTTAACCTAGAATGGTGGATTTTATCAAAGGCCTTTTCTGCATCTATTGAGAGGATCATATGATTTTTGTTCTTAATTCTGTTTAATGGTGAATTACATTTACTGATTTGAGTATGCCAAACCAACCTTGCATCCCTAGAATGAAACCTACTCAAACATGGTATATTTTTATGTGGTTTTTATTGTGGTTTGGTAACGTTTTATATAGGATTTTTGCATCTATGTTCATCAGAGATATTGGTCTGTAGTTTTCTTTCCTTGATGCATTTTTGTCTGGTATTGTTATTGGATTACACTGGCTTTATAGAAAGTATTTGGAAGTGTTCCTCCCTTTCAATTTCATGGAAAATTTTGAGAAAGACTGATGTTAGTTCTTCTGTAAAGGTCTGGTAGAACTCAGCTGAGGATTCATGAGATCCTGGGCTTTTCTTTTTCGAAAGGCTTCTAATTGCTGTTTCAAGTTCATTACTTGATATTGGTCTGTTTAGGTTTTATGTGTCTCCCTGATTCAATTTGGGCAGCTCATATGCATCTAGAAATTTGGCAATGTCTTCCAGATTTTTCAGTTTATTGGAATATAAATTCTTAAAATAGATTCTGGCAATCCTCTGGATTTCAGAAGGGTCTGTGGAATATCTCTTTTTTTCGTCTCTGATTTTGTCTTCTCATTCTTTCTTTTGGTTAGTTTGGCTAAGGATTTGTCAATCTTACTTATCCTTTCAAAGAACAAACTCTTAACTGCATTGAACCTGTGCATTGTTTTCTTATTCTCAATTTCACTGATTTTAACTATTTCCTGTTTTCTTCTGGTTTGGGGGTTAGTTTGTTCTTTTTTTTTAAGGCCTTGAGTTGGAGCATCAGCTTATTATTTGGGATCTCTCTAATTTTTTTTTTTAACAAAGACATTCAGGGCTATAAATTTTCCTTTTAGAACTACATTCACATTGTCCTAAAGATTTTGATATGTCGTATCTCTGTTTTCATTCACTACTAAGAATTTCTTGATTTCTATAATCATTTCTTCTTCCATCCACTCTTCATTTAAGAGAGTATTGTTCGCTCCCTATGTGTTTATGTGGGTTCCATTATTTTACTTGCTGTTGGTTTCTAGCTTTGTTCCATTATGATCTTATAGGATACATGGGATGATATCTTTTTTTTTTAATTTGCTAAGATTTTCTTTGTGGTCTCTAATATGACTTATTTTAGAAAAAGATCCATGCATGGCTGACAAGAAGGTAACCAGCTGTCTGGGGGTGAAATATTCTGTCAATGTTCTTTAGGCCCATTTGATATATAGAGCTGTTTAGGTTAAAGATATCGTTATTGATTTTATGGTTTTATGACCTGTTGCTTGGTGATAAGGGTGTATTTTGAAATCACCCATTATTATTGTGTTAGGGTATATGTGGGATTTAATGTCATGAAATATTTTTCCATATAATTGAATGCATTGACATTTATGGCATAAATACTTACTATCATTACATCTTCTTGAGGGATTGTTCCCTTTATAGGACATAGTGGCCTTCTTTGTCTCTTCTGATTTATTTTAACTTGAAATATGCTTTGTCAGATATGAGACTAGCTACTCCTACTTCTTGGACCATATACCTGGAATATTTTTTGCCATCCTTTTATATTTAGCCTGTGGTTGTCTTTGCCTATATATATTGGCAAGCTTCTCACTTGACTAGGTCTATTTGGGGTATTATAAACCTCGTGTACTCAGTTCTGATATAGGAAAAGCTTTATGTAACTATCTCATTGAAAATGTTCTTTATGCTTTTAGTTTGTATCTCCATATTCTCTTCTATCCCAATAATTCTCAGGTTTGGTCTTTTAATGTTGTCTCAAAGTTTTTATATGTTCCGATCATATTCTATAATTTTCCCTTTTATTATATTCTGTGTACTCAAGATCATATACCCTGAATTCAAGGCTTGAAGTTCTGTTTTCAAGGGCTGAGGTTCTATTTTCTATGCAATCTAATCTGTTAATGATGCCTTCAAGTGAGTTATTAATTTGATTGTGTCTTTCATTTCTAGGAGTTCTTCATGGTTTCTTCTCACTATTTCTTTATCTGTTAAAGTGGTCTTTCATTTCCTGTAATTCCTATCTTCATTCCTTCCTTAGATCTTCTATTAGTTCATTGAACATTTTTTGGGGGGGTGAGTGTAGGAGGGTATTACAAATTGAAATTAGAGGCACTCGACCACTAAGCCACATCCCCAGCCCTATTTTGTATTTTATTTAGAGACAGGGTCTCATCAAGTTACTTAGTGCCTTGCTTTTGCTGAGACTGGCTCCTCACTTTTGCTGAGGCTGACTTTGAACTCACAATCCTCCTCCCTCAGCCTCTCAAGGCGCTGGGATTTCAGGCATCCATGCACCCAGCTCATTAAACATTTTAATAATCTATTTTTTATAATCTTTCTCTAGGCTTTCATCCATCTCACTTTCAGTGGGATCCTTTGTGGGGGACTGAGGATTTTTTGGGGGGAGGGGGTATTTGTTTGCCTGTTTTCTCATATTTTCAGAGGTCTTGGACTTGCACATTAATTGAGGTGGATTCTCCTACGCTCTGTTTTTGCACATGTCCTTTTGAGTGTAATTATCTTATTTGTTCTGGGTGCTTCTGTTTTTTGATGTCAGAGTAGATGCCAAAGGGTGGACCTTCTGTCCTTGGGTCCTTGTTGTTGACTTTGAGCTTTTTTCTCCTTACTTCAATGAGATGGAGTAATTTCAGGGAATATTCAGCAGCAGAGTCTCTGACCTATGAACTTTTAATGTCTCTGTATGTTCCCAGCACCTCACAGAAAAGAGAGAAATAAACAATAATGATAACCATTGTAAGCAATCCCCAGTGTTATATATCAGTTCCTATTATAATATCTTCAACATTAATTGCCACCAATAAATAGGAATGGTGGGTTCAGCAACTGTCAACAGTAAAAGCAATAACAATGAACTAGAGCTGGCTTTAACCCAAACCACAGGTGTCAACTATACCATCCACAGCAGTAATGAATGTATTAGCATTAGTGGTGGGGACAAGAGTTACATAAACCACTTAGTTCTGAAAAAATGGTAAAAATACAGTTAATTAGGGAGAAAGAAAATGTGTTAGGGAGTTAGCAAGAGTTTACAGTTTCAAAAAGTGAACAGAAAGAATGCAGAAGAGAGGGATCAGGTGATATTTATATGGAAGGAGGGAGACAAGTAGAAGAAGCAAGGTATTGGGAGAAAGAAAAATAAAATTGGGCCATTAGCAGGGGAAGATAAAAGAGAAAGAGAAACAAGAGAATAAACAAATGAAAATAATATGAAACCATACCAAAACATACAATCCAAAAAAAACCTAAATCCTCAGAAAACAATGCTAGGAAAAAAATAATTACATTTAAAATTACTAAAAATGAGAGAAAAAGAAGCAAATGTATTACATATGTCCCTGAACTAATCAGCACAGCCAGGACTCATACATGTGTTTGTCCCCTCATCTCTCTCACACTTTCTCATTCTCTCTCCCTCCCTCTCTCTCCCTCCCCACCCTCTCTCTCTCCCTCCCTCTCTCTTCCTCCCCCCCTCTCTCTCTCTCTCTCACACACACACACACACACACACACAGAGAGAGAAAGATTACAAAAATAAAATTTAAAACATCTTTTAAAAATCCAAAATCTTAATGAAGAATGAAGGAACTGTCTCCACTAAGGTAGTTAAAATAGTTGACCAAATTGGGTGGTCACTGTCTATGCCCAAACAATTTCTTTCCAGTTCTTCTTGAGTTATGTACTAGTGGAGAGAGCAAGGGGTGGGGAGAGGATGTTGACCCTTTCCTATTTTTGTGTTGCTCTCTGAGCTGCCATTTGGAGTGGCTTTAGATCAAAGTCATTTGCTACAAGACTCAGCTTCCCTTCTCACCAGTATGAGGTGGGACAAGTCTTGTCCATCTGTACCAGGTCAGTGCACTTCCAGGCTATAATTTCTGCAGTGTTCTATGAGGGGGGTTTCAGCAAGACTCCGGGGATGTGTTGGGTTGTGTCTGCTTTGTAGAGATTAGATGGACCTGCCCCTAGGGCTGGACAGTATCTGATCTCTTCTGAAGGTCTGGTTCTCAGGAGCCTCCCATGAAATCCAGCTGTGGGATGGTGGGGATCAATCCTGCACTCCCTGCTGCACAGGAGCACAGCCTTCTTTGGATGAGTCCCTGAGTGTATTCTTCCCCCCACCCATTCAGACTCCACACCTGCTTCAGTGGGTCACGTGAGTCACCCAACACAAAGGAGAAGCAAGTCAGGTTTCCCTTTGTCTTTCCAACTTGAATCTCCGTGGGTACAGTCTACTCTGCCTGTTTTACTCATGTTCCTACCAGACCCAGCTGAGGTCACTTGATAAGCATCCACTGGGATATTGTGGCTTTTTTTTTAATCTCCTGGTCCTGCAGTCACAGCAACAGTGCCCTCACCCCAAGATGGCTCCTGCCTCAACTGTCCGTGGCCATCGAGACACAGAGTGCACTTTTCAATCACCAGTGTGCACTGTGGTCTCTGGATCAGCTAAGGTTAGGCAGCTTTTTGATCTCAGGTTTCTCCACACCAAGACCCTGTCCCCAACCCTCTATCTGGTGAATCCATATCAGCAGCACCTGGGGAGCCACTGGGTCAGTCTGATGTATTCGTTCTTCATTGTTTATTGTACCCAAATTTCTGAGTCCCTAAGCCACTTTGAGTGTCCAGTATTAAATTTAAGTGAAATCCCTCTTTCACCTACCTCACTGAGAAGCTGCATACCTGTTGTTTCAGTCCCACTTCACTGCGCAGCGTGGAATGCACCTTTCCTCTGTTTCGCCATCTTACGTTTCCCATCAAGACTTACATTTATTTGCTAGACATGATGGCACATGTCTGTAATCCCTGTGACTCAGGAGCTGAAGCAGGAAGATTGCAAGTTCGGGGCCAGCCTCCAATTTATCAAGGCCCTAAGCAACTTAGCAAGATCCTGTCTCAGAAAATAAACAGGGCTGGGGTGTGGCTCAGTGGTTAAGCACCCCTGGATTCAATCCCTGCTACAAAAAAAAATTACATTTATTTTAAAAGATATCATGCTGCTTTATATAACATATAATAATACAATCTACCAAACCAGAACATTTTCTTGACTCAATTTATTTCCACTTGGGAGGCCTTCTCATCCCTGTCTTTTCTATATTCTTAACTCTATTATGTTTGCCTCTTAGCCTGCTAATTCAACTACAGTCATGACAACCATTCTCTGACTCTTTGGGGCCCTGCTATCCATTTATCCCTCTAATCTTCTCCCAGTCTATCAACTTTCTCCTGTTTTCATTTCCCTGCATATCTGCTTTAGAGTCTTTGGGCCATTATTTTGATGTTAATGCCCCGACCCTCCTTGTCCCTTTGGATTTTTCTCTCATACGTCTTGTAAAAGCCAATATCAGATGAATAGAACAAACTACTCTCTCTGTGTCTACAACTGAACAATTGGATGTGACTATAAAAAGCCACCCCACAGAATTACTTGATGGCTGATTTCAAACTTTCTCCCTTCTCAAACTACGTCCTCACACTCTTCTGGCCTCACTCTCAAAAAAGACAGTTTCCACTTTGCCGGAGGAATAAAAATAAAAGCATCAGAGATCGCCTCACCTTCCTACATGTTAACCTGCACATCTGCTCATTCATGCACCTTCCTCTGTCCCAATAGAGAAGCTGCCAATCATCCTATTGAAGATAGATCCTTTCACTGTTGCTACAAATTCTGTCTCCTTTTCCCTTCTCAGGAGTCTTACAGTCCCCTTTTCATCACATATCAACTCTGTCTCTTTCTTTCTCTCCTTCTCCCTCCATCCATCCTTCCCCACTTCCTATATCACTATCATCAGCTTTTTACCAAGCTTAAAAACACAAATTTGTGGTTATTTTTAATCCATCCCACTTCAGCCACTGCTATAACTTTCTCCTTTCCCATCTCAAGAGTTGTTGATATTTGTTGTATAAATTTCCTCACTAACTGCTTCCAACTGTGGCCAATACAATTTGGTGCTTTTTCTATGGTTGCCAATGACCTCAGTGTTTGTTGCTGTATCCAAATGAGATTTTCAGACTTTATTTTAATGATATCTCAGTATCATTTAAGAGGCTGAATTCTCAGTTAGCCATTCCCTCCCTGACTCCTCTTTTTCTGCCCCATATTTAGAACACTATCTGAACAATCAGGAGGGGACAAATGAGTAAATTAAATCACCTAAGCAAAAATTACCCTCTACAATATTATGCAAATAACTTCTTTTTATGATACATGTTTTACAAAATCTATTTCTGTATCATCCAAAGATTCTTGGAGTTGAAAAATGTATTTGGCAAAAAAGTTTCCTTTCATGAACTTTGAAGTCAATTAGAAAAATTTACATTATAAGAGGTAAAAGTGGATTTTATTATAGATTTTTTTGGGGGGGGTACTGGGAATTGAACCTAGGGAGGGCAGTTTACCACAGAGCTATATCCCCACCCCACCCCAGCTTTTTTTGAGATAGGGTCTTACTAAATTCCTAAAGCCACATTAAGTTGCGGAGACTAAGGCTGGCCTCAATTATGTTGCCTCAGCCTCTTGAATAACTGAGATTATAGGCATGTGCCACTGCACCCAGTATAGACAAAAATTCTGGTATAACATATATGTTAAGACTTTTTTATAAAAAGTGGCCTTGTAGCTCTATTGATCCCTAGATTAGAGATTTCCAGACATTTTTGGACAGTGGCTAAAGGCCAAAAGAAATGCCTAACAGTTCCATCCCTTTATTGCGTAGCTTGGGCCAACAATTTTATAAGCATTTATGTCCTAAAATCTTAAAAGTCATTTTAAAAAATACCAATCATACAATGAGAGAAAACTTATTTTCATAGCACTCTTAAATACCACAATTGCATATTAATAGGATGTGTGCACCTGCTTCGTACTGCCCAACTCCTCAAACCTTAGAATCAGAACAGACACCAACATCTCTCACACCTGTTCCAAATGGACTTTTTTAATGGTACAGTTTTTAACACAGCAACCACTGAGAACCTGGCTTTATGCAGCTAGGACAATATTAAAATGGATGTAGCAGAAGCAAATGCTGAAATTGTGAACTACCTTATGTCAGTATTTCATTGGATGATCCAGAAATGTCAATTATTACTTCAATTTTCCCTCAAATTTTTAAAATATCCAGCAATGTGCTGTGAATCAATACAATCACTTGGGGTACAGCAACCCCCAGTCTGAAAATCACAATCCTTGATTATTTATTTACATCCATCTCTATAAGTCCAAATCTTTAAAGAAGGAATGCATAGTTCAGCTCATTCAGAAAGCCTTCCATGAGTATCCAGAGAGAAGTGATCTCCCTCCAGTACATCTGACCTGCTGGCTATGGCAGACACTAACTGGTTCATAGCACGTATTCTCTCCTGTGATCTGACAAACAGAACATTAGATTTTGGCTGGCCCAAAATTAATGACTGTCTAGAATAAAGACCACTTTTTCCAGCCTCTCTTATAGCTATGTAAGTGTATGGGCATAAGCTCTAGATCCTGGGGGGATACTGGAAGCAGAAAGTGTGACTTCCAGAAAGGTCTGGTTGAGGAGACAGGTTTTTCTATTCTCTTTGTTGCTACCTGGATTAGGGGAGGTTGTAATAGTGCTTCCTGAGGGCAAGACCCTCTTCTAATGCTTTGTATATGGAAATACAACCCTCACAACAGTTCTATGAGGTGGATGTTGTTACTATACCCAATTATAGGTAAGGAATTTTAGGCTCTTTGTGAGTAATGAAAAAAAAATTATTCAAGGTAATAAACAACAACAACAACAAAAAAAACTCAGAATCTAAAACTAGGCTGCCTTTCAACTTCCTTTCCTAAAACCCAATAGGTGACTAGAGAACCTATAGTTCCCTGATGAATTATGCCTTCATTCCTCAGCTCTGCCTCTATGAAGGCAGACTAAGCTCCCACCTACTCAGTCATGTGGAGAGGCCTCCACATGCTCCAAACCCTGGGAGAGTCCACACTGCAAAGACCTCAACATGAATTCTGACAGCGCCCATTCCTCAATATATCTGCCCCTTTGAGGGAAAGAAATCAATTTTTTTCCTGAGCCTCCATGCCCTGTGCCTCCTCCCAGATCAGACTAAAAACTCACTACAGTTCTACAATAATAGACATGGTTTGGAAATGGACTGTTTGTGGTAGTTTCCAATTTCTTTCTGAACTCACTACTTCATATTTATCTGGTTTTTTTAAACTTTAATCTAATTCTCTTATAAAACCTAATTATCTGGAACATTTAATTATGGAACTTTTATCTTTTGGGGAAATAGAAATATCATAAGAAAATAAGCAAATTATCAAGAATCCAATTTATTAAATACTGCCAGAGATGAGTTGAAATTTTTGGAAATGTGAAATGTTTGACAATTTTTATAGTTTAATTTTTTTTTCCTTTGGTACTGGTGATTGAACCCAGGGGCACTTAACCACTGAGGCACATCCCCAGCACTTTTTAGTTTGAAACTGGATCTCATTAAGTTGCTTATGGCCTCACCAAGTTGCTAAGGCTGGCTTTGAAATTGCCATTCTCTTGCCTCAGCTTCCCAAGCTGGTGGGGTTATAAGCTAGCTTAAAATATTTTGCCTTTGGAATGGCATGCAAAAACTTGACATTGATTCTCAGTTTTAAAAGATGTAGATGTCATTCTGCTTATTAAGAGATAAGAAACATTATTTTTTACAGTAAAGATGAAAAGAGAAAAGAGATCCAAGTTCTTATTTAGCAAATCAATAACCTAATTTTTAAAAACCTATTTTCTGGTCATCCTGAGGTTTTGCTAAATATATGTCATCCTTGGCCCACTACAGCTCTAGAAGCAAAAACATTCACCCAAATATGTTGCCTACAAAGAGACAACATAAGCTTGCTATCTTTTAAGGTTCAGCATCAAACATAGAGATTCATTAATATTTTTATTTCAACTAGCAATTTTTAAATTACCAGTAAACACCAGGCACACTTGAAATAGCATATAAATTGTTTCTGATTAGTAGCACATATTCTACTTGCATAATGAAATACTTACTATACCATGGATTTTATTAAATATCAAAATTATCATATTCCTAAATACAACTATGTAGACTTAGTTCACAAAGGATGGTTAGTCAACACAGTCTATGAATTTTAAGTAAGCAAACATTACTAGCCAGAGGTTATCTTAACTTATATGCCCATCTGGTAGATTTAGTTAAAATAATTTCTTATATCTAAACATTCTTGGGCTGGGTTTGTGGCTCAGTGGTAGAGCGTTTGCCTTGCACCCATGAGGCACTGTGTTTGAGCCTCAGCACCACATAAACATAAATAAATTAATAATAAAGATATTGTGTCCATCTACAACTAAAATTTTTTTTTAATTCTTAAACCAAAATGAGAGGGTACGTCTTAAAAGGTATAGTTATATGCAAAATTATGGCAGAATTCAATGACCCCTGTCCTAACACAAAAGAATTGCTTACAATGGTAAAAACAAAAAGAAAAGAAAATCCCAAATCAAATGTATGCATTGCTTGAAGATGAAAAGCACCTAAGTTTTTTAGGTAGCAAGATGATTAACTGTAAATGCATCTGTACTCTGCTAATACACAGAACAGGGAGCAGCCTGTAAGAACACTAATTTCAGTCCTATACTGTGGCTTGAACAGGCACAGAAGCTCTCCTGAAACTCTGCTGGGATGTTGCACTGTCACATATTAATATACTCACAGGCCTGAAAAATGCAAACACTGGGGCTCCGTGTGCTGCTGAATACTCAGTTGGAACATTCTTCTGCACAACTGTCATTCCAAAATGTGCTTTGAATTGTTTCAGTATTAGAGATGGAGCTTCTCCAACCCATCTCGACTCTGCCCACCAACCACCAAAGAGCCAATAGTTACCTTCACATTTAAAATGAGAGATTTCTAGTGCTAAATGCTTCCTGCTCTGTTCCAATCAACCATGCAAGTGTCCTTGACATGAATTAAAAGTAGATGTATTGGATAAGAGATCAATAACTTAGATATTTTTCAAACTAAGCATCTGTCAATTCTCTTAATATTAGCTTCCACTCTACTAATAAACAAAATGCCTCCAAAAATCATCCCTCAGTGAAGTATGCCCAAATGTCTTTTGTTGTTATATTTGTTTTTAATGTCCCAAGAGGCATAAAGAACAAGCATCTGGTTTTCAGTAAGTCTTTTCATCCCAATTTCTGGAACTTAGTTGAAGCATATGAAGTTCAAATAACTCATGCCTTCTCTCAAAATGAAATTACTCAATTACACCAAAACCCATGGGTTCTGTAAGCCAACCCTACCCACAATTTCTCCTTTGAAAGTTAACACAATAACAACACCAGATAGTCCTCTCCCAAGTTTCATATTCATACATCTCAGAATGGATGCTCAGTGTGGAGACCAAATATTGACACAGTATTTATTCTGTCCAGGAGACTAGAGAATAGCTATTCAATAAATAGTCAGATATGCATACCATGCTCATGTTTCTGTTCTGAGGGTGTCATTTTCAGTTAAAGTCTGAAATATGAGAGAACAGATTGGAATGCTTCAGAGGCAGGTTGTGCCATGCTGTCTCCACCACTGGAAATCCAGGTGACCTTATGATCCTCCTAATCATATTCCCCATATCTGCAAATAAAGGACTAAAAAAACACATGTCTTGCTCCTATCACAGTCTTACAAATTCAGAAAGTTCTCGGAGTCCTAATTTCCCTTTAACACATAGCTTGGAATTTGCACCAGTCAATACCCCAGAGAAAGTTATAATCTTTATTCAAGCAAGGAGATGTGTTCAGAGGTAACAAAACCTTTTAGCTTTGGAATAAACCTGTTTTCTGTAAAGAAAGGTGGAGGGTGATGTTTCTGTAATAGTTACAGATGATGATCTTGGGGAAAAAAAAACAATAGGCTCCTCCTCATCTTGACAAGGCAGAAAAATAGAATTCTGTGTCTTGTTTGTGAGACGACTTTGCCCTCAATCTCAAACATGTCAATGTTCTCATTTTGTAGAAGACACAAACCTTAAAGTAATAAAGTTTCATTGTAAGACCGGTAGAATATCAGAACTC
Organism: Marmota marmota marmota; assembly: GCF_001458135.2. Lineage (NCBI taxonomy): Eukaryota > Metazoa > Chordata > Mammalia > Rodentia > Sciuridae > Marmota > Marmota marmota. The sequence continues at coordinate 37,654,688 of NW_026000108.1, forward strand.
TTTCTTCATATGTTGGAAAGTCTTAAAGACCATTTTTTTCTGAATATGCATTTGAACCAAAAGAGGCTTATAGGAGAGAATTAAAGGGGTGGGTTAGGTGATCCATCCTTCAGGAATTTATATTTGACCTTTATTCATAAAAATGCTTTAAATTTCACATCCTGATTATAAGTTACTTCATTTCTAAGGAAGCTATGACAAAATCCAAAGGAACCTAATCCACTGCAAAATGAAGCCAACCCTAGTTTTCATGTAGCAGTAAGGAGGCTGTTGAATTTGTGCAGATCTTAGAGACTTAATTGACTCACAGATCTTATAACAATGGAAATGTTGTGACTTGTAAAAATTGAAACAGATTGGCAAAGTGAGCAGAGATCTAAAATATTGACTTTTTGCAGCTGAGAATAATCAGGGAAAGCACACAAGATAAAATGGATTTTATGCTCTACGAAAATCCATTTCAGGCATCGCAATGCAGAGTAAAACATAAACAGATGTTGAAAACAGTTAACCTACTGAACCCACCTGCTGAAAGGAATTCTGCCGTGAAAAAGTACAACCAAGAATTTTATGTGTTAGATGAAGCAGCAATTTCTTCCTGAATACCTAGAGCCAGAAGATGAATTACACACTTAACATTCATCATATACTCTGCTGTATTTCATGAACATTCTAGTTGGAAAATAGAGAAAAATTCTGTGTTGCGGTTTCCATTACAGAATAGAAAATGATGCATGTTAAAATCTCGCTAATTTGGTTTATTCTATAAAAGCTTATGTGTCACCTATTTTATGCACAGCTGTGCCATAGGAATATGAGGATGAGAAGACATAGTCCCTGCCCTCAGGCAGTTGACAGCCTACTTCCACGCAGATATGCAATGTGGGTGCCTTCAATGCCCTGGGAGGAGGACAGTAGTGCAGACATGTCAAAAACACTACAACAAATCAACCCACAGGCACAGAGTGTACTTTTGTACCAAGATAAAACAACAGTATTACAAACGAGTCCCAAAGCAAATGTGTGATGGCTGAAGGAAGGAGTTCAAAAGAAAGCAAGATAATGCATTTTGAACAAGACAACTTTTCACTAATGGAACTCCCTCACGCATTTGAGGACATTTGCATACCTATCTAAATGTAGCTAGGTCCTACATTATTTTCTGTGTGCTCCAGGGTGCTACCTCCCTTCACGGGAAGTTACTTGGGCCATTCCACTAACATCTACTGAGCACACACAGCATGGTCAATTCTACAGTCTGGTTACAAGATAGGATCCAAAGGAAGCAAACCGTTCCTGCTTTCTACAGGCCTTAACTAACTTGAGGTCTTTAGGTAAGAACTGAGAGTTATGCCTTTTCTCCACAGAGAGATGGGACATTTTTTAACAGTAAGCAAGCATTTTTTAACAGTAAGTCTTTGCAATTGTGATTATCATATAACCTGGCACATGAAAGAACACAGGATTTTAATATTAACATAATTGAAAAAGGAGTGGCATAATTAAGTCCTTCCAATCTAACATCTACTATCTCGAACCAGGAATCTTGAGAAAGAGTAAGAAGTCATGTGGGGGGAGGGGGGAAGAAAGGGGGTTGCACATAGAGTAATTATTTCTTGGCACTACATGAGGCTCTCAGATTTGGTGGACCTATACCATGTGTGGCCCAACAGGACTTCACACTTCAGACAGTCTCTGTAGCCTTCCTCACTCTCCCACCCCCGACCTCATAGTTCTCTGAGAAAACTGGCCCAGTGTTTCAGTAGAGCCTCCAATAGGATCAACCCCTTTAGGTCCTAGAGGGGAGCAGTTCAAGATTTGCTACCTGAAAACTACAAAACAGCTCAGATCCTTTAACTCTTGAGGAGTATACATATGAGCTTCTAGTATTTATTTTTTGAGTCTTAAAATAGGAATTAAAGAAAATCTTCCCAGATTTTATTATTTTATTTTGAACCACATCAGGGCCATGGAAAGAAACCGACAATGGAGATACCAATGACTTGGATGCCTAGTACCCATTCACAAATTCCAGCAATCCTACATCTTCCAGGCTTAAACTCACTCTGGATTGGGTAATTAAATAACCTCTGACCCCGATCTCAGATCTTCGGAGACCTAACTCATGGATTCAGCCATAGAAATAGCAGATTTTCTTCCAAAATAAAAAAGAATTGAAGGCTCTACCACAGTGTACTCTGTCTTCTTGGGATGAAATAGGAAAACAACACAATAAATTTTTTCAAATGCAAAAGCCAAAAAGGCAATTCCAAAAGCCTGTGTATTGAACATTCTGTTTCTACAGAATTAGTTTTTCACAGGAAGTCAAAGGAGATTTGGAAAGGTTTGAAAAACATTCTTTAGCTTTAGTTTCAGGAAAACAGTTGACTTAGCTAGAGGAAGAGATAATTTTCTTAGGAGAAAATCTGGGTTGAGATAGGCTGAAGGAGGAAGGAGAAAATCCAATTCTGAATGTCTACATAAACAGATATAGAAGGGCAAAAAGTTGTTCCCAGGTCTAAAACTCACAAAGAAATCTATGGGAAAGGGAGAGATGTTTCTAGTGATTAATAGATAACCAAGTATGCTGAAACCCAAAGAAATTCAACAGGGGAGAAGGGACAAGATCTAAGAGAATAAATGAATTGACCATTCCCAAGGGGCCAAGAATCTGAAAAATTACTGAAAAGTAGCTTCTTAAAGCTGCAGATAGACAGTTAATGGCAAGAAAAACTGAGAAAATATGCCTTAAAGACTGGGCAACTCTGCCAAGTGACGACTAAAGATCCAGATATAGTGAATAGGGTAAGACTTGGAAAATCAGCATAAAATTCTCCAAAAATTCCTGAACATTACTTTTGAGCCTGACATGGTTCTTATGGGTGAGTACATAATTATTGAGTATGCGCTACCTTAATATGATTAAAAAATGTTTTAGAATTAGGAATAAGGGGAGACACAGCAGAAACAAAACATTAAAAGGGATCTGACCAGGTGGTAACAGATCCAAGCCTAGGGAAGATATAGATTTAATAGGACAATACCTTTGTGGGGAAGGGGAATAACCAGTTCAGGAGGATAATGGGAGACAAGATGTATTTGATCATGAATGTTTTTGGCAGCCACAGAATCTACTGATTTTATATTTCTCACTATGGAAATCTAAAATAGAAAGAAAAAGAAGTGATGACCTGAAAGCAAAGAGAAACAGAGCAAACTCGGCAAAGAGTAGTCGACCCACATGAAATATAGATGGAAATGACTAAATTAAGAAGCAGGTTGAGCACTTACAAACTCAGGCTGCCCTAGAGGAGGATGAGGGGGAATATTTCTCTCATACAAAGAGTTAGAGGGGAAAATATATTAGTTTTTAATTTTTTTTTAGTTGTAGATGGAGAAGATTGATTGATTGATTGATTGATTGATTGATGTGGTACTGAGGATCAAATCCAGTGCCTCACACATGCAAGGCAAGTACTCTACCACTGAGTTATGAACCCAGTCCGTGGAAATATATTTATATAGGGTGTGCACTCATATATGTACACAGACATACATATATTAACATCTATATTGTTTCTGTATCTATCGTTATACATTGACAGCAATACATTCATTCCATATCTCCAACCCCAATCCTGTATCACAAGATTCTAGATCTACTTTTCTGCCTTTTCATATTTTTAACTTCTTTCTCCAATAAATCCATTTATTTTTAAACATGTTTAAATATCTGATCAGTCTCCTAACATTTTGTCCCAGCCCCATCTTGGCCGCATGCTTACTCTGTCCAAGTCTCCACATCCTGCTTGGCTTCCCCATAAGTAGAGACCCCCTCATTCTACTCAGACTCTGTCACCCCACTTCAGACCCACCAACCCACCCCCACCCACACCCACAGTCCTTACTCCACTCAGACACCAGTGTGCTCCTCTGGTCACCCCTTCATGGGACGCTGTCCTCCTCTCTATCCCTCTTGCACCTTGTAGCTCAGCTCACTCCAGTCACCAACCAAATCCAGGATGGAGCTGCTATCCGGGAGCAAATAGGAAAACCCAAAGAAGGTTTTGAAATCTATGGAAGGAAATCACTGCTATTCCTTTTTTTTGTTTTTTTTTTAACTCTTTTCTCCCCCAAAAACATATATAGAAGAAGAAGAAAATTACAGGATCTGGATCCTCTAGCTTTCCCAGCTACATTTTAGTTAGTAGATCATATACAGGTGTATGTTGTGTGCATTTAGTTTTATGCTACAGAAACGAGGACCATCATAGCTGCTCTACACCCACTACTATCTATCAGAATTGACACTCATGCTGAGAAAATGGTGAAAAATGCCTCTTGTCTATAGGAGATCCATTTCAAGACACACACACACACCCACCCCCAAAGAATGAATGAAACCCTGGATAGTTTTCCTATCAAGCCTTTTATTTATTATTATTTATTTATTTATTTGGTAAAAGGGATTAAACCCAGAGACACTTAACTACTGAGCCACATCCCCAGCCCCTTTTATTTTTCATTTTGAGACAGGATCTCACCAAGTTGCTTAGGATCTCACTAAGTTGCCGAGGCTGGCACTGAACTTATGATCCTTCAGCCTCAGCCTTCTGAGCCTCTGAGATTACAGGCATGTGCCACTGCACCCAGCTAGCCTATATCTGTTCCTAAAAATTCATACACAAATTTAATGCCTTTGCAGTTTTAACCAATCTCATATCACACACTGTGGCCACAACTTTTGCATTTGCAATATAACAGTAAATCTAGCACAGATTTCTTGTTTCTTCTTCATCACCTCATGGATAGTAGTTTGGTTCTTCCTGTTTTAAACAACCTCAGAATATGATTACTTTCCTTTTCTTTCCTTATAAAATAAAAAATATTGGGCTGGGGTTGTGGCTTAGCGGTAGAGCGCTTGCCTTGCACGTGTGAGGCACTGGGTTCGATCCTCAGCACCACATAGAAATAAATAAATAAAGATATTGTGTCCATCTGAAACTAAAAAAAAATATTTAAAAAATATTCACTGTTTCAACTATTAGAGCTAATAAATGAATTCATATGGAAAAATAAAAGACCCAGAATAGCAAAAACAACGCTAAGCAGGAAGTGTGAATCAGGTGGTATAGCGATACCAGACTTCAAACTATACTACAGAGCAATAGTAACAAAAACAGCATGGTACTGGTACCAAAACAGGCAGGTGGACCAATGGTACAGAATAGAGGACACAGAAACCAATCCACAAAACTACAACTATCTTATATTTGATAAAGGGGCTAAAAGCATGCAATGGAGG
>NW_026000108.1:37660452-37678813 GCF_001458135.2 Marmota marmota marmota
TATATATATATCTGAATTGCCAGTATCACTACTCTTTGGGGCCAAAATTAAGTAAAGTAAGGGTTACCTGAACATGAGCACTGTGATACCAGGACAGTCAATGTGATGACCAAGGCAGCTAGTGACTCGCAGGCAAAGCTCATACCACATGAATATGCTGCCCAAAGGGACAGACAAAGCAGGTCCTTACAAGATCCCTTCACACTACTCAGAATGGCACAAAATTTAAGACTTACAAATTGTTTACCTCTGAAACTTTTCAGTTTAATAATTTTGGACCAAAGATAACTGAAATGGGAAAGTGAATAATTTGGGACTACTAGGAGCCTATTTCTGCACCTTATACATCAGGGGAGAAATGCAATTTGGACAATTTTTTTTTAATGTTTTTCCTTTGCCTTCAAGAAAGACGAGTGAGAAGACAAGAAACTTTGTAAATGGAAGCTCTCGTTTAAAAATTTTAAAACAGCAAATTAAAATTTGTTTCCTTAAAAAAAATTAAAATATCCTGTAGATTTCCTGTTTACTTCTGTTGGGGTTAAGATAACTTTTCTGGAAAGGGCTCTTTCTTACCTGTTGGGAAGCCCTTGGAACTCTCTCACCTTAGGAAGGTTAGTCTCTTTCCATTTCAAGCAGGTTGGGAGACGCAGTTTTACTGTTACATAGAAGGCAGAGTAGTAATCACCATCTCCAGGGTAAGGGCTACATTCACCAAGTGTAGAATTTGGCCACAATTGCCATGGGGAGAAGGAGCTGGTCACTAAAGTTTGCCCTCACCCCTCTAGGGAATGAAACTGGACACAGCTGAGTAGTCCTTTTTTATTCCTGACTTAAAGATTTCCCCACCCCCCACCCCTAGAATTGGTTACCCCAAGTGGGCAGCTGGTGTAAAAGCTTTGACGGGCCTCCCCAGGGCTATTTTTAATCTGGTATTTTCTACTGACAGATTTTCCACTGGGATAGCCCTTTGTCCAGAGAATTCACTCCAGCTGGGCAATCTGAGGACTCAGCTGATCTGAGGCAAAGGAGGTATTTTTAGTTGAGACTTGCCCAACTCAGGATTGTCACCTACTTTAGAACTCAGGGTGGGAGACACAAAACAAGAGAAGCAGGAGTGGCTTACTCTGAAGTTCCTTAGCAACCCCTGCAGAGCTTACTATTAGAGGACTCCTGTGTCCTGGTCAGGCAAGAGGCTGGCCTCTGGGTCTTCTCTAGCAATTGTGCAGCTCTCTCCTCATAGAGACCATGCACAGGGAGTTCCTCCCTCCCTCAGCATGCCAGGTATTATAAGAGAAGTTCCCCTCCTACTTGCCTGCTTCATCCGCATCACCTGGGACATGTTAGAAATGTGAATTATTGAATCCCACTCCAGACTTACTAAAATAGAAATTCCGACAGAGGGTCACAGCCACCCCTGTGAGATCAGACCCTCCAGGTGGTTTCCAAGTACTCTAGAGTTTAAGAATCACTGACCTAATCATATAGTCACCAACATTAATAAAAACCTGAACCCTACCAATCTCACATGGCAGTAATTATTTTTTAAAAAAATATTTTTAGATTTACCCCCCAAAATTGAGCAGACAGTAAAAAGCCAGTAATTTTTCTATCACACAATGTACCCTAAAGGGAAAACAAACAAAACAAAAAACTGTCTTCCGTGTTCATTCTGGAGTCACTGATAAGATATTGACTGAGGTTTGCTACCAAAGGCTGCAATTGAGCTTCAAGAAGAAATAGACCCCAGCACTAAGGGAGGATGGTATTAATACCCAGGAATCCCAAGAGCGACTGTCATTGTATGCTCTAAACCAAGCTGAGGTGAAGCAGCTGTACTTGTCTAAGATGATGTAGCTGGGAACCAATACCTTCTCAAAATGGTCTGGAAATGATGTTTGTATTAGTAATTATCAGTTTCCTATTGCTGTTATAGAAAATTACCACAGATTTAGTGGATTAAAACAACACACCTTTATTCTCTCAGTTCCAGACATCAGAAGCCTAAAATCAAGATCCTGGGGCTAAAGCTAAGGAATCATTAGGGCTGCTGCCATCAGAAGGCCATGATTTTCAGCTTGGAATAGCAGCCTATATTCCTTGTGTGGTCCCTTTCTGCATCTTCAAAACCCAATCTGTCACTCTGCATCCATCAACACATGGCTGTCTCCTACAACTCTGACCCTCCTTCCTCCTTCTTACAAGGATACTGTGATTATATCTGGCCCTCCCACATAACCCAGGATAATCTTCCCATCTCAGTTCTCAATTACATCTGCAAAGTTCCTTTGGCCATGTAAGTTAGCCTTCATAGGTCCTGGGATAAGAACTTGGTTATAGTTGGAAGGCCAAATTGACTCTGTAGTAGCCAACACCACACACACTAATAACATGGGGTTACTGAACACTTGAAATATAGCTCATTTGAATTTGAGTGTCCTATAAGAATACTGAAATTTAAAGATGTATTATGAAAAAATAAGGTAAAATATTTAATTAATAACATGTATACTGATTACATTTTAAATTATAAAAGCTGGATATATTCAATTATATAAAACATATTGTTAAAATTAAATTCATCTATTTATTTTTGCTTTCTCCAATGCAACTACTAAACAATTTTAAATTATATCTGTGTTTGATACTATATTTCTATTGGCTAATGCTGCCACAGACCATATATGAAGCAAGGTGACACTAATTTTGAATTGTTTTATTGTACCAGAACCCTTAAGGGAGCCTAGACTTTGAAAGCAATATTTCTTACTTTAATCTTCTCTGAGGAGAGCAAATAACTCCCCAGAATCCAGATTTCAAATCAAGAAGGATATTGTATTAGGGACATGCACAACTAAATTCTTCACCAGATAACAGTAACAGCAACAACAAAAATATATTTATCTAGCAAGTCGTGTTCTCTCAAAGCACTTTCATAAAGCATTCTTTCACTAAGTCCTCATCTCAACTCTGTGACAGGAATTGCTCCCACTTTTCAGGGAAAGAAACTGAGCCTAAGGGAGCCTAGGCAGTAGGTAATGAGCTAAGCCTTGAGCCCAGGGCCCTGTGCCTCTGCACTCGGGGCTACCAGGGCTATGGTTGGCTCAGGCTGAATGATATAATCAGGCTTACCCTACTCCCTGGATCTCTTACTTCCAAACTCCCTAATTTTCAGAGATCCCAGAATTCTCCTTCTTTACCTAAAAATTTGCTCCTTTGCCATTCATAGCACATTTTGTTATGTTTTTTATTTCTTAACTTTAAAAGTTAGGGGTGTGTGTCCTACCTAGATATTTAAAGAAGATTTTCATCTGTGTCAAACTCTTCCTTGGTGGCCCCCAACACACCTGAACCACCTGGAGGAGGACCACTGTGCCAATGATGGTTCCTATCCATTCTTTCCCCCACCTGCAAGCTGGTGTTCAGAATGTTCAGTTCTGACCCACAGCCTGAGAAGACATCTTCAGAGAAACCAGGGCTATGATGGTTTGAACTGCCTCCCAACTTTCCTCTGATTTTTCTTCTTTTGGGGTTGAAAGGTGATTTTACATTTTGGCAAAGTGTCCCTGGAATAAGAAGAGGGAAGCAAACATTGGGGTCAGTGAGTCTGCTTCTTATCCAGGCCATACTCCTGTGCCATCCTGTTCACCCCCCTTTCCTGACACAGAATTCCTAAATCCCTTGGAATTTCCTGAGTGATAGGCGGGAGAAGAGCACTTTTCATTCATGAGGTGATCCTTGGATACTCCATGGTCCCTAATAGCTTCGGGATGGGGGTTGATTTCCAGAAAGTTCAAGCCTTGATTAGAAGCCTTCAGCTTTCAACCCCATTGAGAGAAGGGGAGCAGGGGATTGGAATAATAACCCACATGACAATGCAATTAAACTTCCACAGAACCCTAAATGTTGCAATTTGGAGAGTTATGAATTGGTCCACACATCCACATGCAGGAGGGGGTGCACACCAATGCAATGGGGACAAAAGATCCTACCCTCAGGACACATGTGGACCTTGCATACGTCTTCATCTGCCTGTCCATGTGTATCCTTTGTCATAAACCAGTAAACTTAAGCGAAATGATTTCTTGAGTTCTGTGAGCCATTTTAGCAAATTACCAGACCTGAAAGGGGGTTTTGGGAGACCTGATTTATAGCTGGTCAGACCGAAATCCAGGTGGCTTGGGACCTGCTGCTAGTGGTATCTGAAATGGAAGCAGTCTTGTGGGACTGAGCCCTTTAACCTGTGGGATGTGACACTATCCCTGGGTAAACAGTGTCAGAATTAAATAGAAGTGCTAGACACCTCGTTGGTATGAGGGGGACGGAGAAGAGTGGAAAGACACCATGCATCTGGCAACAGAGGGAAGGGACAGGCAGCTCTTCAACTGGCAGAAAGACAGGAGAAGAAGGAAGCAAAGAATACAATATCCCAATTATTTTTCTCTGCTGCATTAAAATTACAGCTTTCGGATCTATAAAGATCCAACAGCTTCAGTTTACACACGAGAAAACCAGGATCAAGAAGGTTAACTGACTTCTATAAAATCTCCCAGCACTTTAGTATCCATTTAGTGTTCAACTCCCATTTCCCATTTCTTGACTTGGATCAAATTGTTTTTAAGGTTCACAGGGAAATATCAGGTACATCAGTGTAGCTTTGATTTCCAAACCACGCTACCAAAGAGTGGCATCTGGGTTGCAGGATAAAGCTCTGAAATAGGCAGACAAAGGTGAAAATCATGTACTGTCAAAATAATCCTTGAAAATTCTTAGGAAAGTGTCACATTGGAGACCAATGTAACTTCTGTCAATAAATCGCACATGGTGGGTTTTCCAGAAATGAAACAGACTTTTCTTTTCATCTGGGCATTAGATTAATTAATTGGCTTGAGGCTAAAGGACAAAAAGACACAGCTCTTTAGCACAGGATCACATGTAGAGTCACACACAAGACGGATGCATACAAAGATGTCAGGGTTTTGAAACTAACAGCAGATCCCTCTCTCTCTTCTGTTCTCACTCCAGGACACTGGGTGGCATGCAGGGAGAACATTCATGTTATTTACACAGTTAACCCTCTTCCCTGCCCTCCTGGTGTAGGGTTTTATTGCTTAGTTAGAACTAAGCTTGACAAGTACAGAAATCCTTGTTTTTTCACCCATGCAGCCCTGAGTCCCTAGTGCCATGCCTGGCACATTAATGTTTGTCAAATGAGTGGATGACTCTATTCCTCTTTTTGTCCAGACTGTGAATGCTTAGAAGTGAAGGTTATTTAGGTCTAGCATGTGGCTTGCACCTCTTGGGGAGTTGTGGTTCCCTGGCCAGAAAAATTCACACTGAACTATTCATTAAGAGATCATCACCACTCCAGGGATAAATGGTACTTATGCAGAATGACACCTTCATGCCATTTGGAGATTCGTAGCTGCAGAAGGACTTTTCCTTAAACTTCCCCCAAGCTTTGGAAACAGAAGGTACTCTTCAAATGCTGTCAACCTAAAGGGTCAATGGGGCCTTGGGCTAAGTGAGTACAAATGGGTAGTACCAAAAGGGTCTTTGTAATTCATCTTTACATTTTCTATCCTTCCCCTGGTGGCTCATTGGCCCTTTTCCCACACATGTCTTCTTGAGCCTCTTACAGAGTTTCAGTGCTGATATTGAATGGCAAGATGGATCACCTGCAGGACCTCCCTGGATCCCAAACCAGTCCAAAACAGTCTTTGACATGAGTTTGTCACCACCAGTTCTGATGGTTTGAACATGTAGAAAAGTACCACAGGAGTATATTCAAACAGCTGCTGTAAAATGAACTGCTTGGGGCCACTGCCAGTAGGCTGAAAGGAAGACATAAGTTTTGGACACTGGGTACCCTTCAGCAGAGCCCTGAGCCGAGCCAACGCTGCTGTGGAATGTTTAAAAACGAGGCAGACTGAGCAGACAGTGCTCTGGGATATTGATGACTCTTTCTGAGTAAGGAAAAAAAGGTAGAGAGACTGAAGATAGGATTGAGAATAGTGACAACTTGGGAAAGAGCCTCTGATTGAGCAAGTCAAAGGTGAATCACTCCATGTATCCACACCTTGGTAGAAAACTCACACTACCAGAATATAATCTCTCAACCTGCACAGTGATTCAATAATGGGCATTATGGAATAAACTCTTAAGAGGTAAAAAAAAAAAAAATCGAGGTGAGGAAAGGATGAGGTCATACTGGATCAGAGTCATAAATCTAATATGGCCAAGGGAGCTATAGCAAGAGGAGAGAACACAGAAAAACACAAAGAAGATAGTCACATGACAAAGGAGGCAGAGATTGGAGAGATACATCTGCAAACCAAGAAATACCAAGGATTCACCACCAGAAGCAAAGAAGGTTGGGGGAAAGATTATGCTCTCCAGCCTTTAAAGGGAGCAAGATCCTACTAACATCCTGATTTTGAATTTGTAATCTCCAAAACTGACAACAAACAAATTTCTGTGGTTTGAAGCCACTCATTTCATGGTCATTTGTTACAGCAGCCCTAGGAAATTAATACAGCATCTATATATCTTAACTAGTTCCAAATATATCTCTATATAGTCATTATTCACAGTTAATAGGAACCAACAGTATGTCAGGCACTCGTCTAGCAATGAACAAAAATATTGAAAAATCTCTGCCCTTAGGGACTTATATTACATAGGAAGACAGAGAAAACAGTCCAAATAAAGAAGCAAAATATATAGTTTGTCAAATGGTGTTCAATTTAGGAAGAGGTCCTACAGAGTGCGGTGGAATATTAGGTTTTAAATCTGAATAAATTTAACACTTTTAGTGGATTTAACTCGAAGTATGAACTTAGTATTCTAGCACTCTCATTCTTATAAAAATCGTTACAAGCCATAAGGGTATATATGGGGAGAAGTGATTTTTCCCTCTATTATATCAGAGTTTCTGCTCTGAAACCTGGAAAACCATCAATTATAAAGCTCATTGGGAATGGAAAAAAGCAAACCATCAGAAAAACTCATCAAAGCCCTAAGAAGAGTATTTCAAAGGATTCTGTGATTAATCCATACTTGTTGGCTGATTTATTAATTAATCTAGTCAGCAAATACTGCCACGGTGTAAAAATCCTCAACAAAACAGAAATGATTCTGCTATGCAAAACCACTCCTTAATAGAAAAAGAAGCAAAGAGAAGTGCTGGACAGGAAACTTTTAATTACCCTAGAGTCTCATTAAAAAAGAAAGCTCATTCAATGAAGGGGCTATTCTATCTGTGCTGTCCTATACAGTAACCGCTGGCCAAATGTGATTACTGACCACCTGAAATGTGCTCAGGGAGACAGAGAACTGAATTTTTAATTTGATTTAATTTGATTAATGTAAATTTACATAACCACATGTGCCTGGCAGCTCCTTTATTATATAGAAAAGGTTTAGAATCACAGGAATCTGATTATGGAAAAAAAGGTCTGGGAAGTCTCCTCACTGAATCTGAGATGGGACCAGCTCCTCAAATAAAAACAGGTTAGGGACCAAATAGCCAAAGCCATTTTGATCAAAAAAAAAAAACAAAAAACGGGAGGCATCACATCATATAATTTCAAAATATATTACAAAGCAACAGTAATAAAAAAATCTAGTACTGGCATAAAGACAGACATATGAACTAATGGAACAGAATAGAGAGCCTGAAAATAAAACCAGGCAGGCAGATATATAGATAGATAGATAGATAGATAGATAGATATCTCCATATCCATCTGATCTTTGAGAGGAGTGCTCAGAATACACAAGGGGAAAAGATAGTTTCTTCAACAAATGGTATTGGAAAAACTGAATAGCCCCATGCAATAGAATAAAATTGAACCTTTATCTCACATCATTCACAGAACCCAAATAAAAAGTAGATTAAGGACTTGAAGATTAAGATCTGAAACCATAAAACTCATGGAAGTAAACAGAGGAAAATCTTTCTGGCATTGGCAGTTGCAATAATTTCTTGGATATAACACCAAAACCACGAGCAACAAAAGCAAAAATGGACAAGTAAAACAAACTCAAACTAAAAAGCTTCTGCACTGCAGAGGAAACAACCAACAAAACAAAAAGTCAGCTAGAGACTGGGAGTAAATATTTACAGATCATATATCTGAAAAAGGGCTAATTTCCAAAATCTATAAGGAAACCCTATAACTCAATAGCGAAAATAAACAAATAAATAAATAATTTTAAAATGGGTAAAAAGCCTGGATACACATTTTCCCAATGAAATCAGACAAATGGACAACAGGTATGTGAAAATTTACTCAGTGTCACTAACAATCAGGGAAATGAAAATAAAAACCACAATGAAGCTGGGGTGCTGGGGTTCCTGTCTATAATCCCAGTGACTCAGGAGGCTAAAGCAGAAGGATCACAAGTATGAAGACAGCCTGGGCAACTTAGCAAGGCCCTAAGCAATTTAGTGAGACCCTGTCTCAAAATAAATATAAAAAGAGTTGGGGATGTGGCTCAGTGGTAAAGTGCCCCTAAGTTCAATCTCCAGCCAAAAAAAATTTAAAAATAGGACTACTTTTATATGATCCAGCAATCCCACTTCTGGATATATAACCAAAGGAGTTAAAAGTAGGACCTTGAAGAAATGTTTGCATTCCCTTCTTCATTACAGCATTATTCACAATAGCCAAGACATGGAAGCAGCCTAAATGCTCTTTGATGGATGGATGAAGAAAATATGGTATACACATACAATGTAATTACTAAGCCTTAAAAAAAAAAGAAGGAAATCTGCCATTCCCAACAAGGTGGTTGAATCTGGGAGCCATTATGCTAAATGAAATAAACCAGACACAGAAGGACAAATACTGCATGATCTCACTAATACAAGAAATCTGAGTCAAATCCATATAAACAGAGAGTAGAATGGCAGTTGCCTGGGGAAGTGGGAAAGGGGAAGACACTGGAAAATGAATGTAAAAGTTTGGTAATGCAAGATGAATGAGTCCTAGAGATCTATTACCTAGCAGACCTACCTGTAGTTTACTGTATAATTAAAATTTTACAAGAGAATAGATCTTCTGCTAAGTGTGTATATACCTAATAATAACAATAAAACGGGAGCAGAAGTAATCTTTTGGGAGTGATGAATGTTTTTGGCAATGACTTCACAGACATATACATATTCCAAACTCATCAAGTTGTATTTATGAAATATATACAGTCTTTTATTTGTGAATACATCAATAAAGTCATTGTAGGAAAAAAAGATTAGAGAGCCTTCACAGAAAGGATATAGAATAGACACCTATTACATACCTCCAGTACATATGTATATCTTTAATCCACACAGTATCCTTACAGGTGATCAATAGTATCATCCCTACTTTCTGATAGAGGAAACTGAGGCTCAACAAGATTATTTGAGTGGCCTAGAGCCTTTCAGCTTTTAAGGAGTAGAACCAGAGGTCTAACACCAAAGCCTGCACTCTTCCTACTAGGGCATAGCATCTATGGTGCACTTGAGATTTTCTTCCATTTCCCTCCTCTCTAAATAGTACTACAAAAATTGTGTGTGTGTGTGTGTGTGTGTGTATTCTGAGAAACAAGCAGGTCTGGGGCTACTTGAATGCTTAGTGTGGATCTAGTGAGCTGTACAAACCAGTATCCTTTAGCCAAACTGTACCGTTTTCCATCTGGTCAGGTAAAGCGGAATGTCAGAAACAGTGATGGGGCAGAGGAGGCATGAATTCCTTCTTGCTAAATAACTTAGTAGGGTAGAAGTGGCAGGTTAAATAAACCTTCCTCCCTTGGAAATACTCAGCAAGATTTGGTGTTACAGCTCTCCTGGTTCCCAGGGAGCTCTCATTACATGGGCTTTAGAGATATGCAGAAATCCTAAGGGCACATATCTTTGTATTTAAGGAGGCTGGAGGTGAAGGCAAGAGGAAAAATGAGGAACAAGACACCTCATTACCAGTGAGATTTGAAACTACAGGTTGTAGAAAGGGACTGTGTTACCCCTCTGGAGACAGGGGGCTGCTCAACTCCTTCCCCAACTTCCTGTCTGTCTCATCCTATCCTGGCAAGGAACTTTCAGGAAAGAGCTCTCTACCCCCTGAAAAAAAGCTTTACAGTATATTGTGGTTTTGAGATTTATGTGATTCCACAAAAATGGAATAACTTTTAAAATAGTTCATCCTAGTGAAACCTTTAGTATCCTGGGTAGGAGTCTGTGGAAAACCTAACTGCTCACATGACCTCTCTCACATATCTACACAGACACCTAGTCTAAATTTCAAAAATCCAGGAAACTGATTTAGGGGACTGATTTTGTACCCATTCTCACACAGTAAAACTATTGGGATCCTACTAAATGCAAACAAACAGGTGAATGTTGGTGATAATGACACTGTGACCAAGGGGTGAAAAAGCATGGTGTCTTTTCATTCTCTTGTGTTAGTCCAAAATTAATGTTTATAGCATTAAAACATTACTCCTGGAACCCAGGAGTTCCAGCACTTTAATTTCAAAACTTTCTACTAAAATAGACAACAATCACCCATGAGTCCTCTTCATTCCCTTTTTGGCAGAGGTCTTAGGTTGTTTCGCAGAGTTTTGCTTCCATCAGAAAATTACTCCAAATTTTTTAAATGAAATAAAAACTATAAACCACAAATATGCATATAGAAGTTGTTGAAGTCTTGTACAGAAGTTGGTTTTTGCAGCGCATTGTATTCACAAGTTTCCTGCAAGAGGAAAACTCTCCACTTTTTGAATTGCTGGGACAGCGTCCCCTCCCAAACTCCCCGCCCAAGTCCATGGGAAGTCGTGCAAAAAGCGCCTGCACTGCCATCCACCGGCCTCAAGAGTATGACACCAGGACAGGGGCGCCCGCGGCGACGCTGAGGGACTGAGTTCCAGTAGGATCCTACAGGACACCACCCCTCCCCCGCTCGCCCAGCCCGAGGTGTCTGCGGGAAGAGACACCCCTCCGGACTCTGCCCAGCTGGAAGTCTAACAGTAGCGAGCGGATTATGGGGCCCTATTGACGCCAAAGAATGGGTGTTGTAAATTAGACTTAGTTCCTGGAGGTTCAGGCCAGTGGGCAGCATCCGTAGTGCCCTTCTTTTTATTTCCCTTCCCGAACCTGGGGCAATGTTGTCCCTTCCCAAGACAGGATCTGAGCGTGCAAATCCTAGAGCTTTGAACCTACGCCTCCCGGCGGCCAGCGCAGGATGTGCCTAGGCGAGTACCCGCGGGAGAGAAAGTTTGTATGCAGGGAACTCAGGAGTTCCAGCACTCCGAAAGTGAGGCGTTGTGGGATGTTGCCACTCAGGATGATCCCGGGGCACACTGGTCGCCAGGGAACCGTGCGCATGTGCTGGTTGTAAAAGAGACAGACACCTAGGCGCGCGCAATTCAGAGAGGAGGCTTACGTCTGGGGCAAGCAAGGCTGCCGCGCAGTCCTTCCAGCTACCGGATGCCTGAAACGAGGGTGCAGAGAGCAAGCCGTGGATCCCAGAGGGGCTGGTTCCGACGGCTCCACCCGCAGCCTCCCCAAGCGCCGGTGTGCGGCTGAGTCCACTGGATGTGCCGCCGGCGCCTGGCGGAAGAGGGACTCTGTAGGAGAGGTAGCAGAGCCCCTGGCAAGCAGAGCGGGATCTCCGGACCGAGCCAACTCGAAAGGACACCCTGCCCATGACCCTGGAGAGTCTCAGAGGCAAGGCAAGTGGTCCGCGTGCCCCAGTACTAGCTGCAAGGCGCTGAGCGCAGCACTGAGAAAGACAGAGCTCACCGACGGCCGGGGAAGGAGGTGGTACCCGGGGGAAGGAGGGGACTGCGGCGGGAAGGGTTGACCCTGAATTCACCTGGACTCGAAGGCCACCGGACCTCTCTTCGGCCGGAGCGTGGATCGTGGATCCTACCGGCTTTGGGACCCCAGCTCGGCGGTAGCGCTCTTCCAGAGCGAGGGCAGGGGACCGTTTCGTGAACATGTCTCGCTTATTCCTCTGTCCACTCTTATCTTGATCGCTTTTCTCTCTTCTATGTGTCCCTGGGAGAGGCACTACAGATGCCTTTCTCCTTACTCAGGAAGAGACAAGTTGTACTTCAAGGGACAGGAGTCCCATGTTTTGTCGGTTCGACAAATCCCACCCGCGGACCACTCCCTCCCTTCACTCTGGGTCCTACCCATAATAACCCTTAATGACAGATCCTCCATATACCCCCCTCCCCCCTACACACACCCTTGCATTCAAAGAAGTTATTCATCAGAGGCAGAGGGAAAGCCAAGGGTCTGCTAATCTCCCCAGGAAAACTTACACTCCCCAGGACAGCAGAAAAGGACATGGTGATTAAGTCTGGGATGTCAGAGTGGTTGGGAGGAAAAGGGTTACTTTTCTCCATGTTCTTATCACATCCTAGACCACTTCCTTTTAGCCAGAAGGTAGTCAAGCAAAAATCAGAAAACTGCATCCACTGACAATATCAAGCTTGTTATCTTAAAAAAAGATGTAACCTTTGGAAAGCAACTATTATTTGCATTATACAAATGGAAATTTGCCTTGTTACAGGTTTAGTGAAGAAACTGCCTTTGCTGAGGGCTCAGGGACACGGGAGAACCCCAACCTGCTTCATAAACTACCTATGGGATTTCTTGCCATAGTATCCAGAGGCTGAACCAAGAAACCAACAAATCCTGCCTGTCGTGAACAAGCAACCAGTTTTCCTATAAGGCAGCACCAAAGAGATCACTGGAGATATTCACAACGGGAGGGAGACAGACTTCATTGAGTTTTTCTTAGAAATAACTATCCACTTTCAGCCAGGATCTTATGAAAATTTCAAAAATTACTCATGAGGTTATTTATTAAACTTATTTTCATTATTTAAAGGAGGCCATGTTTAGTCAACAACATATATTAGGCACCTGCTCCTTTAGTATTATTTCTAGGGGGAAAAGGGTATATGCATTAGAAAATTTGGGGTGAAACTGGTATTTTGTTCCTAAAATGAGATGTGACGGTTGGAACACTGATCCCACGCTATTCTAACATGAGATTCAGAATACAGTATCTAACAAGTTTATCATAACTTACAAAAATTAGGCTCTTAGTACTTGGCAGGCTATGTCCTAAGCACTTCGCATGCATTCTACTTACATTCACTTATTTTACTTCTACCAAACACTTTGAAGTAGGTGCTATCACTACCTTTATTTTAGAGATGAAATAGCAGAAACCAGCCTAACATTATATAGCTAGCAAGTAGCTGAACTGGGATTCCCCAGAGGCAGTGTGATTTCAGGATTGAGCTCTTCCTAATAGAGATTCTGCCTCATCAAGCACTATCACCACAGGGGTGCTTGCCTGAGAATCAAGAGCCTAGGAGATTCATCTGTCATCTCCAACGTGAGCAAGTCCCAGTCTTTCTAGGCCACAGTTAACTCAGTTTATGAGCTAAGCATTGATTGGATTCAATCACCAAGGTTTCTTACAGGCATGCTGAAGCCATGTGAGTTTCTATTTCATCTCCTTTCTTTTCCACTTTCTGCCCTCTGGTGGAGGTGCTACAGAAACTAGTGAAGTAAAGTAGCTAAATCAAGGGACTTGAGAGGGTAGATCAGTCTCCCTGGTTCTTGCACCACTACAGTGTTCCCCTCAGAACTAAAGCATATCACACCAATAGTATAAATTGTGTATTCCTTAAACATAAACATGGAGAAGCCAACCAGTTCTACTTACCAATAGCACCAGAAAGAGTGTTTGAGATAGGTATTCTTTGCATGATGGTAATGATATAAAATCTATTTTTATTTTCTTTGTATCAAACTTTTGTAAAGAATCAAAATATTAGAAGTTCATAACATATTCTGCTCGCACAGTAATCCTGAATGACCTATTAATTATTCCTGTGTAAAAATTTTTGATACATTTGCATTTCAACTTTTTTTTAAAGTGATAACCATCATCCAGTTTCTTGATATACTTTAAATTTTACAAAAAGAAACATTTCTGGCCCTTTGAATTTTTTTTTTGTTCTAATATTCCAAGCATACATCCAACTAGTTTGATCATTTTGAAGGAAAAAAACACATTAAACACTAAAGGGAAGACATACCCACAACTACCATAATATTTTCTTGTCCAGTGAAACATTCATCATATGATAAAGTAACTTGTGTAGATGTTCTGTTTGCTGTTCCTAATATTTCTGGCATATCAATCCCCTACTCTAATAGTCACTGGGAAGAAAGTAACAAGAACCAGCCTTGTAGGAAATTCCCAAGAAATTTTATTTTTAGCAGTCTGATACATTCACCGCTACACTGGAGACACATACTGCAATTTGACTGCTTAAATGTTCTTACCTTTGGTCAGCACCTGCCTGGTCCTCCCAGGGATAGTGCACCCTTAGAGACAGTGACCACACAAACAAAAAAGTGAGATGCCTCCCTCAGTGCGCAATAGATTTTTTTCTGATTTGGGGTCCAATTTTCTTTTCTTTTTTTTAGTTGTAATGGACACTATCTTTATTTATTTATTTTTATGTGGTGCCGAGGATCGAACCCAATGCCTCACACTCGTGAGGCAGGCGCTCTACCACTGAGCTACAGCCCAGCTCCTGGGGTCCATTTTTCAAGAGAAATCTTACAGTTATGACATTAAGACACATTCATCATTATAAGACTTTTTAAAGCACTATGTGCCAAGCACTTCACCAAGTGACATATAGTTTGTTTCTAATTCTTGAAACAAATTTAATGTTCTCTATTATAAGAATTAGCCTACCTCATAAAACTTATGGAGATTCAATAAATATTTAAAATATTTTTTTAAAAAGTGCAAATACATAATAGCTAAAACATATTGTGAAGCACACTCTTCATTACTTCCTGTCACCATTTTACAGAACAGGAAACTTAAGCTTACAGAATATAAATAACTTGCCTAAGACCTCACAACTAGGAAGTGGTAGAACCATAATTGGAGCCCAAGTAATCTGGGACAACAGATTAATTAACCCCTACCTCTGTAGCACAGTTATTAAGATGATGGAAATGTCCAAGGAGTTTACAGCCTAGAATTACTCTGTGAATTCATTCATTCATCTAAGAAACATTTGTTTAGCAATGTAATGAGTTAGTACCCCAACTCCCTCAAAAGATCAGTGCACCAGACTCTCAGAATGTGACCTTCCTTGTTTGGAAATAGTCTTTGCACATGAATGATAAAATCATACTAGAACAAAATGGGCCCCAAATCCAAGGACCATGTCCTTATAAGGCAAAAAAGAACACAGATATCAAGAAGGCAATGTGAAGATGGAGGCATAGTGTGCAGTTATGCATCTAGAAGCCAAGAAATGCCAGAAATTAATACACACTACAGGAGAGGCATGAGACAGTTTCTCCCTCAGGGAATCCAAAGGAACCAACTGGCTGACTCCTTCTGGGCTTCAGGCCTTCTGCACTGTGAGAGAATAAAGTTCTGCTTTTTAAAACACACACACACACACACACACACACATACACACACACAGTAGTTATTTGCTATGGTAGCCTTAGGAAACTAATACCGACATTAACTGTGTAACTAGGCACAGTTCCCCACTCCATGGTTATAGCAATAAATAATACTGTACTCCTGCCCTTGTGGAGCTTACATTCTAGTGAAGGAGATAAGTAATAAGCAAATACATAAGAACAGGTACTCTTTAGTGCAATCAGAGGAAATACCATAAAACAGAGGTCAGCCAGATGAGGGTGATAAGAGTGAGGGTGAGTGAATCTCTCCAGGTGTGTTTTAACCTGAATCTGGATTGTGGAATTCCATGATATGCGTGAATTTTTTATAGTTCCATTTAAATACATATCTCATTCCTAATGAGAAAGAAAACTTAACAAGTACAGAAGCTCAGCAAACAATTGACCTAATCTCACTCAATATACCAAGATTCTAAAATACATGAAAACGGTTTCCCAGATGGATAACTGGTCTCTCGTCTCTTAAAAAGTCTCTAGAAAGCACTGGGGCTCCCAGTTCCTGGCATTACTCCTAAATTTGTATCTCTTCCAGGAGGTGATAGCCAATTCACTGCTTCTTCCTCATTCCAGGACTCGAGACCCAAGGTTAGGTGGATCTAATCAATAGAGGGCAATATTCACAAGCCAAAGGGGGGACAGCTATCTCACAACAATTCTAGCTTTAGAGCTAACCACCTCTTACTTCCCCAGAGATGTGCACAGGTTAAAACAGCTGGGGCAGTATCCTAGGTCCCCACAAATTTCTCTGGCAGCTTTCCCCCCTTAAGATCTTGTCTCTCTTGGGCTGGGGTTATGGCTCAGCAGTAGCTCACCTAGCACATGCCCAGGCGCTGGGTTCGATCCTCAGTACCGCTTAAAAATAAATAAAACAAAGGTATTGTGTCCAACTACAACTAAAAAATGTTTTTTTAAGAAAAGATCCTGTCTCTTTACTCCCCCAGATCTGATCACAGAAATGTTGGCTCCTGCTGTAAATTTAGTGTTCTTGATTCAACACTCAACTAATCAATTATTCTTCTATAGATCAGAGTGTCATCCACTGTGTTAGTAATTTTGATTGAAAAAGGCTTGATGTGGGAGCTCGGGTTGTGGCTCAGTGGAAGAGCACTTGTCTAGCATGTGTGAGGCACTGGGTTTGATTCTCAGGACCACATAGAAAAATAAAATAAATAAAATACAGGTCCATCAACAATTAAAAAAAAAAAAAGGCTGGATTGCCGCGACCCCTCGCCGGCAAGGGAAAACACGACACAGGATTCTTCTTTCAGCAGTTTATTCAGGCCTTGATTCATGTATCATCTTCTAGTGACCCGTCGCCGAGCGCCCAAGCACAGCTTAATAAAGCCTCCAGCATACCAATCTTAAGCTGCCACGTGGACCTTTCTCATAGGGTGGTAAGGGATTGCGTGCCAATTCTCCATATTAGGAGTTGTTTATCACAGGCCACAGTGGAAGCCGGCGCCATCTTCTAATGGCGGCCACGGTCCAATTAGAACGGCTCACCACACTGGATGAAGCCCAAAGGTCCCAAAGCCTAATAGAAAGTCACCTATCACAATGAGCTGATGATTGCACAGAAGTTTCTTTCTACTGCTATCTACTATCTTATTATTGCTATCTTAACCTGGCTTACTTGGTTTTCTGCTTAGGTAAAGGGACCTACAGCACAGATTATATGAGGGTGGAGTCTTCTACTATATTCACTGTACCAAGCATCTACACAAAAACATTTCTTGAAAAGAAATGAAAATTTAAAAGTAAATCTCTCCATACTTGGTCTTAAAATTCTTACAAGTAGCCAGGTGCAGTGGTGCATGCCTGTAATCCCAGCAGCTCAAGAGGCTGAGGCAGGAGGATGGTAAGTTCAAAGCCAGCTTCAGCAAAAGTGAGGTACTAACCAACTCAGTGAGACCCTGTCTCTAAATAAAATACAAAATAGATCTGGGATGTGGCTCAGTGGTGGAGTAGCCCTGCGTTCAATTACCGGTACCCCTGCCCCTCCCCACCAAAAATTCTTACAGGTCATCTCTAAACAACTACTAGACTCTCATCTATATTTAAAAGTTTTAACAGCTGTAGTTATAAAGTTCATAGATTATAAACTCTTTAAAAAAAAGCAATATATTAAATGCTGTGTTTCAATAGTTTCTTTGGTAATTTCAGTAATAAGTACACTATTTATTGGAGGTTATTTAAATTTAATTTAGATGTGAATAGTATATTAATTGAAATACAAACAATAGGTACTGGAGATCTCTAAGTTTTAAAC
This sequence comes from Marmota marmota marmota, assembly GCF_001458135.2. Classification (NCBI taxonomy): domain Eukaryota; kingdom Metazoa; phylum Chordata; class Mammalia; order Rodentia; family Sciuridae; genus Marmota; species Marmota marmota. The sequence continues at coordinate 37,678,251 of NW_026000108.1, forward strand.
TGAAAATCTTGAACATTTTGATATGCATTCTGCAAATTTAAAATAATAAGCTAAAAACTCAGTTTTCACATTATGTATTATGTATAGAACATATTACATTCTGTTAATGCCACAACGTAAGTAAGAAAATAAGACCAACATATTCACAATTTTATCTAGGCCATTCTTAGAGGCTATTTGATAACTTTTTCCATTCCTTCTTTAATTGGTTCAGATTGAAGCAAAAAGGACAATGTGTACTGCTTTATTTCTCTCAGAACAAATTAGCATTAAGTATTTAAATGATTTAACTTCCCTTTGACCTTAAAGAACATAATTTACTTCCTCCTTCCTGATTCAATCCACTTCAGCTCATCATGCAGTGGTTTCTGCAGATCTTCCTGCCACTCATTCAGGACAAAGGGGAAGCCATAGGAACTGAAGTCAAGCATCACTGTTTGAATTAGAGCACAATATCCTCACTCATCTTCCTCCCCACTTTTACTCTTGCCCTACCCTGTTATAGTCCTTTCATACACAGAAGCCAGCAATCGCAAAAAAAAAAAAAAAAAAAAAAAAAAAAA
>NW_026000108.1:37678924-37683037 GCF_001458135.2 Marmota marmota marmota
TTTTTAAAAAAAAAAAAAAAAAAAAAAAAAAAAAAAAAAAAAACCTCTTCCCTGCTAAAAACCTTCCAATGATGTCCACTGAAATTAGACTAAAACTCAAATCCAAGAATATCAAACACCATAGCAAATGGCCTAGACTACTCCCTCTATCAATTTCATTAAGCGCCAGCTACACCAACGCTTCTTTCTGGTCCTCAGTCATGTCAAGCATCTCCCAAACTTACAGACTTTATACTCCTTACTTTCTTTTATCTCATGGACTTTTCTCTCAGATTTTCAGATGGAAGCCATTCCAGTCACAGTGGCTCAAATATCTCTTAGAAGGACTCTCTCAGCCTAAATTACGTGGTCCTCTTTCGCCCCAATTTCCATCACTTTCTATAAACTTTTTTTTTTTGGTCTTTTAAAATCCTTTATTTGAGAAAGGAGAGGGACAGGAGCCCTGGGTAGGCACAGCTAGAACAGGGGCTGGTAAGAAAGGTTTCTCTCCCTCTGTCTTCCTCCATCCATGGCTCCCACCCTACTTCCACACCCTCTTGGATAGCATTCCTCTAGCATGGTCTTTCTATGGCCATCTAAGGGCCTTAAGAAAGGACAAGACCCTCCATTTTTCCTGAACCACAACTTTCCATTGGGACCACACTCCTTTCTCTGTTGATCAGCATTGTGGGGCACACACATCTCTTCCTCTGTCTTGCGCATCATCCTTTCACTTATGTCTCTGAAATCCATGGGCCTGAGCGAACATTTCAGGGCAAGCCTCCCCTCTGTAACCACTACCTGTGACAGCAGAGGAGGGCCAAGCTTCTGGTTGGAGGCCCCAGAGCAGTGAGGAGAGAAGATGCAGCTCCAAGCACTCCTGCCTTTATTCTGATGTGTCATCACCCTTAGGGGCTTGGTCTTAATGCCTACTGGCCATGGCCATGTTAACACTCATTGGGCTGCATCACAAGGTCTAGGACCGCATCTTCGTCTTTGAAACCTTTATATAATGTCTACCAGATAGAAGGGCTGTGGAGACAGTTAATTCTAGGCCACCGAGTTACAAAAGTTGGTGTCCACCATGTCCAGAAGCCTAGCTAGGAAACTTGAGAAGGAGGTGTCCATCCTCCATTGCCCTGGAGGGACGGGTGTGACACCTTCTCAGCTTCCCAGGGCTCGAGTTCTTTTTTTTCCCCCTTGTAGTACTGGGGTCAAACCCAGGATCTAGTACATGCTAAGTACACACTCCATCACTGACCTACACCCCCACCCCTTGAGGTCCAGTGATGAGACTTCTCATTTCTACCCTTCAAAATTATTACAGACACTTATGGTTAAGAGCTAATCCTCTCATTTCCTCAGGCACAGACACCTCTCCAAAGCCTCAGTTCTAGCTTTGCTCCCTAGCACAACCTTGTGCTGTCTGTCTCTGGATTTAGGGACCCATGCTTCTGAATTCAGGGTGTGAGCTTGGAAATGGGTGGCACTGTGGGTAGATCCTCCACTTGCAGTTTGCTGAGAGTGCCAGCCCACGAAATAGCACCAGCTTTGACTTCCTCCATGTGCCTCAAAGTCTGGCATCCTATTGCCTTTTCATCACAGCGTAAACATCTGTCGTGCTGAAAAACTTCACCTTTAAGATGCTAGAAAAAACACCACTTTTGACAGAAAGTGTTCCCCTGCTTCCCCACCAGGATTGTGTTCCCCATCAACAACCGTGTCACGGTATTGAGAGTTGCCTTGGGTCACGGCTGGTGCAGGCCCTTAGTCATTAGCAGTGGGCTTGCCAGCTGCAAGCTTCTGCCACCTGACTTGGGGAACAGAAATCCTCCAGGAAGATCTAGGCCAGGTTCTGGAGTCTTGTGTTGGCTCAAAAAGAGAAGTGCAGCCTGCACTGGGCCAACAGCATGGAAGTCAGCTCAGGGTGGGAGCTGGCATCTGGTGAGCTCAGGTATATGGGCATGGTTACTGCAGACAACACTGTCTCCTCATTGGGATTGGACAAGCAGTTGCTGACAAGCAGGATACTGCCTGTATGCAAGATATGGTCCTGTTGGTCCTGTCTGAGCATAGGTTGCAGAGGCCCCTAACAACAAACTCCACCAGGTTCTCATTCTCTTCTGACAGAGAATCAAGCAATATATCCAGGACTTGTAGTTGTCACAGATACTGGTATTTGCAGGGGTCACAGGCAAAGCTGGCAAGATTGGCAAGGACTTGCTACTTGGCATCCCAGCTTTCAGATTCCTGGAATTCCATAAGCAGTGCCTAAAGATACCCCAGCTGCCTGATGTGGGGTTCTACCTTTGGCTTCTGGACCATGGTTGGAGCAGCAGAGGACTTTCAGGGGACTAATGGGAGAGAGGGAAAGGCAAGGCTGGAAAGCCTAAAAGAACCTCACCTGGCTCTCCACAGGTGGACAGGACAGAATATGGGTTTCTTTTCTAGGTTCAGATTCTGCAAAACTTGTAGATGGAACTGAGATGTGAAGGATGAGGAGTTGGCTTCAAAACTGAGAGACAGGAAGGCAGCCGCCAGCTGGGGCAGGAGATGCAGACAGGAGTACAGCCACAACTCCTGCTCATTTCTTATGTTTTAACACCACTTATCACATATGAAATCATACTCATTTTCTATACATTTACTTCCTGCCTCCTCTCCTCTACCCCTAAGCAGCACCCCAAAAGATCACAATTATCTCCAGCACCTAAAGCTCCCAGTAAAGGAAACATATCTGTTGAATGAAACAGTGAATGAATAGCTGTGTGACTTTGGGTAAATTAAGTTCTCCGCTAGCCAAACAAAACAAGGCAGCTCAATTTTTCATTCATTCAATCTCCTTCCTCCACATACTAAATTCCTTTCCAACAAATGGGAAAGGAAAAAAAAAAAAAAACTGGCAAGAACAGAAGTTCAACGAACAATAGAAACGAACTAGGAACTAGGCTTCAGGCTTGCTACCTAGGCCAAGATTCTGAAATTCATAATGATGGCTTCCCACCTAGATAACTCATCATTCATATTCCTGAAGATGCATTTTGGTTAGAGCAAGTACTAATGTGAGTGCAGCAGACATCATTTAGAGCTTCTAAAACACCAACCTAGGAATTCTATCACTGGGAAAGGTAAAAAAAAAATCAAAACACAAAGTGCATTAAAAAAAGGAATGGGGCTGGGGATGTAGCTCAGTTGGTAGAGTGCTTGCCTTGAATGCACAAGGCCCTGGGTTTGATCCCCAGCACCACACACACACAAAAAAAGGAATGACTCTTCTTCTGGATACTAACCAATACTTGATTCAACAATATGACATTAAAGATTTTTTTAGTTAAACCCAGCAAATTATATAATCTCCCTTTGGACTCATTTAAAACACACTTCTACACTTGTTAATTAAATACTCTTTAGTATTAGAGACTATTTTCTGCATCAATGTTAAGGGTTTTTATACATTGGTACTAATGTATGAAAAGTATTGACTCCTAAATATTTTAAATAATAATAATATTCTAAATTACAAATTTGGTTTGAAAAATTTTAATGAAAACAATCATACAAAAATTAAATAGCAAAACTATTTAAAATGACTTACAATTCAAATAGATTTGGCTTGATGATACTTCTCCACCAGTTTGTTTTCATAAGAACTGATTATTTCTAGCTGTAATCTATTTAGGACTGTTGTAAAGAGAAATAAGAATCAAGTATGTAAAACTTATAACCCCTGTGCTCAGCACATATTGCTCATAAATATTAGTTTTCCTTTTATTACTATCTTAAAAAGAGACATACAAGTTTCATAAAACATGCAAACTTTAGTTAAAAGCTTCTTGCACAAGAAACAGCCATGGGAGGAACCTAGTCCGTCATTTGTTGAAACAAATAAATTTCACTTTAACAATGGATAAAAATTCCTCACAAACTTAACTTCTGAAATCTAATTATAAAGCTTCACATTACAAGAGTTGTTGTAGAGTATCACCTTTTTTAAAAGGTACAAAGTCACATGATCAAGAAAAGTAGCCAATATGAAAACAAAACATGGAGAAATGGTCCTTTTATTGTATATATGGCTGTTTCACCCGAATTTACTAAAAAAAAAAAAAAAAAAAAAAAAAAAAAAAAAAAAAA
>NW_026000108.1:37683052-37696953 GCF_001458135.2 Marmota marmota marmota
AAAAAAAAAAAAAAAAAAAAAAAAAAAAATAGTTCGTTTGAAATATTAAAACAACTAAGTAAATACAAGAAAGCGCAATGAATATCAAACATGTAACTCTTACCACTAACTAAGCCTTATGCAATATACAATTTCAATCATGCTTTTAGACAGTGTTATACTGCCCTTTCTAATATACTAATGAAGATAAAGCTTAACATTCTGACTTTCTTACAATATCTAGAGGAGTATACAGAGATGAATGTGAATATATACCATGGCCCACAATATACATTTTCTAATAGTCCAAATTTAACAACTGATCTAACTCCAATCTGAGGTATATTAAAAGATAAAAAATTTTTTAATCCACATCATGGGCAATGTACCATGCAAATAACACGACTGTAACTCCACACACTGGAAGGAGGTAATATTTATATTTTTGCCAAAGTGATAGTTCAACTGCCACTTCATCTCTTTTCCTGTTCTTCTTCCGACGACCCTTCAGTCTGTTCTCAAAAGCCTCCAGTTCAGCCTAAATCAAAACAGTTTCATTTTATTAAATTCTATGTATATGTTGATTTGAATGAAAATAAATCTACTTGGGAAGTTTTAATCGAAATGGTATAAAACAAATACATTAATTTGATTTTTAAAAAAAAAGGAACACCTCTCTCCACTACTGATTATATTTAACAAATAAAGTTTAAAAAAGCAGAAAGGGAACTGGATAGTAATAGAAGAGATTATTTCAGACTCTAGGCCTGACTTTATGATGCTAAGTATTAAAATTTCTGATTAAATCAAAATACAGACATCATTTTTATGCTTCAACGCCACCTTCTAGCAAGTGCTAAGAGATGCCCAGTGAGAATAAAGATACCTACAATTTTAGTTTTCTTACAATGCAAGTAATAAATATTAGTGACTCACATAAAGAAATTCAAGTGAGTAAAGACAAAGTTGCCAGAACGGAAATTCTTCTTTATCAAATACATTTTTTTTTAAATACATTAAAAACTCTTTAAGGAAACAAAAATGCTTCATCCTTTAATACAAAATGTCTATTTCAGAAAGAATTAAAAACTGGTTCAAATAACTGGAATACAGTTGTTATCAGTTATGGATTTTCATTCTACTGCTAAATACTTGCTAAACTTCTATACGTGTTACTATATCATGACACATTATAGCCCTTGTTCACTAAAATATGATAGATATTAAATATATATGTAATATTCATGCAAGGATCTAAATGTTTATTTTAAACAGAAGGAAATCAAAACTTCAGTTAACCCATTACTGTGGCCAAAAAACACACCTGAAGAACCCAATAATATACTTATTTAATATAAAGTGGCATTCTTCAATGAGCCCAAAATAAAATATTCCGTATTTGTTTTTGATATATAGAAAAAAAACAATGCCACAGTAAAATAACTGACAACCCAAAGAGTCAGTAAATGGTGAATATATTTAAGATTTTCATCCATATTTGTTCATAAAAACTAGATAAAGGAAGAAATACCCTAACCTATTTTTTTTTTTTAATTTAGTACTGAAGACTGAACTCAGGGGCACTCCACCACTGAGCCACATCCCCAGCCCTACATTGTATTTTATTTAGAGACAGGGTCTCACTGAATTGCTTAGTACCTTGTTTTTGCTGAGGCTGGCTTTGAACTTGAGATCCTCCTGCCTCAGCCTCCTCAGCTGCTAGGGTTATGAGCATGCGCCACTGTATCTGGCTCCTAACCTACTCTTAATAATTTAATCTTCTAGGATTTCAGCCAACCTGTGTTTCATTGTATTAGCTCTGATAACTTATTTAGAGGATATTAGGCAAATCAACTTTAAAGAATGATAAAATAACAGAGATCATCCTAGCCAATCTTTATCTACCACAAGAACTGTTTCTAAAGTCCTCCTCCAAGTCATGCAGGTTCTAATCCCCTCATTTATGAAGGTGGCAGTTTAGCTGAATAAAGCATTTCAAGGTGCAAACTGACAAGTAATTACACCTCACTGTTCAAAAATTAATGTGTTTTGAAGTACATTATCAATACAGGATTAATGGTGTATCAGGAATGTACTTATTATCTAGATAATTACAAAGAAGAGATAATAGTTCTGCATTTAAGGATCTAATGGAAAAATAGGGAATAAATTATTTTTAAAAATCTGTTGATTACTAACAGCACTTATTTGCAACTCAGTAAAAAGGAACTCAAAAACTTTTAGGTGAGTGAAGGCATGGGCTCCACTGTAGTTACAATGATGACATGACACCCTTTCTTCTACTTCCCCAACAAAAAAAGAGTCAAAACTCTTATGGTTGGAAAATGAATGACATTGGCTTGGCAATGATGTAAACTGGGAAAACATGAAATATTTGGGAGTTTGTGAGATCCCATGGCTTCTCAATTTACCTGAAGTAAAGCTTAAGTAGACGACTCAGTTTTGTTTTGTAGCAACCATGTTATTTTCAGTTCAGAATACAGTTGTCTAGTTGAGCACAGTGGCACAAACCTGTAATCCCAGCAACTCTGGAGGCTAAGGCAGGAGGACTGTGAGTTCAAAGCCAGCCTCAGCAATTTAGCAACTTAGTGAGACCCTGTCTCTAATAAAATATAAAAAAGGGCTAGAGATGTGCACTCAGTGGTTAAGCGCCCCTGGGTTCAATCCCCAGTACTCCCCCGAAAAAGAACAGAGTTGTCTACAGCCCCCACTTTATACCTGGCATTTACCTTGTGCTTGCACAAAAAATTATGATGCCAAGAGACACAAATCTGGTTATTTTGTTTGATTACCTGTTGTCTTCGTTTTTCCTCTTCAAGAACAGCTTTGGCTTCTGCTTCTTTTATCTGTTTAGATATATTAAAAAGTAAATTAACAATTTAACTACCAAATTTTATATAAAATTATAACATTTCCTCATTCAGGCTCTAAAAATCCACAGAGGCTTTTGGGAGCCTCAAATTAGAAATCACTTATATGTCAAATTGAGAAGTTTTACTAAGGTACCATCTAGCAGATTGAGGCTGCTAGTAGATGAAGTGTTATTCCTTAACTTATTATAGTAGATGTTAGATACACTTCAAAGCATTAAAACACTATACAGTAAAATGCTTTTAAATTTTCATATTTCCTGTTAAGTTATCATATTAAGAATTTTGAACCAATAATTAAGTTTCACATTTTCCTTAAGTTGAAATTGGCCATTTATTTCAAATGCCCTAACTGGAAGGAAATCCTTTAGTTTCAAACAAAATCAAGAATTTATTAATTGACCGAGTTCACGGGAAAGGAGGGGGGACACACCAGTAATATTGGTGACACCGCAAACAGCACAGAATCCCAAAATCTTATTCTTTTATTTTTGTTAACCTAATATTCAGGAGGCATAGGCTAACATTAAAACAAATGACCATGACCCAGAGCAAATATACTAACTACGGAAAGCTCAGGTACACATTAGGCAGTAAAAAGCACACCTTGGATTCAAAATAACCTTATAAAACTGGGCTTTTATAACAAAAGCAAAAATATAAGATTTCAAATTCTTTTTATTAAGAACACAAATAAATGTACAAAATAAGTAAAGAAAGGCCACTAGCACATAAAAAAATTGTATTTAACAAGATATTACCTCAGATGCTTTCCGCTTCATTTCTTTGCATGTTGCATCACATTCTACTGAAACCTGATTTTCACGTACTTTACTGCATGGCAATTCCTACAAATAATGCATACTTCAAAGTTTAAATGATCTTTCCTTTAAATTCACAACTGTATGCTATAAAAACATAAAATTTATCCAACAGCTTAAGGTTATAAATATTTAGTAGTCAAGTTCATTAATGTCTAATGATGTAGTTAGAAGTTTGGATATCTTTGTTCCAATAGTGATTACTCCCATTTGCTTCTTTTCATTAGAAGAGTGAAACACCATAAAATTAAAATAATCCACTTAATAATTATTTACTAAGTGCCACAATCAATTTCACTCTAATTTATTTTTGTTCTTTACTTTTCTTTATTGCTTCTTGTTATTCTTCCAGGGAATAAATGTTCTCAAACAGTGCTATCCAACAGAGCTTTCTGGGATGATGGAAATCATCTAAATGTGCACTATTCAGTAGAGTAGCCTTAACCACATATGACAAGTAAGCATTTAAAACAAAATATGATTAGACTACCTCAGGAACCAAATGTGAATACTCTTTCCTGTTAATTCACTAAAATACTCATTTAAATAGCCCACATATAACTAGTGCCTATCATCTCAGTGTAAGTCTAAAGATGTTTCTCTCAACTGTTAATGCTTTTTTTTTAAAAGTTTAGAATGAAACTCTTCTAAAGCTTATGATTACACTTCATTGCATAAGTACTATAGGTAGCAAACTGTACTTGGATGAAACAAAATATCTCACAGAAAACTGAAGAGACATCTCAGATTATAAGTGGGGCTTGAATACTTATATTTAAATTTTCATGTTTCCTCTTAAGTTATCATATTAAGAATTTAGAATCAATTATTAAGTAAATACCAGGTAGCAACTTGAAATATCAGGCCTACAAATTTAAATGTAGAATTTACCCATCACAGAAAAATATACTTGGAGCTATGGAAATAAATGAAAAGCAAAGGACCTATAAAAGATCCTCAATAAATACCTGCTGCATGGATGAACAAAAGAGTGAATGTAAAGAGAAAAATAGCACTTAACCTTTGGGAAAGATCATAGGAATATGAAGAAAAAAAGGAGTTACTGGCTGTGTCTGAGATATGGTAAATTGAGGTCAAGATAGAAGAAAGTTTTAAGAGTCTATACTGCCAACAGGGAAGTCAAGAAAAACGAGATCTGAATAAAACTCTTTCCCTTTATAAATTTTACTGAATAGTATACAGTTGGCTTCCACTGGGCCTTTCAATCATTGGTTTTCACCTGTTTATTCCTGTTACAATTACTTTATCTTAAAATAAATTATTTCCCAGTTTAAGTATTATTTCATTTATAAGGTTGTTGTGCACATGAGGTCTTTTTAAGAAAACACTTTCAAAGCACAATACTTATGACAGATTCATAAATCAGAACAAAGCCTAATTCCAGGCCATTTCTTAAACCATGACACCCATTTTATCACACTGCATTGCTTGTTCAAAGACCTTAAATCTAGAGTTCAATGGCTCTATCCATAAAAAGGGCACTGAGCTTGATTCCAACATAAAACTGTCTTTCTTTTATTATTAAATTGAACAAAAGACTCATTTTAATTATAATAAAAATATTCTTTAAAATTAGAATACAAAAAATAAAATAAAGTCAAACTACCAAGTCAAATAGACAAAATCAAATCAAACAAGAACAACTTACACAGAAAAGTATTTTATACACTTAAAATACATACCTTTTTTATTCTTTTACAAGGACATCTGAGTTTTACCTTCTGGTTGCAATTAAAGGGACATTCACCAGGATGACACATCTCTTTACATCTATGTCCACAGGGAAGCTAAAATAAAACCAAAATAAAGCAATTACATATTTACATTTTGGTCATATTGTACCCTTTCCCACACCAAGCAACTATTTTAAGGATGAGCCCATCACACATAGGGACCAATTAATGCTGATTAATGAATGAGCTAATTTTTCAATTTTTTTCTTTTTGGTACATTATTTTAATTATATAGAAATTTTAAACATTCTTCCCAACTCCACGCCAAGATTATCTCAATTATCTCACTGCCAAACTGCAGCTAGTTATAGTTATGTAACTAGGTAGGAATATAAAGCAATAAAAGTGATTTTTGCCTTAAAGCATTTCAAAAGAGTACTTCCATGTTCTTCCCTTCCCCATGTGCTGTAAGTGAAATCTTGAGCAATAATGGAAACTATGTCAAAGACAGCTGAGGTGCCCAGCTAACTTGGATCCCTGGATGAATACATGGGACACATTCCTACCCTCCCTGCATTGTGATATGAGAAAGAAAACTTTTTTTGTCCTTAAGCCACTGTACTGTGTTGTAACTGATTAGCCCTTTACTCCAAAACATATTCTTTGACACTATTTACTAATACCCATGATTCAGGCAGTCCAAACAACTCAGTAATCACCATGACATTTGTATCTCTGGTTTTTAATTATTTCCTATCTTATTATCCCAGTCAAGCTTTCAGATGAAACATTCTTTCCCTATTTATTCAAATATTATCCACACTTCCAGACACAGCTTATATACTATAAAAGCCTAATATGAGTTTGTCTATAAATATATAATAGGAGTAATTTAAAACATCTATTTCTAAATTGTTGTGGTACTGCTGTACTGTCTTGAACTATAGCTAAAAAAACAAATTGTTAGGCACTTCAAATATTTCTGTTTCTCCAACCAGAAAATAAATATACAAATATGCTCTTGGTTAGGGATTAAAATCCAAAACCAGACTACCTGGAACTGATTTAGATTCCCTGTTTACTAACCATGGGACCTAAGGCAAGTCACCTCACTTTTCTGTTTCACATGCTCCATTTCACTGCAACAAGTGATAACACTTTATAAAGCTGTTGTGAGGTTTAAATGTGTTCAAAATAGTTAGCTATTATAAGTTAGTTGAGGGCAATGATCTTATATTTCTTCATGTCCCTCATCTCAAAATCCCTAACAAAGACATCTTTTAAACAGTAGACACCTCAACAAACATTTAAATTCTCCATTTCTGATTCTCTATGATTCACCAGATTGACCTTTCAAACTACTGACTCCATTTACTTTACGAAATTCAGAATTCTCCTCCTGTCTTTAGCCTCTCTCTAGCATACAACTAGACTTGTTTGCTTTTTCATTTTTAGCCAAGTCATTCAACTCTAAAACTAAGCTTGGATCACTCACATTGTGACTTCCACTAATCCTACCACAGGGAAGGTTACTGCCAGCGTCAGTTTTACACTGGACACTGCTGAAGTACTTTGGTTCTGTTGTTCCCTTCAGATAATTCCAGGCCCTTATTAAGTTCAGTATTTACTCATATATCAAATACTCACCTCATAGAGATTTCAAGTCTTTGTATTCCTTTATTCTCACCTTCACTCCTGCAGTGCCTCTAGCCTGACTTTATAAAGAAGACAGACAGCACTGGCTCACCATCTGTCTTCTCTTCCCCTCAAAATAAATAAGATATAGAGATAATTTCTTAATCTTTTCTTAATGTCTGAGAGAATTTTATCAGTCACCTCCGAGAGTATCTATTCTGCTTCAATTTGAAATCAATAATTCTAAGAAGAAAGTGAATAAGGAAATATGTAAAGCCAATAAAGAAACAGAATAATGGCTTCACTGATCAGTATTTTAGTCCTCCAATGCATTGGCAGTTTTTGAAATTAGTGAAAAAGTGTTATTAGTTTTGATTTATATAATTCTGCCTCTTTACAATTTCACTGACGTCTTAAAAGTCTCTCTTTTCTCTGGCTGGGTCTCCTACTTTCAAAATATATATCTCTTTTCTCTAGATTTTTCAATTGATTCTGCTACCTCATCTAATTACTGCTGCATGAATCTCCTCACCTTTCGATGTTTAGTGCTGCTATATAAACTGAAATGCCTGCCTGGTTCACCACAAATCTCTCAGGAGACACAGCCATGGTAATGCTACCTATTCTCTAGTTCCCTCTTTGTGGCTGCCTGTTCCAAGGAGAGACCTTGGGTCCAACATGAGCACCTGAGTTTCTCCTGCCCTTTCAAAAGTTTGGCTACACATCATTTTCTTTACAATCTGTAAACTGTGTTCAATATCCACTAAATACATCTTTTTGCCATAAGTTAGAATAAAGTTAGAATCAGTTTTGTAGTTTTCAACTAGGAGAACTGAAACTCATCGAGAAGTACACCATGCTGAAACCCAACATATAACCACAGGCAAAAGTAATGTCAAAAATCCTAAGAAGCCATTCAACTCATCTGTAAACAGGGAAAAGTAAATTAAAATCACAAGGAGATGCAAAAAAAAAAAAAAAAAAAAGGCAAAAATAAAAACGTTTGCCAATACTAAGTATTGTCAATGATGTTAAAACAGGAACTTTCACACACTGTGAGTGGGAAAATTTTCTGATAGATTTCATAATGGGAAAATGACCTAATTGTAAATTGGTGCAAACATTTTGCAAGTCGATTTGACATTATTTATTGAAGTTGAAATTATACATCCCATGCAACTAAGCAATTAACCTACTACATACCTACAGAAATCTGTATACACATGTTCCCAGATGAACAAGCAAGTCGTTCACTGCAGTATTTTTTATAACAACCCAAACTAGAAACAACCTAAATGTATTCAGTCATGAATACACTATAGAAGAACTATAGTGTATTCATGACAGAATAAATGGACTACAGCTACATGCAATCAAAATGACAGATAAGTAAAGTGTATACTTTTAAATTTTAAATACAAAATTAGGCAAACAATAAATACTATTTGTAGATAAACACTCAGATAGTAAAAACTAAATAAAAGCATGATTACTACAAAAGGCAAATGATAGTTACATACAGAAGGAGGGAACAGTAGAGATGCTGGTAGACTTCTGAGATGCCAGCAATGCTTTGTTTTTTTGACCTGGGTGGAGTTATATGGTATTCACTTCTTATCTATGTGTTAGACTATACATATATGTGATATTTCTTTGTTTTAAAAAATCAAATTCCACACATGTATGAGTTTATCAAAATGAACGCAACTACTATTTATAACTATAATGCTCTAATCACATAACAATTTCCTTGTTAGACATGAAAGTATATGTTATCTCAACTGCTGTTATATTCTAAAAAAATTGAAAAGTAGTTATAAAGAAAGTTGATTAAAATGCATAATATATAATGACTATATCTTCATCACAGATTTCACAGCAGAAGTTTTTCTAAGATATCCAACCTCAGTATTACAGTATTAAAGATGAGCTATCCCATCTACCCTTTCCATTCAAAATGGCATGGGTTTCTTTTCCACATTGCTCTCATATGCTAGCACTTTTAATGAGCCACATCAAATGGCTTACCTACAACTAATACGATTTAGATCAAAATGTCCCATTTTAATCCTAATAACGAGAAATTTTTCTAATATTATGAAAAGTTTATAAAACAATATTGTTTGTAGATAAATACCATTGTCTCTAGCTACTACATATACTAGGAATTTAAAATGTTATTATTTCATTATACTTACCATACAAGAGGACCTTTACATGTTATTTCATTACCACAAACATAGCACTCTAAACTGGAAATTACTGCCCCCATTTTATATATGAACAACTTGAGTTAGAGATTAAATAATATGTCCAAGTAAAAAGTAATACATTGTACATGGGAATGATAAAAACAAATTCAAAATGTTTTGAAAGTAGAAATACCACATGATTTCAGTTTGCGTAGAATCTAACTTAAACTCAGAAGTAGAGAGTAGAATAGTGGATAGCAGGGTGTGGCAGGCAGAGGTGAGAGTGGGTGGCTGTTGGGAAGATGTTGGTCAAAGTACACAAAATTTCATCTAGACAGAATAAATTCAAGAGATCTATTATACAACATAGAGACTATAGTGAATGGAGTGTATTATATTCTTAAAAACTGCTGAGAGTAGATTTTAAGTATACTTTACCACAAAAAAGCACACATGTGAAGAAATACACAAGATTTACCTACTCTACAATGTATACATGTTTCAAAATTATGTTATACATAATAATTGCTTTTCAATTAAAAAATTTTAAGAAAACTTTAACAAAATAATTCAAGCCATGTTTCATGTTAAAAAAAATTGCAAATTTTCATTTAGTTTCTCTTTATATATTCCAAAGTGTAGAAATACACTTACAGGGCATAGTTTACAGGTACAGTTCTTATTGGCATCTTTATTTTTTCAATAAAATGCAAACCTAACAGTCTAGAAAACACACACAATGCATATAAGGGAAGCAGAGTAGTAGAAGAAATATGCTATGCCACTCCCACATTTTATTCACATTCCATGGGTATTTACCAACCAGGGAGCCAGGGAATCAGGCACTAGATACAAACATATACATACAAACATACTTGCCCTTAATAAATCTACAGTATGGATAGAGAGGAAAATAAACAGGAATTAATCAGTATATTGGAATTTATAAGAAGCCTATACTTTCTTTCAGTACAAGATATCTACTTGATTCAAAGTGACATGCTTTTTTGTTAATCCTAATTATAGCTTGACTCTATAGCTCAGTGGTTCTCAAAGTGTTCTATAGAGTGAGTGACACTAAAGAGTGTCACCATACTTGAGAACTTAATAGAAACATAAACCTTAGGCACCACATATACAAAATCAAAAAGTATGGGGTAGGGCCCAGTGATTTGTATTTTAAGAAACCCTTGAAGTGATTCTAATGCACACTAAAGTTTGAGAACACTGCTATAGCCTTACCAACTTAAGAGTAATAAACCAAAATGATTTCTGCTAGACACAATGAAATAAATGCACCTTTGCACTCCTTGATTATTCCCAATTATAAAAGTCATTTGGATTGCTCCTAAAATATATGTATATTTTTTAAGAAAGCCCAAGGAGCCAGGGGGGCATGGTGGCACACACCTGTAACCCAAGTAGCCCAGGAGGCTACGGCAGGAGAATCCCAAAATCAAAGCCAACCTCAGCAACAAAGCCCTATGTAATTTAGCAAGACCCTGTCTCAAAATAAAATATTAAAAAAGGCCTGGGGATATGGCTCAGTGGTTAAGTGCCCCTGGGATCAATCCCCAGTACCAAAACAAAAGAAAACCCAAGGAGATTCTGGCAAGACCAGGGCCTCCAGAATGACCTAGAATCCAAAATCTTGAAAGCAGATAAGAAATTTTTAAATAAACATACTTACTCAACGCCATAACAGCATCACCAGAACTAAGGCAATGCTAAGTTGCAAAATAGCAACCCCTGAATTAAATGATCACATTTCCACTTACAAAACCATACCAAGTTCTGAGTCAGATTAAAAGTAAAATAACCTCAGCTACTTATTACCTAGACTCTGAATTGAGACAGAAGAAAATTTATTTTAACAGGGAATTTCAGGATTTAAAAAAAAAAAAAAATAAGAAAATTAAGTTCGAAATATCCCATGTACCTAGTTGCATTTATATACCAGACAGGATTGTTAAAATAATCATTTATTGTTTGAAATGGTCTCTCTTTTGATAACCTTAAAATTCTCAGGTTCAAATTTCAAGTTCTTAAACAGAAATCCACAAAATTGGTCCAAAGTTTGAGTTAAAAGGAAATACTGCTAATAAAAATTAAAGATTTAATCAAACAATTATATTTAAGACTTAATTGTCATCTCTTCCCCACATTAGAAAAAGAAACAATTACGTAAGTGCATCAAACAAATAATTTAAAGGAAAGAGGTACTACTTGGTATATCAATAGGTCAAAAGGATCTCTTTTTAAATGTTTTTAAATGTTTACTCAAATCAAATAACTGTCACTATCATTCCCAAGAATAAAAACAGGAGCACCTTCCCTTTCAGAATAGTCAGTTAGACATGGACTTGCTAGAGGGTTTTGAAATTATTGCCAAGACAAGTCACTGGTCAGTGTTTACCATTTTACTCTGAACAATTTTTTCAAACAACTTTTGATGATTTTTTAAAAATATGATGCTTAAAAGTAAAATATTCTAAGCTACTTATAAATTATAATCTCAACTGAGACAGAAGAAAATTTATTTTAACAAAAGGCAATTTTCAGAATTTGAAAATTCAAAAAATTAAGTTTGAAATATCCCGTGCACCTAGTTTCACTTATATAACAGAATTGTTAAAATAATCATTTATTGCTAGAAATGGCCTCTTTTTTATAATCTTTATATAATTATTATATAATTTGCACATATTGTACATATATGATTATATATATGTACACACACACACACACACACACACAAATACTTTATACCAATTGGTAATAAACTGTAAAGGTTCAACCATATGAATGGTACTAGCACCAAAGAACACAATATCTTCTGTGACAGCATATTCAAATACTATGGATATAAAGGTCTATCCTCCCAGACTATCCCCTATAGTAGCACACACATGTGCAGGGATGCACATGCATGCACACACACATGCACATACACACACATGCAAATACACACAAACACATACTTTTTAAAATAACTACTATGGATTTACTGTCTAACTGCCCAAGACTCAGAGAGTTCTACATTTATATTTTAAGCATGAATCACATTTTAGGGGGGTAAACACTAGGTCAATATTTTTTTACATAAAGTTACTTTAAAACTGCTTTCTTTAAAAAAAACAAAAACAAAAACAAAAAAACTTCAAACGGTCATTCTTCATTTTATCTCCAAATAGCACGTGCATCTATTCTAACCATATGTGTTAGATTTTTATAGACATCACTCACATTTCCTTTAACATGTACATTTTTAGTGGGTCCACAAAAGACCCACTAAAAAGAGACCTGAACCAAACAAGAAAAAGAAAATCCCAGAGAAACAATACCCAAGGAACCCAACTTAAAAAGTCCTATTACAGCTTACCTCTTTAGGGCACTGATTTTTGCAACAACTGAGGAGGTTCTTTTCATTTACATCAGCTGTGGTTATTTTTCTAAAAATAGGACAAATACTTTGATGACATTCAAACCAAAGTCCGTTTCATACCATTTTTCTAAAACTAATTCACAAGTTCAAATATATCCATAAAATTATTTTTTCTAAATAAATATTAATTATGTATCTATCTGTAACAATTGTCTTCTGATAACTCAAACTAATCAGTCCTTTATCTACTATCAACAAATCAAATGCAGAAAGGCAATCACTATAGGAAACAAGTACAAAACACACATAAAACACCATCCCCACCCACACCTGCCTTCTCTTTAACAGTCCCTGCTTATATCTTTTCCTATAGATAATAATAGATCACTATAGATCAGTTATTATTATGATAACTGTAATTCTCCATTAAAGCTTCTACAATAAAATTAAAAACTAGTATTTTATGTTACTTCAAATTGAATCATTTAGGCTATTCAGTGAAAAATGCAATAAGTTGAATGGGAAAACTTTTTCAGTTGTTTCTGGGCAAGTTATCTATTAATGTTAGAAATTAATTCATTTTAGATCAATCTACACTTTCCCGTGATTTTTTTTGACTCAGTATTATTCAAAAAAAGTCACAAACATCAAGAAATAAAATCAAGAAATACTGTTCTAAAAGAACTGAATAGAACCACCATGAACAATAACTAAGCCAATAAAGCCAAAGCTCCCTATTGTATATATTTCATTTTCCTCTTATTACCTTTATTCTCCTGTCTTTCCTATTCCCTTCGCTAGGCAAAACTGCCAAAATTTAATCTGACTAATGTTAATTAAAACTATTATATTAAATAATCTATAAATCCACTCTCAGATTATGTCTCAAATTTCTTCACGGAAATAGCACAAAGTATTTATGCTGATTCTGTAAAAAGCTGTTGCATATTTTCCATTCGTACAAGTATGGTATTCACTTCAAAAGTAAATATAAGGGCTGAGGTTGTGGCTCAGCGGTAGAGGACTTGCCTAGCACAAGTGGGGCCCTGGGTTTGATCTTCAGCACCACATAAAAAGAATAAATAAATAAACAAAATAAAGGTATTTGTCTATCTACAACTAAAGAACAAAAATTTTTAAATTTTTAAAAATTTTTTTAAATCAATATAATTAGGGCTGGGATTGTAGCTCAGTAATAGAGCACTTGCCTAGCACGGGTAAGGCACTGGATTCAATCCTCAGCACCACATTAAAAAAATAAATAAAATAAAAGTACTGTGTCCATCTACAACTAAATATATATA
>NW_026000108.1:37696971-37721524 GCF_001458135.2 Marmota marmota marmota
ATGTCATATATATATATATATATACACATACATATACACACACACACACATATATGTATATATATATATATATACATATATACATAAAAAGAGAGTTAGTATAATTATGTTCCATAATTAGAAATAAATCAGCTTTTCAAGGCTTACATCTTTTATATCTAAGAAGAAATTTAGACAAATCTGAAGGGACTAAAAGGAAAAATAGCTTGTGAAATAATTGACTGAATTGAAAGCATGTTAAATTTATTGGAACAAAAATAATCTATATAAAAACACATATTTGATATATATTTAAGAAAAGGAAAGCATTTCTGTTTTCCTTTTCTCCAGAAACAAGAGCTGAGGTAATGGAAATCACATCAACTCAAAGATATCATACATCCTTTCTCAAAACGACATAGCTTATTAATAACAAATAAAATCACTCAAATCCACAAGTTCAGCATAACTAGAAGACAGAAGTTCCTATAAACCTCAAATTACCTATAAGTAGAAAAATAAATACCAATTCCTAGCAGTTATTTCAAGTTCCCTCTTTCAAGTCTTCAGAGATAGGGGAACTCAGGATAAATAGCAGAAAAGAGAAGAAGGGACTGAGCTAAAAATCAAACAAGAGTGAAAATACTGAGTAAGTCCTGCTAGATCAGAGCACTGACAGAAGGGACAGTCTTTTTTTTAAAGCACACAAGATTCAAATAGCTGATCCTGGAAAAGCAGTCCTCTGGGAAGAAGAAGTTATAAGTGAAAGGCCCTCTATGGAGACTACAAGAGGAAGAGGAAAAGGAGCAGGAGGGGAAATTTAGGACCCTTTAAGGCAAAACAAACAAAAAACAAAGCAAAAGAAGGACACATAATGCTTCCTCCCAATACTACACTAAGAAGTCAATCATTAAAAAGTTGTATTTCTCAACACTGACAGACAGAGTGTCATCAATTTACCCAAGACCAGGATAACTTCAGCTATAAAAATGAAGAAATGTAATTTATATCTACAAAAAATTACTAAAAGAGCCAGGTGTATCCTAGCAGTTTAGGAGGCTGAGACAGGAGGATTCCAAGTTCAAAGCCAGCCTCAGCAATGGCAAGGCACTAAACAACTCAGTGAGACCCTGTCTCTAAATAAAAAATAAAATAGGGCTGGGAATGTGGCTCAGTGGTTGAGTACCCCTGAGTTCAATCCCCGGTACTCCAAAAACAGAAAAGAAAAAAAATACTATAAGAAATAAGTAGAAAATGATAATCAAAACTTTTCAGCTGATGAAAAATCTCTCCTACTTCACCTTGTACCCCACCAATATTCCTAATCTGAAAATTCGAGTGCAGCATTTTGGATTTCTGGATCAGGGATGTCCAACACTAAAGTCTATGTAAGTATTCCAAAATCCAAAGAACTCCAAAATCTGAAACACTTCTGGTCCCAAATATTTCAAATACAGGATATTCAATCAGTTCAAAGAAAAAGAAAATTGAAACACAATATTCCAAACTGAATTAAATCTCAAAAGAAGCACTGTAGAATATGGAAAACTACCTGTGCAGAAAAGAGTGAACCTTGCAGGCCTATATTGGGAAGAGATGCTAGAAGCTTGAGCCTGGTCTTTCCTGAACTTTGCCCCAAGTGCCTTTTCCCTTTGCTAACTGTGCTTTGTATTCTTTTGCTGTAATAATGTACAATGTGAAAATGACTATAAGCTGAGTACTGAGTCCTCCAAGCGAATTATTAAATCTGAGTGTGGCCCTGGGGACATATAACACAGTAACTAGGAAAATCAAACCCTAAGAACATAAATAGGAAAGGAAAAAAAAAATAGAAATTAACCAAGGTTAAATGAATTCAGGAAAATAATTTTTAAAAATAAAAATATATCAGAAAAAAAATAAATTATAAGGTAGACAGCAAAGAATACAGAAAAACACATTTGAATAAAAATTTAAAAAGGATTCTTGAAGTGAGAAGGAAAACCAACCCAGTATATGAAAACAAAAATGAGACAAAGTGTCAAAGAAATGAGTGGTTGAAATGGAAAACTGAAAAATATCCAACATATACTCAATTGATATCTCTAAAGAAGAAAAAAATAATGAATGGAACAGAACTAGTATTTGAAACTATAATCCACGAAAACAGAAGTACTGAATCTAAATAGCAAAAAGGTCCAAGTGATACCCTAGAAAACTACACAAAACTTTTAATTCTGAGTCATATCTTAGTGAAAACTTAAATACTAAAGACAATAAAAAAGAAATATGGAAAAAACTAAATCCAGGGATGCCAAGCAAAAAAATCAATTCAACTAACTTAAAAGGGAAAGTGAAACTGACATTAAACTTGTCAAAAGAAAAATATAAAGAAAGCAACACAAACCAATATTTTCAAGAAAAGAATACATAAACTAAGGACATTATATCGATCAATTATCAATCCAACAGGAAAACAATCTTAAATATGAAAGAACTCAGAAATACTATACCACAAATCTACCTCTGAATGCACATCATTCAACCAAGAAAGGATTAGAGAAATTTAAGCAAAAAACCTGATGGTTAAAATTGAAAATATAAAATTACAGATCTAAAACAGAAACAAAGGTGGTTATGAGGGTGTAACAATATATAAATGCTACATCAAATCAAAATGTAACTAAAAACTAAGAGAATAAGGGAAAAGAAGAAAGGCAAGTAGAATAATCTCACTGGTTGTCATATAGTTCCTAAATAAAAAACCAATGATAAAAGTTGGCAAACCGGTTAATAAAAGACTGAAGAAACAGGAATCTAAGGACACTGCAATCAGGTAAGTACAAAAGTAACCAACCACAAGACAAAAACATGATCCTTCCTAAATAAGTTTTAAAATGAGAACAAAGAAAATACCTCACCCAGATAACATAAACACAGGAACAAAACTTATTATGAAGTAATTACAGAGCTTACCAAAAGTAAGAGAGATATTCAAAACTGTGAAAGGATTTATCTTGCCATATCTAAATAAAAAAGGGATTGCAAATCCAAGATCAAAAAAGAATACAAGCCAAAAAATATTAAATGTGACAAAGAAGGATACTTTTTAATCCTAAAAGCCCTATTAGTTAAGAATTCTATGCAACATAAAACTGATCAACCATTTTTATAAAGCAAAAACTATAGTAGTTGCAAAAAGATACAGAAACACACTAAATATATAGGATTTTTATATCACACCTTTAGTATAAGACAAATCTGTAGAACAAAAAAAGGAACCCACATATAAGGCTTTCAAATATAATGGAATTAGAACATAAGTATATAGAAAACATTAAAAAATGATCAGAGAATCAACACCCATTAAACATGTTCAAAGTAAAAATTAAAGCATGAAAATAAATAAAATTCCTAACTGAAAAGTTGTTTTTTTTTTTTTTAAAAAAAGGAAAAACTAATGATATAAACAGAAATTAAAGTGGTAAAAAAGAAGTCAATCCAATCAATTAATAAAATCCTGGGGGCTGAGGATGTAGCTCAGTAGTAGAGCACTTGCCTAGTCTATGCAAGGCCTTCAGTTCAATCCCCAGTACCCAAATCCTGGGTTTTTTTTTTAAATAACAAAACATATATTCTAGCTAACACTCAAGAATCAGGATGAGAGCATAAATATTCAAATTAAGAATGACAAAAGAAAAAAATTATAAAATGGTAAAAAAAAATTTTAAATCATATACAATTTCTTTGAAAACCTTTATAGAAATAAATTTGAAAACCCAAGATGAAACTGATAATTTCCAAAGAAAATACAGTTTTCCAAAATCAACCCCATGAAAGAGACATTTTTATTTTGTCAAAAAGTAAGAAAGTATTAAAAACTGATGTAATGACAAAGGGACATAGGGACTAGTTTAAAGGTGCTCCCATGAAAATTTGAGGGTCAGTAATTTAAACACAAAATGATAGTAATAAGAATACACTATCCCATGATGCTATTAATAAATGAGGAAAAAGGAAAAGCTACTCCTTATAGTAAAATTCCAATTAATAAATGTAGAAGAGATGATGGAGCTAGAAAATCAACATTTGGCACTATCATACTAACAACCAATTTATACTATAATCATTAATGGATGCTGAAACCAGTGAGTAAAAGTTTTGAGGAAAAAGCTATACAATTAAAAAAAAAATGAATGTGATTTTAAAACTACGTGTTCAATCTTTTTTCATCCGTATCTCTCCTTAATGCAAAATTGACTTTTAACTCCCCATAAAATTTCTAAAACCATGAATTATGCTTTATTTTTAAAATTTCAACAAAATAATTTCAATACTTAAAAGTAAAAATTGGCTTTTAAAATTTAACAGAGCATGAGTTTAGAGTATGACAAAAATTTCAGACAATGTTAACAGCATTTTTCAAAATGTAATTATGCTAAAAAGAATCTGGAGTAGTTATAGTCCCAAATTAAACTTAAGTAAAATATATTAACAAAAAGATGACTTTACAGACTGGTACAAAATAGAGCTGTCAGAGTCTAAGGTAAATTATGTTAGATCATTGTTAAATAGAAAACATTTTCCCTTCACATAATCTGCAAGAAAATTTTCCATTTTTTTAAGTAAGGAAAATATAGCATTTATTATAACTAGGATATGATTTGTATAACAACAACTTTGTAATAAACAAAGGTCTACTTTTTAAATATATAATTCAAAAATTATGCCTAAGTAAACATAAATAAATCAAACAAAACTGTAGTTTGACACATATACAATCGGTTATAGGAATGTTTCTCTAATTTTTTAATAGCAGTGATACAACAATTTTCCTAACAAAATCTTACACAAAATCTCCAAATGGAATAAAGCAGAATTCCCCAGCTGAATTCACAGTAAGGTATCTAAAACGTGAAGTTACCTGTATTTCTTCCTTCCAGGTCTCTACTGAAAAATCTAGGCCTACAGAATTTAAGGAACACAACTGAACAACATTTTTGAAAGAAAATGTTCTAAATTATAAAAATATGCCATTCAACGAACTTTAGTAAAACAAGAATATACTTTTAGTCCACTTACCGACATTCCACATATAGGCTTGTGATCTTGCAGTGACATTTCATTCTAAGCATCTGAACACAAGGAGGGCATTCTCCTGGATGACATGGCAAAACACACGGATGAGGACAACCTGGTGGCCGTGATTTAGAACACCCTTCTTCACAATGAAGGCATTCTGGGCCAGCCTGAAAAATTGCATGGAAATCTATCACCTGAGAACAGAAGCTAATATTTCTATATATTAAAATTTTAAAAGTTAACTATCTAATTAAAATATTTTAAAAATATTTTTAGTAGTCATTAGAAATATAGTTAATAAAATAGCACATGCTCTCATTCACCTTAAAAACATTCAAGATGAAGAATAGTGAGACTGTCAATATGACCATTATTCATATAGATTTTTACGCCTATGAATTTTATTAAGTCAAACTACATCACCTTTAAAATATTAACTACATTAAGTATCTCTAATAAAATGCAAACTACTTCCTAAAAATTTAGAATAAAATGTTACCAATTCATTCACCCACCCACACAAAAACACAATCAATGAACTAAAGAAACCAACATTGTTAACACATTAATAAAATGCATATCAATGAACTAAAGTTCAATTGAATTCATAAAATATATATCAATTAAATAACGCTAAATTACATTTGCAAATAAACATACCTTGATGTAATTTAACAAGGCTTCTCTTCATGCTCTAGTGATTTAAGAATATAAATCACTATAAATTATCTGATAGTAATCAGATTTTATCAAATATTAAAGATTTTAATTGCAGGATATTTACTTTCAAATGTTATACTTGAGATAAAATAAATCAAAGAGCCAAAGACATGGATACTAAGTCTTAAAGACTAAGCATTTATATTATCATTCATAAGTATGGCCATGATTATACTTACATCAATAAAATTCTAATCTATTTTTGGGATTTAGGATTGAAAAGAAAAAGTCTTTCAAATTATAAAAATATTCTTCTACAAATAATTTCTATTTTTTTTAATTATTAAAAAGTATATTCATTCGGCTTGGGAGTAAAAAAGATGGTGGAATGAGATGGATATCATTACCCTAAGTACAGGTATAAAGACACGAATGGTGTGAATATACTTTATATACAACCAGAGATATGAAAAATTATGCTCTTTATGTGTAATATGAATTGCAATGCATTCTGCTGTTTAAAATTAGGATTTTTTGAAAAAAAAATATACTCATTCATTCTACAAATACTTATTCGGCATTTAACTGCCAGGCATTTTTCCAAGTACTGGGAACAGATGGGATCCCAGGAAGTTACAGTTAAGTGAAGAAGTAAAGAACATAAAAACTGTTTTTATTAGAAATTCTAAAGAAAGATAAAGCACAATAAGAGAGTGATGGCTGTAACAAGAATGCAACCTGTCCAATAAAGTTCATACTGAAAAAGAAATTGAGCTAAATAAGGAAGAAAACCAGAAGAATGCAGAATTGCAGAGAAAAGGAATAAATAAAGCTCTGAAGTAAGAACAAACTTGGAATGTTCAAGAAATAGCGAGAAGCGAGACAAGAAAGGCAATTAGGAGTTATATCAGGTGCTCGCTTCAGCAGCACATATACTAAAATAGGAGTTATATCAGCACAGAACCTCCTGGGCCATTGTAAGACCTTTGAATTTTAATCAGAGTGTGACAGAAAACTTCCCAAAGGTTGTGAACACAGAAATGTTACTTGATATACATTTCTAAAAAGATAAATCTGGTTAATGTAGTAAAATAAAACTATGAGCAGCAAGTTGGAAAGAGACTATGGAAATAGAGATAAGAGATAAAGGTGGTTATGATGAAGATGTTAGTTCAAACTAAAGGTAATGAGAAATGGTCAGATTCTATTTTGAAGATAAATCTAAGAGAATTTGCAATGAAGATAAGAAAGAAGTCAAGCGTGATTCCTAGGCAACAAGGTAAAAATGATGTGCAAACATGTAAAAAATGGTAATAAGACTTTTTGAAATGAGAAAGACTGAGGAAAGGACAATGAGCCACAAAGTATACAAACACAATCAAAATTAACAGTCTATTTTATTTGCTCTTTTTAGCTAAATACCTACAATAATCTTCTATTTAAAGAACATGAGAAGAGCATATCAGGCTAGGAGTTAAGAAATCAGGGATATCAATAACTGGTTTGATACTCTCCTGTTCAATGACCATAAACAAGTCATTATTAAGCTTCAATCAATATTAAGCTTCAGTTTCCCTATCTACAAAACAAGAATTATGATATGAGCTCCTTCCAGCTATAAAGGAAACAAAAAAGAATCACTGAAAATCTATGTTTCCTAAACTATCTTCCTGCATTACTTCCAATATTGGTTCCATCTTCTAGGAAAGAAGATCTTAATTAGGAAATACCTCAAGACTGGTTGTCAAATACCACATGTAGGCTCACTAAAAAGAGTCACTGAAGTTTTAACCAAGGAAATAATGCTTGAACAATCCACAATAATTCCCTAATGGTAAAGCTAGTTTTTTAATTTCATATTCTGGAAATCTGGAGAAGGAAAGCTATAAAGTACCTGTCCCCTAACTTGGAGTCATTATCAGCATTTATTAATTGGTTTTATAATTCCTGTATCTTGTTCATTTTATCATAGGTACATTTTTCTTAAGGACCAAGGCATGTATTGATGAAGAAAATAAAGAAATTATAAGCAATATATTTACACATGTGCACATGAGTAAGAATTATACTGAGTATTTGTTGTCATGCATTATAGAACCTATATATATAGTGCTACCTACAACACAAGTAAAATCTTCAATAACATAATTCAAAATTAATTTAAATATCTGTAAACTTAATGTTACTTAATAATACAGGGAGGTTTAAAATTTCTGGCTTATTTTCCATAAGATACTAACCAATATTATTAGGAGTCCCTACATGGTGAAAGTCTAGGGAAAAACATTAAAAGTTTCTAAAGCCGAGCATGATGGCATACACCTGTAATACCAGCGTCTCAGGAGGCTGAGATAGGAGGATCCTGAGTTCAAAGCCAGCCTCAACAAAAGAAAGGCACTAAGCAACTCAGTGAGACCCTGTCTCTAAATACAAAATAGGGCTGCAGATGTGGCTCAGAAGTCAAGTGCTCCTGAATTCAATCCCCATTACCACAAAAAAAAATTAATTAAAGTTTCTAATTTAAAATCTGATTAGTTATATTTGTTTTTCCTTATAAAATGGCAAATTTTAGAGATATCTGAATGGGTAAGTTCAAATGCTTGTGAAATGCCTTTAATAAATATATCACACATCTATAATGCTATTTATATTCCAACAAAAGATTGGAAATTTATTAAAATTGTGAACATTATTTACCATATGTGTCAGGTGTGGAAAATATCTGAGAGCAAATGCTCTAAACTAACACATATGGGCAGGAGTGAAGATGATACTGCTACCTACTAAGAAGACATACAGATTCTATATTTTTATCATAAAATCATAACCTGTGTATTAACACTGTATATGAAGAGTTTCACATTAAAAGACACATTTTTCTGAAGCAGGTCAAACATGAAGAGCAATAAACATCAAGTTGTTAAAAAGTCAGCTGTCTTAGGAAAAGAAAGGAAGGAGAAGGGATGAGGACAATGAAGATAAAAGAAGCTACAGCAAAATGAAAAAATATTTATGGTATAATTGCTATAAAGAATGTTTCAAGCATATGGTAGGCAAATATATACTCAACCTAAAGATACTACCTTGTTTTTGTCACCGCAGCCTTCAACTTCAGTTACTTTGTGGCATTCTTTCATACAGGTATGATTCTGACAAGCTAAGATTCGTCCACAAACTCTCTTACAAGAGTAGGGTCCAACAGCATGGCATGGTAGAGGACTCACCTAAACAAATAAAAAGGAAATTAGTACAATATACACACATACACAAAAAACACCAGAACCTATGTTTCCAAAATAACTTTGCTTTGAGAACTTTCACAAAAATCTAAAATGTTTTCATTAATAATTTTTACTATCAAAACCAAAATGATGGGCTAGGGTTGTGGCTCAGTGGCAGAGCACTTGCCTCGTACAGGTGAGGCACTGGGTTCAAACCTTAACACCACATATATATCGATAAACAAAATAAAGATATCGTGTCCATATATAACTAAAAATAATTTTTTTAAAAAAATGACCTATCACAAAAAATTCCCTAAAAGACAGTTGCCAAGAAGCAAAATATTCTATTCCAATGGAAATTCAACATGATGAATCTATAATGAGTACATATATTCAGACAAATTCTCAAATGAAAGCATGAAATATTTTGTAAATTAGTAGAAAAAGGCTTGCATTGTTTAAGCTAATGAAACACAATATTTTGACTGTTATTTCTAGTAACTCTAGTATAGATTAGGTACAGATTACAAGCTTTACTTAAAAATTATGCCTATGGGCTGGGGTTGTGGCTCAGTGGTACAGCACTTGCCTAGCATGTGTGAGGCCCTGGGTTCGATTCTCAGCACCACATATAAATAAAATAAGTAAATAAATAAAGGTCTATCAACAACTAAAAAAAAATTAAAAAAAAAAACTATGCCTATAACTCACCTCATGCTTCCCAAGACATTCCCTACAAGGAAAAAATAAAATGAAATAAAAACATTATAAATCTTCAGAAAGCGTTTTATTATTAAGAATAAAACAAACACAGAAATGATAAGTCACTGTGTAAACTTATAGGAAATAAAGTTAATATACACAGAGACCAAGTCTTTCCTATAAGTCAGTAAAGAGCAATTGAAATTTGAATTAAAATTACAATACTGACACATACAAAAAAATGAAATATGTATAAATCTATATATGTATATATGTATACATTAGTACACACACACAAAAAAAACAATATACAAGACTACAAAAGGCTGAGGAAACAAAAGGTTTTAAATAGAGGAGAAATATTTCATGTTCGTGGATAGGAAGGTTCAATATTATTAAGATGTCTTTATTTCCAATTTCACCTAGATTCGACACAATTCCAATCAAAATCCCAGCAAGTTACTTTGAGTATCAACAAACTGATTCTAAAGTCTGTATGGAAAGATAAACAGACCCAAAATAGTCAACACAACATTAAAGAACTAAATCAGAGGCCTGACACTGACTTCAAGACTCACTATAAAGCTACAGTGATCAAGACAGCATGTATTGATGAAAGAACAGACAAATCAATGTCAGGGCATAGGAAGACCAGAAACAGACTCACATAATTGCAGTCAACTGATCTTTTGACAAAAGAGCAATAGCACTGGATTAGACAAAGGAGAATAAAGGGAAGGGAGAGAAGATGGGAATAGGAAAGACAGTAGAATGAATCGGACATAATTCTCCTATGTTCACATACACGACAAATGTAACTCCATGTTATGTAAAACCACAAGAATGGGAAGTTACACCCCATGTATGTATAATATGTCAAAATACACTCTACTGCATTGGGTACAGGGTAGCATACTCCTCTCATCCCAGCTGCTCAGGAGGCTGAGGCAGGAAGATCATGAGTTCAAAGTCAGCCTCAGCAACAGCAAGGCAATAAGCATCTCAGTGAGACACTGTCTCTAAATAAAAATATGAAAAAGGGCTGGGGATGTGCCCCAGTGGCTGAGCACCCCTGGGTTCAATCCCCAGTACAAAAATAAAATAAAATAAAATACATTCTACTGTCATGTATACCTAACAAGAACAAAAAAGAAAAAAATAGATTTTTTAAAAATGGCAAACAACAGGAGAAAGGAAATTCTCATCCAACAAACAGTTGGTGTTGGAACAAACGAACGTCCTCTTGAAAAAAATCTAGACAGACCTTGCACTTTTCAAAATAGATGACTCAAAATGTATCACAGACCTAAATGTGAAATGGACAACCTAATTAAAATAAGATCTGGGTGACCTTGGGTTTAGTAATGACTCTTTAGATACATCACCAAAAGTATGATCCATGAGGAAAAAAAAAAGAAGGTAAGTTGGGTTTTATTACATGAAAAACTTCTGCTCTGCAAAGAACACTTTGGAAAATGAAATACAAACCACATACTGGGAGAAACCATTTGAAAAACATACACCCGGTAAAGGATTTATGTGCAAAATATACCAAGAACTCTTATACTCAAAGTAAGAAAGCAAACACCCTAAGTAAAAAAATGGGCAAAAGATCTGAACAAAGAATAGATATCTCATCAAAAGATCTACATATTGCAAATAGTGTATGAAGATGCTCAACATTATATGCTACTAAGGAACTCAAAATTAAAATGAGATGCCACTATACACCCATTGGAGTGGCTAAAATTCGAAATCCTAGCAGTGTATGTGTTGTGAAAGATACAGAATATCAGGGGCTCCATTCATTGCTAGTGAGAATACAGACTGGTATAGATATGTTGGCAGACAGTCTGGAAGCTTTGTACAAACCTAAGCTTGCTATGCGATCCAGCAGTTGTACACCTACTTAGGTGTACTTACTTACACTTACTTAGGTGTACTACTTACCCAATCGAACTGAAAACATATCCACACAAAAATCTGCACATAAATGTTCATAGCAGCTTTACTCTTGGTTCAAAAATCTTGGAAGCAACCAAAATCTCCTTCAATAGGCAAATGTATAAGCAAACTACAGGACTTCCAGATGTGGAATATTACTCAGTGATAAAAGGAAATGAGCTATCAAGTCATGAGAAGACATGAAGGAACCATAAATGCAAACTGCTAAATGAAAGGAGTCAGTCTGGAAATGCTATATACTATAGGATTTCAACTACTGTATATGATGTTCTGGAAAAGGCAAAACTATCAGTAATTAAAAACTTACCACAGAGAAAAGCCCAGGACCAGATGGCTTTATCAGTGAATTCTACCAAATGTTTAAAGAAGAATTCACACTACTCCTTAAGAAAGGATACCTCCCAACTCATTCAACGATGTTAGTATTTCTCTGATACTAAAACCAAAGAAAGCTATCATAAGAGAAATACAAACTAATATTCTACATGAATAAATTCAGGTGAAAAAATTCTCAACAAAATAGTAGCAAACTGAATCCAATAACATGTAAAAAGGATTATATACTATAACCCAGTGGGAGGAAAAATGAGAACAACTTTTAAAAAATAAATAAGAATATTTCCTTTAAAAGACCAATAGGCAACACATACTAATGTTAGATTTGGAACCTTAGTTGTAGACTACAGCCCCTTTTCTAATTTTATGTAGCTTTCCAGAATTCTGTGCTTCTTTTTCCCTATAATCCATAGCTTCTGCTTAAAATATGAAACACTCCAGGATTGTCTATTCCCTCCGATTCAACTGTTAGAGCTCAAATACAGTCATCCCTTGGTCCATCCAGTAAACTACCTCCTTTAATTTCCAATGTTTCCTTGAACACTCTTTCAAGTCTGACATCTAAAATCCTAGCTTTCTTCACCCTCAAGGAGCTCGTACTCTAACATGGGAATCATCAGGAAAAGTAACAAACAGTAAGTCTCTTAGATGCGCTTTAATTAACTGTAAGCACAAGTTGCTATGAAAAGGTGAAGGACATTAAACTCCAGCTGGGGAGAAGACTCAAAAAGAATGAAGAGAAACACAGAAACTAGGTTAGAGGCCAAACCTGAAATAAAGATGAAATGAACTAAGACAAAGGGGAGAGCTTGTCAGTCTTATGTCAAGAGATTAAAATAACAAAAAGCAACAACAACAACAAAAAAAAGGTTAAAATTCTAATACTCACATAGAAATAGGAACTTGACATGGAGGACAAGGTAATGCAGTCTGAATAAATGCTGGCTCAGAAGGCTGCTCCCAAGGACCTGAAGGTTGGTGCTATGAGTAAAACACATGACAAATTTAAAGATTAAATTTAAAGGATTAAATCATATGACTCTTAATAATCAAAGAAAATAGCTCCCATATATCCTCTGCTCAAGCAAACTGAAAATTGTTCAAGTAATTAAAAAATTCTGCTTATTGAAATATTTTATTCCATTTATATACTCAGATTGTTCCCCTCCACACAATTAAACATTAAATACCAAGGCTGACTCCAGTTTTTAAAAGGTAGAACAAAGGCAGTGTAGCCTTCTTTACTTCTCATAATCCAAAAAGAGAATGAAATACAACTGTAAACTCTACCACTCATTAGTTCACTGTAACCTCCATTATTTTATTCACTGTTGTTCCTCATCACCTAAAAGAATTCTTGATACATAATAAGAGCTCAATAAAGACTGAATTAAGTGAATGAATTGCTAAGAAAATTAAAGGCTATCTATAACCCTAAACCATAATATATGAAGAAATACTAGCAAATTAATCTATATTCCTGGATTTACATAACTATCACACTGATTTGAAAACATTTGTTTATTTTATTTCCTTTTCTAAGAGTTTATGAGTTTTATTTTTATTTTTTTGCAGTGTTGGGAAATCAAGTTTTGCACATGCTAAGGAAGTGCTCTATCACTGAGCTACACATCCAACCCTTATAATATGAGCTTCATAAGACAAGAGACCAACTCATATTTTCCTTGTACACCAGCTCCTAGCACAGTGCTTATTATCTAAAAAGTATTTCATCATTTTTTATTGAATGACTATGTAAAATCCAGAAAATATGATCCACAGCAATGCATCATCTATTTAATAATACTGTTCTCTTACCCTGCCTGTCTGCTTTATTAATGCTTGATCATGACATGAAGCAGGACACAAGTGACCACATTTCTCCAAAACTTTTTGGCAAGGTTGATGACATGGTGGACAAGGACCAAAATGACAACGATGTTTTTCTCGACTTGTATGATGGCATGTTGGTGGTCGACTAAATCACAAAATACAAATTGTTACTTTTGACCATTGAACAATTACATCTAAAGTGCAACTATCTATATATCTTCTGATTCCATATAGAATGAGCATACTATGAAAATATTTTAATATATCAAAGAAAAATTAAATTACTAATATATTAAAAATCAATATGAATTTAAATTATAAAATACCAGATATAAGTTTATGCAAAGCTTTATACCAACCTGCATATCTCTTTGCATTTGGGTGGCCTTGTGGTTCGTTCTCGGCCACAAGGTACTGTCACTTTTGCATTACCACAATTGCACTTTACATCTACAGTTTCTGGGCATGGATAGCAACTGCCTGACCAAAAAAGAAATAAAATAAACAAAGTCTTACATTTAAAAAGAAGTTACTTTATAATCATCCAAATGCTCATGTGGTAGAATCAATAAATTTAACACATTTGCACAATGGAATAGCCTACAAGAACAAGGAAATAAATGACAGCAATATGAATGTACTAATAGATAACATTAAGCAAAAGAAGCCATATACAAAGAGTAATGTAGGATAGTATGATTCCATTTATATAAAGTAAATGGGAAAAGCTAATTTTTACTGTTCAAAAGCAGAATAATGGTTATGAAGGATTTAAGAAGGTTTTGGAAATGTCAGTAATGTTCTGCTTAATGATATGAATTCTGATTATATGGTTATGTTCAGCTTATAAAACATCATCAAGGTATGCTTCTATGATTTGTATACTTTTCCATGTATACACTGGTACTTCAATAAAGCTTTAGAAGTTTCAAAATGTTCTAAAAGTTCTATTCTAAATAACAAATTTAACATAACAGTCAAAAATTACAACAAGCAAAATGGCTTTTAAATCTTTGGAAAATCTAACACTAACAGTAATCTTTTTGGCCTATTTACGTACATACTTCTATCCAAGTACGTCATTTTTAAATAAATTCCCCAACAAGAAAATAACTTCTCTCTCATGACCTGATGTTGGTTAATAAGCACAGTCAATTATTTGTGCTTTGTGAAAAGACTAAATTCTAAACCCTCTTTTTAGGTTCTGATTCTATATGTTTTTGTTCTAAACATTTCAAAAAGTAGTATTGAGTTTGCTGTGAGTTGGTAGAAATATACAAAAAGAAAATGAAAGAAACCTTTTCAAATTCTCACTGAGGCTCTGACATTATCTTAAAGACTTTCTTCCCACTAAGAAAGTCCATTAGAAATGAAATAATGAGGAAGGAATGGGAGTCTTTAAAGAGTGAAAATCTTAAACTACTAAGTGTCAGGAACAAATAAAAAACTGCTCAGCAACTAACCTGATTAGAAACAGACTAATGACAGAAAATAGCGTGGTTTAATACCTCTTACAGTTAAAAAATAGTTCCCTAAAACAAATATGAGCTACAAATTAAGAATTTTGATTCCAATAATGAGAAAATGAGAGAAAAAAATAACATCTATTGTACAAATTATTAATTTATACTTCAGTTTTGATAAATATAATCCAGTGAAATATTGATGGTAACATAAATCAAGTCATCCTGACACACATAATCAAGTTTTGATTTTTTCTAAAGAATGATTAGGTGCTACACTTTTCAATCTAATAGTGATATTTTCTGTTCTCAACATTTGACATCAGTATCTGTTATCAAAAATCAAACATAACCTTTTTGCCACACTAAAACTATAGCATCATTTTTAAAAAATTGTCTTAAAAAAATAAGGAATAATTTCCCTAAATGGTCTTCCTACTGACCAAAAGATTTATATTGATACCTATATAGCATAACAAATACTAATGAAAAGTTTCAAAATTGTATTTTCAAAATTAAAAAGCAGCTTACAAAGAATAACTACAGTCCAGATCAAAATCAATCGGCAAGAGTTGTGTAGTTGAGGAATTATCAAGAGATAACCTTTAACTTTAGAGAAATGTAAATCAACTTTTCTTACATTTACTATGCAAATATGCAATTAACATCTTCTCCCTGAGATGTCTAGAATGATGACAAATATTATAAAATAATGATTCTAATTCTTATGTGAATTAAATGGTTAGAGTTGTACAACAGTGGCTTCTAAATTTTTTTTTAAATAAACATATTCTTAAAAAAATAAACGCTCTGCCAAAACTTGAACCCGTGATCAAATTTCTAAATCCAACTAACAATTTACAAGAAATATACAGGACAGAGAAACACATTAAATAACACCACAGGGATGCAATATGTAACATCTAGAATGAAGAAACCAAATAAAGCAACCTAATTTCTTCAATGAAGAAGCCACTAAGGGGGGATGGTGAAGGAGAGAGATTATAGATTGAAAGACTTAAAGAGATACATAAACTAATAGCATCATGTTGATTTCACGGTCTTAAAGAGTCACACAAACTGAGTTAAAAAATAAGAAGCTTATGATACAAGAATTTGAACACCAGATATTTGGCGACATGAAGAAATGTATTAATGACAAAAGTTAAGAATCCATTTTTAGGATGAATACTGAAATATTTATGGGATTTGTTTCAAAATGTGAGGAGAAGGAGAAATGTTCTCAACACCACTCTGCTAAGTAAGATATTTGCTCTAGACTTTCTACAGAAACCCAATCAGATTAAGGATATTCTTTTCTATGACTATTTAAATTTTTGTCATATATGGATGTTAGATTTATCAACCATATTTCAGACATTGACCTAGATGAGTTAATATAGTAAATCACATTATTAGATTTACTAATGTTAAACCAGCCATATATTATTGAAATAAGTCCAACTTGGTTATGACAGATTAACCATTAATATTTTCTCAAAGTGACATGTAATTTTCTCTTACTTTCCTTGTAAGATAAAATATAAGTTGGATGTGTGGGGTTTTTTAACATATACTTTCAAGCAGCTTAAGAGGAAACTGAACTTATATACATAATAAACATTAAGTTGTTAAAATAATGTGTAAAAAATCAACTAGGCCTGGTGTTTTCCTGATGAAAAAATTTTAAACTACTGACTCAACTCTTCAGTGGTCATAGACCTAGTCAAGCTTACATGCCCAGTGTTTTCACAATGGTCTATAGAGTCCTATTCATATTCTCCTTTTTCTAACAGTCCTTTAACTCATGATCTCTTTGACCTCATGTCCTGCCATATGTCCCTTTGAGCATTCTACTCTATAATTACTGCTTTTTGACCAGGAATACTACACAACTCCCATTTTCATATGTCTTGAGCCCTTACTTCTTTTAGGTCAAATGTCATCTTTTCAGAGTCCTCTCCTTGATAAACAATAACATATTTATAAATGTAAACATAAAATAGTATGCACCATTCCCAGCATCATGATTTTAGTTTCACTTTTTCTTTTAATACTTGTCTACTATGTTTAATAGCCGTATTAACTGAATTTGACCAAGAAGGGAAGAGTCAAAAGTTAAGTTCCACAGGAGCAGAGACTGTCAATTTTGTTCACCCATATAATCCCAATACCTGATATTTAGTGGATGCTCAAAAATGTTATTATAATAAATTAGGAATTTATTCTCACAGTACTCTAAGGATCACAATTCTCACAGTACTCTAAGGATCCATTCAGGGAATCTGCAAGATCTCACATACACAGAGCAGAATTGTCCAAAAGCTAGCGACAAGCCACATCACAAAAGATTAAATGCAGAAACAGATTATGTAAATACAGTTGCCCTCTATCAAGCAAGACATTCAGGATATTTGCAAGAATGTAAAAGAGGGCTGGGGATGTGGCTCAAGTGGTAGCGCGCTCGCCTGTCATGCGTGCGGCCCGGGTTCGATCCTCAGCACCACATACAAACAAAGATGTTGTGTTTGCCAATAACTAACTAAATAAATAAATATTTAAAAAAAAAAAAGAATGTAAAAGAATAGCATTCTCACTATTTATTCAGAAAGTGGTTATTTTTCACAAAATGTTATATGTTCTAATAGGTTTATTATTCCAATTTTAAAATAATAGATGGTACTATATTTTATTTTAACTTCAGATACAATAAATGTAAATGGGCAAAACCCACATTAACAAAAGTTCCTTAGGGTCCCAAAAAGAATAAAGGGGTCCTCAGACTAAAATGTTTGAGAACTGGTCAATCCCTTACTAGATTTAATTTCATATAAATTCATTAAATCCAGAATCAAACCCAAAAAAAGTCTATTAACATCTTAACTAATTTGAGAAAAAAAATGTATGGGGGCAGGGCTGAAGCTGGGGCTGGGGCTGAGGCTCAGCAGTAGTGCACTTGCCTAGCATGTAAGGTACTGAGTTCGATTCTCAGCACCACATATAAATAAATAAGAATAAAGGTCTATTAACAACTAAAAAAACTTTTTAAATGTGTGAGGAAGGTTAAGGGAGGGGAAAAAAAAAAACACAGTTTTACAGAAAGAACAAAACTTATATTCAGAAGGCTTGCGTTCAAATCTTGGCTATATTGCTATACTAGATGTTTCCCTGAATAAGTCTCTGAATCCCTTTTAGCACCAATCACACTGTTGATAAAATAGGCATACTGTCTACTGTCCTTTCCTACGTACTTCTCAAGGTTGTTAGGAAGACCAAATAAGATAGTGAATATGAATGCTATCAACTTACAGCACTAAGTAAATACAAACATTATAATTATGGCTATTGTTTAATTTTACCTCTGTGGCAGACAGACGGACACTTATGGTTTCTACATCCTAAAGTCCGTCCACAATTTTGATCACAAGGTGGACAGTTTCCAGGGCAACACTAAAGAGAAAGCAATATATTGAGAATAGATAATTTGAAAATCCATGCATAATATGAATGTCATTACTAGTTATTTACAGAACTTACAGAAAGCAAAGATATTTCTCTTCATTCTTGATATTCCATTCACTCTTGAATGAAAATATTCAAGAGTATCAACATTCCTCTGGTAAGTAGATATACTAAGAATTTACAAGTTTGAACAGATAATGACCTACTCTAATAATATCAAGCTGAATTTTCTTGCCCTTCAGTTAATTTTTCTATGATTTAAAATACTTTCATCAGATTTCATTTACTTTTCTATACAAATACTGACAACATTACCTACTTAGATGCCACAGTCAATTTGGGCAACTAGTTTTTAATATTTTTTAATATTCATTAAAATAAAACTTGTATAGATCAGTTCGGCAATTATTTCCAAACCATGAGATCAGAAACCAACTAATGAAAAGAAGTAGATAGGCTATCATTCTTTGTGATTTCTAATTTGTGAGAAATATAGCTACCACCTGTCCTAATTTTCATTCACAAAGAGTAGGCAACTACTTAACATCTACCTTGCCTTTCTAACCTCTCCCTTGACTTTTCACATACTCAAACTTTGGAAAGAAAACACATATTACAAGAGTATTAAAGATATTTAGGATTATAACTCATAAAAGAACAAGTTTCAAAAGCATATAAAAAATAGCTCCAAACAATATACCTTACTGAAAAGCAATTAAAAGTCAAAATTGAGCATTCAATTAGATAGTATATACTGAATAATGCTATGTACCTATCACTTTCCAAGTGGCAATAGTATTCTCTGACTTGAATAAGCCTACTGACACTTTAATTCCAAACATGACAGAGTAACATTCATCAGATTTTCCCTCCACCTCAAACAACTAGAAAAATCAGACAAAAGATATGAAGTCACAGTTTTTTGACATTAATCATGCAGCATAGAACAGCAAAGGGAAACAAACAAGGTGAGTCCTACAATTACAACATCTCTTGACTTGAAGGTCTCTAAGCTGTTATACAAAAAGGAAGATCACAAGCAAAACCTGGTAGATTCACCACGTTAAACAAAAAAATAAAACAAAAAATATCATAATTCAAGGAGGCCAGTGGGGCTAGAATTTGTGGTGAGGAGGTAAGTGTACAGAGAAAGTTCTGGAAAAATCCAGAAGGGGCCGCTGAATCTTTGCCTGAATAGTGACCTATACAGGTGTGAGAAGACTCTACCCAAAACCTGCGAAAAAAACACTGGAAGGAAAGGAAAACAATTTCCAGAGGTTGCACAGGGCTAGGAATAGTTTGTGTTCCTATGGCCAGAGACGGAGTATCTCCCAATACACAGGCACTGCGTGTGATATTTAAGAAGAGTTATTGCCTCAGTAGTGGGGCCAAATTAGCCCTAGACAAAGGAATGCTCTAGTCACATCTAACTCTATCAGGTCTAAAAAAGATCAAGAGGTTTCTAAGGAACTTAACTTTGTCCTGGAATAAATATTATAAATACTTAAAGGAATGTTAAAAAAAAAAAAAAAAAAAAAAAAAACCTCAGCACCCAAAAAAAATGTAAAGTTTGCAACATTTAAAAAACAATTTTAAAAATCCTCAAGCAGGCCAACCTTAGCAGGAACATATAACCCAAGAGACACAGGAAGGAAAAAAAAATTGACCCAGAAATGAGAATTGATAACAATTAGTAGACAAAGACAACAAAGTAGGTATTATTTATTTATTTTGTGTGTGTGTGTGTATGTGTTTTCATACATGTAGGGTAATGATGTCCATCTCATTCTGTCTTTCCTACCCCCATACTAAAGTAGGTATTATTGATATAGTCTAGCCATATATTAAAGAAGATAAAGAAAAATGTTAGCATGCAAAGCAGCATAGGAGATATAAAAAAGACCCAAGCTCAACCTCTAGAGATGAAAATACACGTCTGAAAAGAAAAAACACAGGATGAATAAAAAGCAGATTAAATAACACAGAAGAAAATGGTGAATGTAAAGGCAAAACTACATAAACTATATAAAATAAAATATAGATGTTAAAAAAGGCTAACAAATAATTACAGCATTAGTGAGCTGTGGTACTACATGTAACAGATAAATCATCAAAGTGTCTGAAAGGGAATGTAGAAAAAGGAAAACAAGAAAAAATATCTGATAAAGATCAAAAATTTGAGGAAAACTATACGTGTATGAATCCAAGTTCCTCAAAGAAAATAAGGGTGAAGAAATACAAAACATTATGCTAAAGAACACCAAAAAATTGCTAAAAACTGATGATAAAAAAATCCTAAACAAACAAACCAGAGAGACAGAGAGAAATACATTATGTACAGAGGAATAAAGGTAAGAATCACAGCTCCTTGTAGGAAAAAATATGTAAACTAGAAGACAGTAAAGTACCATCTTTTAAGTATGGGCAGAACAAAATGTCAAACTAGAATTCACAAAGGCAAAAAAAGACACTTTCAGACATACAAAGTTGAAAATATTCATTACCAGCACCAAAAGAAATGTTAAAGGAAATCCTTTAGATAGAAAGAAATGAAACCAGATGGAAACTTGAATCTACACACACAAAAAAGTACCAAAAATAGATTAAAAAATCTTATTTTTTTCAAACCCTTTTAAAGCAAAAATGAAAACAATATATTGGGGGATTATAAAACACATGAGAAGAAAAAATTGTAAGAATCATACACTTTAAGTCAGGAAAAGTGTCATAAAACACACTATTGTAAAAGTCTTAAAGAATATAAGGCCAAAAGCAACACTTCGAAGAAAGAAAACTAGTTATAGCTAATAAAAACAGTAGATAAAAATGGAATCACTAAAAAATAACATTCAATCAAAAAAGAAGACAAAAAAAAGGGAAAGGAATGAATGGGAAAATAGAAAATAAACAGCAAAATAGAAGATTAATTTATTTAACTTTTTTTTTGTGATTCCGGGCATCGAACCCAGGCCCTTGGCCTTGCTAAGGCAAGTGCTCTACCAGAGTTACAAGATTCAAATCCAACAATAACAAAAAGATCATATTAAATGTAAATGGTTTATATCAAAATCAAATGACAAAGAGTGTTAACTTGGATAAAATAAAATCCAAAAGAAATATACTTTAAGAGAATGAAAAAATATGTACTATGCTAACACTAAGAAAAACAAAGCTGAAATCATCATTATATTTCAAGCAATTTAAGAATAAGGGGCTGCAGATACAGCTTAGTTGGCAGAATGCTTTCCTCACATGCACAAGGACCTGGGTTCAATCCCTAGCACCACCAAAAAAAAAAAAAATTATCTGGATTCAATCCCCAGCACCACACACATACACACCAAAAAAAAAAAAAAAAACCAAGGATAAGGAAACTTACCAGAGATAATAAAAGATATTTCATAATGAAAAAAGGAATCCAGACTCAAGAAGATTTGAACCATAGAAGTTAGGTCTCTACCACCAAATCAACTATCACTTTAACACTGCTAATGATATTTTAAAGTTAGGGAACACAAAGAACCTATGAACCAAACTGAGAGGACTGTGGTACAAGACAAAAAAGACTCTTTTAAAAAATTGACAGCTTTCTCATTTAAAAAAACAACTAAAATTAACTTAGAATATTTATTAATATTTTATACAGAAAACAGTATGTCTGAACATTTAAGGAACAAGTCAGGAAGACTGTTTATCATGGCCCCAAAAAGGAAGAATTCAAGACAATTTTTAATCAGTTTTCCAAACTTATTAAGCATACCTTTCTCCTACACTGATGCTTCTGACAGTCTCGCATCTTGACACATTTAGTTTCACATATATAAGGTTTATGGCAGGGCATTCGTTTTGTATGCTTTCCACAGCGACAATGTTTTTCCACTTCCTGGAACAAAGACATGGTATTAAAACTGACTTTTGTTAATATCCTTTTTTTCCCACATTACAATTTCCATAATTACTAAAACATGGACAAAAATCTTAAATAACAAATGTATATGCAAGACTTTACCCAAACCAAAGTTGTCTCTCCCAAAATATCTGTTTATCTCATTCTGTTCCAAAAACAACTTCTTAAGAATTCATTAAATTTAGTAGAAATGATAATAAATATTTAAAAATATGCCACACATTAAAACTACTTATATCTAGCTATAACCATAACATCTACACATCTTTTCTCAGTAGAGCAAGAAAACTGAACTACCTAGTCAGCTAACTTGTTGGCCTGGTAGTACAGTCAAAACCAAAATGATATATATAGTTAAGACTTAAATCTAGGCATTAATTTTTTTCCATCATCACTAGGCCTAATTCATCACTGCTTCAACTATCTTCTGAGAACAAATAAACTCACATTGGAATATAAAATAAGAACTTTTATAACACAAAAACAAAAGGCAATTTTTAGATTTGATTGCTAGCATACTCTCATTTCTTACTATAAATATTAGGACATTAAACTCATATACATCACTACATAGGTGTATATGAAAGTAAATAATGGAAAAGAATCACAGACAATCTCATTTGACATATTATGATATGTCGCTCCAAAAGGAATTATTACAGGACATAACTAACTTGTCTACATGTTTCGCAAGGACCTCGATGACAACGCTGTGAACATCTGTGGATTCCACATTCCAGGACTTTGTCACAACTATCTCCACAAGTTGGTACATCTTCTGTACAAGGCAAAGAAAACTCTAAAAGCAGACAAAAATGTCAAGGTTAATATGATACATTGCTATTAAGCACTAACAAAGTGCTCTAAAGAATAATATAGCTTTTTCAGATTATGAATTTTTCATCCATATAGTTATTGGGAAAAAACTGCCTTTAATGAAAATAACTCATAGAATTTTAAGGCTTATTTTTTTAAAAAGAAATTTAAAATTGATCTTGTTTTGCTCATGGCATCTACATCCTCAATTTTTCCAAAAAAAATAAAATAAAATACAAAATAAGAAATTTGATACATGACAATTCTTGTATGTGCT
Source organism: Marmota marmota marmota (assembly GCF_001458135.2). Taxonomy (NCBI): domain Eukaryota; kingdom Metazoa; phylum Chordata; class Mammalia; order Rodentia; family Sciuridae; genus Marmota; species Marmota marmota. Next base: position 37,720,657 of record NW_026000108.1, read on the forward strand.
AACTACTTCAGATATGGTTACCTAATGAAATGAGTAAAACTACAAAGAACTTTTATGAGGAACTTTCATAATACAAAGAAATTGTTTTTTTAATTTGCTCTTAACCTCACAGGATTACTCCATTCGGCATGGCAGGCATCAAAAATACAGATGCTGGGCTGGGGATGTGGCTCAGCGGTAGAGCGCTTGCCTGGCACATGGAAGACCCTGGGTTCGATCCTCAGCACCACATATAAATAAATAAAATAAAGGTATTAAAAAAATACAGATGTTGATAAGGATATGGGGCAAAAGGAACCTTCACATACTATTAGAAGGAATGTAAATTAGTATAGCCTCTATGAAAATCAGTATGGTGGTTCCTCAAAACAATAAAAATGGACCTACCATATGATTCAGTTACACAACTCCTCTACATTTATCGAAAAAATGTAAAACCACCACACTGTGGAGATACACACATTCCTATATTTATAGCAACATAATCACCAGAGCCAAGTTATGGAACCAGAGTAGATATCCATCAACAGAAGAATGTATAAAGAAAATGTGGTATGTATAAACAATGAAGGTTTTTGTTTTTGTTTTTTTATATTTTTTAGTTGTAGATGAACACAATACCTTTATTTATGTATTTATTTTTATGTGGTGCTGAGGATCAAACCCAGGGCCTCACATGTGCTAGGCAAATGCTCTAGCACTGAGCTACACTCCCAGCCTAAGAATGAAGTTTTATTCATCCATTAAAAAGATGCAATTATAAGAGCAGGAGAAGAAGATTAACATTTAACAGGGATGAGAGGTGGGAGGGAAAGGGAGATAGAAGGGAAATTGCATGGTAATGGAAGGAGACCCTCAGGGTTATACA
>NW_026000108.1:37721886-37749419 GCF_001458135.2 Marmota marmota marmota
TTTTTTTTTTTTTTTTTTTTTTTTTTTTTTTTTTGGCGGGGTGGGGGGTGGTGGGATACTGGGACCTGAACTCAGGGACACTCAAACCACTGATCCACATCCCCAGCCCTATTTTGTATTTTATTTAGAGACAGGGTCTCACTGAGTTGTTTCCTGCCTGGCAGAGGCTGAGGCTGGCTTTCAACTTGTGATCCTCCCATCTCAGCCTCCTAAACTGCTAGGATACACCTGGCTGGGGTATTACCAAGGTTCCATATATTCATAAACCAAATGGCTGAAGGCCAAACATGGACACTGAAACTGCCAATAAATCAACAAATGATGTACAATTTTCATTTACAACTTCAAATCCAACTAATTAGAAAAAGTTACCAAGGCCAAGGATAATCTTTCTTGCCAAAATCATCATCTGTCAAAGAAGATACAAGAAACTGGCTGTCTTTAGCCCACTTTTGGATACAGGGCATGTGAAATATACAGAAACATCCTGAACAGCTCCAAACCTAAGACAAAAATGTTGGAAATTAAGTTAATTATTAATTCCATAATACTTTAAAAAGAGTATCACACTAAATTAATAGAAATGTCCTTAATAAAACTGTACTTATGTATAGAACAATGTAAAGAAAAATATTATTAACCACCCAGATTCAATTACCTAGAAATAACTATAGCTAACATTCTAGATAATATCGAATCATGTGTACCTGTACAAATGTGTATGTGTATTATCCTTAAAAACAAAGTCATACTGGTATTAACTCATGTAATTTTTATAGTCTTTTTTAAACACAGTCTAAGCATTTACACTTACCAAAAATGTTTAAACAACATGAAATTCAAAGTTTTACAGTATGTCCCATAGATTCATGTACCATAATTTATTTAACCAAATTCTTGTTCTTGGACTTTTAGGTTATTTCCAATTATAAATATTATTATAATGAAATCCTAAAACTACATATGTATAATATATATGGCTTTTTTTAATATAAAACGTATTAGTCTAGCACTTAACAGCTAAATTCTAAAATTAAGTGAATAAAAACTGAGAATATATATAATGAGAGGCTTAAGAAATAATACTGAATTAATTTTTACAGCAGACAACACTGATATATATGAAAAAAACCACTTCCCCTTTCCTTATAACATTTTACAACTGTTAAAATAAGTAGACACATAGCATATGGCATAAGCTGGCAACAGCATTACAAAAATCCAACTTCTTAGTTTGGGTTTCCCCTAAGCAGTCATTAAGATCTTAAGACGCAGGAGTCAGTGAACAAGATTGGAAAGAAATGCCAATAAATAGTATATTATTGAGCTGATTACTACTAACGGCCACAGCAGCTCAATACCATAGAGAGCCCTCTGAAGAATCATGTAAGAAACCCCATGGACTATCCCAGCCCCATCCCTAATAAACAGAAGGTTGAGACATCAGTCTACCAATTCCCTGTGATGGAATGCTGCCTTACAGTTCATTAACTGGCTGAATTAGTTTCCAAAGAGAATAGCTTGAGATGGGGGAAACAAAACAACCCACACACTGAGCAAGTGTTTAAAGAAAGAACTGTGCCCACATGTCCACAGTGTCCACCACAGCTCTAAAGTAGAACTGTGTCCACTCATCCACCACAGCTACAGAGGACATCCAAATGACTGAATACCAAAGGCACTATATCTGCTACAAAGTGCCAACCATCCTGAACATGTTCAGTTTCTGACTCATTCTGCCTGACCAATCCCATTTCATCATGCCTGATTATCTTTCCCTAGGTAATGTAGCTCTAATAAGCAGTAAACTAATACCAGGTATAAAAGCTGAGTCTATTATATTCAGTTGTCACTTCTCTTTAATTGCTTCATTAATACCCTTATAGATTTATATTTAGATAATTCTTCATTAGGCCACAGCTTCTCTAAGGACATGAGTTATGTTTGAATCTTCTCTCCTCAATGACCTCTGTCACTTTAATAAATCATATGTGTTTTATTACATTACTTTTCTTTTATCAAACCCACTGAAAGAAATGTAATACAGCACATTTTAACACTTCATATTTGTGGTACACTATGAAGTATACATACTAAAAATGATTTCGCTAATCAACATATGCAATAAAACTGATACTACAAATATTAAAAGTGCTAAAAATAATGAAAGCTCATTTTGAGGCAATTTTTTAAAATTTCATATTTATAAAATGAAGATCAATTTATATACAAAATTCTTAAATGAATCAAGTTTAAATGAATATAAACAAAAAATATTCAGGAAAGACATTAATATGAGCAAGGAGAACAACTTACTGCTTGGTTTCTCTTCACTGAAGCAATACAAATTAAACATGTCATAGCTCCTGCTTGAAAAGCTTCATTTACATACTGTTTTGTTCGCTCTAATTCACGTATATCTCCATCTTGAAATTTAAAAATTGAAAATTTCATGTTAAGCAACATCTGAAAATAACAAACTCACTTAGTGTCACATCATGAGCAATATTAATTGCTCAAAATATTGCTAAAAAATGCAAAGTTTTAAATTAAAAAAAAAAGATCCTTTGTCAAGAGTTTACAAGATCCATTAATTAAATCCATATACTTGATTCAAAAACAGTATCTTAGCTCTGTGTATATTCTTTTTTTTTTTTTTTTTTTTTTTTTGCATTAAAGTCCTTAACAAATTAGTTGGGTGCAGAACCACAGATGTGAGCATCAAGATATAAAGTAATAACAGAAAGCTAAAAAAAAAAAAAAGTGAGAAAATGAAAAGCCAAAACTCTTTAGGACCATTTAGGATGAATGGGCGTGTGTGTATGTGTGTGTGTGTTTAACACATAGCACACTCTTAATAAAAATTCACTGAACAAAAGTCCCTGACTGAGGTCATTACAATAACCATGCTTCATTAAATTATGTTCACTATTTGTGCTAAAAAAAGAAAAAGTAGCACAAGCTTAAAAAAATTAACTAAAACTGTATTTTAAGCAGTCATTGAGCATTTATTTGCTACATACTAGACTACTATTATTTCCATAGGACTAAAATGAACTGTTATTATCTTCATTTTACAGAAGAGAAATATGAGATACAAAATAATTAAGTACTTTAGCTTGACTAAAAATGAGTCCCCTTAACCTCTATGCTGTGCTGCAATGAGGGTTAGGGCAATCAGGTCCAAGAAACAATAAGTAACAGCAAAATGAAAAATAAAACAAGTACCTTAAAGGACAAACAACACTTAAAGGGGCAGTAAATTCAGCAACTTTAGTCTAAGAAAAATAAGCCTACATGCCCTTAGTACAATAAAAAAATTGTTCAATACAGGTTGACTGAGTCTCCAAGAAAGTAGACTAATACTATAAACTAACAAAAGTACAGAACTTACCAAGGCAATAACCTGGTTCAAACCAAAATTTAAGTTGTCATAAAGAAAAATTGAATAAATAAGACACCTGGTTAATTCTTTACATCCTAAAAATCATTAAAGTAAATACAGCACTTAACAAAAATTTACCTTATCACAATGTAAACATAAATGCAATTTAGGCTATTAAAGAAAAGCATGGAAAAGCACTCCTAAAACTGTGAAATTATTAGACAATTGCTTTATTTCAAATAAACAGTGAAGTTTCAAAAATATCTTTAAAAGCAAAATGACTGTTAAATATGCTTATATCACTTTTCAACACAACTGGTTTTTAAAAAAAAAGCTTAATATTTTAAATTTTATTTAATATAACAGTTAATTCACATAATTTAGAATTTAAGAACAAGATGGAAAAGGTTTTGAAAAAGTAAAGTATAATCCAGGTGCGGTAGCGCACACCTGTAACCCCAGGGGCTCAGGAGGCAGAAGAGGAGGATCCAAAGTTCAAAGGCAGCCTCAGCAACGGCAAGGCACCAAGCAACTCAGTGAGACCCTGTCTCTAAATAAAACACAAAAAATAGGGCTGGGGATATGGCTCAGTGGTTGCTCCTGAGTTCAATCCCTGGTACCTCTCCCCAAAAAATAAATAAATAAAGTATAAATTTTTCCTCACAAAATTTATGTAAGGCTTCTTTGAAGCTTTGATTAAAGTTTGGTTGTGGCAATAAAGTATACTGTCACTATGAACAGCATGGCATGCCTTTTAAAAAGATCACTCTGGCAACTTAAAAAAAAAGTAAACATGAAGAGGCCAAGATAAGCAGCAGAAGGTAATAAGAAGTTAGGGGCAGATAAAGCAAAAAATGACCATTAGCCGGTGTGGTGGTGGCGCACACCTGTAATCCCAGCAGCTCTGAGAGCCGAGGCAGGAAGATCACAGGTTCAAAGCCTGCCTCAGCAATGGCAAGGCACTAAGCAACTCAGTGAGACCCTGTCTCTAAATAAAATACAAAAGAGGGATGTGGCTCAGTGGTTGACTGCCCCTAAATTCAATCCCTAGTAACAAGCCCCACCCCACCCCCCCAAAAAAACTGGAGATTTTGCTGAGGCTGGCTTTAAACTCATGATCCTCCTGTCTCAGCCTCCTGAGCCGCTGGGATTACAGGCATGTGCCACCATGCCCTACTCCTGTCTCCATTTTCATATGCATCAAATAGTATTAAGTTATCCCACAGTTATTACATAGATTTCATCCACAAATTGAACAGCTATGAAAACATGAATTAGGCAATGACAGTATGTAGGGAGAGCATGCATAGATTTACGAGATTTAGGAAGTAGAACTTAAGCATCTTGGGTGACAATTAGATTGGTACTTCAAAAGGTAATGGTAATATCAAGATTCACAAGAGGAGACTTGTGATAAGTTGTCTGACATGGCAGAAAGAAACACTAGGAAATGACAATACTCATGCCATCCTAGCTCCCATATTGGGTGGGCAGGTCACTGGGACAACTGTAGAGGTACTGAGAAAAACACTAACAAAAGAAGAATTAAGTCATCTTTCAACAAATGTATGATTTATCCATGGGTTAAGCCAGATAGAGAGAGTCATCAGGAAATGGGCCATACAAGTGTGAAAGTTCAGAGAAGAATCACGAAAGTGGGAGGGATGTGCTCAAATACAAACTCCTTGGGTAAAGTCCTAGTATTCAATTCACTAATGTGAGGTGGAAACCCTCTCATTACTCTGGCATTCACTGTTCATAAATCTAGCAATCAGATCTCCTTACTTTGATAAATGCAAAGTACAGAATATATATAGGAATGACAATAAAATATTAATGGATTTGATACAAAAAAAATTACCTTAAAACTTTGTTCATGAAGCAAAGCCAAGATTTAAACCTTGGCAGCTTGGCTTGAGAGTCAATGTTCTTAACTACTGTATGATGCCATTTTTTTTCCCCATGAATAAGTACAAGAGCAGCAGTCTAAACTACCTCATAATTTCTCCTGCTTTTACACAGAAGATACAACTTAGTAGTGGCTCAAAAAGTTAGGTTTAAACCCAGTTCTGTCATTTTCTGTGTGACTATAGGAGTTTCTCCTCCTGTGTAGAGTTGTTTCCTAGAAAATTTCCACACTTTCTTGTAGTTCTAACAGGGTCCTAAAGTGAGATAAGTATATGAACAATATATTTCTACAAAAATAGTGGTAAATGTTGATAATACATGCAAGAATGTTACTAATAACTTTAAGTATAAACATGAAAGATTTAAGAATATTCATATTTACCTTAAAAATAATCTATTTTTTTTAATATTTATTTTTTAGTTGTAGTTGGACACAATACTTTTTATTTTTTTTTTTTTAGAGAGAGAGAGAGAGAGAGAGAGAATTTTTTTTTTAATATTTATTTTTTTTAGTTTTCGGCGGACACAACATCTTTGTTTGTATGTGGTGCTGAGGATCGAACCCGGGCCGCACGTATGCCAGGTGAGCGCGCTACCGCTTGAGCCACATCCCCAGCCCCACAATATTTTATTGTACTTATTTATTTTTATGTGGTGCTGAGGGCTCAAACCCAGGGCCTCGAACGTGCTAGATGAGCACTCTACCACTGAGCCACAACCCCAGCCCCAAAATAATCTATTTTTATAACTTAATACTAAGTCATGCACAGTAGCATTACTTTGGCCCTTTCACACAAACAAATGTGGCTGTAATTACGAGCAACCCAGTTATATACAACAGATTAACATGAATATACATGTCAGACCTGAAGAGATTCAGCTTAGAAATAAGAAAAAAATATGAAGATCAAATGTGAATAAGATATAAATTAAAGTAATAAGTTAAATTAATCTCAAGACACTTTTAACATGATAAAAATGAAAAATAGGTTGAAAAAATATCTGAAGTCTTCTAGTTCAATCAAATCACAACAGGACAACTTGCCCTAGCCATTTCTCAGAGAACTGACAGCCCCCCCCCCATCATTCTACTGAAATGCCAATTAAAATCACAAGAGATACAAAAGGGCTGTGAAAGAACCATCCCCATGCTATTTGTTTTATAAAAAGATTAAATAACATATAACTCAAATAGTAAAATGTACAAAAATTCAACTTCACAACACAACATGCTCATTCTTGAAATGCAAAAAAAACATTCCATGTAGTATGAAAAAGTGTTACCAAAAAAAGGAATATATTTTCAATGATGTCAAAAAAGTCAAAATATAAAAGATCAATACCTGTCTGAGTAGTATATGTTACAAATGTATTGGCAACTATTTTCCCCTGTTTTCCTTCAAAATCTTCATCTCCTTCTTCTTCAGATGAAGAGCTAAAGTGTTCTTCAATTAGTTTTTTGGCTGCAGCTTGATTAGCTTTCTTAATTTCCTCAAATTTCTGCTGAGACATTAGCTCTGATAAAAAAGGAAAAAAAATAAATGGTTTCATTTCTGCAAAACAATCTCCTCAAAAAGCAAGACACGATGTGCTAATAATATATTATTTTAAAACATGCATTTGAAAGTAGCCTTTGGAACATTCTATCTTACTAAAAATTCATAAGAAAAAGTATTTTCAAATTTCTTGACACACAGTTAAAGAAAATATCACAACAAAAATTTTCATCTTTATAAGTCCCACTAAAAGCAGTGAATTGATACAGAAATGAATAACTAACAAATCAAGAAAAAGAAATTATGAAGATAAAAATATCAAAACCAGATCAACCTCAAAAAAAAATTATTAAAAAGTCTGGGAATATAGCTCAGTAGTGGAGTACCTGCCTAGCATGTATGAGGCCCTGAGTTCAATCCCCAGTACCACCAAAGCAAACACATAAACAAATACTAACAAAATTTAAATGGCACATTTTTAAAATACACTACACAGTTATTTTTAAACAGTGAGGGAACATGCTCACTGGAAGCATGTCAGAATCTGGGGAAGCAGGTACTTCTTTAAACTACCCTATTTTCAACCACAGCCCAACCCAACCCACCAGTCTGCATAGACAGTATTCATTGTGTATCTATTATATTAAATATAACCTGCTTCTTAGAAAGCTCAAGAACTTTGGCCTTCCATGTAGTCTTTTGACATTTTTGTGGTCACAAAAATAAGTACATTTAACATTAACCCACACAAAATATTGCTTTCATAGAAAATATACTTTTTTACAAGTTCACTTCAAAAAGAATGTAAAGTTAGTTAGTTCTTCCACTTGATTTCCTTTAGCACTGTTTGTAGTTCTCGTTTTGTCACTTGATTAAATAAGAGTTGAAAAGAGAATTAGATAATTTCATGGCACATATTCTCAATAGACTTCAAAGTTTTTAAAAAATAAGGATCATGGGAATTTTCTTCGGTTAGTAAGTTCTATGAACAGTAATCATTGATTAAGAAAGGAACCACAAACAATTGAATTCACCTGAATTCAATAGTGCACTTATTGGAAGGATTTTAAATTTGCTAATTAGGGGGCTGGGGATATGGCTCAAGTGGTAGTGCGCTCGCCTGGCATGCGTGCGGCCCGGGTTCGATCCTCAGCACCACATACAAACAAAGATGTTGTGTCCGCCGAGAACTAAAAACAATAAATATTAAAACAGAAAAAAAAAAAAAAAAAAAAACTTTAAAAAAAAAAATAAATTTGCTAATTAGAAACTAATGAACTACTATGAGAAAAGCTCTCTTATTTTAGGTAGCATATTAGTATTTAGTGAAGTTTTATCTTTTATTTCTCTCATAAAATGTTTCCTTTTTCTTATTACAGCCACTTTTGTGATTATCGACCAAAACTGTTATTTCAAGTAAAACTAGAAGAAAATAAAACGTAAAATGTATAGTGTTTACCTGGGTATTGTTGAGTACTGCGAAAAAAATAATGGCTATAAGATATTTGACTCAAAAATCTGTACAATAAGAGAGGTGATAAATGCCAATAATCTATGGGAAATGCACTTAAAAGACACTTAAGGTGGGGAGGCTGAGATGTACAGAGACAATGAAAACATTTATAACCTGATATATATGTATTTACTTGACATCTCAAGCTACAGAGAAGTTGACAAAACAACTTTTCCACATATTATTTCTTACACTCAAATCTCAATTACCCTGACAGAGTACACTTGCTTTCCTTCTACTCACAAAATCCAAGAAAGTTTACCGAAATTGTTCATAGGTCTCCAAAACACTAGTATATGCTGTATGTATATACGTAACTGCAACCTGTACACTCAGAAAAATGAGAAATTATACCCCATTTGATTCAAATGTATGACGTCAAGATCATTGTACTGTCATGTGTAACTAATATAAATAAGTAAATAAACTCAGTAGCTGCAAACCATGTGAACAACCCGACTTTAAAATCCTAGAAGAAAACCCATTCAGAAGCTCAAATTTGCTCCCTCCCCCCCCAAAAAAAAACACACACACACACACAGACAAATCAGTGAATATTCTCTCAGTCCCACCTACAACTTTGTGTAAATGCTCTCAGACTACACTAAAACACAGTCTGGAATGAAGGGTATTAACAAAATCAAGAAGGCAACACAGATATATCCGTGAAAGGACGTGAAATTTCTGAACAGGAACCACAGTTAGGAAAGGACCACTTGCTCAAAAGCTCATTGTAGTGCTTAAGAAGCCAGTCAAAAAAGAAAGAAAATCTGGCAAAGAAGAGATAACGTAAGGTGCAGTGTCTGCTCCCAATCTAAATTGGATTTCTGCAATCTCAGCCCAGATGACTGTTGCCATGCCCAAAGATACTAAAGCCACAATACTTTATTTAAAAAAAAAAAATTTTAAGTGGTTAGCAGATTTTTATGAGATGGCACAATTTACAGGGATTCGGGCAGGCAAAAAATGTGGTTTGGAAAAATACTGGCCAAAAAGTAACAAAGGCAATATCAACTACATTCAGATAAAAGGGACTGAAGAAAAGATGCCGGAACGGTTTGAGAANCCAGGGCGGGGCCGCGGTTTGAGAAGGTCGCGGCCCTGTCTCTCTGGGAGGGCTAGTCCTCGCTAAGCCCGGGCTTGGGAGGTGGACCGAAGAGGGAGTGGACTAGGTGGAGAAAAGGACCGCGGGGCAAGGAGCGCCCAAAGCCGGATAGGAAAAGCCGAGGAGACAGAAAGCGCCTTCTCAGCCTCAGTAGAAGCACGATGAAAGAAGAGCGGCAGACTGACCCGGCGGCTTTCACCGAGAACCAACTACAAGAACCGACCCCACGGAAAGCTACGTCTCCTTACCGACGGCGCCCGCTCGCAACGACTACAATTCCCAGAAGCCCCCACCGGCCGGCCGCAGAACGCGTGGCAGCGCTGGCCGCTTTCTCGTCTGGAGTCCTGGGAGGGGCTCAGTGCGCGTGCGCTCACCTGACTACGCCGACCTTTTGGGAACTACAATTCCCGGCGTGCTCAGGAGCTCGGGAAGGGTAGCGGCCAGAAAGGACGCATGCTGGGAATGTGCTCTTGATTTATGGAAGTCGCTGCCCGGCCATCGCCCTGATTGCCGCTAGGGGTCAGGATTCTGTGCAAGTAGTCCCAGTTGGACTTCCGCTACATCCTTGTTTTGGGGGCTTGCGGGTGTCTTTTCACTGCCAAAAAAAAAAATAGAAAACACTTCGGAGTGGCCGGTTAGAGAGGGAAGGAAAGTTAAGGAGTGGGAACATTTCAGGAAAGTGGCTAGAGTTGAGAAAGTGCCCTTCTGAATTTCTAGAGCGCTCTCAAAATCTGACGCCTATTATTTTCCTAGTTCATTAGAGTTTGCAAGGTGCTTTTTCTGGAGCAATCTGACTTTTTACTTTCAAGACGGCTCCCTCAAGTAGGTTTTATTAAAGAAAATAGTTGAGAGCCAGGACCTAAATCTTGTTACTTTGCTGAGTTTTCTAACAAGATGTACTGGGATATGTAGATTTCAAAAATTAATTTTGAGGTCTGGGATTGAAAAATATATTGATTAATGTTTGGGATTATGCAATCCTTACGCAACACCTCAACATAATTAATTCTTCTACCTTAATCTCAAGTATCAAATATTTAGATAGCATTTATTTAATGGCAGGTACTGTTCAAAGTATTTTATAGATATATGTGTTAATTGATTTGGCACAGTAACCCTGATTATTACCTCTGTTTTACACTGAGGCAGAGAGGCTAAGTGACTTGCCCCTGTTCATACAGAAAGGAAAAAGGTGAAAGTAAGCTTCAAAAGCAAGTAGTATGATTTATTGGAAATCATGCTTTCAACCTCTTATACATAGGTATTATAATATTGCCGGTACATTATCCAAATACAAACATGGTCCTAAGAGTATAGTTTCATTGGCTAGAAATTAACAGATATGAAGCAACAGCTTAACATTGTACTTGGATAAAGACTTTTAGTTTGAAGCTTTAAGAATGGTTACTAGGGGCTGGGATGTGGCTCAAGCGGTAGCGCGCTCGCCTGGCATGCGTGCGGCCTAGGTTCGATCCTCAGCACCACATACAGACAAAGATGTTGTGTCCGCCAAATACTGAAGGATAAATATTAAAAAATTCTCTCTCTATCTCTCTCACTCTCTCTTAAAAAAAAAAAAAAAAAAAAAAAGAATGGTTACTAATGAGGGAGACTCAGTTGAAAATAATTTTATATGCCAGAGATCTGAATGAGCATGTATTCAACAAATCTGTATGCTAAACGTCCCCCACCTTTTTTTTTTTTTTTTACTACTAGGAATTGAACTCAGGGACACTCTACCGCTGAGCTGTGCTAAACCTTCTTGAGAACAAATTTCTTCCATTCCCCAAAATTAATAGCTAATGACAATATCCGTCAGGCATTAAGTGCTTTCTGTATGCCAGCATTTTTCTAAACCATTTTTTCTTTTACTTATCTAATCTTTTCAAAAATCCATAATTATTGTTACCAGAACCATTATTAAAATTAGGAAATAAAGGCATGTAAAAATTGTCTTATTCAGCATTCTAACAAAGCCAGGATTGCAATGGGACAATGCAACTACTGGCCAGTACTCTTTCAACCACCATGTTATGATGACTATATAAAGGAATTTAATGTCTACCTGGAAATTTCAATTACTTTAAAATACAGGCAAAAGATTCCTGTAATCCCATTTTTTCCCTGCCACGTTATGCAGAAAATAGTCACAATAATCACTTTGGAATCAGAATCTTGCAAACTCTCTGAATGAGCAGTCATTGAACATATTTTCAATATAAATTTTTGCAGTGGACAACTGAGTGTAATATGAAAGCACATGGAAGTGGAGAACACCTTTTCAAAAATATCCATTGCTGTTATTTTTCCTTTGAAATTTCAGATAATATTTGGAATAAACATGGTTTCACTATATTTATCAAAAGGGACATTGGGTTAAAGGTTGAGAAATATTGTACATTTATAATTAATATTAATTTGCTTAAATGTATCACAAGAATAGCCTTAAAAGAAGGACTGGGGATATAGCTCAATTGGTAGAGTGCTTGCTTTGCATGCAAAAGGCCCCAGGTTCAATCCCCAGCACCAAAAGACTGACTGAATACCAAACATTGACAAGCAATTGGAACCCTTGTACCTTCTAGTGGAAGTGGAAGTTGGTTCAAACACTTCCCCAAAAATTGTGGCAATATGTGCCAAAATTAAACAAACCTTGATACTGAAGTACCATGACTAAGAAATCCCATTTCTGGATATATAACCAGAACAAATGAATGCATACTTCCACAAAAACTCATGTTCATAGCAGTTGTATACAAAATAGCTGCAAATTAAAAATGACCAGTCTTAGTGTATATTTTGCTGCTATTAGCAGAATTATCTGAAACTATATTTGGATCTTTGGTATTCTGGGTAGTTATAAATGACTTAGTGATTTTTATAAAGAACATTCATTTTTACACTTCTGGAAGCTGTGATGTCCAATATCAAGGTACTAGCATCTGATGAGGGTTTTCTGACTGTGTCAAGGCATGTTTGAGGCATCACAGGTCAAGAGAGCAAGCAATAAAGCTCAGATCTCTCTTTCCCTCCTAAGTTCATCTAACTAAAATTACCAATGAAAGGGCCTGCCTCCAAATACTATCTGCATACTAGCTCTGGCTACAACAGACTAGCAAACTTTTCTACTATCCAGTGTGTTGACTGATCCCCTTTCCAATAAGATCTAAATTTCAGCCTTGGGGAGGGGGCAATTTGTCCTTCCTTATATACTTTCCTTCAGCTTTAAAATACCATATACAGTTTCCTTGTAATCATTCTTTTATCAAAGTTTAATAATTCTTTATATAAAACTTAACCAATGTAGTTTCTAGTTTTGTTTGGACCCAGACTGATACAGACACTGTATACATTTTTTGTCAATTTTCCTTCAAATACTGACATGACCTAACCAAACTGCAGGAGGGAAAAATGTTAAGGAGAAAATAAAGAATAAAACATGCCATCAAACACTGACATTATGAGCCAATAAAATTTTAAAAGCTTTTCTTCTATAGATGGAGCAGAGGAGAATTAGGAACATTAATAGTCCAGTTGCTTTTTCTAACCAGGTTGAGATATTGTTAGACCAGGACGCAAGAAAAGACCACTGACTCCAATTAAAACTAAATTAAAGCAAGTTTATTATTTCAACCGGCCCAGGCTGCCTCTCCCACCCAAAACTGTGGGAACAAGATAGCAGCCGCAGCTTTCCTGCAGCCCAGCTTTATAGCTCATAAAGTTACACAAAGGGGGTTACAAATAACAAAACTCTGACTAGCATAACACTAATGGTAGTTTACATTTTTGCTGGCCCTGACATCAAAATTTATGAAGGTCATTAGAGCCTCAGAGAGGGTCGTTATCTGGCCAGGGAAGGCCAAGATTTGTGAGGCGTCACTAAAGTTTCAGAGAGGGCTGCTATCTGGCCAGAGAGCCAGGCATGGGTGAGTTCAAGGCACGGGCAGGCATTCCAAGCAAGGTCAGAATTTGCAGTAATTTATAGTAAAGCCAAAATTATCTTTTCATGGCTTTGTGGCAAGATGGCTCCCAATTTTAAGAAAAGATCAGGTTGGGTCTATCAATATAACTTTAAGAAATAGGTCCTATTTTTATGTACTTAGTAAAACTCAGAAATGAATGATTATGATTATCTACTAGGCTATCATTTTACTTTTTCTAGAAAAAACCTGAAAACAGAAGCTAAACCAAACATTCTTCATACTTAATGTAAAATTTTTCAGATTTCCAGCTAAATAATCTATCAATCCATAAGTGAGGCTAGCAGTTAGTCAATACTGTCAACAGCAGACCCACCTTATACTCAGAGATGAGAAGGATTTGCTGTTTTACCAGGGTAAGAATGAAGAGGTCATGGATGCTGAGAACTGAGAAAGGTAAGATTTGAATGCGATAGAAGAAGGCATGCTGAGAGGTAGGGACAGCATGAACCGAGTGTTAGAAGTGAGAATAAGCATGGCATATACTTGGATCAGAAAGGAAAAAATAATAATAATAAAATCTGTTGCATCCTAAGGCAAAGATGATAAAGCTGAAAAGTTTGGTTTCAACATTGACAGTAAGCGGTCACCATGAGGTTCAAGAGAACGGAGATGGCATCCTAAGCAAGATTTTTCAGAAAAACTAATTTAGAAATAATAGGATGATTTAAGATTGGAAATGGCTTGGATACAATGGCCACCTAGTATTAAAATTGCTGTACATGTGACTCCTAGTTTAGAAACTTGGATATGCAAATGATCACATTTTTGTAGTCATAGTCATTCAACTTAATTGAACTCTGAGTTTTATCTTCCCAGAATTGGTTGGGAAATTCACCTGTCTATTAATTTAGTCAAGAAAAATTATTGAGACCCTATTATGTCCCAGGTACTTTGTAGGCAATAGAAATGGAGTAATAATAATATGGCCGGTTATCGGTGATGAGTTCAGCTCCCTTAGTGGTTGAAGTATAATATTAGAGAAGCAGGCCGAGGCAAGCATGAAAAGCGGGGTTTATCTAAAAAGGGATAACATAGGCTTTCCCCAGGAGGGAGAAGGAGGCCATAGCTGGTATCCTGGTATCCCAGGAAGTGAAGGTGTTCTGCCTTTTTATATGACCTAGGCTTCCTTTGTTCTCCTGCACTCTCCCCCCTTATCTCTCTCCTTCCTACTTTTGTGACTAGGCCCAGGAAATGCTTGGTGGGATGGCCAAAAGGTGGGAAACAGGTGGGCTGGAGGGGCCATGGAGGAGTGATCCAGCCAGGAAGGGGGCCCAGAGCGAATTAATCAGCAGCTCAGAGTTGCTTCATTAACAATTCTTTAGGATGGGCAGTATAGGCCAGGCTTTGGGGACTTTAACATTTCAGTCTCCCATGGGTGCCGCAGTCTGGCTGGGGCGAGTGACAAGGAACTTGTGAAGGTTGATACAGTGGAGCCGCTTTATTGTCGGACAGTAGAGTTATATATACACTTAACTGATTATACACAGCTTGTTTCAATTAACATCCAGAAACATCAATTGGTCATTAAGGAATCCTCATCATCTTAATAATTACACACAGCTTAACTTAATTGACATAATCTAGACACAGCAGTCAGTCATTAAGGAATCTCTATCATCTTAAAGGCTCACTGGCGTTACTTCTCAAACCACTCCTCTTAGCAAAGTGCCAGGCACCATCTTGACTTGTCTGTGGCTCTCAACACATGGGCATAGTTTTAGGCTTTGGACCCAAACTCGTTTGGTCTATTTTCTTCATACTGGCCCGATTTATCTATCTACATTGACTACTTGGTTGGTTTTTTTGTTTTTTAATTCTGGCTTCAATTAACTGGGTACAGTGGTACACACCTGTAATCCCAGTGGCTCAGTAGACAGAGATGAGGATCTTGAGTTCAAAGCCAGTCTCAGCAAAAGTGAGGCACTGAGCAACTCAGTGAGATCATGTCTCTAAATAAAATACAAAATGGGCTGGAGGTGTGGCTCAGTGATTGAGCGCCCCTGAGTGCAATCCCTGGTACCCATCCCACCACACCAGAAAAAAACAAAAAGGAAAAAAAAAGGAGTAATAAATGAAATTAAATACCTGTCCTAATATAACTTTCATTTTAAGTGGAGAAAACAAATCAAAATATAATATCGAGTAGTTTTCTGTGCAGGCAGATAAGGTGATAAAGGATTGGATTCAGATCAAATAGTCAGGGAAAGTCCTCAAAGGGGATGACATTGGAGCAGAGTTAAATGAAGAGACAACATTAACCATTGGATACTGTGGAGACAACTTCCCAGGAAAGGAAGAGAAAACTACAAGGACCCAGAAAATGGGAAATAGAATGTATGTAGTGTATTCAAGGACAGTAAGAAGGCCAATATTATTGAGAGAGATTGAGTGGGTAGAAGAATGCTGGAAAATTAAATCAGAGAGGCCAGGAGCTACTTGATGTAGAGCTATGGTGAAGATTTGGGATTTAATTTTAAGCAAGCTAAGGCCAAGAAGTCATGCTCTGATTTTGATTTTAAATGATCACAGTGGAAGCTGGGGATATAGCTCAGTTGGTAGAGTGCTTGCCTCAGGTGCACAAGACCCTGGGTTCAATCCCCAGCACCACAAAAAAATAAATAAATAAAAAGATCACAGTCATTACTGTATGGAAATGGACTATTGTGTGCAGAGGAGCAAGAGTAGAATTACAGAGACCAAGTAAGAGGCTACTCTAGTGAATATTATAGCTACAGGACCCTGTGACAATTAGATCTCTGATGAGAAGGGCCAGGGGAAATGGAATTTTAGTCTGAAAAATAACTGAAAGCCAAGTGTTCTGACAGTCAAGTAAAGAAGCAGTTCAAGGTCAAGCACAGTGGTGCAAGCCTATAATCCAAGCAACTAGGAGTTTGAGGCAGGAGAATCACCGTTTCAAGGCCAGGCTCTATGATTTATTGAGACCCTCAGCAACTTAGGAAAACATTTTCTCAAAAAATAAAAAGGAAGGTTGGGGCTGTAGCTCAGTGGCAGAGCACTTGCCTAGCATGTGTGAGGCACTAGGTATGACCCTCAGCATCACATAAAAATAAACAAAGGCATTCTGTCCATTTACAACTACAAAAAATATTTTTAAATAAATAAAATTTTAAAAGTAGTGCTCTTCTGGACTCAATTTCCTGTACCAAAAACAAAGTCATTCAAAAAAAGTGGGTGAGATTAGTCACTTCTGCCAAATGCTACCAAGAAGTCTCATAATTCTTGGGCTGAGAACTGACCCTTATATTGGGCTATGTAGGAGTAACTGTTAAGATTAATGAGAGGTTTCAGTGGAGAGACAGTAGTGAAGCCAGATTTAAAGTTAGGTAGTCAGTGTAGTTAGATAAATCGGGTCTAATGCCCAGTGAAATCTAAAATGGAGGCCATGCTGGCAATGATTCCGGGAAACGCAGGACAACTCAAGGAATGTTAATGAAGTCCCGAAAAGGCCCTAGGCCAAAGTCCACCTCAAAGAAATGTTAATGAACAGCCCCCAGCAAAAAGGTGCTGACTCAGAAGTCCTTCCTGACCAGATTACTTCTTTGGCCCACCTGTGTCCCACCCC
Organism: Marmota marmota marmota; assembly: GCF_001458135.2. NCBI lineage: Eukaryota > Metazoa > Chordata > Mammalia > Rodentia > Sciuridae > Marmota > Marmota marmota. The sequence continues at coordinate 37,738,860 of NW_026000108.1, forward strand.
TCGGGCCTTCCAACCTACATTCCATCACCAAAACTATAAAAAGGGGAAACAACCGCACTTCCACGGATTCCACCTCTTGGGTCCCCTTCTTCCTTCTGGAGAAGTCTTTTCTGCTGTCCTTTAATAAACTTCTAATTTCTACTCTGACCTTGCCTCGGTGTGCTTCTTTGGTGTTATCCTTCAACACTGGGGAAGCAAGAACTCGTCACCAGTCAACAGCGGTAACACTCATACATATTCCTGCATCTGGACGTTAGTGTGAGAAATATAGACTCTATTATACTTAAACTACAGTTCCTGAATTTTACTAAGTCACTGTTATTTTGTTTGGTGGTTCAACCTAATGATAAACTAATACAATATGAAAAACCTAGTTTTGAGAAAGAAAGTTGATAATTAAGTTTCAATAAATTTTGTAAGAAAAGTTTATTAGGGCTGGGGATGTGGCTCAAGCGGTAGCGCTCTCGCCTGGCATGCGTGCGGCCGGGGTTCGATCCTCAGTACCACATACAAACAAAGATGTTGTGTCCGCCAAAAACTAAAAAATAAATATTAAAAAAAATTCTCTCTCTCTCACTCTCTCTTTAAAAAAAAAAAAGAAAGAAAAGTTTATTAAAAATTCATTAAAAGGAAAAGGAAAACATTACAAAGAAAAGGATATGGTTGTTGAAGAATATATTCTCTGCTAATAGCTAAAGAGGTGATAAATTTTCAATTTCTTGGGGTCTTTAAAAGTGGTTAGGTATCATCTTGTCAGCTATTATTCACTCAGGTGAGCTCAGCAGTAGTTTAGCTGACTTCTGAAAATCTTTTGCAGACTTATTACTGGATTATTCTGTTGAGTTTATTTTTCCAGAGTTTTAATACTAGGAAGACAGAAACATAATATTCCCTAATACGGACTGGTGGTGCCTCAAACAGCACCTAATGCTCCTGAAGTTATTAGGCAAATTAATTTTCATAGCTACTGTATTCTCCCCTTAAAGAGAAAACATTTAAAAATTCTAGTGCTGAGCAAACTCAATGTACCTTATGAAGGATGCTTGCTGTTTATCTGTTATCTAATAAAAGATTCATTATGTCTCTAAAGATTTTGATGAAAATCTTCAAAAAATTAGGGAAAAAAACCCTTGTAAGTGAGATTGACATTCAAATATCATATTAAAAAAAAAAAAACAGAATGAGCTGGGAATAGGATAATTCGTTAGTGGGTTATGGTCTCAAGAAGTAACGGGCCACCACACTAAGTAAAGCATGTTTCATACCTAGTGGCAGCTAGCGTGAAGAGATACTGCCTTGACATTTTATATGATGAAACCTCCAGAACCTCCACTCCTGGGTATTTTTCACTCCCCTTGATTTTCCTCCTCTCTTGCATAGGCTAAAGTGAATTCTCTCTTCTAGGCAATTCTACTTACCATTCTCTAGGAGAGTAGTTTTATTTTTTCTTTTTGATTGCCAGTAATGCTCCATTAATTAAGCATGAGATCAATTTAGCAGTTTGCAACAAGCACTTTAGAAAAAAAAAAAGCTAAAATAGAATAGAGAAAACAGAATGTTCCCTAGTGCATTGCATATTTTAAGAGTCATATTCCTTTCTGAAAGGTTTGTGTGTTTTCTGGGTCACAATACAAAATGCACTTCTGTGGCTCGTAATCCAGAAGGTTTTAATAGACTGCCCCAGAAACAGTCACCTTTGTTATTGTACCTGTCCTCAGTCCTCGGAATCATTGGGTCCCCAGTGAGAATACCTTTCTGGAATTTGTACCACATTTGTTGGGTGTCTTAAAATTGCAGAAAACATTATGGGAAGTTCAGACAGCAAAGCAAATTCAAGGACAATCTAATGACTCTATGTTTAGCTTTAGAACTAGGTGAGATTTCAGGTTTCTTTCTGCCATGAGATTCTGTGTTGTTTTTCTTGCACTTAACAAGGAGAGGTCTATGATTTTTCAGCCTTCAAGGGTTCTTTTATAGATGGAGTGTCAGAGATGTGATGAATTAGTGAATATTGTCTTTCTACCTCTTAGTAAGCACCTAGGTTTTTTGTTTGGTTTTGTTTTTTGTTTTTTGGTGTTGATTGTTTTTGTAGCACTTTTCTCTTAGCCTTTGTCTTTCTTAATCTGGAGCCCTGTGTAATCACATGTGGAACTGGGTGCAGGCAGCAAATTTTCAGTTGACATCTCTGATACCTATGCCATACTATATATGATTGCGAATAAGTGTTTGAAATACAGTAAATCTGCATTTTGTATTTTAATAGTTTTGTGATTTTTTTTTAAATTTTTTTTGTAGTTGTAGATGGTCAGAATGCCTTTATTTTATTTATTTTTATGTAGTGCTAAGGATCCAACCCAGTGCCTCATACATGCAAAGCAAGTGCTTTGCCACTGAGCTACAGCCCCAGGCCTGTGATTTATCTTTGACTCTTTCTCTGAGCTGCAAAAAAGTACATGGCTTTTTAGCTGGATGTGGAGGCCAGAAGCAGGTCCTTTCTTCAGGTAAAAGAAATGAGACTAGGTCCATGGTATGGAGTCAAGAGGGCTATACTAAAGAGCTTTGTATCAAAATCAAAATAAGAAATTTCTAAGAAAGGGATGAAATTTCTATTATTCCAGTTTGGTAAAAACTAACCCATTTTTCAATCACTAACGAGTCTTATTTCTCTTTAGTCAAGAAATTTCAAATGTCCAATTATTTTAGACATATAAATGAAAGGAATATAATCAGAAGAAATTTCACATTACTTTATTGTGTAATTTTTAAAATAATTTTATATATTTTATGCTCCTTGGGCATTGGTGAAGTTATATCTGAATGGTGTAAGTCCTTGTTTAGCATCTGGATGACCATCTTAAGAAAAAGTTTCACTTTCCCACCCAAGGGCATTTCTGAGAAAGGTTGACCACTCCCTCATACCAACCCAACCCTTCACTGCCTGCATTAGGACCACCTGGCTCTAATACTTGAGCCTGTTCCATAAAAGTCCTAGAACTCCAGCCTGATCCCCAGCACCACAAAAAAAAAAAAAAAAAGAACTCAAGTCTGTTTTGCCTCTCTCCTTGTATGGAGAGATGGCCTTTATTTGTCAGCTCTAAAACTAAACTCTTGTGTCTATCTCTGCCTGGTGTCTTTCATTTCTCTCTCACCTACATCCCAGTTTCTCACTTTCCTTTGATTAATGCCAAAACCCAGGATTGGTTTCCCACATTGGTTCCTAGTGTGCCCACTCCCTTCTTTGAGGGTCACTGAGCATCCCCAGGCCCCCATCCATATTCCATCATGGGACCAGGCCCTCCATTCTGCTGAACGCCCTCTCTGTACCCACCATTGGACATTTCAGGTAAAACCCCTGTCTCTGGTCGTCCTAAATGACATATAGGTCCTGGGAAGTGGCCGTTGATTGTGCAGCACTCCCAGGGTTACCATGTGGTTGGGGACACCCCCAGACACAGCTTTCACTGCTACGGTTGATCCCTACTGTCAACTGGGTCTATAGATGGTCTTTTATTGGGATTCTGTTTTTGAGAAAAATCACCAAGGGTGACTGGGAGTTGTTCCTGGTGAGACCTCTCAGCCCTGCGTTCATCTCTATGGCTTCTGCCCCTACGTAGTTCTGGTCAGGCACTTAAGTGCTCTATGGGCCCTGCCCCTGACGCTTACCCAGCAGTGGTGATGACCCCCTGAGCATAACCATCCTCTCCACTGGGTGACAATAGAGACTAGGGGACACCCCACCTCTAAACTCACCTCCTACATCTCACCACAGGTGGCTCATCATCCATTCCCTCCCATAGATCTCCCCTGTCCATCCATAGTCCTCTAGGCTGCCTCCTGGTTAACCTAGGCTCTCACCCTGGACTTAAACCCCCCAAAACTTATTTTCTTGTGCAATCAGTTCTGGCCTCAATAACCTTTAGACTCTAAATGGTTGCTTAACGGCACTCTAGATCCCAATATTATCAGAGATCTTTTCAACTATTGTGAGCATTCAGGAAAATGGAAAGAGATATCATACACTCAGACTTTCTCCTCTCTATGTTCTAAGCCCTCTCTCCCACACAAATCCTCTTAGCTCTCACCTCCCCTATGCCTGCTTCCAAAGGGACAAAAGATCCTACCCAGGACTCCTTCTCCTTTGACCAGTGGATGAGCCCACGGCATTCCACGATTCTCTTTCTAATGAAGTGTCCGCAGCAACTGTCTCCTCAGCCCCTCCATCCTCCTTTCCTGCCACACGCTCACAGGCTACCACTGCCCAACCCACATCTCTGTGTCCTCTACGCTAGGTGGCTGGGGTAGATGGTATAATTCAGGTTCATGTGCCTTTCTCTGTGTCAGATCTTTCACAGATAGAAAAGCAGCTTGGCTCCTATATTTCAAGTCCCATTACATATATCAAAGAGTTTCAATATCTGATTCAATCATATAATATGACATTCCACAATGTCCATATGATCTTGTCTAACACCCTCCTGCCTGAAGAGTGCAGGCAAGTTTGGGAACAAGCTAGAAATTATGCTGATGAGGTATATCATATCACCTCTGCTCAACCAATTGGCACTGAAGCAGTCCCTGATCGGAACCCCAACTGGGATTATACTTCGCCTGGAGGAGTAAGTAGTAGAAACCAATTCATTATTTGCCTCATGCCAGGACTTAGAAAGGCAGCCCATAAGGCTATCAATTACGAAAAGCTCCAGGAAGTCGTCCAAGATAAAAATGAAAACGCTTTAGCATTTTTAGATTGCCTGACCAAGGCTTTATTACAATAATAATCTGAACCCTGAGACTCCAGATGGAAGACAACCACTAATGACCTACTTTTTTCTACCAGAGTTTCCCTGATATTAAGGCCAAACTAAGGTGCCTCAAGAGGGGGTCCCTAAGTCCCCAAGCTGAGGTTCTGGGAGTGGACTCTAAGGTGAATCACGGGAGAGATGAGAAGGCTCAGAAGCAAAAATATCAGATGCTGGCTCAAGCCATCCATCCAGCCTCAGCATCTGTCCCTGGTTTCACTGACCCATGGAAGGGTCCCTCAGGACCAACCAGACCCTGCTTTAAATGGGGTCAGATGGGTTATTGGGCTCGTACATGTCCCAAGCCTCACAAGCCTCCAGGCCTTTGTCCTAAATGCCATCAGGAGGGACATTGGGCCATTGACTGTCCCTCAGCCCATAGTGGCCCCTGGCCATCCAGCCCATCTAGTTCCCCTTTCCAACTCTTAGAACTGGCTGCAGAGGATTGAAGAGGCCCAGGTCCCCATCACCTGACAACTATCATAGCTCCGCCGGGAACCCAGGGTAACTCTGCATATTTCAGGTAAGCCTGTCTCCTTCCTCCTAGACACCGGGGCTACATATTCAGTCCTCAAGGAGTTTGGGGGCCTACCACTCATTCTGTGACCTCTATTGCCGGGATAGAGGGCAAACCTTACCAGCCCTTGCAAACATCTAGCCTTGTTTGCGCCTTTGGCTCTCTAGTTTTCACCCACTCCTTTTGGACATTCCACAGTGCCCTGTTCCCCATATGGGAAGGGACATCCTCACAAAGTTGGGAGCCATACTTTCCTTCTCCATCCACACTCACCTGCTGCTCCCCTGATCCTCACCCTTACCTTAGGACCATCCTCTATTCTGTCTGTAGTGCCTTCCCATTACCCCCTTTCGAGGTGGACCCTACTGTCTGGGATGTTTCAAGTCCTCCTATCACCTCACATAACACATCCATTCACATCTGTCTCAAAAACCCCCTCCATTTTCTGGCCAATTCTCAATACCCTCTCTCCTGACAAAAACTCCTAGGCTTTCAGCCTATCATTCAAGACCTCTTGAAAAAGGGATTCCTTAGACCTACTCATTCCCCTTATAACACCCCCATCTTGGCAGTATAAAAGCCTAATGTTTCTACCACTTGGTTCAAGACCTCTGTTCCCTCAGCTCTGCAGTCATCCCAATCCATCCAGTGGTAACCAATCCTTATACCCTTTTCTCCAGCATTTCTTCTGGGACTTCTTACTTCTCAATACTAGTCCTGAAAGATGCCTTCTTCTCTATTCCCCTCCATTCTGACTCTCAAGACATATTTGCCTTTACATGACCAGACCCTGAGTCTTATAATTCCACTCAGCTGACATGGACAGTTCTCTCCCAAGTGTTCCGGGACAGCCCTCATATTTTCGGATAGGCCTTGGCTAAGGACCTAGCATCCATACATCTCACTCAGTCTACAGTGCTACAGTATGTTGATGACCTCCTTCTTTGCAGTCAGTCCCTCCTTTGAGGTCAGTCATCAGGACACCTGTAAACTTCTTTTTTTTTTTTTTTTTTCAGAGTAGAAATTAGAAGTTTATTAAAGGACAGCAGAAAAGACTTCTCCCGGAGGAAGAAGGGGACCCAAGAGGTGGAATCCCCCTGTAAACTTCTTAACTTCCTTTTTACCCACAGCTGTAGGGTTTCTCCATCCAAGGTACAGCTTTCATTGGCAATGGTAACATACCTAGGCCTCCTCCTGACCCCTACACACAAGCCATTACAGTTGATAGAAAGGGCCTTATTGCTAATATACCAACACCCTCTACTAAAAAAGAAATTCTCTTCTTTTTAGGTATGGCAGGATTCCTCAGAGTTTGGATTCCTAACTACTCTATATTGGCTAAGTCTCTATATGATGTGGCCCAGGGCCCACTCTCTGAACCCCTATTGCACTCTGCTACAAAGCCCTTCACCAGGCTCCAGCAGGCCCTCCTCCAGGCCCCTGCTCTCCATCTTCCTCATCTCACATTCCCATTTCACCTTTACATGGCTAAATAACAGGGATTTGCTCTAGGGTTCCTCAGATACATGCTGGGGCCAAACTTTGCCCCTGTGGCTTATCTATGGAAGGGTCTTGATCCTACTACCATTCAGGGATGGCCCCTTGCCTACAAACGTCGGCTGCAGCCTCTCTACTCATTAACAAGTCAAAGAAACTCACCTTTGGGGCCCCACTCACCATCCTGGCTCCCTGTAACCTAAAGGAACTCCTCACCTACAAGGGTTTACATTCCTTACCTGCCTGTCACCTTTTATCTCTAGAGGTTTCCCTGGTGGAAGATCCCAGTCTTACTTCCAACATGTGATCTTTAAACCCTGATACTCTCCTCCCCACTCCTCAGGACTCTTTCACCTCTTCTCCTCTGACCCATTCAAGCATTGAAACTCTGGAGGAGCTTCCTCCACATCCCTCCCACATACAGGAAGGTCCCTTGCTCCAGGTAACATACACTTGGTTCACAGATGGCTCCTCCTTCCTTTAGGAGGGAGTTTGTCAGGCAGGGTCTGCTATAGTCTCTCTCGGTTGTGGAAGCAGCTCTCAAAAGACCAATAATATATCCAATCAGCAGGCTGAACTTGTTGCCCTCATCAGAGCTTTCACTTTGGCAAAAGGAGCCTCCCTCAACGTCTACATTGACTCTAAATATGCTTTTCACATACTTCTCTCCCACTCTGCTATTTGGAAGGAGGGTGGATTCCTTACCACCAAAGGAACTTCAATTACTAGTAGCTCTTTATCTCTGATCTTCTTGAGGCCTCAAAGCTTCCCACTGCCATTGGACCCACTGGACCTGGAAGAACATTCTCACTAAAGTATCCCTTGGTTACATTTAGATTGGACTAAGCTCCTTCCCTTGGCTCTTCTCAGATTACGGGCCCTCCCAAAGAAGCCACTCAACATCTCTCCCTTTGAGCTTCTAAATAGATTGCCTGTCTCCCTGCTCAGCTCATCACCCTCTGATTTTCTACTACCCCTTGCTCCTCATCTTTTCTGGCCCCTTCTTACATACATTAGGAACCTTCTTTGGCAATATAGTAATGCTGTTCTGGCAAAGTCTAGTTCTGCCTCTTCTCCTTCTCCCGCTCTCTCTCCTGGTGACCTCATACTTTTTTACCTCTCCAAAAGGCTCCCCTCCTCCTCTTAACTCTCCACAAAATGGAGGCCACTCCCTCCGTGGCCTGCCTTGAGGGCATCCCATAATGGGTTCATAATTCCCATTTAAAACAGTTTTCTCCACCCTTTTACACAGTGACACCCACAGGCCCTCTCAAGCTGTGTTTCTCCCAGGCCAAAACCCCCAGTCTTCCTTCCATCTCTGAGAACCATGAGTACACTGCAGAACCACAACTTCTGTTACAGGACTTTCAACCCTCACCAAAATTGGGCCATCTGGAGTCAGCATTGCCCAGTACCATCTGACCATCACCATTGCCTCAATGACACCCTACACCCTTAACAAGGGTCCAGATGCCGCCCCTTCCCAGCAGAAAGAAGCTACAGAAGATTGATCTACACCCCTATCCCTTCAGGGGTCCAATAACAAACAAAAAAGGGGGGAATGTAAGGTCCTTGCTTAGCATCTGAATGGTCCTCTTAAATGACAGCCACCATCTTTAAAAAGAGTTTCACTTTCCCACCCAAGGGCATTTCTGAGAAAGATTTACCACTCCCTCATACCAACCCTACCCTTCATTGCCTGTATTAGGACACACCCCACCCCAATTCCTGAACCTGCTATATAAAAGTCCCAGAACTCAAGCCTGTTTTGCCTCTCTCTGTCTACGGAGAGATGACCTTTTTTTTTTTTGGTCAGCTCTGACAAATAAACTCTCATGTATATCTCTGCCTGGTCTCCATCTTTCATTTTTTTGCTTGTCTGTCTCCTGGTTCCTCACTTTCTTTTTAAATGGAACAACAGAAACACCTGTAACGTAGATCTATTAATTATCAGTATTTTTGCAAAGTAAGGAGTGGCATATTACATTCTAAAATGTGCAGGAAAAAATATAACGCTTTTCTAGTGACACACTGGTAATGGTCAGCAAATATTCATTCCTTAAGTAGTATGAGTGGTTCAGATGTCATTCTTCCTGTGGAAAGTAAGTGTGAGGCTGATACTGCCACTGATCAGTGATGAGTCCTGCTTCCTCACATGTTGAAGTTTGAACATTAGAGAAGCACACCAAGGCAAGCATATAAAGCAGGGTTTATTTAGAAAAGTCTATGTTTATTTAACATAGACTCCTCCCGGGAGGGAGAAGGGGGCCATAGCTGGTATTCTGGTATCCCAAGAAACAAGGCATTCTGCTCTTTTTATATGTTCTGGTTTTCCTTTGTTCTCCTGCTCTCTTCCCCTTATCTCTCTCCTTCCTACATACGGTATGTGACGAGGCCCAGGAAATGCTCGGTGGGATGGCCAAAAGGTGGGAAACAGGTAGGCTGAAGGGGGGAGGGCAGGATGGAGCAGCCTAGGACACATTAATTAAAAACCTTATAGCTCCCTGTAGGGAGGGGCAATTCCTGGGAGAGGTTACCTTAGCAATAGGTTGGAGCAGGGGCAGTTTCCTGATTTGATAAGGGTGGAGGAAGGACTCAGAAGGAATTAACATTTCAACCCTTCTGGGGACAGTCTCCAACTTGCCAGACTCACTCAAAAACTGGCCTTCCTGATGCAACCTGACTCAATTTATCTATCTATACTGACTGCCTGTCCGATTCTGTCTTCAAGGCCACTGGCAGAGATTGTGGCGCACCGTGGGCTTTGGTACCACCAGGGTACCAATGCGCCTCAGCATCATGAATCCTGGACAAACCCAGGAAACAGGCTCTCTACTCTCTAAAAACTAGCCCAAGTAGCTTCCTGGACTAGATCCAGTTGGCTGAAACTCAGCCCAGATAAAACAAAAATGAACCTAGTTATGAAGAGGAAAATTGGCAATCTGACAAGAAATCCAATATTAACTCTTTTTAAGGGTCAACATTGACAGGCTGGTGAGTAATTTTGTGGTAAATTGCTATTTTCAGATTCTCAAAGTGATTGATGGGTGAAAAAAATACATTCTTTCACTTTTAACCCATCAGGAAACCAAGAACCAAACATGAAATATAATTCTAGAAAGTATTGTCTCAAATTTACTCAGTATGCACTCAGACTAGTCTAAAGTGGAAACAGATAGTTAACAGGCATGATATTGATACTGCAGGTTACTGGTGACAAATCCTCAGATGTTGAAGTATAACATTAGAGAAGCACGCCAAGGCAAGCATATAAAGCAGAGATTATTTAAAAGGAGGTAATATAGACCCCTCCTGGGAAGGAGAAGGGGACCATAGCTGGTATCCTAGTATCCCAGGAAGTGAAGGTGTTCTGCCTTTTTATATGACCTAGGCTTCCTTTGTGCTCTTGCTCCCTTCCCCCTTAGCTTTCTCCTTCCTGCTTTTGTGACTAGGCCCAGGAAATGCTTGGTGGGATGGCCAAAAGGTGGGAAACAGGTGGGCTGGAGGGGCCAAGGAGGAGTGGTCCAGGCAGGAAGGGGACCCAGGACAAATTAATTAACTTTTATAACTCCCTATAGGGAGGGACAATTCCTGGGACAGGTTACCTTAGCAACAGGTTGGAGAAGGCAGGGACCCCCACATACATCGTAGCATCTCCTAGCGAATCATCACACACCAAGGGAAAATCAAATAACAACTCTAAAACATGATTAGCACATTCACTGGCGGGAACAAGTTGGGTAGGGG
>NW_026000108.1:37749500-37767503 GCF_001458135.2 Marmota marmota marmota
TTTTTTTTTTTTTTTTTTTTTTTTTTTTTTTTTTTTTTGATGCCAGGGCTTGAACTCAGGAACACTTTGTCACTGAGCCACATCCCCAGCCCTATTTTGTAATTTTTTTTTTTTAATTTAGAGACAGGGTCTCACTAAGTTGCTTAGCACCTTGCCATTGCTGAGGATGGCTGTGAACTTAAGAATCTAATGTGACTCCATTTTTGAGAAACCAGCCTCTAACTCAGAGCAAAGCCTGTCCAAGGAAGGGGGTGTGACCCTTGTCCTGGGAAAAAACCCACAGAGCACTCCTAGGCACATTCCCACCCTGCTGAGTAGTTTGTCTGCAAATAACAGGAGAGGTCTGAGGCGCCAGGTGTCCCTGACTCAGTTGAAGACCCATAGCAACCCCTAGCAACCACCAATCAGCATGAATACTGGGGATGCCAGATAACCTCCCAATAGTTTATGGTGGTTGATAACATGTTGGGAAACCATGTAGTTTAGCACACACACCCCTCGTGGCCTAAACCAATCAGTTCAAAGGAATCCCTGTCTTGTACTAACCAATCACCCCTACCCTACTTGTTCCCGCCAGTGAATGTGCTAATCAATGTTAAGAGTTGTTGTTTGACTTTCCCGTGGTGTGGAATGATTTGCTGTGTGATGTTGTGACGCATAGAGTATCCCCCCAAAACCTATAAAATCTCACTGAACAAAGGACCAGGACTCACTCCCTGGGACCTCGGTTGTGAGTCCAGGGTCCAGCTTGCGATAAAGACTCTTGTGTGATTGCATCAGAATCGGCTCCTGGAGGTCTACTGGGGTCCCACGAATCTGGCATAACAAACTTCTGAATTTCTTCTGCCTCAGCCTCCAGAGCCACTGGGATCACAGGCATGCACCACCACCCCAGCTAGGAACGTGTTCTTGATAGGGTGGAGGAAAGGCTCTGAAGGAATTAACATTTCAATCCCTTCATTCTCTGGATCTGACTCTGCCTATCTGCCTGTCTAATTCTGGCTTAAGTATTGTTATACTGGAGTTCGGGACCCCCAAAAGACCACCAGAGACCAAGATCGATGTAAGCAGCAAAGAGGTGTTTATTGTGAGCTAGCTAGGTCCTCCACGCACACACAGCAACAGGTGACACTGAGAGGCCCCGAGCCCAGTGAAAGGAAAGTGACCACAACACTCAGAGCAACCAAAAGATCTTTATTGCAGCAGTGCAACAAAGAGAAAGGAAAGAAGGAAAGAGAGAGAGAGAAAAGAGAAGAGATGAACAGGGAGAGAGCAAGAGCAAGAGAGAGAGAGCACGCGTAAGAAAGATAAGAGCAAGAGAGAGAGAGCAAGAGAGAAAGAGCAAGAGAGAGGGGGGCCTGGCAGGAGGGAGTTTTTATAGCCCAAATCTAATGGGGCCTCTGGGTCTGCAAGCTGCTTTGTTGGCCCAAGGGGGGGTTAAGTGTTCAGCCTTAAGCAGGGTTGAATGTTCAGACTTGAGGCAAACAGGTGATAAAGGACCAGATAGAGGGGGGTTTGAGTGCGTGGGCTATCTTGCATCCAACATCTGTTCAGCCTGCCCAGCAGACAACACAGTTCAGCCTGCTCTGCACCCAATACCCAGGGTTTGCAGCAGTTTTATACATTCTTTGGAGAAGGCAGGGACCCCCACATACATCGTAGCATCTCCTAGCGAATCATCACACACCAAGGGAAAATCAAATAACAACTCTAAAACATGATTAGCACATTCACTGGCGGGAACAAATTGGGTAGGGGTGATTGGTCACTACAAGAGGGGATTCATTTGAACTGATTGGTTTAAATCGTGAGGATGTCGCAAGGGGAATACGTGCCAAACTGCAGGGCTTCTAGTTTAGATACTGGTCACCACACCTAGGTGGGGGCCCTCTGGAATTTCAGATATGTGGTTATCTTGGCCTATCTTAGGTGATCACCATCTGCGGCTTTTCCGAGAACTGTTTCCACAGAGTTTCAGAGCAAAATGAGGTCCCAAGCAGAATGAGATTGCTTAGGTCTTTCAGTATCATCAAGTGGGAACCCAGAAAGCACTCACCTTAGTCTTTGTAGAAAGCAATCAAGGAAGACATTCTCAGAGAGAAGACAGAACTGAACCAAGGCTCAAAAGTTCAGGGTTTTCCACTAAACTAGCTACATGAATTTATACTAAAACCTTCTACTCTTGTTTTTTTTTTTTTCCTTCTTTTGAAATAGTTCAGACATTTCACAAAAGTATAGAGAGCAAACTATGGAGAGTCTCTATAGTCTGCTGCCGCAGTCTGGCTCTGCACAAATCACCGAGCCGCCACAAAGCCTTGTATGTTCAAACTGGAAGCTTTATTGCCCGAACTCCACCAGCACTCCACGCACACACTCCCCAGGAACTTTCTCACCCTCCACCGGGGTCCTCGCGCACTCTCCCTTGGAACCCCGGGAGAACTCCACAGGAACTCCAAAGTAGCCAGCCCCACCTGAGGCAGCAAGAGCCGCCCTATTGCCAGACAGTAAAGGTCAAATATACAATTGAATACACAGCTTAACATAACCATCATCATCTCAATGGCTCGCTGGCATCACCTCTCCACCACTCCCTTCTGGCAATATGCCATGTGTCATCCTGACTCAGCTGTGGCCCTCAAAAGTCTGCCAAATCTTAACATTGGGATTTTTTTTCCAGATTGTTTTGAAAGATATAAAATAGCTCATACAGTTGAAGTTCTATGTATTTCTGACCCTGCTTCCATCCCATTGTCCTCCATCTACAAAGAGATAACCAGGACTTTAATTTCTGGGGTCTACTATTTCCCTGGATATTGTTAAACTTCTGCCTGATAAGAACAGATACATAAACATTATTCAATATTGAATACAAATGCTATATAAGTGTTTTATAGTCTTTTGATATAAGAATATATTCTAACTTAAGCAAGTGCAGTGACGCACACTTGTAATGCCAGATCCTCAGGAGGCTGAGGCAGGAGGATTGCAAGTTCAAGGCCAGCCTGGGCAACTTAGTGAGACCCTATCTCAACATAAAAAGGACTAAAATTGTAGCTCACTGGTAGAGAATCCAAGGGTTCACACACACACACAAATAAGTATTTACTTGTCATATATCTATCTATCTATAAAAATTGGTGTATAATTAGAATATAAGTATTAGAATACATGTATAAATATTTCTATATCTGTATATATATAATTTGTCTCTATTCTAATTTACATATCTAATTTCTTTTTGATGAACATTTAGGCTGTTTCCTAATGTTTTACTATTTTACACATTCTTAAACATGTGTCCTTGAACACATATGTTTAAGAATGTGTAAAATAGTGTGGCAGAGTTTATCCATTACTATACCAATGAATGAAATTGCTGAATGTCAGGACATCCCAACTTTGGCTCTACCCAGGCATTAGCATGTAACATTCAAAAGTATGATAAAAAAAATTCCTATACTGTTATGCTCGAATTCTGGACCCCCCAAAGACCACCAGAGACCAAGATCGATGTAAACAGCAAACAGGTGTTTATTTATTGCGAGCTAGCTCCGTCCTCCTCGCGCACACACAGCAACTGGTGACGCTGAGAGGCCCCGAGCCCAGGGTTTGCAGCAGTTTTATACATTCTTTGGAGAAGGCAGGGACCCCCACATACATCATAGCATCTCTTAGCAAATCATCACACACCAAGGGAAAATCAAATAACAACTCTAAAACATGATTAGCACATTCACTGGCGGGAACAAGTTGGGTAGGGGTGATTGGTCAGTACAAAAGGGGTATTCATTTGAACTGATTGGTTTAAGCCAAGAGGGGTGTTCATGCTGAATACATGGTTTCCCAACACGTTATCAACCACCATAAACTACTGGGAGGGTCATCTGGCATCCCAGGTATTTCCCTGCCTCATGCCAATTGGTGGCTGCTAGGAGGTTGCTATGGATCCTCACCTAGCCTGACTGAGTCAGGGACACCTGGCGCAGCAGATCTCTCCAGTTATTTGTAGATAAACAACTTAGCAGGTGGGAATGTGCCTAGAAGTGCTCTGTGGGTCTTTTCCAAGGACAAGGGTCATGTCCCTTCCTTGGACAGGCTTTGCTCTGAGGTAGAGGCTGGTTTTTCAATACTTGTCCATAGCTCCTAATATTCTACAGCCTCACAGATTTTGGTGTTGACTGACCATCATTTCTGTATTTCTAAAATGTGAAGGGATAAACCACATATTTTTCTTCGCCTGTAGATACACTAGCCCAGGGAATATCAAATTATTTTCCTGAGTCCTGTTGTTTGCTATTATTTACCTATTTATTTTTATCTATCTATCTATTTATTTATTTTTGCTATTATTTATTCTGAACAGTCTACAAACTTGGACATTCAATAAAACAATTTAAGAAATTATCAGGAAGAATTTAATCTAAACAGACAGTGTCTGTTTTAGTTAGATTTTTCTCACTGTGACCAAAATACTGAAAAGAACATTTCAGAGGAGGAATTTTGGCTCAATGGTTTTAGAGGTCCAGTCCATGGTCTGCCAACTCCATACCAATGGGCCAGGGGTGGTGCAGAACATCATGGAGGAAGGGCATGAGGGAAGAAAGCAGCTCAGGACATAGAAACCAGGAAGCAGAGAGAGAGAGATACCTCTGCTCACCAAGGACAAAGTATGTACCCTAAAGGCATGCCCTCAGTGACCTACCACTTCCAGCCCTACCATACCTGCCTATGGCTACTACCTAGTTAATCCATATCAGTGATTAATCCACCATTAGGTTACGGTTCTCATCATCTAGTCATTTCACCTCTGAACATTCTTGAACTATCTCACATATGAGTTTTTAAGGGATAACACATATCCAGACCATGATTGTGTCTTAGCCAGGCTTACTGCCACACTGTTAAAACAAACCCATGCTTTTAAATGTTTTCAAGCAATGACATTTTTAAAAAATAGAAATTCGAACTGAATTTTAAGATAAATGCTGCTTGCTCCTTCCTTCCCTTTAGCTGATCTCTGGTACCTATACATTAGTAAAAAGCTTCTTGTAATTATTATTATAATTCCCCTTATGAACTTCCTGAAATTAAAAAACCTTGAAATACTTCAATTTGTTGTATTACTTTATTCATTAAATTTACCTTTTCAACCTTATTTGATCATATTTTTATTTTAGACTGGTGTGTACTTTGTTATTCTAAAACCTTTTAGAAGTACTCATGTTAGAAATACTACTCTTCTGCTGGGCACTGTGGTGCACACCTGTAATCCCAGCAGCTCAGGAGGAACATGAGTTCAAAGTCAGCCTCCGCAAAGGCAAGGCACTAAGCAATTCAGTGAGACTCTGTCTTTAAATAAAATACAAAATAGGGCTGGGGATGTGACTCAGTGGTCCAGTGCCCCTGGGTTCAATACCTGGTACCAAAAACAAAACAAACAAACAAAAAAAACCCCTACTCTTCCTTGCCAAAAAGCACTGGTTTTAGTACCTACAATTTCTTTCATTTTAAACCACTGAACCAAATTTCCATTTTCAATTGTTTAGAAATAAAAAGTGAATAAAGACTTCTGAAATCCTCAATCCCAGGATCAGACATTTATGACACATTAAGAGGATAGAATTCTGAGAGCTTCAAGTCATTCATAAAGATGGTCAGTCCTCTATCTGGCCAGATTGATGCAACAAACTGGCATTAACATCCAGATCAAAAAGTCTGCATTCCTCCCTTCTCACTTCCTCTTTCAATGTGAGGAAAACCAGAGGTCTGGATGATCCACACATTATATTGTTATTCTTTTAAAAAGCAACTATTTTTTGTCTGGCACCAGTAATTTTTCCATCATCATCATCATCATCATCATCATATATTAGTAGTGCTTAAAATTTGCTTTGTTCATCCTTGAAGGCCATCCAACAAAGAATAATACACATATTGCATTTTCTTATCTGATATTGTTTAATAGGGTATGTGCACAGCACCAGCTCCATTCCACATTTGCTTAGCATCTTTTATGTGCAGAGTTTTATGAGCACAGTAAAGATGATGCAGTCTTTGACTCAAGAATTTCATAATCTGGGTGGGAAAGAAAGCTAAGAAATGATCATTGGGAAGCAAGTAAGTGGTAAGAAAAATATTGAAATATCAAGCTGGAAACTTCAAAATGTCACATAGCAACATTGTACTACAATATGGTTTGAGTTCCTTTCAGCTTGTATATGCTAGTGATTTTTAGAGAAAAGTCTGGGTAATGTGTACATTGTGGCTGGGTAACTTAAGGATTTGGTGTATTTCTGTAACAATTACTTATTTAAGGATTGTGCAGGAACTGTTTCATGAATTACATGGTTTTATTTTCAAGTCAAGATATCATCAGTAAAACTGAGCCAAATGTATATGTTTGCATGTGCTTGCTTGCGTGTATATGTGCAAGCTGCAAGATTTTTTCCTTTATTTTTATTAAAGAAAGAGAGAGAGAGGGAGAGGAGAATGATAATTTCAATATTTATTTTTCAGTTTTTGGCAGATGCAACATCTTTGTTTGTATGTGGTACTGAGGATCGAACCCGGGCAGCACGTGCATGCCAGGCGAGCACACTACTGCTTGAGCCACATCCCCAGCCCATTTTTTCCTTTCTTTTGTGATATGCTCAGTTCTGCATAGCAATGCTGTTATTATGAGAAGTAAAGTCTATCTGTTATTATGACTACTAAAAAAAAAAAAAAACACGACACATTTCCCAGGACTCTGGCTAGGCATGCTAGCTTATGTTGGCTTATTAAACCAAACCAGAGGTCTTTGGCAAGTGACCCTTTGAGTCTCAAACAAAACTCAAATCTGTCAAGCAAAAGCAGACAACTGTCATAGGTACTGAAATTTTTGGTGCATGCCTCTAGTAGAGAAAATTGATTCATTAGTGATTCCTCTTCTATTGAAAAGTACTTTCTAACTTCTGAGGAAACGTGAATTTTACACATTAATTAAGGCAGCCTAGATTTTCACAAATTTACATTTGTTTTATAGAGTTCCTTCTTTAAAATATTTAGCAACTTTTGGAGATGAGTCATTGTTTAACACTGCATCATGATTGAGGTTTGGGTATGAATTATAGATATACTATGTATAATTTCTAAGGAGAAAAAATATACAACTTCAGGCTTCGAAGGTTATAACTGTAGAGTAACACTGCCACCTAAAGGCAAGATGCTTAATCACATAATATTTTAAGTTGGAAATATTGCTATTTTTAAAATGCATTCAAAATAATGAAGCAATTTCTTCCTATATGAATATCACATTATAACAGAGTAGGGGGCAGAGTAAACACTCCTCAGACATATTGCCAATACCAGGAACTTGGGTTTCTACTCCACTGATCTGCCATCTTGGAATCTCAGAATTCTTTGTCTCATCCCCTCATTTGCAAGCACTAAGAATCTTCAAACTTCAGCCTTAGCTCCCCTTCACCCTCTCCTGCCCCTGTTCTGGTCCTAATATGGTAAGATGCTTATTCTGGAAAACTAGTTTGGAGTGCAGAATCAGGGATATGCTGATAGCATTGCTAAATGTGGATTTGTACTTTGGCATCCATGGGTATCCCAATCAGCACTCTTACAGTGAATTTCCCTAAAGCAATATTTCTAGTTTTTTTCCAAAACAAAAAATAAAAACAAGTTTCCTTACGAAGTTGTAAATCTCTGCACTGTACTCCTTCCAGGAGTCTAATCTGTAACCCAGCTTAGTCTGTCAGAGCCCTTGACCTAGAGGAGTTAATGAAAAAGGAATTGGCTAACCTTCCTTCCCTAAGCCTTTGAACTCAGAATCTGCCACCTGTCCAAAGTAAGCATCAATGAAGCTCCCAGAGCTTGGGGTCAGAGGTCACCAAATCAGAACTCTTGGCTACATATCCATCCCCCAGGTACTATTATTGAGGCTGCTGCTTCTTGGGGAACCAGCCTTGAAATAGTGTATAACCCTCACTCATTCCTATTCTATTATATCTGTAAGTCTAGTCTACAGTGTCTTAGAGGTTTTTTATACAGATGAAAGAGAAGGAATAACCAAAAAGAAAAGAAAGGAAGAGGAGCCCTTGTCTCAGAGACCATATTGCATATTACATTCAATGCACCAACTTAAGGATCAAACAAACACTTCCTTTATTGTGAAGAAATACTTGCTGGCTGATATTGAAGAAATAGATAAAATGGGGCTTGGGATGTGGCTCAAGCGGTAGCACGCTCGCCTGGCATGCGTGCGGCCCGGGTTTGATCCTCAGCACCACATACAAACAAAGATGTTGTCTGCCGAAAACTAAGAAATAAATATTAAAAAAAATTCTCTCGCTCTCTCTTAAAAAAAAAAAAGAAATGGATAAAATGTAGAAGGAAGTAAAGGACTACAAAGACATAGTGTATAATTCAATGTGTATTCTAATGATGGAATAAATTATAGTGTTGGCATTCACTGATTCAGGTCCATAAAAAATATCTGAAATGTCATAACAAGAAACCATGTAGAGTAATGTCATTATAGGCAAGGATAGAAATCATACATCAATTCTAATGAGTTATGCTAAGAATGATTTTTTGAACCATATCTGGGTTTACAAGCACTGAGTTGTGTGATTAATTAGCAATGTGTTCCAATGTGTTCACACATTTGTTAGAAAGTTCCCTTTTCTTTTCTTTGTTTTTTTCCCCTTAGAACTATCCTCTTATTACCTCCTTTATGATTCCCTAGATACATGTTTCTCAAGCTTCAATGTGGATATGAATCATATAGGGATCTTACTAAAGTGCAGATTCTGATGCAATGGGTATGGAGCAGAGCCTTCCTCTTTCTCTTTCATGCTCTCTCCCTTGCAGTGCTGGGGAGTGCATCTAGGGTCTCCTAAATGTTAATCAAGCACTCTACACTTAGTTACATCCCCAGCTCTGGGATTCTGCCTTTTTAAGAAGCACCTAGATAATGCCCATGCTGCTAGTACACAACTTCTAGTTCTCCTTTTCTAACATTACCACAGCTTTCCCTGTTAATCACTCAATACTATTATTACTTTTTTCTGTTTTTCTCACTACTGGCCAGGCAAAGAAATAAGATAATAGCTGTCAGGCCTTAAGACTCAAAGAATTTAAACATTTTATTATAAAAATTTCTAGGGCTGAGGTTGTGGCTCAGGGGTAGAGTGCTTGCCAAGCATGCAAGAGACACTGGGTTCTATCCTCAGTACCACATAAAAATAAAAAATAAAAATATTGTGTCCACCTAAAACTAAAAAATAAATATTTTAAAAAAGAATTTCTATAACATTTTATGATTTTCAATATTATATATTTCAATATTTGTGTGTATGAATATATTCATATAGTGAAATCTGATTTTTCATGATTTATCTGTAAGAAGTTTCTCCCTACTACCCTGAGTTCTAGACTATCACAATGGCTAGTGTCCTTAAAATGACCTTGAAAAGAGTTAAGATCCTAAACTCCCTACTAAATTATCAATAAATTCATATTCACTATAGTTTCATAATTCATGTTACTTTATTGCATTCTAATTCTTCTAAAAAATGGTATACCCAACATGATACACACAATAACTCCCAGTTACTCTGAATATATTTTATTCCTCAACAATGCAAATAACCTGCAAGTGAGGGATACTTATTCACTTTTATAAATAATATTACATAAAAGGAACATAGAAGGCTGCATTCATGTTGGAAATCATAAAACTATGTTACCAACAATGAGAGCAAAAAATGAAAATTCCAATTAAGAAATTAGCCACCACAAAGACATACTCAGAGTTCAGCACAGGAAGTGATATGAAAAAAAATCAGAAGATACAGACACTGACAAATTTATCAGTTTATGTCCTTGCACGTTATACACTGTGAAAAATCCTGAGATACGATAATTTCATAATCATAGTTCCTTACAGTGAGTATAGGGCCTTGTGTCATGCACCCAAGCACAATTTTTCTTATGGAAAAATTTCCCAACTGTGGCTTCCTATTCTTCCAAATTTCATTTGCCTTAGGTCACATGATTAAAAGGATCACAAGATGTGTGTGTTCTTGTTAATGATCAGTTTTTCAGTCCTGTGTAGAGTCTATGGGTCCACTTTCTACCTCAGCTCCCTCAAGAGCTGAAAAATCTGTGTCAATGACTGGTTTCAGAAATTTCTCAATCTTGGTTAACCTTTGCTTTAGTTTCTGTTGCATTGACTCATACTCAGCCAGGATCCTGGCAAACCGTGTTTGCAGGAGATCTACTGACCCCTCCATTCGAGTGACCTTCTCTTCAAGGTCTTTAGGACTACTACCAGCATTTGCAATGCTTTCATCCAGTAGACCATCTTTCATTAGGATTTGCTTCCCTTTCTCCTCCAGCATAGTTTTGGCATCCGGGTACTCAGTTAGAGCTTCCATGAGGTCATCTTTTGACAGACAGAACAGGTCTGAGTAGCCAATACTTTTGATATTGGCTGTTCTTCGATTACCAGCTTTGCTACCTTTAATGTTAAGAATGCTAATCTCACCAAAGTAGCTGCCATCACTCAACACCACAAACTGAGTGATTCCATCATCTGCCACCACAGCAAGTTTACCTTCCTTGATGATGTACATCTCTCTTCCAATATCCCCTTTCTTGCATATGTAGTCTCCAGGACTATAGACTTGGGGTTGTAATTTCAAGACCAACTCCACCAACAAACCAGCTTCACAGTCAGCAAAAATACGCACCTTTCTTAATGTGTCTAAGTGAACATTGATGGCAATTTCTGCCCTTAGTTTATCAGGCAGATACTTCAAGACTTCTTTCTCATCAACTGTTTTTTTGTTAGTCCACAGGTAGTCAAACCATTTAATTACCCTCTTCTCCATATCTTTGCCTACATTTCGAAAATTCATGTATTGCTTGACAGCATCAACTCTTGATTGAAATTCTGCCCTTGCTGCATTCATGTTGGAAATCATAGAACCTATGTTACCAACAATGGTAGCAAAAATTAAAACTCCAATTAAAAAATCAACCACCACAAAGATATATTCAGAGTCCAGCACAGGAGGTGGTGTTTCACCAATGGTAGTCAAAGTCAGTGTAGACCAGTAAAGGCTGTATACATATTTTCTAGACAAACGGCCAAATTCAGGATCATTAATATCAGGGTAGACCCATGTATCATTACCAAATCCAATAGCTTTAGAAATAGAGTAGTACACACATGCATTCCAATGGATAATGATGATGATATACATAACAAGGTTAGAAATCCTAAAGACGTTTGGATAGTTTGTCCTTGTTTCTGTTCTCTGGAAGAACTCAAACATACGAGAGATCCTTAACAGCTTATTCAATCGAACTTCGGGATAGTTCCACCCTAACTTAAAATATATCAGATCAGTTGGTATCATTGACAGTACATCAAGTTTAAATTGCAAACCTGATGTATATTTCTTTATGAGTTTTCCTTTTTCTTTCACCAGCAATCCTTGTTCTAGATAACCTAAAATAAAAGGAAAAAAATCAACTTGATTTTTTTTTCTTTTTTAGTCTGTTGTGAATTTTTCTAAAGTAACTCTCAACTTTGTTAAGGTCAAAACAACAATCCAATTGCCTTCATTAATGTAATATGTAACCTGAGTATCAATCAATATATGCCTGTGGACAATAGTCTGTTGTGGAAATAAAAAGTGGAGCTTTGTAAGTGTGAAAGTGAGAGATTTGTATATATATGCACAAATCTCTCAGGATTCAGAATCCCCATTCAAATATTCAGGTAAAGTCATCTCTTTCATAGAAAGCATTTATATTCTTGATAGTGTGATATAATAAATTACATATTTGGTTTTTGTCCTTGTTTCTGGTACAGAGTTCTTAAAATCCTTATAATTTTCTGAGCAACAGGAATGCTAGTTGCAGCTTTTGTTCTGATATTTGACCTTTGACCCCAATTCCTAACACTGAGATACTAATCCCTTGGAATTTTCTGGGTGATAAGAGTCTTTTATTCTAAGAAAGCAACTCCTAGAGGGGGCTGATCACCAGAAAGAATAAGCCATGTTTAGAAGCTTGGAACTTTCAGCCTCAACTTTCTCCAGGAAGGGGAGAGGGGTAGAGATTAAGTTAATATATTAGGCATTTTTTGGGAGGGGGTACTGGGGATTGAACTCAGGGGCACTCAACCACTAAGCCACATCACTGGCCCTATTTTGTATTTTATTTAGAAACAGGGTCTCACTGAGTTGCTTAGCATCTCACTAAATTGCTAAGGCTGGCTTTAAACTCGTGATCTTCCTGCCTCTGCCTCCCAAACCCCTGGGATTACAGGCGTGCGCCACTGTGCTAGTCAATATATTAGTTAATATATCTAACTATGGGATTCAGAGAGTTTCCAGGTTGGCCAAGACATGTATGGTGCAGAAAGAGTTGCACGCCCCAATTCCATGGAGACCAAAGCTCCTGCTTTAGGACCCTTCTAGACTTCCAGACTTCGCCTTATGAATCTCTTCATCTGACCATTCATCTGTATCATTCATTATATCCTTTATTAATACAAAAAACTAGTAAATGTGTTTCCCAGAATTCTGTGAGCCATATGAACAAATCATTGAAACCGAGGAAGGGATTGTGGGAACCCTGATTTTATAGCTGGTAGGTCACAAGCACGGGTCACAAGCTGAAGTTGTCATCTGAAGTGGGGGAGCGTCTTGTGGGATTGAGCCCCTAACATATGGGGTCTGCACTACTTCCAGTTAGTGTCAGAATTGAGTTTAATTGAAGAATACCAACTGATGTTGCAGAATTGCTTGGTATGTGGAGTTTCTCCACATACATTTTGGTAGACACAAGTGTATTGTGTTGAGAGTACAGTAAGAAAAAAATAGTTTACATTTCCTAACATACACAGATCTTCAAAAGTGTCTTGAACACCCTGGCCCTACACCTAATAACTCATGCCACTCTCTTGACAGAATCCTAGGCCTACCTTGGAAACTTGGGTGTCTGCTTGGGTATCTGCCCTGCTGTCCATTTTGCATGTGTGCCCTGCCCCTTTCATGTGAAGCATAAGTCTCTATGAGGCTGCATTTTCATCTCTCATCTTTTCCCTTGATGGGGGAGGGGCATTATTGTCCCTCATACCTAGTTACTTGGGATCTTTCCTTCTATGCTATTTACCATAGACCTTGTTTTTGTTAAACCCAGAATTTCAGCGCTGTAATACATCACATTAGGACAAAACGTTTGTTCCTCTTTCTATAATGGAAAAAGGACAGAATAATTGGAGCATTACACCAGGGCACTGATATTTAGAAAATGCCTCAATATTCTATAATAGTTCTCAAAAGCTTCTCCTCTGCATACACTAGTTACACATGCATGTGGAGAGCAATGTAAAATACAAGGAACTTGTAACTTATACGCCAAGAGCGCGTGAAATAAGAAGCTGCCCCTGGTCAATCATGCCCCACCATGAATCACAAAGTTCATGTTTTCTACAAAATATCTAATATGGCTCTGCTGGTTAAAACAATGTTTCCCCTGCCTTTCCAAGGGATTTCCTAATTACATAGTCATTATCCTTTCCCCAGAAAGAGTTGGCAGAATATTTCTGTTCTCTCCAGTCCTCTTACCTGGCATAGACCTAACGAACAGGAAAATGGAGGAAAACCACCAGTTCCTGCTCAAAAGGTTACCTAGCAACTAACATCTTTCTGAATCACTTGGAGTGGCCTGAGATGGCCAGTGAGTACATAATTACTTTTATTTTTAAGAGTAATTGTAATTTTCAAGAGAAGTGCTTTTTCCTCTAAAACAGATTTTTGTGAATTTATTTTAAAGAATACTCAGATGGAGAAATTTTAAATCTTTTAATAGAGGAAAAGACATTAAATTCTAGAACCTCCAAAACTGAACATATTTACCTGTCCTTGTTCGTACAAACATATCAATAAGATAGATTATATCTGATATGTAATCCAAAACAAGCCAGTATCCTAGGTAATCAGATTGAAGTTCATCAAAACATGCTCTGTAAAAGAAAAACTTATATAAATAAAGTGAAGTGGAAACTAACTGAAGTAAAATTGTCTATTTATAATTTTGAGAAGTACAATACGCTAAGACTTAGGAGGGATTCTTGGAATGTACTTGATCAATCATGGCTTTCCCAAATCTTTCCTTGAGTAGTTCAAATATTTTTCTCATATTTTTGAACTCCAACATTCTTCTCATTAACCCTAGTCAGTAAAAATATCAAATAAGAATAAATGGGCTCAAGTTAAAGTCAAGATATATCAGATGAAGTACAGTGATCACCAGTTTATATTCTCTCTCTGAATACAAAATGCTTAAGGAAGTCATGCTTGGTTGTGGATGGCTGAGATATCTATCGTCTGAAGACACTAGACTCTTGATATGTTTCCAATATTGGCAACATTCTCTCTCTATATATATATTATATATATATATACACACACACACACACGCACGCGCGCACACACACACACACACACATATATATTTCTCCTAATCTTCTAAATACATGATAGAGCAATCAGAAGTTTAAAAGTACCCCCCACTTGCCATCCCCATACTGAAGGCCAAGTATATTGAGAACCAAAGCACCTTCTCCTGATCTCAGGAAAACACATTGAGAATAATTCAGACTCCCTTTATAACCTGTGGTAGAGAAGGTGTGTCCTGAAGAGCTCTAGGTCAAATTGTTTAGTCAGTAAACTTGGACATTAGAAGTGGACTGAGATTCACAAAAAAAAATATATATATATATATGAACACCTTGCAATAAGCATCGTCCAATTGTACATCACAGGTAAGGAGATGCAAAGCAGCCAGTTGTAGTATGAGTTTCCTGAGGGATCAATAATCACAACTTCTTTCTTCTCCCTAGCAGCAAGTAGAAATAAAGAGGAAGGTTACCAAGAAACAAGAACATTTTTATTTACCATATCGAATGTGGTCATGCCTACCTCCCACAATTAATGAAATAGGAGTAAGCTGAATAAGTTTACCCTGAAGTCAGAAGGTTAGCTTGGTAAGTGCACTAGGCATAAGAAACTGATTAGCGAGGGGTGGATAGATAAACTACCAGTATTATGTTAAACCATATATTCAATTTTATTAAGGCCCTGGTTTTACTGTAATGCTGCAGTCACTTCTATACCCCATCCCCTAAGAGGGAAGAGTAGCACAGATTACAGAAAACCACAGATGTTCCACAGACTCGTTGGGAAGTTTATGGGTGGTAGAAGAATAGTGAATTTGCCACCCCTTCTCAATCACGTAACAAAGTGATCAGAAACACTTTGTGTGTGGGGAGGAAAGATTCCTGACTTCTTTCTCATCTGTAAAGAAAGAATAATCTAACACAACCTAATACAAAGTCCTTATTCACCAGCATGGAGGAAGATTCTTTAAGAGTGGTGATAAAGGGTAAGAAGAAGGCAGGAAGGAAAAATATGGTGAAATGGACACTATTTTTGAATATTCTGGTCCAAGCTTATATTTTTTTAAAAATTTTTTTAGTTGTAGATGGACATGATACCTTTAATTAACTTATTTATTTTTATGTGGTGCTGAGGATCAAACCCAGGGCCTCAACTCATGCTAGATGAGCGCTCTACCGCTGAGCCACAATCCCAGCCCTCATATTTTTTTTTATTCTGGTTTGTTATGTATGACAGCAGAATGCATTACAGTTCATATTATACCTACAGAGCACAATTTTTCATATCTCTGGTTGTATACAAAGTAGAGTCACACCTTTCATGTCTTCATACATGTACTTAGGGTAATGATGTCCATTTCATTCCACTGTCTTTCCTACACCCATGCCCCCTCCCTTCCCCTCCCTCCCCTTTGCTCTATCTAGAGCTCATCTAATACACCCATGCTCTCCCCCCAACCCCATTATGAATCAGCCTCCTTATATCAGAGAAAACATTCAGCATTTGGTTTTTTGGGATTGGCTAACTTCACTTAGGATTATATTCTCCAACTCCATCCATTTACCTGCAAATGCCATGATTTTATTCTCTTTTAAACAAGACTGTATTTTTAAGGACTTGTCTCCTTATACAAACCTCAGCGCCATCCTAAACAGTCACAGGACAGAATCTTTGTTTGGTAAAGAATTCAAAGTAAGTTCATAAAATAATTTGTCTTTAATAGAAAGTAAAAAGAGCTTTCAAATGCCACTTGACCTTTGCCTTATGAAGTTTTAGCTTTCAACTGTTTGTTTTAGAAAGAATACAAGAAAGAGGCTGTGTTTTGTACTGCTCTCAAAAGTAGGCATGCTTTTGCAATAATCATTCTTTACTTTGGAGTATTTACCATACAGTATTTATTACTCAAAAGCACTAATGAAATTATTAAATTCTTATTTCAGTTTGATGTAAAATTCTAGGTAGCCAATTCTCCTCGAACCTAAGTATTTCTCAGTGATGTTTATCTTCACCAATGCTCGTAGAAGACTTTTGCAGTTATCCATAATTGCAAAAAGTCTTGATGAGAAAACTAATAGTTGCTAATTTTAGGGAATTTAGAAAAAAGTTTTAATTCACATTTGATAATAATTAATTTTAAATATTTATTTTTAAATATTTAGAGACACTTATTCTTTACACAGGGATTCTTTATTATAAACTTTCTTCTACTTTATATTATGGGAAATTATTCTTACATCTAAAACCCACAACAAATTCATTTCTAATTTCAATACTATTAAAAATACTTACTCTTCTTTTTTATCTTTGTTTTTCTCCTCTTTGTTTTTCTTCTCTTTTTTCTTTTCCTTCCTCTTTTTCTTCTCTGGCTCCTTTTTATTTTTATCATCAGACTTGCTGAAAGGTTGAGTATGTAGTATTAAAAAATGAAAATGTATGGGCCAAAAAATATGGGTACATTTGTGCCAAAGTCTCACTTACTTCTTCTTTTCTTTTTTCTTTTTCTTTTTTTCTTTTGGTTCTCTAAAAAAGAAACAATACCTCTGTCACATAATCATATTACACTCTGACTTTCATTCTGTTTTACTTTTCTATAAAGAAAATTCTCAGCCTTGCATTTAAAAACCTGGCCCAGTGCTCATAAACTAGAAATTTAGTCTCTTAATGAAGATTTCTATCAAAAAAAAAAAAAAAGTGGACACTTACCCAGATAATAAAATAAGCAAAAGTTCCCAGGTTAATTGATATGGGAAATTAAAGAAAATGGAAGGAATTAAAGGCAAAATTCCAAGAAGTCAACTTAAGAAACAATAGTTCCAAGAGAGTACACTTCCAAAGTATTGATTTATTTTAAAAATAGTAATTTAGAATTTAAGCCTCTTGATATAATTTGTATTTATCCTTAAATAAAAGCATAGAGAATTTTTTAAAAATATTTTTTTTAGTTGTCAATGGGCCTTTATTTAATTAATTTATTTATATGTGGTGCTGAGAATCAAACACAATGCCTCACACACACTAGGCGAGCACTCTACCACTGAACCATGACCCCAGCCCGAGGCACAGAGAATTTTAAGAAAATGCCACAAATTTTCTTTAGAGAAAATAATCATAACTAAAGTAATTTTTTCATGAATAGTCAGAAAGAGCTTTGTAGGGCTAGGGATATAGCTCAGTTGGTAGAGTGCTTGCCTCACATGCACAAGGCTCTGGGTTCAATCCCCAGCACCACCAAAAAAAAAAAAAAAACAGCTCTGTGTGTTAATCCATCCAAGTTGTAAGATTGGGCATCATATGATTGAGTAGTGTAGCTAAGATTAAGCATGAAACAGAGGGAAGAGGTAAACTGTCCAAGCAGATTTTAAGAGATCACATCCATGGGAAGCCAAGGATTGACCCATGGATTTTGTTGACCCGCCCACCCACCGTCAATTACCATGGTTATATCATTTCCTATCTCTAAGTTTCCACCTAGGACCATATGGAGAGTTCTTTTTTTTTTTTTTTTTTTTTTTTTTTTTTTTTTTTTTTT
>NW_026000108.1:37777816-37786504 GCF_001458135.2 Marmota marmota marmota
GGCAGGGCGCACTGAGCTTTCTTTGCCTAGGGTACTTACAATCAACTGCTGATTACACATTCACCTTTTCTGCCCAGAGCAAAGTGAAAGAGGAAGCAGATGGGAGCAAAGCGCCCACGGCTTTGGGCGGCAAAGCGTCCGGGAGCCAAGCGTCTCTTTTTCGATCTCTTTGTTCTTCCTGCTGCTTGGCAAAGTGGTCCACTACAGATTAACGGTGAAAGGGGTTCTTACACGCTGTGCGAAATCTCGATTAAAGCCGCTGCTCTGAGCACCACGCTCAGCACTTCAGCAACCCCCGTGCGCAGCGGCCGACTGAAAATCTTTGTATCCCTTTTTAATGTCCATCAAGTAGCAGGTACCACAGAAAAGGTACAAAACAAACAAGTAGACAGACTGACTCAGCCAGTTGATAAAGTCAACCTCTTGCATCAGCATTTTCAATGCTGGCAGAATGTGGATATAAATGGAGCCACAATGGTAGCAGAGATAGGTCCAGCATGTGGCTTCCCACTCACCAAGGTTGAATATTCAACCTGCCAGTTACAGAGGCCAGTGCTATGATTCTAATACAGCACTCTTCAAGATAACTACACTGGACCCTTGCCACTATGAAGGGACACCAAATATATAGATATAATTTATATATATATATATATATATATATATATATATATATATATATATATAAAATTTTATTTTTTTTTGTTTTATTTTATTATATTTTTAAATAAAAATTTTATTTTTGGTTTGTTTTGCTTTGTTTATCACAAGCTTTAACCAGTGTCATTATTTTAACGGCTTAATCATGAGTTCAAAGTCAGCCTCAGCAACTTAGCAAGACCCTAAGCAATTTAGTGAGATCCCTTCTCTAAATAAAATATATTTAAATGGGGGGGGCGGTAATCTGGGAATGTGGCTCAGTGGTTAAATTGCCCTGGATTGAATCCTCAGTACAAAAAAAAAAAAAGCTATGATCCACTTAAATAGAATATGGTGCCTCAACACAAAACTAATCAGTCAGGATTACTCCAGGTGAATTTGGGTTGGCACAAAATAATTACAGACAGAAAATACCTTTTTCTTTGGCCTTTTTCTTGACCTTAGGGGTCTATTGAAAAGATAGAACACCACCTGAATTCTTTATTCTTAGGTAGAGGGAACACACAAAGAGAGGTTCCATGGAATGTTCTTTCCAAAAAAGGTCAGGGGTAATATTACAAAGAACAAGAAGGCAGCCCACTCCATTGGGTAATGCCCACTCCCAAAGCTTTGCTCCTCTGCTCAGTGAGGATGGGGATCCACCTGCTTCCTGGTCAGGGAAGCCAGTCTCCACATTTCCATCGCTCAGAGCTAGGGGGCACTCAGGTCCTATGTGGCAGCTCTGACAATACTGCATAACATTATTTTGGATCAGAGGATCTTCTTTACAGCAAAGGAAATGTGGCATTGAACTCTGAGTATGGATTCAGTAGTCCTATCATATGCTGCCCCACTCAGAAGCTGATGATGTGATAGAGGTTTGAAGTGGCCTTTTAAAGGCAAAGCTGAAATGCCATCTTAGAGTTCAAACCCCAGGAAGATGAGGTGGCACTCTCCAAGATACTATATAGATGAAGGATCCATGGTCATTAGATGATGGCCTATGCTTATATAGAATGCATGGGTCTAGGAACCAAGGAGTCTAAGTAAGGGTGACTAACCGAGAGACAACATACTTTCCATTCCTGCAACTTTAGGCTCTGTGAGTGTAGAGGTCCTGGTTTCTTGGGGAGAGGGGGCAGGTGTCATGCCTCTCCCAGGCTATATGATTGAAGTTCCATTAAACATCATGCTATCACTATTCTCAGCCACTTTGGATCCCTTATGCCAAGAATCCAATAGGCAATGCTGAGTCATTGACCTTGATCATCAGAAGTAGATAGTGCTGCTGGTATACAGTGAAGGAATGGAAAATATATGTGGCACCCAAGTGATCCACTGTGGTATCTTTAAACATTCTCCAGATTTGGTAGTAAGTGGACGAGTATAGTAGCCATGACCCAAGAAGGGCACCATGCCCAGTAGCTCAAATCCTTCAAGGATCTGTGTCTATATTATTTCACCAGATAATTCATGTATGGCAACAGAGGTTCTGATGAGGGCAGAAAGGACCCTAGAATGAGTTGGAGGGGATGGGGAATTTTAGTCGAATCTTCAAAACCAGCTGCAGTTGCCAAGGACCTTAAGGTATCCCATTAACCTTCCTCTTATCAGCTTCCCCAGGAAAAAAGAACAAGTAGAATCCTGGAAGAGATATGCCCAAATGAGTAAATTTTCTACACAAAGAAAAATGAATCTGAGCCATGCACAGGGGGGCTGGATGGATGCCGTGGTTCACAGATTTCAGGTATTCATTCTTTGCCTGCCAAGACTATTGGTTGCTAATAGTTGACAGT
This sequence comes from Marmota marmota marmota, assembly GCF_001458135.2. Lineage (NCBI taxonomy): Eukaryota > Metazoa > Chordata > Mammalia > Rodentia > Sciuridae > Marmota > Marmota marmota. The sequence goes on from NW_026000108.1 coordinate 37,780,252, forward strand.
TTTTCCTATCCCTTAGTTGACTTTGGCTGAAGGAAAACTATTATGCTCAATGTTATGCCCCCACTTCCTAGGGCCAGCCCTTATCCAATGACTGTACATGGGTAAAAGGCACAGTCCTTTAATCTAAACATGGGACAACTCCGAAAGGCCATCCATGATCCAAAGCTCCTCATAGGATCACATCGTATATTAACTATTCTCTGAAATTCAGCTTCTTCCTCTGCCCAATTCTACCCCCCAACTCCCTTCCAGATATTGTCCCCCAAAGAATTCCTAATAAACATCTGCACACAAACCTCCATCTAGATCATCTCATAAGGAACTTGACCTAAGTAAGATACATTGGTTCAGACTGGAAAGAATTAATCAGGTTTCATGTCCTTTTGTCAGCCACTCTACCCACCAGAGAGAGCATTTGAATGCATATGGTAGACAAAGGTTTTCTACAGACATTCAAATAAATGAATAAATAAATAAATACTACTTTTAATATGAAATAAATAACAACAAAAACCCAAATAATAGAATACCATCACTGTTATTCTATTAGATGATTTGCCTGATTTGCTCTGTATCAGATTTAGATATACTAAATATCAGATTTACTGTTTTTCTTTAAGACAAACTTTGATTTTTCTATTGTAAATTACTTACTGTTCCTTATTGCTGCTGTTGTTGACATTGAAAAGTGCCATGGCACCAGGCAGGTATTGCTCCCTGGGAAACAAAATATACCGTGAAATCATGATTGCCACCTGTATAATTTCCACTGTAAGCAAAAGGGTTTAAAGCACAAATACTTTTCAGTTTCTACTCACTATTAAAGATTTCCTAGATGATTTTTGAAAATATAGAGCCTCTGTGAAGCACATGTTTCCCAAATACCAGTGTTTCGAACAAGAGTGTTTAGTTAATGACTGTTGGTAAATGTTTATATCAAGAATTAACATCTTCCTTGGCCTTCAAGTGAAACAAGTTTTATGTCACTAACTCCTAACAAATGATTTAAGATAGGTCAGGGAAGATAGGAAAAGGAGAAAACAAAAACAGTGGGAAGGAAAAAAGCAAAGTAAAAGTACATAATTTTCATAGAGTGGGAACCCCTGATTCACAGCAATGCCTCCTTCCACACTCTCACAGCCCCATGTTGCACCATGACTGTCTTACTTCCTACTAAGGAAGTGTAGCTCTTCTCTTCTAGCTGTTCACTCCTCTGCAATGTTTCCTGGAAGTAGAGTCAAATGGCATAGAACAGGTGAAAGAGTGACAGCCAACCTTCTTATGTAAAATTGCTTCAGAACCCTGAAAAATTGTCCTTCTTCCCTTCAGAAAACCAAAGAGAATTAGGGTATGATGTTTCTTAAAAATTGACAAGAGTCTCAGGGGAAATGACCAAGTGTGCTTGTGTGACTTGGAATCCAATGTGCAGGCAGTGGCAGTTTTCCCATAGAGGGCAAGGATTGGAACTGAAGGAGCAAGTTACTCCTGAGATCCTGTATAGTATCTGGACACAGGAATGTTTGCCCAGCCCAATCTTTGAATGGAGTAGAAGACTTCTTGTCCAAATAACAGTTAAAACCATGTCCTCAGGGACCGGATCTACTGCTCACCTCTGTGATGATTCTCCCATTCTGCATGAGTTGTTTTTAAAGGAGCCTCTTGCCTGGAATCTCTCATTCTCTGATTCTTCAGATATAGAGGCACTGTCATCATTGTCAGAAAAGGAGCTACAGTTCAACAGGAGGCAAAGATGTATTCAATTAGTTTTCAACCATGGAGGAGGAACAACATTTCTCATAAGAGGGACACATGCCTCACTTCTTTCTTTCCCTCTCAAACTAACACAATTTTAAATTAGATTGGGCTGAAAACTGTCCAGAATACACAGTATTCTATAGAGCATATGTATAATACAGTAAAACTCATTTAATTAAGAAACTCTTTACTAGGACTTCCACATTCTCATTCAATGCATTGGTTGATGTTAATATTTATCAAACAGAAAGTGAGATATCTGAGTTTTAAATCTTATTATATAGTTGTATGAACTCTCTTAATATTCCCTTCTTTCCATACACACAAAAAATTCAACCACATTTACACACACCTTCTGTTAGTTTATAGGGTGACCACTTTATACTTTTAAATCATATTAGTAACATTTCTACTCTATGTACTTTTTCACATTCATCTATGGCAATGTCATCAGTTTAAATTTGAAGTATTTCATGAGGAAAGTACCTGTCAATGACTAAAGAAATATTTGGTGTGCTTTTGAAAAATTTATCACAATATTATCTGTGTTTATTGGCTATACAAGTTATACTGTTTCAAAGTATACATAAATTAACAAAATTATATTATAAAATATAAGGTTATGACTTATAAAGTTAAATTGAAATTTAACCTAGGTAAATCAAAGAACAATGGCTGCTATGAGAAATACGTAAGAAAAAGTACAGATTTACCTGCATGCTCCATTTTCCATCCTTCTTATTTCCTTTTCAATATCTGGAACAATCACGTTGGGAATATTCACAAAGGAATGCCATGTGTTGACAATGTTTGTCTTCATGGTTAATTAAATATCTGAGGGGAAAATAATTTAATAGTGGGAAGACTTTTTTATGTATATTATCAAAAGTTTGACTTTATCATTCTTTTTCAAGTTTGTGATAACACTCATTTACAATTATACAGAAGAATTGTTCTTTAAAAGAATACAGATGTGACTTAGCCCATTTATTGATTGGGTTATTTGGATTTTTCTGGTGTTAAGCTTTTTGAGTTCTTTATATATCCTGGAGGTTGATGCTGTATCTGAGTTTCATGTGGTAAATATTTTCTTTAATTCTGTAGGCTTTCTGTTCACATTACTGATTGTTTCCTTTGCTGAGAAGAAGATTTTTAGTTTGAATCTATCCCATTTACTGATTCTTGATTTTACTTCTTGTGCTTTAGGAGTCTTAAGGAAGTTAGATTCTAAGCCGACATAATGAAGATTTGGGCCTACTTTTTCTTCTATTAGGTGTAGGGTCTCTGGTCTAGTGCCAAAGTCTTTGATCTACTTTGAGTTGAGTTTCATGCTAGGTGAGAGATAGGGGTTTAATTTCATTTTGTTACATGTGGATTTCCAGTTTTCTCAGTACCATTTATTGAATAGGCTATCTTTTCTCCAGTGAATTTTTTTTGCACCTTTGTCTAGTATGAGATAACTGTATGTATGTGGGTTTGTCTCTGTATCTTCTATTCTGCCCTATTGGTCTATACCACTGTTTTGGTGCCAAAACCATGCCATTTTTGTTACTATGGGTCTTTAGTATAGTTTAAGGTCTGGTATTCTGATGCCTCATGCTTCATTCTTCTTACTAAGGATAACTTTAGATATTCTGGGTCTCTTATTTTTCCAAATGAATTTTATGATTGCTTTTTATAGTTCTATAAAGAATATCATTGGGATTTTAATTGGAATTGCATTAAATTGTATAATGTTTTTGGTAATAGACATTGCACAGAAGAAGAAATATACTTGATCAACAAGTATATGAAAAAATGTTCAACATCTTTAGCAATTGGAGAAATGCAAATCAAAACCACTCCTAAGATTTCATCTCATTCTAGTCAGAATGGTAATTATCAAGAATTACAAACAACGATAAATGTTGGCAAGGATGTGGGGAAAAATGTACACTCATACATTGCTGATGGGAAGGAGATTTCTCAGAAAACTTGGAATATAACCACCATTTGACCCAGTTACCCCACTCCACTCCTCAGTTTATACTCAAAGGACTTAAAATCAACATATTACAATGATGCAGCCACATCAATGTTTATAGCAGCTCAACTCACAATAGCTATACTATGAAACCAACCTATGTGCCCTTCAATAGATGAATGGATTAAAAACATGTGATACATACACACACAAAATGAAATATTATTCAGCCTTAAAGAAGAATGAAATTGTAGCATTTGCCAGTAAATGGATGGAGCTGGAGAATATCATGCAAAGTGAAATAAGCCTATCTCAAAGAACCAAAGGCCGAATGTTTTCTCTGACATGAGGTTGCTGATCCACAATAAGGTAGGGGGGGGGGTGGTGTGGTGGGGATGCTGGGGAGGAATAGAATTACTTTAGATTAGATAAAGGGGAGTAGAGGGGAGGGGGTATGGAGGCAGAAAAGATAGTAGAATAAATCAGACATTATTATACTATGTATGTATATAACTACATGACTAGTGGGATTCTACATCATGTACAACCAGAAGGATGAAAAATTATACTTCATTATATTTGATGTATCAAAGTGCATTCTACTGTCATGTATAACTACTTACAACAAATAAAACAATTAAAAAAAAAGAATACAGACATGGTCTACCCCCTTGGCCAGTTTTTTGGTGTACATTGTTTAATTCAAAAGTACCAGAGTCAGGTGTGATGGTGCCCACTTTTAATCCCAATGGCTGGGGAGACTGAGGCAGGAGGATCAAGAATTCAAAGCCAGCCTCAGCAATTTAGTGAGGCCCTAAGAAACTAGTGAAACCCTGTCTCAAAATAAAAAATATTTATAAAACAGACTCAGGATGTGGTTCAGTGGTAAAGTGCCCCTGGGTCCAATTCCTGTACCAAAAAAAAAAAAAAAGGTATCAGAGGATAGGGGTTTTATTCAAAAATTTGGATTTACCCCAGTTTTGAAATATTCAGGCAGGGTAGTTGTGGAGCAAAACTGTAGAGGTCCTACATGACACCAAGCAAGTAAAGTAGGAAATAGCAAAATAAAATACCAAAGTGTGCTTAATCAGCTGTGGATTCCTACAGCATTCAAGAAAAAGCATTCACTAGCATTCTGGGTGCTGAAGGCAAGGCCTCCAATTCATGTTGTACTGGATCTAGCAGAAGTTGGGTGGCTTTAAGCCCAGTTGATAGGAAATGGCTTTCTGATCCTTGGCTCACAGTTAAGGTGATTCATTCATGAATAAAGAATTCCACTGAGCTTCCACACTACCCACCTTCCAGAATGTGGGAGAGAAAGAAACTCCCCTGTGGAGTTTAACATTCTGGGATGTTATTCTGGAATCATGCTTGGGGTTTAGTCTAGAATATAACAGGGTTGGGACAATAAATACCATAATTTACTGTAGATTAAAAGAAATTTAGTTATGGATGGACCCAATACCTTTATTTATTTATATATGGTGCTGAGGATTGAACCCAGGGCTTCACACATGCTAGGCAAGTGCTCTACCACTGAGCCACAACCCCAGCCCATTACTGCAAATTTTTACATTTGTCTAACCTTTCAAGACAATGAAAGTATTGTCTCCTTAAATGTACTCATGGATCTTTTATTAAAAGAGTAAAAATAACTGCTGTGAGTGCCCCACTTCACAAATACTAAAAGACATTTAAAGAAAGGCAAGGTTAAAAGTGATGCGGAACACTCTTATGCTATTTTAGGGATCTCCTATTAGACGTAGAACTGATCTCACTAGATGCAAAGAGTGTGGAGGTTTCTAACAATCCAGGAGCCTTAATGAGCTTTGACCATTCCTCTACACTACAAGAACTTGATAGTGTATCAGGCAGATATGTTTATCATTGTGTTTATGGTGGTCCCTTAACCCAGAATTCTACACCCTTTTTCATTTTCAAAGGAAAATCCTATTGGTCTTTCAAACATCAGTTCACATATGACCTCTGTGAAGACTTTAGTAATTACTCCAGCTTAGGAAGAATTCATCACATCCTCCTTTTTGTTCCCATAGTTATTTATACCTGCCTCTTTACACTCTGGCTGATATATAGGTACTGACATGTCTGGCTCCCTGGTTAAGTTGTGAACTCTTTGAAAAAGTTCACGGGAGAGCTGCTGTATACCATATTTGGCACATACTTAAGTTCTTTAAAATATTAAAGTGGATTACTGTACCAAGTCCTAACTGTGTGCCTAAAACATAAATCTTTATTATAATTATCTTATGTTTTGGTAGAAACATGAGTTATAAAGTAGGAGCTAAAAATACATTTATTTTTATTATAGAAATAAAATCACTTGCTGTAACAGAATCATCTTGAATTTTACATAAGAAATTAAAAACATAGAACTAGGGACGTGGCTCAGTGATAGAGTACTTGCCTGGCATGCATGAGGCCTTGAGATCTATATTCAGCACCTCACACACACACAAAAAAAAAAAAAAAAAAAAAAAAAAAAAAAAAAAAAAAAAAAAAAAAAAAAAAAAAAAA
>NW_026000108.1:37786633-37846643 GCF_001458135.2 Marmota marmota marmota
AATTTTTTATTGGATTATTTTCCTTTTTATTAATATTTAGGCTGTATATATAAATTACATTGCCATCTGAATTACCAATGTACTTACTCAATATCTATTATTTTGCTGTACATTTTATATTTTCCAAAGTAAAATTTTTATTTGTATATATCCATTGAGTTTTCCATGATTAAAAGGCTCCTTTTTGACTCAGGATAGAACATATAGTTACATTTCTTAGAAGAAAAATGTAAGTAATAAAATTGAAATTTATTTATGCCTATGCTAAAAGATAATTATAATTTTTAAGAATTTCTTCAAATGGCCATGAATGGTGGCACACGTCTGTAATACCAGCAGATTAGGAGGCTAGGCAGAAGGATCCCAAGTTCAAAGCCAGCCTCAGCAACTTGAGAGATCCTGTCTCAAAATATAAGAAATGGTTGGGGACGTGGTTCAATCCCTTGTACCAAAAAAATTTTTTCTTCAAGATTATCATTTGTGCCAGCACCAATTTATTAAAAATTTCATTTCACATTAAAATGAATTTCCATCTTTCTCATATATTGAGATTTATTTCTGGAAATTCTATTTTGTTTTCTATTTTGTTTCTTTGATTTGTTTGCTAATTATTATACCTGGTAACTATAGAATATAAAGAATACTACTTAGAAGAAATTTACAGATTTAAATACCTTCATTATTAGATACAAAATGGAAAAGAAACTAAACCTCATGTTAAAAACCAGGAACAGAACAATCAAATATTTTTTATTTTCTAGTTTGGTTTTTTTTTTTCAAAACGCTAGAAAGCAAGGTGTGGTTAACATAGGCCCATAATCCCAGTGACTCAGGAGGCTGAGGCAGAGGAAAATCAAGGGCAATTTAAGGACAGCCTGGATAAATTTGTGAAATCCTGTCTCAAAAAATAAAAAAGGGCTGGGCATGTAGTTCAATAGTAGAGTGCCCATGGGTTTAATCCCCAGTACCACCACCACAAAAAAAAAAAAAAAAAAAAAAAAAGAAAGAAAGAAACTAAAACAAAAAAAAGAAAGAAAATTTTATGTGACCAACTAACAAAAACATAAAGCGATATATTGAGAAAGAGAGTAGTCAGTCATTAGAAAAAGAGTTGGGGAATTAATGAGTCCTGACACCTGCAACTTGGGCTGGCTACCTCCTTAAAAAAACAACAACAACAAAACAAAAACAAAAACAACAACAAAAAAAAAACTGTCTTGCTTAATCAGAGGCCAAAAAATATAGAAAATATAGAGAGTAGACACCAACAACAAAAATTAATAGTATGTAATCACCCAGGAATCTTTGTACCACCAAGAAAATGCCAAATTCATTTACTCTCATATTTCACTTTGGGAACTTGAATATATTGTGGCCTCAATGTGCAGATAAAGTAAGTTCTAATTTTAAAGTATGCAGAAGAAAAACAAGGACTTCTGCCTCTACCTCATAACACCACAAGCATTTAGAGTGGATTATAGACAGAAACATAAAAACAAAATTATGAAGCTTCTAAAAAAATGCATAGGAAAACATAGTCATGGCTTAATGTGGGCAAGATTTCTTAGAACACACAAAAAAAGGTAAAAATAATTTTGATGGGTTGGATATCATCAAAATTCTAACATTTTGCTTATTAAAAGACAAAAAAGATGTAATGGCAAGCCATAGATAAGTGTATTCATAGTAAATTTGTCTGATGAAACTTATATACGGAATATAAAAGAACATTTACAAGTAAATATAACAAGAAAAATAATTTTATTAAAATATGGCCAAACAAATCCTTTCTAAAAGAAGGTGTGAAAGTAGCCCATGAGGCAGAGCAAGATGGCAGCTGAGTAAGACCTGCCAGTGATCATCACCCCATAAACAAGTTGAATACCTATGCACCAAGTACCTTCACAAGAGTCTAGAAAATTAGGTAAGAGATCATAGTGTCTGCTTTCAGTATAACAAAACAAAAAGATGCACTGCAGAACATAGTAAAGGGTTAACCTCAACTCCAAGCCCTCCTCCAACTCCAAACAATCCAGCATGAAAAAAGAGACTTCCCTCTTGGGTGAAGGAGAGTGAATTAAGTCCAGGACTTAACTTGAAACCCAGCATGGACCTACCATGCAAAACTCAGTGTTGAGCAAATCCCTGGGACCTTTTCTGCCAGACCAATACCCATAGACTGAGCTGCCAAAATTGTATTATAGCAGGCAACTGATTATATCCACCACCCCTCCTCCAATCCCAAGCAGCAGAGGTAGGCACAAGACTCCATCCACTGGGAAACGGGGCATTAAAGCTATCACAGGGCTTTGTCTTTGAGCCAAGGGCCAGATGTGCTACATTTTCTACCTGGGAGAAAATGAAGGACCTATACTGAGGCCAAAGCTCACAGACAGAGCCTCTAGACTGGCTGTGGCATCAACTAGAAACCTGTACACTGGGTAAAACAGATTTGAGTTTCAGTATACATCATTTCTAGCTTTAGAATGGGTCTAGCACAGCTCTGCAAGACTGTGCAAGCCTATGTGGCTGTGAGACTCAAAGGTGACCCACTGTCAGTCTTCGTGACCAAGAGACTGTGTCTAACATTGGTCTCCTAACCTCAGGCAGTACAACTATCATCAGGCCAGTGCTCACAGATGTGGCTCTCTCTAACTACCCTAGTACCAAACAGAGACTGTGAGCCCCAGTGGGATAGATTCATGTTTTGGTCTTCATCACTGCCAGGTGCTGCCTGGGACTCAGTGCACCCCTGATTTGGTGCAGGTCCTTGTGACTGTAAGACTTGAGCATGACCCAACTTAGCATCAATCTAAGAGGCCAAAGATCTGCCTTCACAAGCACTACCCAAACTTGAACATTTTATATAGTACAAAGACCCCATTTACAGGTGGGATACAGCCCTAGAACTTAGTGCTGAGCTGGTGAAACCTAACACAGAGTAGATTCTATCCATCCCCATCTTCAAGCCTACTTGTGGATGGAGCCTATGGAATACCTCTAGTGCCAAGGGAAGACACATGGCTCCAGTCTATCAGACTTCTATTACAGAGAGCATGACTTGTGGCTGGTAGCAGCAATCTTGGGTTACAAATGCACCTCAATAATAGACATCCTATGCAGTGTAGGCCTTGATCTTACCCCAGTGCTGTGCAGGTCTGGGTAAGCTATGGGCTTCAGGTGCGACAGGGCCTTGTGATATTGGTAGTCACAGGAATGACACAGGAACCAAATGTTGTCCATCCACAGTGACTTCCCATAGCTGGGCAAAATCCCACAGTGCCTGATCATAGGCCAGGAACTATGGTAAATCATGTGGGTTTATTTTAGTCCCAAGAAGAGGTTTGTGGGGACACTCTTTCTAGATACTCTGTTGGTTCTTTCTGAACATACCAACATGTATGTGGGGACAAACCTGAAATAGTGACCACACACCAATGGCAGACTCCAAAAAAATCTGGATCTGAACAACAAAGCAGTGCTGAAATAGTAGAAGTCACTACAGGTTTAGAGAATATAAGCAGTTGCTCAGAATTTCTGGAAAGACAGGTATAAAATCAGATCAGGAAGACAGGAATAAATGCTTAACCCTTCAATGCCTAGATGACATTGCATGTCAACAAGTATCAAGAGCTTTCTGGAAAATGTGACCTTGCTAATAAGGTACCAGAAACTCTCAGGCAGAGAACTTACAATAGCTGTTTTAAGAAAACTCAATGATCTTGAAGAAAACACAGAAAATTATTTTAATACTCCAACAGAGAAAGTTAGCAAGAAGATAGAAGCAATCTTTAAAAATAAAACAAATTCTTGTAAATTGCAAAAAAGGAATTAAGAAGAATGAGGAAATTTTATGGGAACTTTGAGACAGAATTAAAAGAGAAACTATTTGGGTTATTGAGGTTCAAGAAAGACTAGATTGCCAAAGGTGTAGAAAGTTTATTCAAAGAAACAAGAGCAGAAAACTTCCCCAAACCAAGGAAAGAGTACAAATATCCAGGCACAGAAAAGCCAAAGATCACCAATCAGATTTAACTCAATAAAGTCTCCCCCAAAATATTTTGTAATCAAGCTCTCAAACGTGATAAAGAGAAGATTCACAAGGTTATGAGATAAAAGAAACAGAAAATATATAGGCATGTCTCAGTTTGCCTGACACCAGACTTCTCAGCAGAAACCTTACAGGCCAGGAGAGAGTGGCATGAGATTTTCACAGTACTGAAGGAATATAAAGCTGTCAGTCTAGAATATTGTACCCAGAAAATATATTCTTTGGAAATGAAGAAGAAATAAAGATATTCCCAATCAAAAGCTGACAGAATATACCTTCATCAGATCTCCTCTACAGTGTTAAAGGAAATTCTTCAAACTGAAAGAGAGAAAGACAGTAATGACTAAGAAGAATATATGGAATTGTATAAATACACACTTGTAGGAGCAATTATACAAACAAATTCAGAATGCTCTAATATTGTGGGTATGGCACATAAAGCAATCATGTCTTTGATATACAGACTAAAATCAATCAAAAATAATAACTACATTAATATGTTAAGAGATAGGCAATATTGAAAGATATAAAATAGGATATAAAAAATTCAAAATGTGGGGTGCAAGTGTAGAGTTTTCACATCATTATATATATTGTCTCTTGATCTTGTATGTGTGTGTGTGTATGTGTGTGTTCCTGAAGATTAGAATCCAGGACCTCTTCATGCTAGGCATGTGCTCTACCACTGAACTAACATCCATAGCCCTTTTTATTTTTAATTTAAGACTGGATGTCACTTAGTCATCCAGGCTGTTTTGGAATTTGAGATCTCCCTGACTCAGCCTCCTGAGTAGCTGGAATTACAAGCAGGTTCCATGATCCCCAGATTGTTTCTTTATGATCATATTAAGTTGCTATCATTTCAAAATGGCTCATGATAATCAAAAGATGTTTTTTGTAAACTTCATAGCAAAAACAAAGCAAAAGTCTGTAACAGACAAACTAAAAACAATAAGCAAGGAATTGAAACACACTAATAGAGTAAATCCTTTAACCACAAAGAAAGATTGTAACAGAGAAAAAAGAAAGAAAGAAAGAAAGATACTAAAAAATAAGTTACATAATATCTTTTAAGACTTTAACCTTTCAATAATTACTTCAAATGTAAATGAATTAAATTTTCCAATTAAAAGATATCACATCAAGTAAATTAAAAAATAAAACAAGACCCAACCATATGCTGCTTACAAGAAAATCGCTTTACCTATAAGGACACATAGACTGAAAGTGAAGGATAGAATAAGATATTCCATGCAAATGAAATCTAAAAGAAGCAGGGATAGCCATCCTCATATAATATAAAATAGACAAATATAAGCAAAAATAGACAAAGGGATTACATCAAACCAAAAAAGCTTCTACACAGGAAAGGAAACCATCCAAAGAGTGAAGAGCTAAACTACAGAATGGGAGAAATATTTGCAAACTATATATTTGATAAGGGGTTGATATCCAGAATACACAAGGAACTCCAAAAACACAATAGGAAAATATAATAGTAGTAGTAGTAGTAGTAAGGATGATCCAGTTCAAAATGAGCATCTAAAAAAAGGTAGCTGGGCATGGTGGTGCACCCCTATAATTCCAGCAACTTGGGGGAGGCTAAGGCAGGAGGATCCCAGGTTTGAGATCAGCCTCAGCAACTTAGCAAGACCCTAAGCAACTTGGTGAGACCCTCTCTCAAAATGAAAAGTTTTTAAAAAGAGTTGGGGATGTGGCTCAATGGTAAAGTGCCCCTGAATTCAATCCCCAGTACCAAATAAATAAAAACAATTGATCTAAATAGATGTATTTCAAAAGACATACAAATGGCCAACAGGTACATGAAAAAATGATCAACACCACAAATTATCAGGGAAATACAAATCAAAAGTACACAGAGATATCACCTCAACCCAATAAGAATGGATATTTTTCAAAAAAACTAAATATAACACATGTTGGCAAGAATGTAGAAAAAGGGAACCCCTGAACACTATTGGTGGGAGTGTGATGGCACGGCCACTGTGAAAAATAGAATGGATTTTTCCCCTCAAAATTAAAAAAAGAACTACCAGCAATCCCATTCCTGGGTATATATCCAAAGGAAATAAAATCACTATGGGAGAGACCTCTCCATTCCCATGTTCATTGCAGTACTATTCACAATAGCCAAGAAATAAAAGCAACCTGAGTGTCCATCAACTTAAGAATGGATAAGGAAAATGTGCATATACACAAGGGCATACCATTCACTGTCCAAGCACATACACACACAAAAAATCTGTCATTGCATTCTAACATGAGTGGAACTGGAAATCATTGCTGTAATAAGGGAAATAGGCAGGTACAGAAAGGCAAGTACCACATGATCTCATGCATATGTGGAATATAGAAAAGTTGATCTCATGAAAGTTAAGAGTATAAAGGTGGTTACCAGAGGTCGGGGAGAGTGGTAGCAGAAGAGCCATGTGGAGAACATTTATCAGTGGTACAGGTTACAGTTGGATAAGCGTATTCTGGTGAGCTCTTGAACAGTAGGGTAACTATGGATAACAACAAAGTACTGCACATTTCAAAAAGCCAGAAGGAAGAATTTGGAAAGTTTTCACCATAAGCAAATGATTCATATTTTAGTAGATAAATAAGTTTAAAATGACTCGCTCATTACACAATTTATCTGTGTATTAAAACATTACACGGGCCAGGCGTGGTGGTGCACACTTATAATCCCATCGGCTTAGGAGGATGAGGCAGGAGGATTGCAAGCTCAAAGCCTGCCTCAGCAAAAGCAAGGTACTAAACAACTCAGTGAGACCCTGTCTCTAAATAAAATACAAAATAGGGCTGGGGATATGGATCAGTTGAATTGAGTTTTCCTAAGTTCAATCCCCAGTACCCAAAAAATAAACCAAAAAAGCAAAAAACAAAAACAAAAACAAAAACCCATTACATGGTACTTCATTGAGATGTATAATTATTATGCTTTTGTGTATCAGTTAATTTTTTTTAATTTTTAAACTTTTTCTTTATAGTTGTACATGACAGTAGAAAGTATTTTGACATATCATACATATGTGGTATACCAGTTATTGTTTTTTTAAAATTAAATAGCCAATGAACACATGAAAATGTGCTTAATATTACAAGTCATCATTTTCATTTATAACCATAATTAAATACCATTTCATGTCGAGTACAGTGGCTAAAATTTAAGACTGACAACACCAAATGATGTATCATTGATGGGAGAAAAGCCTGTGGTCAGGAATGAGATGCAATAGTAGAGGTTATGATGGTGAAAGTGAAGCATCTCTGAGTCAAGTGCTCAGGTGACCAGAGTAAAAAGGAAAACATTTGACTGTTGCCTACAAAAATAAACACACACCTGCTCTGCAAGACTCTACAACATTCCAGCTATATAAGTCTGAAACATTTGATGGATTCCTACAGAAAAAAAGTCCCAAGCAACTATTACAACTTATAATAAAATAAGTTAGGTTTAACTTTGAAAAACAATTGGTAAAATTCAGTATATTAATAAAAGATACAGAGAAACAGCATATGCTCCATTTTAGCAGATATAGAAAATGAATTTGACAGTATTCAACACTGCTTAAAATAGAAAGGCTTAGCAAACCAAGAATAGAAGGGAACTTCCCCAATCTGATAAAGAGCATGTGCCAAAAACCATACAATTAACATTATGTTTTAATGATAAAAGACAGAACATTCTTCCCCTAAGATAAAAAACTAATTAAAACAAATTTAAAAATTAAAAAAAAAATCAAGGCTATTCTAGAAATGTTCGACATTGTACTCTAGTTCCTAACCCTTGCAATAAGGCCAAAAGGAGAAATAAAAGGCATTCTAATTGGAAAGAAAGAAGCTAAACTATCTTTATTAGCAGAGGACATAATAGCATACATAGACAACCCTAAAGAATCTACAAATCATATTAGAACAAATAAGTGAAATCAGCAAGATCATAGGATTTAAGGGCTGGGATTGTAGCTCAGTGATAGAGCTCTTGCCTAGCATGTGTGAGGCACTGGGTTCGATCCTCACTGACACATTAAAATTAATAAATTAAACAAAGTTTAAAAACAGTCATTGTAAAAATGAATTTTATTTCTAGACACCAGCAAAGAGCAATTGGAATATAAAATGAAAATGAAACCCCAACAACTAATCACCATCTGTGCTCAATTAATTAATAAATTGCAAAGATTACCAGAGCAGGTAGGAGTGGGCAATGGATCTCAGAGCAAAGAGAAAATGGGAGGCATGGGATCTTGTGGGAATTTGAGATAAAGCTTCCTGAAAAGACAAGGCTACAGCAATCTTGGGCAGAGTAAACCGTTATCCGAGCACATTATGATGTAGAACAGGATTCCAGGCAGAAGTAGAGGAGGATACAAAGAAACTCACATGAAAGAACAAGGTGCTTTCAGCAACTGCTGCAGGTCAGATGGTGAAGAGTAGTTTATGGGAATAAATGGCAAAGAGAGGGGTGGGAGGGAAAAGCTGCAGGAGTTAGGTCACTGAGTTGTTGAATGTTCTATTGTCCAAAAGAAGATGAGGACTGGAGGGCTGGAGGGTTCTAAGTGTGACACTGACATTTTTCAATGCTGTGAGAACCTTGAGATGGTAGCACAGGTATGTGACTGCCACCACTGGCAAGAGAGAGCCAGGGTAGTAATTTGTAGGCTCTCGTGGTATCAATGGGATGCCAGTGATGTGACAGTGCACCACGGTGCTGTGACGCTGGATTTTCTCTCACAGAGCTCTGTGGTTCACGTAAAAAGAACCAAAAATGTGGGTCTCTGATAAAAGCCAAGATTGCACAATAATCTTGAGATTAAGGTGTAGAAGAACAAGGGAACAAGGGAGATTAGGAGATTGTGAGACAATCATTTGTTCTAGGCTGCAGGGAGAAGAAGGAAGACTGGGAAAAGAACAGATTAGCAAATTAAGTCAAGGAGACAAATATCTCAATATGGTTGAAGAACCAGTATAGTAGGAAAAAAATATAAAGAGCTGGAAGCAGAGGAGCCTGTGGTCAGGAATGAGATGCAATAGTAGAGGTTATGATGGCGAAGGTGAAGCATCTCTGAGTCAAGTGCTCAGGTGACCAGAGTGAAAAGGAAGAGAAAGTCACCAGAGTTGAAGAAGGAACAAACCTGTGTGATTCAAGGGACTCAGATGTCCCAGATGTGTCAGATTTCACAGCCATGGAGTTTGTCAAGAATGACAGTGAGACTCAGGAGGAAGAGGAAGTCAGAGGAGCATGCACCAAATAATTTGATAAATGTGGAGATAGCAGCGAGCATCTCAATGGTTACTCATGACAAGGAGTAGAAGAAAAACCTCAATGGGAAAAGATAAAGGTATAGTGAAGGATTTAGAGGTGGCAGTTGGAAGGCAGGAAAAATAAATCAGCCTCCCTAAGAGGATAAGGTGCTTCCGATCAGCATCATCAGAATCTTCCCAAACTCTGAGCAGTTCTTCAGACCTAAAGTGAAACATTTTTGATTGCCTCAGAGAAGGCCTCTGGGAATTGTTAGTGACAGGCAATTGAGAAAGGCCTTCTGGAATCTGCCTTCCGCCTCTACATTCACAGACCATAGGGACACAGAAAAGAGGGAAAGAACTGTTTATCAAATGCCTTAGAGCTTGGGCGTTACGTTAGGTACACGTTAGCACATTTAATCTGAGACATGGGCCTCACAGTTTTGAAGCTCAGAGAAGTAAAGTGATTTGCTCATGATCATCTGATTTTATTGTAGAGCTGGTGTGCAGAAACAAACTGAAAAGTCCAAACCCTTTCCATGCAATGCAGAAAGGCATGGTAGAGGAACACTCACCAGCTGCCCCAGTGCTGCTTGCTAATCCCTGCTTCTTTCCTGTTAGTGTGGCAGCCTCCATAAAGGCAGAGGCCAGGCCTTTCGGACTTAGTCAAGTGCTTAAAATGCAGGGACATATTTTTAACCTGCATGTCTTAAAACATCAGCTAAGCATTAAAGGAGTCGTCTTGAGACGTTTACCTTCTAATTTACCTTTTAGGATTCCCAAGCCACCCCCAAATAAAAACAGTCTTCTAAAAAGTAGGTTTGGTAAGTAAATGCAGACTTTAAGGATAAGTCTAGGCTCCTTCTTACTGGACGGCTGCTCCTAAATCCCAACTGTACAGAAATTCTGGATCTCTTACTGTCTTTAGGGAAAATACCAGAAAAGGTTTTTCATGGAATTTCACTAGACTGGGTTCTTTAAGGGAAGGAATAGATCTGGTTGAGTTTTTATTTTGTTCATCTTCTTAGCATTTAGCACAGTGCTTAGCACCTAGCAAGTACCCCATGAATTTTGTGGAAAAGGAAGGAAGGAAAGAATGGAGGGAGGGAGCAAAAGAGAGGGAGGAGGAGAAGTAGGGGTGAAAGTAATGAGGGAGTGAACCCCAAACCTCTTTTCTACCTCTCCAACTCTTTATTGAAGCCTCCTTCCCCATCTCTTCTGCTTATCACTTTCTCCCAACTCATAAGATCCTCCTGTAGCAGGTCAGGATTATAAGGACATTCAGTTCTGATGATTCTGTGGCCAATAGAGAGGTGCATGGACTTGGCCTTCACTTTTTCTTTGATCAGTAGTAAGTTCAGGACCACCAAATTATAATCAGTTCCTAAGCACTGGAGCTTTCTCTGTTCCAACATTTTTTTTTCCATTCTTCTATGTGTAGTAGTGGCACCATATATTATATAAAAATTAGTGGTCTACACGGTTCACGTTCAGCATCCTGCTCTGCTGAGGAACAGGAGGCTCCTGCTTTTACCCATCTTTCTCAGAGTTCAACCTTCACCTTTATGCAGGTACCTCCTAATTCCACATATTTGGCCTTCGCCACCTTCCTTAGCTCCTGTACCACATTTTACTCATCCATTCATTCCAAATATTGTACAAACTTCCTACTATTCAAGCATCTTTAACTTCGTTTCTTAAGCAACTATATCAGAGTCCTGTGTCCAATATGTCCAAAGTGACTTTCACTTCTTTTCCCATTAAACCAGCTGTTTTTCTGACTTTCCATCTCTGTTCACAGAATCTCTGCTTTTACTTAGAGTTAGTTATTTTTGACTCTCCTGCTCATCCATCCTCCATGTTAAGTCTTGCCGTTGCCTTGCCTTTACTGTCATCTTTTCATTTGAATTTCCACTAAATTTGTTAGTGCTTGTTATTGCTTGTCTTTGACTAAGCCTTTTAACTGGTTTATTCAACTCCGGTCTCATTCTTGCCAACTCATCAGAAAAATTACTCCCAAATTAACCTTCTTAAGGAGCATCTACTATCATTTTCCTGTTCTAGAATAGTCAAGATATCACCATTGTCTAGTGAATTAGCATCCTTTTTTTTCTGCAACAGAGACCCAACTCTCCTTCCTCCTATCCTCTTCCTTTCTTCCTAACCTTTTAAAAATATTTTTTTGTTTTACCAAAAACATGTCCCATCGGATGAAATACTATGAAGTCATTAAAAATAATAGAGTGTGTGTGTGTGTGTGTGTGTGTATATATATATATATATATATATATATATATATATATATATATATATATATATAAACAGGTATCAAATATATCTCAGAAATATAGTATGCTATCATTTTTAAGGGGAAAGAACACATATTTGCATGTGTGTGTGAGTGTGTGTGTGTGTATATATGTATGTGAGAGAGAGAAGAGAAGAGAGGGAGAGGGAGGGGGAGGGGGATCACACACATATGTGTGTAAAAAGACAGAAAATCATTTCTGAAAAAATGCAACCATCAGTGGTAATAGTGATTTCCTATCTCGGAGGGAGATGAACCATAGTATTGGAAAACAGAAGGAGTAGAAGGGGGAATATTTTTCACTGTGTATCTTTTGAGTTTTATATAATGAATTACTTAATGGACATGTATAATACCTCTCATTTCAAAATGCAAAACAGTTTAAAATTATATCATCCATATTTCTACCATCAGGAATTAATAATGATTGACTTTTGTCAAATAGGCAGTCTTTGGAGATGTGAAAAAATGAAACTTTATGACTAAAGTTAAAGCCTTTAACAAACAGTAACTCCTCAGGTCCGTCCTTGTCTTCCCTTTCTCTAGCTCCTTAGAAACAGCCTGGACTCTAAGTCTGTTGTGTATCCTTCCAGGTCATTCCTCATCCTTTTACCTACATAAGCATCCATAACCAACATATAGTTTGCAGTACATATTTTAAAGTTTACAAAGCAGTATCTTGCTCTCTGCATACTTCTGAAACTTTTTTTCCACTCAAAAGAATGTTTTGAAAACTATGTACACTAATAGGTATAGAGCTATCTCATTTTATAATATTGTTTGTTAATATTGTAGCCGGTAAGTACTCCATAATTTTTCTATTTCATTTCCCTTTCTACTAAAGAAAAATGGGTTGGGGGTTTGGAGTTTTTTCCTTTGTTTCTTTTTTTTTTTTTTTTTTTTGCTATTACATTTCCCCCTACACACTGATGGACTCTTAAAATTGTCAGTTTTAACGTTTACTTCAATCCAAAGAGTGAAAACATTTTTGCACTATGGTTTTGATTTACATTAACCAATAAAGCTAGATAAACTCTTATATTTATTACTCATTTGGATTTCTTTTTTTAATATTTATTTTTTAGTCATAGGTGGATACAATATCTTTAATTTTTTGTGGTGCTGAGGATTAAACCCAGTGCTTCACACATGCTAGGTGAGCGGTCTGCCTCTGAACCATGACCCCAGCCCCTTGTATTTCTTTTGTGAATTACATATTTAGATTCTTGGTTCATTTTTTTTCAGTTGAATTATTTTATTCATTTAACATTTAATGAATATTTAATAAACACTTGCTAGATATCAGGCATTATTATTATCCTACAAGAAACTAAGTACCACTAGTCTTCTGACTACTAATTGTACTTTCATTTTACATTTCTTAACTAAGCATAAAATTCTGCCAACTATTTATGTCATTTATGTACTTTACTAACTTGTAAATCCATTAAGTCATATAGCAATATACTCTTACTCACCAGTTTATAGCTTGTACAGCGATTTAACTCATATAACCTCATTTGATATCTAATCATCATCACAACTATGTAGTGATTCATATATATGTACATATTCATATATACGTATATATATAAAGTAAAATTTGTGTAAAATCACCCAAACAGTGAATACTTCTGTATAAAATTGAAAACTAAATTGAGGATCCAGTTTGTAAGGTTGGCATAGCACAAAGATTCTAAAGAATCACTTTTAAACAAAGATAGTTATATTATGCATCTCAGAACACTCATAACATCTAAATATTTGAAGATGATCAAAGATGTACTAAGATGATTCAATGTATGCAAAGTGTCCTGTATGTTTAGGGTTTCTAGAATAGAATTCTGTGCAAATGTTCCTAAAGATTATTATAAACAATATATTTATTATTTATATATTATTTTATGTTGAATTTTAAAAATTCAATATGCATATTTTTTAAAAAAACACTGTTCTCTTCTTCATTAGTTCAGTTTTTATAAAGAAGATATTCCACTCATCAGTGCAACCAATAAAATTCAAATGTCATTTGAACAAAAAAAGTACAGAACACTAGGCACTAAACTATAAACAGTAGTAACTTCTGGAGAGAATAGAATAATACACCTCTGTATTGTTTGAATTTTATATAATGAGCACATATTCATTTTATAATAAAAGGATACACTTCAATATTTTTTCCTTAAAGAATATTATTTAACAATGTGAAAAAAAAATGTTCACAATATATTGTTAAGCAGAAAAAGAATGTTGCTAAGCAATATTTATATTGTCATATCATTCTACTTAAAAATTGTGAATATGTACACAGAAAGGATAAGCACTTTAAAGACATTAAATTTGTAGTACTAGGATGATTGATGATTTTGCTTTTATCATAGCATTCATCTGTATTTTCTCCTACTTATTTTTTAATGAGGAAATGTGTATTTTTTAAGCAGGATTCTATTTAACAGGAGAGATCATTTGTGTCAGCAACTTTGCTCTAAAATATTTTCCATTGGTGGAAAAATACATGTTGGTGACATGGTACAGAATGTCAGACAGGAGGATTAAGTTCTGGAGATCTATTGTAGGAACATGGTAAAATTTGATTCATCAGTCAATCCCATATTTCAGTCTTTGCCCAATCTCAGTATTTAAAGGTAGAGCTAAGTTTGTTTCTTCGTATTTAACAATGCTCAAGAAATTGTGTAACACTCTGGAACCGGCTTTGCCTGCTCTGCAACAGAGAGGGCAACTGAAAAACAGCAATCACCTGCTCAGCAAGGTCTTAATTTCTAGCTCCCAGCACTTCAGCCAATTGCTGTGAAACCTTGGCAGAAAGCTTT
Source organism: Marmota marmota marmota (assembly GCF_001458135.2). NCBI lineage: Eukaryota > Metazoa > Chordata > Mammalia > Rodentia > Sciuridae > Marmota > Marmota marmota. Next base: position 37,801,095 of record NW_026000108.1, read on the forward strand.
CTGGGCTTCAGTTTCCTCTTCCTGGTCTGTTGTAAAGAGTCTCTGTGGAGAGCTAATGAGATATATATAAAGATTTATTGAAAGCCATGAAGAGTTATACAAACGTAAGTACATACTATTATTATAGAATCTCCAAAATGAGAGAGAGAGAGAGAGAGAGAGAGAGAGAGAGAGAGAATCATCAACTTTTTATGGAGTCAAGACAGCTAACATGATTAAAATAATCTTTCTTTAACTCCTCCCATTGAACCACCACTTTGAGAAGTCAAAATTGACAAAGCAACTATTAAGAAAATAATGATTAGCTCCACAGGATCTGAAGCCAGCTATAATTCCCATGAAAAACAAAAACAGAGCTGACACCACACAGTTGTGATGTATGCTCACACAAACACAGGGACCTGTCAAGCTTGTTAAGTCAATTGTTCTCAGTGTAGGAAGAAATCCAAATTTGTCTTCAGTTCTACCAAGGAGACCATTAGTATCATGATCATTATTGTCTTAACAATCTAAGGAAAATTTACAAAGTATTCATCATACAATGAAAATCCTGATCAATCAAAAACAAATAAACAAAAGCCATCAGGTAACCTAATCTGTCTTCCAATATGCATTTTATTAGCCAGAATATTTTAAAAGAAGACAAAGTGACATAGAAGATTGTTTTAAATGTCAGCACAATAGGAGAAAAATTTCTATGTTGCTCATTACTATAATCCAGTGTCCAGAATTATGAATATGTCAATTTGTTAAATAAATACAAAGAATGATTTATAATATATTATAATATATTAGTATTATTATATAATTATATTAATTTTATATTTATGTATATTATAGTGTTAGCTTTAATTACTATAACCTAAACGTATGACAATCAACTTATAAAGAAAAAAGGTTTATTTTAGCTCATAGTTTCAGGTCATATTTAACAATGCTTCATATTTAACAATGTAAAGGTGGACCCATTCTTTTTTGGCCTCTGATGGTGCCAGATGGCAAAGGCAGAAAGTGCTTGGTGAAGCAAAGCTTCTCGCTTCATTGCCAGAAATCAAAAGAGTAAGAATTAGGGGCCAGGGTGCAACAACCCACTCCATAGGCACAGACCCCTGACCTAACATCCCTTCCACTGAGCCCAACTCTTCAAGGTTCTACTACCTCCTAAAAATACCAGCCTGGGAATCAAGCCTTTAACACATGAGCCTTTGGGGACATTCAAGATCCAAACTATAGCATATATATATAAATTATGGCCCTAAGGCATCACAAGATACTTCATCATCAAAGAAATTTTTTCTCTAAAATTAGTATGTTAGTATGTCTCTTGATAAGAGTAATAACAAAGACTTTGCACAATGTTAGGGGGCTTAATGTGTCATACTTCTTACTTCTTCACCTCTGTTGGGTCAAGAAGTATTCTGAATTCTGAATATTTGATCATAAAAATGGTAAATTCAATTGAGCATGGTGGCACATGCCTGTAATTCCACCTACTCAGGAGGCTGAGGCAAGAGGACTGCAAGTTTGAGATCATCCAGGAATACTTAGTGAGACCCTGTCTCAAAATAAAGAATAAAAAGGGTTAGGGATGTAGCTCAGTGGTAGAGCTCTTACCTAGCATGTGCAAGGCCCAGTAATGGAAAAAAAAAGAATTAATTCAGATTAACCAAAAATTTCCCTTCCTTTATATAAGGGTACCTCACTCCAATATCTATTCCACCATGAAATTGCTCCAGATGCATGAGCATGAGCTGATGACAGGTGTTTTGAAAGTCTAACTCAAGGATTCATCTTTCATAAAATCTTTTATGACTTCACCATCCATTGTCTATAGTGCCTGAATTTTAATTTACTCCTTTGGCCCTACTATGGTTTAAATGTCTCCTTCAAAACTCATGTTAAAATTTAATTTCCATTGTTACAGTATTAAGTGGTGGGACTTTTAAGAGGTGATTTGTCCATGATGACTAATTAATGAATTGATGCCAATATCATAGGAGTGTTAGTTCTTCAGGATATGATTCCTAATTTAAAAAAAAAATGAGTTCAGCCCACTTTTTTTTCTCCCTATCTCCAACATGCTCACTCACTTTCTGCCATGTTATGATGTAGCTTGTAGGACCTCACCAGATACTAATGCTGTACTTTTGGATTTTCCAGCCTCCAGAATTATGAATCAAATAAACTTTTATTGTTTACAAATTATCCAGTCTGTGGTATTGCATTATAGCATCAGAAAATAACTTAAGATAAGCTACAAGCATTTACTGACTGGTAAATGCTTGCATCTGTGTTTAAAGGCATACATTTCATTTCCCCAACATTCTGTAAACTTCTTAAGAGCAGGGAACTTATTTTGTTTCTCTTCTTCTTTTATTACCGTCACACTTTTGGATGGTGATTCAAAAGGCAAGTAAACTTCTAAAAGGCAAACACTTAGAAGCCAGCATGTGAGGTTTCCTGGACACTAATTCCACAGAGATTTTGTAGGTCACAGTGAGTCCAACATGTAGGATAACTTTTTCCTATTTCTCATAAGTTTATAACTTATCCTCAAAGGAGCACATTTAAAATAGCGTATTTTTACTGTAAATAATTTGTACACAACACCTAATCCAACCTGTACCTAATTAACATTTTTGCTTCTCCACATTTGTTGAGCATTTGCAATCACAACAACACCATGTAGGTTGCTGAGGTATAAAGGGAAGAAGAAAAAGAAAAAGATAGAATGAGACAGACTTTCAGCCCTAGAAAAGCCAATAAAAAAAAAAACTGTAAGCAATAAAAGTCCAATATAATAATGTGTGTGCAGAGGCCAATCCTGTTAGCATTGGAAGAATCACAAAGAGCTTCCCAAAGGAGGAGATTTGTAACTGGATCTTGAAGAATGAGTACAAGTTTGCTAGACAGTGGGGAAAATGAATTTTCCTGGCAGAGGAAATATCATGAAACAAAAGGTGAAGAATGAAAAAAAGAATATCTATTTCTAATGGCTGCTTTGATGAGTTAAATTGTATCCCCTCATAACTCATATATTGAAGTCCCAAACTCTACTACTTCACAAAGTGTCTGTATTTGGAGATAGGCCTTTAAAGAGGTAATTACACTAAAATGAGGCCATGAGATGTGCCTAATCCAATCTGATTTGTGTCTTTTTAAATTTACTTTATTTTTGGTACCAGAGATTGAACCCAGGGGTGCTTAATCACAAAGCCACAACCCCTTTTTTCATGTTTTATTTTGATACCAGGCTCTCACTAAGTTCATTAGGGCCTTGCTAAATTGCTGAGGCTGGCCTCAAACTTTCAATCCTCCACTGGGATAACAGGCACACGCCACCATCCCCAGCATGATGGGTGCCTTTAAAAGAGGAAATTCAGACATGCAAAGAGACAGGAGGGCATGCATAGGAATGACCATGTGAAGACAGAGCAGAAAGATGGCCATCTGCAGGTCAAGAGAGAGGCCTTAGAAGAAACTGAAACTGTTGACCCTTCAACCAAGGACTTCTGGCCTCCAGAAGAGTGAGAAATAAATATCTGTGTGTAAACTACCTTATCATCCGTCAATGGTGCAGTATATGCATATAACCTCCTTACATGCTCCCTTATGCTTTAAATTGTCTCCAGATTACTTATAATCCCTAATACATTGTTAATGTTATGTAAATAGTTGTTGATGATAAGAAAAAAGTCTGTACATATTCAGTACAGATAATTATTTTTTAATATTTTTGTTCTGCAGCTGATTGGATGTGACTATTTTTTTAATGACATTTCTAGTAGACCAACCCAGCTGGACTTGGGATGCCTGAGTGCTTCTGGTTCCTCCCCTGTACTCACAGAGGACAGAGAGCTTATCGTCAGTGCAGTGACCTCTCATTTTATTATAATTCACTTATGTCAGTGTCTCTTCCACCAGACTTGAGACAGGCACCAGGGAGCTCCAGTTTTTCTGTCTTCAGCATCTTATACAGTGCTAGACTCATAATAAGCAACCAAAATTTTCTGTTCACTCTTTATTTTGTTGCACAAATATTACATGTGTGTCCAATTAAAAATATATATTTAGTCATCATCACTTTAATGACTGCATTTAAATGACTTTATTCCTATTTATTCTTATTCTATTATAGAACAATATGTACATTTATTATTGACAGTTGCCTTTAGAATAATTTTATCAAGTTTCCAAGAAAACCCAACATGTGCTTTAAAAGGAAATTTTATTAAACTTATGGGTTAATTTTGTGAAATCAATATGTTAACATATTAAATTTGTTATCATATTATAAGGTATATCTTCTCACTTTTTAATAGCTTTTCAAAAATCTACTGTGTAATTTTCATTAAGTACACTATGCATATTTCTCATGAAATATACTCTATTCATTTAAATTTCTCATTTCTCAGTAAGATATGTTATTTCATTGTCTAGTTACTGCTGGCCTATAGGAAAGCTATTAATTTATAAATTTATTTTGTAGTATATCATCTTACTGACTTTCTTATCAGTTATAATTTTTTTAATTGATTCAATTGAATTTTCTAAGTAGACAATCATCCACAGGTAAAGATAATTTTATCTTTTCAAGATATATATATATATCTTATAGAACAATGTTAAATAATAAATAATATAATGGCACTTCTTGTCTTCTTTTGGCATCTAGAATTTCTTCTATTTTTGCCCATTCCTTTCAGATAAATTTTCCTATTGGGTTAAGGAAGTTTTATTTTAATTTCTCATTTTATCAAGAATAGATGCTAAGTTTTATTAATTATTTTTCATCAGCTTCATATGAATTGTTAAAGCCCAAGTTGATTTGTACTTTGATATTTGGGAATTGTTAGTTGTAACTGAAAACATTCATCCCAATGTAAAGAGTACCTACATTAGTATAGTTCAAAATCTTGGCACAATGGTGTCTGCTGATTGGAAGGCACATCATATTTCTCCTTTCAGGAGACAGGGGAAAGGAATGGCTGGGAAAGTCTGGTTAAGGCCACACCCACAACTTAAAAACTACAGCATCCCAACTGTCACACATTATCACCCAATGCCATGGCTGGAACATGTGGATTTGCTCCCTTGACATGTTGATGGGGATGCAGTAGGGAACAAAGGAGTTTCTATCAGAAAAAATGTCTGGCATTGGAGTAGGTATTAAAGAAATACTTGTTGAATAAATTATTAAGTAAAAAATATTTAGGGTACAGTGACTTTTTTTGGAGACAGTTCTTAGACATTTTTAAAAAATGTTTTCTATTTTATTTTTTAGTCAATTTCTCTTTTGATTTTTAATTAAATTTAGCCATTTGTTTTTCTATAAAATAATCTATTTTACCCAGACTTTTCACTTTTGGCACGTGTTAACTCCATAACTTAAAAAATTACCTCCTTGAAAAAGAGAAAAATCCACAACAGTTGTTTTCTCATTATCTTCAATGAAAGAGTTGTTGAGGTTTCTTTTCTTTTCCTTTTTAAAAAAATCATTTCTAAGAAATACTCTCTTTAATTTACATTTCCTCATTCATTTCTAACTTTAACCATGACCATAGAAGTTAACTTGTGTACACTTTTTGAGATCATTTTAATGATTAATATCTGTAAATTTTTCCGGAGTGGAGGGAAAAGGGTGTTTTTTTCCCCCTATGGGATATAAAGTGCAGTAGCTAAGGATTAGGCCTTTCAATTACATTTACAACCACTTGCTTCATACCCCACCTTTTTTATCTCCTGGTTTGATCAAACCAGAGTGAGTGATGCTGGTGGATGTTGGCTGAGAGAAAGAACCAAAGTAATAGAATAAATTGATTATGGTATCTATAAACCAAAAGGACAAAACGTAAAAAAGCCAGTCATAAGATGAATCTGTATTAATAGGAACATTTTAAAATTTTAGTTTTACAGTGTCTAATTTTCTAAGTAGAGTGAAATCACTAATATTTGAAAACATATAATCAGCACACAATAAAAATAATAGTTTTTTTAATTTATAAAAATAAAACATAAACAGTAGGTGATAGTAGCTATTTGAAGTCTAATTAAAATACAAAAGTCTATCTAGAAGAGTTAAGAAGGCAAAGTGGGAGAAATTCTAGTCCTGTCAAAATACTGTGTTGTCTTGGGTGAGCCATTTCATCTCTTCAGGTCACTTATTCATTTTTTTAAAAAGGCTATGCAGATTGTTATAAAAATGCTTTAAAGCACTTAAAACTTAAGGAGTTCCCAATGAGTTGGAGCTCATATTTTAGAAGTTAATTCTTTATTACCATTTATGTGAATTTGATGTTTTTCTATCTTATTTTGAGGAAAATGAAAAAAAAAATTATTTCCTTTGAGGAAAGATACATCTGCCAAATTTATTACTTTTGACATCTAAAAATGAAATTTAAATTTGCAAAACTCAGGTAGTGTTACTCTGTGGTCACATTTGGTTTAGCAAAATCATACTGCAAGGCTTTTATTTATTGTTATTTTTAACTAAATTGTAATTTAATATTTGCTTATCTGTCAAAAATGCAGAGAATCAATAAAGATGCAATTGTCAGCTGTACCTGAAAAGCATCCAACATGGAAAACAAAGCAAAAGCTGATACTTTAGTAAATCAAAACAGAGGTGTAAGCATATGTGAAAATATAACTGTACCAATGAGTTCTTACCTTTGGTGGTTTAAGTCTGATACCTGTGTCCTCTACAGTGGAAATCAGTGCTATATCCAAAACAGACAGGGATCTACTGGAAATCTTGACATTGTCAAAATCCAGGCCTAAATTTCTTTGAAATAGTAAACATGCTGATTTTTTTCCTTTCCTTATACAGGCACAAATGACTAAGTTTCTTATTCATTTCTAGAGGGGTAAAAAAAAAAAATAGTTCTGCGGTGTTGACTAAGGAGGATTTTCGTGACTTGTATTGGATTTGGGGATTTATATGTGGATGAAAATAACAGCGACCAAATCATCATTATCCTTTGCTTGAACCTGAGTTCATTAATATGTATGAGAATTAGAGATAAAAGAGGGTTTCTCTAAGCCACAACTCTTAGCCACACCTCTTAGCAAATTCAAAAGTAAACCAAAGGTAATATTGCCTAGTGAAATTTACTAAAATTATAATGCCAAATTTTTCCCAGGCTTACAATTTTTTAAAAATTGTCTAGGTTTTTAAAAAATATGATTAAATTTTCAAGTTTAGTACTATCATATTTAAAACTATTAAAATACAAACTGGGGGTGCCTTTAGTTATTCATTGATCTTTTAATTGTGTATTTTGTAGAAGAACTGCATATTTTAAAATATCTGGTTGAGAATTAAGTCTGAGCTTGTCTAAAAGAATAATTCATACTTCAATGTACAAAAACCACCACAAAATGTCATCTATGAGCTCAAAGTAAATTTCCCTGAGAATTCTTCACGCAACATCTGGCATTCTATAATATTCACAAAGCTTTTGTTTATGACCAAAAATCAAAAGGGCATGAAATAAATGCTATCACCTTTTATCAAAATTGCTTTTATTTTGATCTATTAACTCCCCAAACACATCATTCTCCATTACTTGCAATATTTGTCCTGCTGAATAACTAGCCACTGAATAATCAAGTGACATTTATTGCCTTAGTTAAATGGATTCAGCTCCCAGTGGGATAGGAGGTTCTCAAAAGAGGAAATGTCCCAAGATGCCTGGAAAAAAATTTAGGAGGGTATTCCAGAATTTAAAAAATATTTTCTTCTTCTAATTATACCATAAAATATGCTCTGTATAATTTTGTATTCAAAAATGAAAATAAATCTGAAACATTTTTATCACTTGAGACAATCAATATTAACATTTTGGTTGTATCCACCACTATATTTTTAAAATAAAATCACTTTGATTTTTATTTAATATTATAATAATTTTATATTAATTAATATCTATCTAAACTAACTTTTTAAAGATTACATTAATATTGTATCATTCCATTATTGCATAATTTATTTATTGATTTCCCTGTCATTGAACTTTTTTTAAAAGAGTTTAAAAATGAATATTCTGATTTTTAAAAAATATCTTTATTTATTTATTTTTATGTGGTGCTGAGGATCAAACCCAGTGCCTCACACATTTGAGTGCCTCACACTCTAGCACTGAGCTACAGCCCCAGCCCAATTTTTAAGATATGTATATTTTTAGTTGTTGATGGACTTTTATTTTATTTATTTATATGAAATGCTGAAAATTGAACCCAGTGCCTCACACAGGCTCTACCACTGAGCCACAACCCCAGCCCTTATTCTTAAGTCATTATGTCTATGGTTATTTAGTATTTTCTTAGAAATTAGATTTCTAGATTGAAGTATATTATCATTTGTATGACTCTAAATTGGGAATATAATGTTAAAAAAATCTATATTCTTTTTTAGACTTCATAAAGTTAAATCATTATTGTTTGCATTTTATTAATTACTTTCAACTCACTGATCAATCAACATTTTATCAAAGATAACATTTAAATTTTATTTTATTTGCAACTTTGTACTTAAGCATATACTCAGTAAACAGATTGTATGGGCATTTTTGATAAATCCCTTTCTGTTTTAACTTCCTTAAACTAATCAATGCAAAAACTCATGCCACAATTTAACTTTATGTTAAAATGTAATTGTGTCAGTCCCTTTATATTCCACTCCTTTCTAAGAAAAGCTATGTATAATCTACTTAGGAAAATAAGCCCTTTGCCTTCCTTGAATAACATGGCAATATCTTCAGCCTACCTCTATGAAATTAATTGTAAACATTTTGAAAAGCACAAAACAGTAATAAACATTACAGGTATAAAGTAAAATAAATAATGAATAAACATGTGGAGAGAAATTATTTACCTTTCTTAGTGTTAAATAAATACTTTAAACCCTAAAACAATCCTGTGAAGCAGATACTTTACTTTCATATATGGAGGAGGAAATGAAGGCTGGGAGATAAAGTAATTTGCCTAGGGTCACAACTACTGGTATTATACCAGCTGGATTCACACCTAGATCTAACAAATAAAAATACAGCATTATATCTCTATAAATATATCTCAAATATTGTATGAGATAAACATACTAAAAATTGTTGTTTATCTGAAATTAAAATTTAACTGGGTATGCTGGTTTTTATCTGACATCCCTACACCTGGGTCTCTCTGACTCCATAGTGCCATATTGCTTTTGTCATTTGGAAGGTGAAAACATGATTATTAGGTTAAGTCACCAATTTCAGCAATGTGCCTTTAATAGTAACAGCAAAGAATACTGTTCTGGTTAAGGCATTGCTGCTTTTTACCAACTTATAACTGTATAACTTGAATGTGCCTCAGCACATCACCTGTACATGAATGCAAAAAAAAAATAGTTATCATTGATACTTTCTACAATAGTTTTATGTCTCCCACATCTAAGCAAATTTTTCCTCAAAGTATTTTAATGTTTCTTAATCACCCAATTTGAAAGTATTCAGGCCCTCTGTGGCCCTCCTTAATATTTTCAGCTTGCTTTGCTTCTTGGGGAGTTAGGGGTTTCAGAAGATGACTACCTGTTGTCAAAAGTGGAATACCCTTTTGTTCTCAATCCAAAGTTCATTTTACCTCAGCCTCTTATGCCAACTATTGCTACCCCATTTGGAGGAATTTTCTGTGACACCATTCTGGGTTTATATACAGGTTTTGGAGTCATGGGTCTGAGCTTAAAGCTCTATTTACTAACACTGGGATTTGGGACATGACAAAGTCCTCAGTTTCCAAGAAATGGGTATGATAATATCTCGTATGTTTATTGTGAAGAGTAAAAGAAGATGTAGTGAAGATTTTATTACAGTTCCTAAAGCATGGTAAATGCTTGATAAGTGAATATTACGATTTCTAAAAGACAAATGTCAAAGTATATTATCATTTTACAATAATTTTTTGCACCATTTGCTTGGTTTCTTTTAAAAGTTGAAAATATATTTTCTGATGAGGAAGTACACTAGAGTAAGAGAAAATTTTTTCTAGTCCTCCCTCATACATGGAAGATGAACTAAAACACATACCCCTAAATTAAAACAAGACAACAAGACTCTGGCCCCATATACAGCCACAGAACATTCGCTTTCTCATGATTTGCCCTTCACTTAAAACTTTTAAAAAATTATTTTAATGAGTTAATTAAAATGGCTGGAGCAGTAATTCTAGTAAACTTTCCCTCCTCCTATCAACATAACTCTTGGTTGACATCATGAAATTTCATAGAACTTGTCACTAGAAAACAGCTCTTCCCCAATGAAACACACACACACACACACACACACACACACAGAGCTTCATGTATTGTATTATTTATTTTGAATGCTTCTTCCTTTACTAGCTCTCATACTTCGTTCATGCAACTTTCCCTCTCCAAAACTAGAACTAATTAAGGATAAATTGAAAATTACTGATTCTTGGGATAATGGATATTAGTTGTGTGGTCTTGAGAAAATGACATCACCTTTCTATGCATCAGTTTTTCGGTGTGAAATGGAAATATAATTCCTACTCTATTAGGTTTTTGTGAAGATAAATGGAGCAACATTATAGTGTATCACACACTTTTGGTATATAAGAGAAAATCTAAGAAATGTGTCTTCACTTCCTTTTCCTCACCTCTAAGCCCTTGTATGGCACCTAAACTGGAGTCTATTGCTTGGACCTCACCTGTACCAATATGTTTCAACTGGACTTTTGATAGTTAGATGCATGTGACAAAGTAACCAACTTAATATGTATATTAGTGAAGATATATTTATAAAATGTAAAGATACATAGTCATTATTTATATAACTTGTTTCTAAATAAGCTATACTATTCTAGCAAAATGAAATAATCCATTTGAAATTTTCAATGAAACCTGTGTTTTATGTGTGTCAAGTCCTTAACAATGCAAAATAATAGCCCTTCATAAAGTTGTGAAATTCATTCAAGTATTTGTTCCTTCATTCGACACATAATTCCTGAGCACGTAGAATGTATAGGAACTGTCCTAAAGTCTAAGAGCACATAAGTCCTTTCCTCACCTTTCCTCAGGGACTATGCAGAGGGGGGAGACATGACAGGGAGGAAATGACTATGATACAGTGTGATAAAGAGCCGAAGGACCACAGACAAGGAACTCTAAAATTGGGGAAGGAAAGGAACAGAAATGAAAGGCTTTGAGAGGGGGAATTTACCTTTTGCTGAAATTGAAGGGAAGTAGTATTTTTTCTGCATATATAAAACACATGTCCTAGGATATTGTTTTTAATTTACCCAAAATTAAAAGAGTACAAGTATTGCACTTTGTTCTTATTCAGCTTTGTTTCCCCCTCCAACGGGTGATTAGCTTGACCCAGTCCACTGATCACTGGATTTCTTTCCTGGGACTTGCAGTAACCTTGACTGATAGAACATAATCATATTGGATTATTTATTTAATAGGCTACTTTTAATCTGTTTCCCTGTCTTGCTTTGTCAGCTCCCTCTAAATCTTTATAATCCCATGTAAAGTACCTCTAACTACAGATGCTTGCACATTTACACAACATTGATTCTTTGTATTTTTATTTCAGAATTTTTATGATTTGAGAGATTCTAGATCTTGGCCCTAAGTTATTAAATATTTGATAGTCTGTCTGCCAACACACTGAGACCTTCAGCCAGAGAGCTCAATGACATCTCCTCTGTGTTTATAACCATAATTAAAGGTTATTTAATTTAACCAATCAATTGTTTAATGACTATCTTCCCTGTAAGAATTATGAGTTTTAAGGTCTGTGTCTGTGTCGGCCTTTACTTGTCTATAGTGTACCTGAGCTGTTGGCTCAATGCCATGCATTGTCACCCATTCCACATCTATTGATTCAGTGCCAAGGCTCTCTGTTCAGCATTGGGGAGCCAACAGTTAATAATACTAAGTTTCTGTCTTCATAGACATTCATTCTAATGGAGTGAGAAATACAATAAACAAAGCAGTAAACATATAAGAAGTCAGATGGTGATCAGGGCTATGATAAAGAGCAATACAAGGTACTATCACTGGACAGGGGTTCCAGGTGATCCTCCAAAGAGAAGAATGGAACCTCAACAACCCAGTGAGTTCTTGACTTTACCTGCTGAAAATAAGCAAAGATTGTTTTTGTTGTTGTTGTTGTTTTTTTGTTTTTTGACAGAAAAGTGTGCACACCACAGGCAGAGTGTGGGTGCCCTTCGCCTCTCAGAGAAGACAAGTGATATACCCAGGGTTGAGCTCTCTAATTAAATATATGATTTTCCTGGGAAGCAATGTGCAGGTTTTCAGTCAAGTCTTTGAAAAGCAAGTCCATGGCAATAATTAAATATTTGGGGTTCAGAATATTTCTCTTTGGTCAAACAGTCTACCTATTAGTGATATGGATAGCAGATTGCGTAAGTCTTTGAATCCAGTGGCTTTTAAATTAATTTTGTTTCCGTTCTAATTGATCTGTTAAATGCTAGGCTAGAGATTTTGATCATCTAACCAAAGGGACAAATACTCCTGGTCATGCTCCTAGAACTGGTTCTTCCTCTACTAAGTGTCCTTTTTTTCTCTCTCTCCCCAAGAGCCCACATAAATTAGCAATGGGCTAAAAATGATATGAGGTGAGACAGAACTGTATTAGGTGGGGTATTTAGGGAAGGCCTTGTGAAGCAGAGACTTGAAAATTGTGAGAGAACTAGCCACAACCACTTCCAGGGAAAGAGCCTGTTTGACAAGAAAATGTGTGCAAAGACAGAGCTATGTGGGTGTGTTTAAAGAACAGGAAAGCCAGTGTGGTTAACTTAGAAGAAGCAAGAAGAGGGAGTTAAGGTCTTAGAAGCCAGATCATGCCAACAACGGTTAGAAGCCTATTACAGTAATTCAGTGAGAGGTAACAGTAGTTCAGACCAGGTTGGTAGAAGTAAAATGGGGGAAAGTGGGATGGCGGGAAAAAGCCAGAAAGACAGAGTTAGTAAGATTTGCTAATGGATTGGTTGTAGGTGTGAATAAAAGAGTGGATTCAAGGCTGATTGTAGATTTTTTTTTACCTAAAGCAGTTAAAAAACAGGTGTTGATATAATGAAATGGGAAGGACACCAAGAAGAGCAGTTTTAGGGCAGAGGGAGATTTGGAAAATAAAGAGTTGTACATGTCAGTGCCTCAGTAACATTCATTGGAATGAATGAATCATTCTTATACTTACTTTAAAAAAATATTCAACCAGGAAGAACTGGAGGATGTAGAACTCTAATGGGTAGAAATATAATAAAAGAGAGAAACAGAACTACCCTCCACAGCCCTTTGAGTACCAAAGTTTTATTACGATTTCATTGGCAGAGTTATGGGGTTAAGGACCTGAGGCTATTATAACATAATCTGATAAACCCATGAATGTGCTCTTTTCTGAGATGATCATCAATTTCTATCAAACTGTGTCCCCAAAACAACTAATAGGAATCAATAAATTAAGTCAATATATATCTATTTAGCGTCTGTTAATTCTTCCTTGGAGGTTTCAATTTAAGCTAAAATAAGTGAAATGTGCCAAAATTTTAAAAATACTGTTGTTCTTTCACTCTCCCTCCCTCCTTCCCTTCTCCCCCCCCCCCCCCCNAAATTAAAAGAGTACAAGTATTGCACTTTGTTCTTATTCAGCTTTGTTTCCCCCTCCAACGGGTGATTAGCTTGACCCAGTCCACTGATCACTGGATTTCTTTCCTAAGAAACTCTGTCTTACATGTTGCCCAGCCTGACCCCAAGTGATCCTCCTGCCTGGGGTTCAAGTGATCCGCCTGCCTCAGCCTCCCAAGTAGCTGGGAGTAGAGACACACATGCCACCATATTCTTATTTTTAAAAAGGATGGATAGGAAGTGCTACATGCTAGGCAGTGAGATAAGAAGTGTACATTATTGTCACCTACAGTGAAAGGTAGTTTAACTTATTGTCAGAAGTATCAGCCTTGGACTTTTAGAAAAACTTTGGCTCAAATCTCAGTTCTTCTACTTGCTAGCTGTGTTACCCAGAACAAGTTACAAAACTTCCCTCCTTCTTAATTACGTGGTCTATTTAATGTGTCAACTGTCTAACAAGAATGAGGTGCTTTACATATGGCTAGGTTTCTGCTATTAAGCTAACAAATTTTGATTATAATTTAGCCTCTCAGGTAGATTTGTTTTATAGGGAAACTCACTAATTACAGAATATGAGCATCCAGTCTGCAAAAATAGATCCTTAATGTTTGTAAGAAATCAGTCTCCAGAATCCTTTCACAACTGAATGTGTAAATAAAATAAAATATGGATTGCATAGGGTCACTATCCTACTCCTGAGAATTGTGTGCCTACTAAAGTACTGTATCATTTAACAGTAACTGAAATTATATCTTATAAACTACTATGCATTATAAAACAAATGAATTATTTTTATTATTATCTGATATTGAGAGCTAATTGCATTACTGAAAATTTACTGGGTCCAGTAAATTTTAATAGGATTTAAAAAGCAATACTGAGGCTTCAAAGATCCTTATTATTGTCACCATTTCCACTGGGTCCAGGTACAATCAGATAGAAGTTGATATTTTAGAGGTCTCATTTATTGTCATAGCCTAAGTTTTAATTCAGTAAAGGAATTTTCTGAGTTGTAGTGTTGACTCACTGAAGATTTTTTAAATGACCAACCCTGCTTTTTTTACATTTATTCTTTAATTGTAGGTGTACACAATATCTTTATTTTGTTTTTATGTGGTGCTGAGAATTGAATCCAGTGCCTTGTGCATGCTAGGCAAGTGCTCTACCTCTGAGCCACAACCCCAACCCTTTTTAAAATGCCCTTTTTTGAGTTAATTTAACAACATGATTTTTGATAGGAATAAAAATCCTTTAAATTAATGTCACTTATGACAACCTCTGTAGCGCAATAACTGCATAATATCCAAAATCACCTAGAAATAGGCAGGGAAGAAAAATCCATAATTAACTTCTGCATACAACATTTAAACTGGGAAAATAGTTGAACTGAAACAAGTTTAAGTATTTTTTGAGTGTTTTCTTTATATTTTTAGGACTGAAGAAAACAAGAATAATAACAATGTGCACCCTACTTCAAATAAAGGTACATTTTTAAAGTTTTTTTTTTTTTTTTTTTTTTTTTTTGTAAAGCCCTATTACCAAATGGAGTAAGAGCACAGACTTAGCCAGACTTCCTTGATTAGCATCTCAGTTCCACACAGCTATAATGTTGATAGGCAAGTTAGCTTACTCTCTGTTCCTGTTCTCCTGTGCTTTAAGAGGGAATAAAAACAGTGTCTACCTGGATGGATTTTAATAGCATTTAAAAAGCAAATTAAAATTTTAAAAGTGCTTAAAACAGTGCTTGCCATGTAAATGCTACATGTTTGTTAAGTGAGTAATAAATACCTTAGATCACACTTATTATCATGATCAATCTTTGATAAAGGGAAATGTTCGTTCCCGTCTGATGTACAAACATTTAAACAAAAGTCTAAGATTTGAGTCTTGTTAGCCAAAATTGGTATAAACTTCCTCCCTTTCCATTTTCACATATTCCCATTCCCAGGTCATTCCTTTTTCACAAAGTCACTGCATATTAAAGTGAGTGCCATGGATTGTTATGTTGACTAATCATTTGTCCTTAACTCTTCTCTCATCAGCCTAAGAACAAGAAAAGCAAGATTGAGGCCTCTGCAGTGAAACTCAGGCAATAAAGTTAATAGCTGTTCATGACTACCTACAGCAAAGGCAAGGTAAGCAGATAAGAGTATTTTCCTCAGTGCTGAGGTGCCAGCCAAGGGGGTGGAACCCCACCCCCCACCCCCATTTCTTCCTGGTTTCAGCAGGATTTCTGCCTTTTCTCCTTGCGTAAACACATGCTACCACCAAGCCTTCCAACCTAGGTTAAATTACTTAACTCTTTGCCTCAGATCTCTCTGAAGAAAACAAGTCCCACCCGCAAACTAGGGTTTAATTATGCTATGAGATTAACGAGTTAATACCTACCAAGTGCCTGCATAATGCATACGTGTATAAAAGGGATGCCATAAACTTTGGTGTTATTATTTTGTGGGACGAGATTTTTTTAAGTTCCATGATTGCTTTTTCCTTAAGAATTTGTTTCAAATAACTGTACTGCTCAGAAAATGGAGAAAAGGGGTAGATGGGGAAGTGGCCTGCTGGTTGGAAACCGAGTGGGGGTAGTTGGGAGAGGGGAGGGACAGCGGGAGACGCTTATAATAGCCCAGAAGGGCAAAGTCTGTTCTGGAGCTTCCAGAACAAACTTTAGCATGAGAATCCGCGCAGAACCCCAGGGTCAGCAGCTTCTGCACAAAGCGGCCAAAAAGGGAAGGCTTCCAAAACCAGCAGGGTTTTCAAAGTCCAGCGCAGGAGATCTTTTGACCCCGGGAGTAGCCGCAGCGGGCCTCAGAACAGCCTCTACTCCACTAAAGTTTCCCAGAGTCGCCTCGGTGGCCCTCACGCTCCGAGACACGCTGTTGCCACGCCAAGTGTGTCTGTGTCTGCGCGGCTCTAGCAACCTCCCCGAGAGGCATCTGGTCCTCCCTTCAGCCATACAAGTGACCAAAGAGTGCCACCAAAGCCACCAGCACAGGGAGAATTAGCACCAAACCTCGGGACCTCAGGGGCGTGGCTCGCGAGGAGGCCCCACCCGGCCACCCCATTGGCTAACGCTGCCGCGTGGGTGGGATCCGCGGTCACCAGTCCAGGACCCGCAGCTCCTCCCGAACGTGGGTCCATGGGGACGAGAGGCCCAGGTGGGTGAGAAGCAAGCTCCTGTGCCCAGGAAGCCCGGTCCCCGGGCCATGGGGGCACAGGTGAGGCTGTCTTCTGGAGATCCCTGCCAAGAAGGTGAGTTTGTACCCCGAGGCGGGAGAGATCAGGCATCTGGATGGCCAAGAGACTAGGTGGGCGGTCCCGGGGTACCTGTGCAGACGCGAAAGATGCACCGACTCCACGCAGTCGTTAGTGTAAATATTCACTTAATTGTTCGTCAGTGCGTTGTGCCGGCCAACAAATGTTTATTGGTGCTTACGATATTCGGGTTTCTTGGGAAAGCCTGGGGGGATCAAGACAGTGACGAGTCCCACTCGGTCCTGGGGGCTGACCACTGTGAACTGCAGCGTGCTCAGTATGTGACGGAGCAAGTCAGGACTATGGAGAGACTCCCAGATCCCATCGCAGAAGGAGGTTTCCTCTGATTCAGACTCGCTTCAGAGGGCGAGGTAGACGTCACCCAGTGGGCAGAGGGCGTGCCCAGGAACCCCGCTAGAGTCGGGTGCCGAGCCCTGCGCTGGCTCTTCGAGGGTCCAACACCCCGAGGGGTCATGCGCCCTACACCTCCGGGAAGGGCGATGGCCAAGTCTGGGTCCCCTTGCTTCTCTTCTTCCTTGGATATGAAAACGACTGTAACCCGCTACCCTGGCTTCTGACTCGCGGTGCAGTTGTTTCTCCGCAGCTTAAAAGAGAGTGCAGGATGGGAGAGAAACCCGGGAACCCGGGGCACTCTTCTCTAAGTTGTTCTCGCTGCTTGCTGCTCTGGGTTTACAGCCCCTACCTGAGCCCTGTTAAGTCACTGGGCGCGGCCCCATGCACTTCACCAGGTGTTCACAACACTGACAAGCTTTCTACACTTTCGACACAGAAGGTGCGTGTAAGCCTGGAGAAAAGGGAGGAAGCTTGCGGGTGAGGGTTGGCGGGGGGTGGGAGGGGAGTGTATACCAACTGAAATAATGTTTTTCACGGCGCCACGAGGAAAGCCTATTTATAATTTACCTGGCAATGATGTAAAGACGAAGGTGGAGGGGGTAGTAAGCGGCAAGGTGAGAACTAGACTTTTGCAAAGTTGCTGGCACCTTCCTTGGTTTCCTCTCCTTGGGCTCTTCCAGCTTATTCTTGATGAAAAAAAAAGTCGGGGGTGGGGGCGGCAGTGAACTCGTTAAAACTGTGCAAGCAAGAAAGAAATAGAACACTCCTAAAAAGGAAAAATGCCTGAACAATTTTCAAACTATTCAAAAATTTAGATTGGTAGTTACTAAGGCAGCTGTGTCCAGAATTATTTCCTAGATAGTCAGATAGTTGCCCTTTTTCCTAAATAATTCCCAAACCAGTAAGTCATACTGTTACTAATATACCCACCCTTGTTTACTCAAGGCTCTGTAAGTAAGGAGGGTGTGGAATTACACCCACTTGTTTGAGCATCCGGATGTTTTTCCTGCTTTGCTCATACACTTAGTTCCAACAAGAAATATTCAAGCTCAGTGCTTAATACCTGTGATTAATTGTGGTAATTAATTATGTAAAAAGATGGTGGGAAAGAAGAGAGAAATTGGAATCCATATTTTCAGTAGTGAGAAGAGATTAGACTTTGGCATCAGACAGTCTTCCCAGCTTCAGCCTTTCCTCATCTGTAAAATGGGTAGAATTCCTACAGTTTACAGCTGTGGGGTAGATGCAGGTGGGATTATATATGAAGCAAGAAATACTGAACCTGACATGGGGTCAACATGGACTCAGTTTTTCATTTGTTCAAATAACAGATGAGTCTCATGCGCCAAGAACTGGCCTAAGCACTAGGAAAGGCATTTGCAATATAGTCTAATCCTAGACTCTAGGAGTAGGTCCTGCTTTTGCACAGCTTACTTTCCAACTGGCAAATAATATACAAGAAGCAAATTAACTAAAAAGTAGATTACATCAGTGGTGTCATGAATGGTGAATTGAGGATGTTGGGGATATTTAGATTGGGTTACTCAAAGCCCCTTAAAGAAAGAACTTTAAAGAATCAATAGTATCTTCTCAATTTTATTGCTTGCTTGCTTGATTGATTATCTAGCTGAGACCAAAATGACAAGGAGTCGATCATAACATCTAAGAAATCAAGGAACTGCAACTCCTTGAGAACTGGCTGAATCTCTCTTTTGCAATAACTAGGACATTTCCCATATTTATATATATATAATCTTAAAATTTTAAATGTATCAGTTTGTCCTCACACATAAATTCCATGAATTTTATTAGACAAATATGTCCATTTTAAAGATATAGAAACCAAGGCCCAGAGAACTGAATAGGGTTTCATATTTATAGATCAAACCAAGTACAAAATTGTTTGGTCCTTTATTTCTCCTGTGTTACCTGCAATGGACTGAATGGTGTTTGCAGTTTATTGATATAAATGCCAACTTGTTGCAATATTGTTCCTTAATTATTTTCCTGCATCTTCAGTTTATAAAACTTTTTTTTTTAATTTCAAGGGGATTTTTAATCTTTAACAATCTAGTAATTTTATTAATGAACAGTTGATAAAGTGAAAACAGCAGCAGCTCATAAGCTCCCCACTGTGTTTAGAAATACAGGTTTTAATTTTTTAAAGAATCAATAGTACCTTCTCAATTTTATTGATTGATTGATTGATTTTCAGTTCCGGGGATTGAACTCAGGAGCACTCAGCCACTGAGCCACATCCCCCGCCCTATTTTGTATTTAGAGACAGAGTCTCACTGATTTGCTTAGTACCTTCTCATTGCTGAGGCTGGCTTTGAACTCACCATCCTCCTGCTTCAGCCTCCCAAGCCATCCCCGGACTCAGTTTTATTTTGATTAAATGGAATAATGGGCATCTTGTCAGGCATCAGTTTATGTATAGATTTGTCTAATAGGTCATGATATCCCAATTTGCTCTAAGTTCTCATTCTCTTCAAAATTGCTGTAAATTGTTTTCACCCTAACTCTTCTCTGAATTTGCTCTAAATGATTTTTCCTAACTATTTTGCTCCCTTATTATTGTTTGCTTTTTCTCTCACTAAAATGGTCAGTTTTGTCAGAACAGAGACCTGTTCACCTGTCTTGTTGACCATTATCTCATCAGTTCTTGGGACAGGGCTGATACAGAGAAAGTACTCAATAAGAATCAGCTACATGCTGCACAGATGATAGCTAGCACAGTGCCTTGCAAGTTAAGTATCCAACAGCTATTTTGTTGAGCAAATCAATGAAATAAATATATGGATATACAGAGTTACAAACATCATTAAGCTGTACAA
Organism: Marmota marmota marmota; assembly: GCF_001458135.2. Classification (NCBI taxonomy): domain Eukaryota; kingdom Metazoa; phylum Chordata; class Mammalia; order Rodentia; family Sciuridae; genus Marmota; species Marmota marmota. The sequence continues at coordinate 37,821,195 of NW_026000108.1, forward strand.
AGTGTGGGAGTCTTATATATTGATGTGATGGAAAGTAATTGAGAGGATCCTTTAGATTGAGAATGCAGAGAAGACTCTCTAAGGAAGTGACTGTGTGTGTGTGTGTGTGTGCACGCGCACGCACGCCCCCATGCATGGACACACACACATACACACATACCTGCTAGGCAAGCACTCTACCACTGATCTACACTCCCATCCCCAGGAGATGACATTTCAGTACTAGCCAGCACTCTGTAATGGACTAGGTAATTACTATTCAAAGAGCTTTAAGGTAGAGGAACAGGAAAAAAAAACAAAACATTTTTTTTTTAAATCAGTAGGGAATGAGGTTACAGAGATGAAGGTAGGATACTGCAGGGCCTTGTAGACTATGGTGGGGGATTTAGGGAGAGAAACAACAATTCAACCTACTTTTCTATAGGCTACTACACCTGAACTTGCCCCTTTTCTACTTTGACTGCATGTCGCACCATCTCCCTTCTGTCACTCCAGCCAGCCTGGCTGAGTGCAGTTCCTTTCACTTCTCAAACACATTCTTTCCTCAGGGTTTTTGATTTTTCATCTAATCCTGTTTTTAAAAATCTATTCATTCATTGATGCTGCTTTTATTATTTCCCATACTGGTCATAACATATCATACAGTTATCTGTTCATTTGTTTATCTGTTTGCCCCACCAGAATATACAAGACCAGGGTTTTTGTTGAATTTCATGTTATATCCTCAGCTTCCCCAAACTGCCTGACAGATAGTAGACACTCAATAAATAGTTAAATAAGTAAAAAGTTGACTAGTGCTGTTTCAGGACTGGGTGAGAGAGGAAACAAGGCAATAGGATGTCAGAGGTGGGCATGTTTCAGAGCTTACAAGGCTTTACAGTGGGGTTAGCTAGGAGTTGAGGTTTTGTTAAAATTGGGATGAAAAACCATGGAGGGGATGGGAAGGACTAAACAGGGAAGGACATAATCTGATTCACATTGGTCAGTATTTGGGGATAAATTGTAGTGAAGATACAAGATTTAATTCCATTTTTTCTATGCCACTTGGATAGGCAGGTTGCCCATATTCTTGCTTTTGTATCTGCAGGACAGCTGAGGGTGACTGGTCTAGACTTGGTTCACTTGGGTGTTTTTGATTCATGCTGTAACCAGCTGGGGTTGGATGTTTTCCACATATTTTTTGTTTGTCTTTTTTTTTTTTTTTTTTTTCTGGGTGGGATTCAGGCTAAAGGAACAGCAGCTGCTCAGGGAATTACAGAGTTACAAGAGAGTAAATCTAACCAAACATCACCTCTGCTGTCTTCTTATTGGCCACAAAGTCACTTCCAACTTGATGTCAGGAGATGCAAACAATCACCTGAGATTATGGACTTCCTTTTATGGCTTATTTCATCTTCAGTTTTGGAGGTTACAGTCTATGATCAATGGATCACGTTGCTTTGGGCCTGTGTTGAAGCAGCCCATCATGGCAGGAGCATGGGGTGGAGCAGAACTGCTCACCTAATCATAAGAAAGGGAATTGGGGTTGGGGGGGTAACAAGGAGAAGTAGTCTGAGGATCACAGTCATTTTTATAAGGCATGCCTTCAATTACCCAAACAACTTCCACTAAGCCCTACTTTTCTCTCTCTCACCCAGTTTTTCTTTCTTTTTCTTTTTTGGGGTGTCTGTGTGTGTATGTTCTTTTATTAGTGCATTACAATTATACATAATAGTTGGTTTCATTTTGACAAAATCTTACATGCATGGAATTTAATTTTCTCCACTGTAGTCCCTGGTGACCCCTTTTTCCTCCCCTCCTCCCACCCCCTTTCTTTCCTCTACACTGTCTTCCTTTTACTCATTTATTTATTCTTTTTAATTGGTGCTTTATAGATATAGATAAAGGTGGAATTTACTGTAGTATATTTATGTGTGCACATAGCATAACTTTGTTAAATCATTCAACATTTCCTCCCCTTTCCCTCCTGCCCTCTCAATCTCCTTTTTCTTCCCCACTGACCTTCCCTGTATCTTTGTGATGTCTGACTCCCTGTTTTTTTTTTCCCCTTACTTTGTCCTAGCTTTCACATATGAAAAGATTCAACCCTTGACTTCTGAGTCTGGCTTATTTCACTTAGTATGATACTCTCCAGTTCTCTCCATTTACCAGAAAATGCTATAATTTTATTCTTGATAACTGAGTAAAACTCCATTGTGTATGAATACATTTTCCTAACCCATTCATCAATATGATGGAACCACTTAGGCTGGTTCCATAGCTTAGCCATTATGAATTGTGCTACTATAAACACTGATGTGGCTATATCACTACAGTATGCTGATTTAAATTCTTTTGGATAAATATTGAGGAGTGAAATAAATGTGTCATAAGGTGATTTCCTTTCTAGATTTTCAGGAATCTCCATACAACTTTCCAGAATGGTAGTGCTAATTGGTGTTGTCCTACCAACAGAGTGTCCCTTTTGCTCCACATCCTCACTAGCATTTATTATTATTTGTATTCTTGATAATTTAGGTCCCACTTCTTAAGGTTCCACCACCTCCCAATACCTCCACTTTTGAGACCAAACCTTTAACAATGGGCCTGTACGTGACATTTGACATCCCAACTATACCAAAGGAAGAAGAGTCTGCCCACAAGGGACAGGATAAGGGAGTGAATGCCAGCTGAATAATCAAACTATCACAGATGAATAGAGGATGATATGATGATTTCCTCAAACGCTACATATCTTGCAGTGATTAAAAATGTAGTTTTAGGGGCTGGGGTTGTGGTTCAGTGGCAGAGTACTTGCCTAGCATGTGTGAGGCACTGGGTTCAATCCTTAGCACCACATAAAAATAAACAAATAAAATAAAGGTATGTTATCCATCTACAAATACAAAAAAAATTAAATGTAGTTTGATGCAATCATAGACATCCTAGAAACCAAATTTCGGTTTCTTTAAAATATCTTCTAGCTATCAGTGCATATAAGTTGAGAATTGGTCCATCAGCAACATGTTTGAGTCAAAGAGATTGTAAACAACTCTGGGAGCAAAGATAGATTATGTTCAAACTACAAAATTATGAAGATGTCTGTAGAAATATTGTATCAAACTGCTTAAGAGCTCTTAAGGTGGGGAAAGATATAGTCCTATAGAATATCTAACTTTATTTTCAAAATTTAAAGGCATGTGTATAACCTATTACACCTGCTCATAGAAGGTACATATTAATTTGTGCCGTATGAAATGCTATTTTGTAGGATCAAAAACTTATCAATTTTTTGATTCAACATCACACGAGAGTATTAGCAAGACTCTTTGTAAAAGCAGAACATCATAAATTACCTAAATGTCCACCAATTATAAAATAGAAAAATTATTTGTGGGTTAATCATACTGTAGAAGTCTATAAAATAGTGGGAGAAAAAAGAAACTTTGCAGCCACAAGTATCAACAATGACGAACCCCCAAAGAAGCAAGTCACCAGATAATACATTCTACACAATTTCATTTTTATAAGGTACAAAAAGAGGTAAAACTAAACTATTTTGATGTATTAAATAGAAAAAATAATTTTAAAAGCAAAAGAATGTTTAAGAGAAAATCAGGATAGTTGTTACCTCTGAGGGGTAATGTTTTAATTCTTAAATTGTATGGTTGATGTACTTGGTGTTATTGAATTGTTTTTATTTATAACTGACACATATTTCCTTACTATTTATTACCCAGTAGTTTCAAGTGGAGAGATTATTCACTGACATTGAAGAATCCAATAAGTATAAAAATTAAGGTAGTGATAAATCTTATACTTGTTAGTCTGAAAAGTACACCTATAGCCATTTATTTGACTGATTCACTCCCAACTTTCAAAAGAACAGATTGAAAAAAACAAAGAGACTCCTATACAACTATATAGAAGACTATATTTTCTTTAAAAATGGTTATTTACAAACAGAACACATCAAAGAGTCTTCATTAGCGTAAAAATTTTCATTCCGAAATATCGATCTCGAGATGATAGAGGAAAAATCAAAACATAATCATCTAAGTTTATCCAAAAAAGTTCTTAAATCCAATTTAAAATGTAAGTATCAGGCTGTTTACAAGAAATGAAATTAACAGGAGATGTAGCTCAGTAGTAGAGCACTTTCTTAGAATGTGCAAAGCAGTGGATTTTGTTCCCAGCATATTTTAAAAACAAATCTTAATCCATGGCGATGTACACCTGTAATCTCAGCTACTCAGAAGAATCGGGTAGGACGATTGCTGGTTCAATGCCAGCCTGGGAAATTCATGCTACTTCTGAAGGAAATAGTCTACCATAGCATCATCCTGGGCAGGGTTGGAGTGTGTCCCAGCTCCAAGGGCCTGATTTGCAGCGGGTTGTGGCTGAGCTTGTAACCCTGTTCCAAATGTCAAAACAACAGGCCTGTTAGGATTAGCTGGTTCTTGAGAGTGGTGTTTCAGGAGGGGGCTGAAAGAGTCCTGCCAAAGCTCTGCTTTTCTCAAGACACAGGCAATACGCACTCTACCAGCACCTGGCTCAGTACTCCTGATTTCATTCTGAGATCCATGATTAAGTCCATAGTTTTAACTAGAGCTGTCAGTATCAGACAGAGAGATTCTAATGTCAGTTTTGCCATAGTCATGTGGTAACTTTGCCATAGTCATGTGGTACCTTTGCCATAGTCATATGGTACCAGCCTTTAGGCCTCTGTTCATTCAAATCATTACTCATATTGAGTAAAATAATAAATTAATGAAGTTATATGTGCTTCCTCCTGAAAGGAGTATAAATTCAATTCCAAAGTTATACTTAAACCCAGCCTCAGCAATTTAGCATGGCCTTAAGGAACTTAGTAAGACTCTGTCTCTAACTAAAACATAAAAAGGGCTAGGGATGTGGCTCAGTGGTTAAATGCCCCTGGATTCAATCTCTGGTGCAAAAAAAAAAGTTTTCTACTACTGAGCTACATTTCCTGTCACTATAGAGGGATATTGAAACTGTCTATTAAAATAAACAACTAATATAATAGACTTTGTCTTTCTGTGCTAAATAAAGTCTGTATTAAACTCCCTGCAATAGGACTTTGCTTGCTCAGATCTTCAGAAGCCAACCTTGATTTGAGATAGCTTTGATTCCTCTAAAACACTGAACTCTCTGCCCACACACCCTACTTCTGCCATCTCTCCTCTGTGCCACTGCACACCCATCAATCCACCATTCACTCCGTCCCTCCTTCAGTCACATCTGCTCTGGGCTCTCTGCCTGACATATGCCCAAAACATAGAGCAATCCAAGTGTTAGGATCTGCAATCTGACAAGATTTTACTTGTCCTGTCATGAAACTCAAAACATTCATGTCTGCCACTTAAAAATGAGAACTTGGAAAATGCAACAAAGATGATTTGCGCTCCCTTATCACCCTCTGCCCCCACACCCCCTAAAATGTCAGAAACATTTTGCTATGTCAACAACTTAGAAGGAATATTGTTTCCCTGGAATGAGATCCACCCACCCTGGTTTCAGAGATGGAAGTTTTGAAATGGTTATGTTAACTACATAGTAAATGACACAAATACAGCCGTGGAATTCACTGGAAAGCCAATTCAGACGTTTTCTCAGGAATGAATGTAATCAAAATTCTTACTAACAAAAATATACACACTCATTTCCATTCCTGAAATTTAAATGAGATGAACAGTGGGCAGAACAAGACTACAAACAACCTACATGTGTATTCTCCAGTATTACAGAATATTCCTGAAAAAATATAATTAATTATTCTTTGAGTATTTAGAAGTTTTTGTTTTTCTAAGTTGATTAATTTACTTTAATTAGGTATACGTGACAGCAGACTGCATTTTGATTCATTGTACACAATTCCTGCACAACTTTACATTTCTATGGTTGTACACGATATAGCGTAACATCATATGTGCAGTCATACCTGTACCTAGGGTAATGATGTCCATCTCAGTCCACCATCTTTGCTGTCCCCATGTACCCTTCCTACCCACCCTACCCTTTGCTCAAAGTTCCTCCATTTTTCCCATGCCTCTCCCCTCCCCGTTATTTTAATTAGATATTAATTACTTTGCTTAGCATGATATTCTCCAACTCCGTCCATTTACCTGCAAATGCCATAATTTTATTCTTTTTTAATGCTGAGTAACATTCCATTGTGTATAGATACCACAGTTCCTTTATCTATTCATCTATTAAAGGGCATCTTCCACATTTGCTTCCATAGTTTAGCTACTGTGAATTGAGCTGCTATGAATATTTAGAAGTTTTGACTCAGAATTTATTCTGTATCTCTTAAGTAAAGTGAGTTAATTTCCAAATTAGTATGAAATAGTAGTCATGAAAACCTTGAATTTGCCAGGTACTGTGGTGTACACTTGTAATCCCAGCTACTAGGGAGGCTGAGGCATAAGGATTGCAAATTCAAGGCTAGCCTCAGCAACTTAGTGAAACCCTGTTACAAAAAAAAAATTAAAGGCTGAGTGTGGTGGCACATGCCTGTAATCCCAGAGGCTTGGGAGGCTGAGGCAGGAGGACTGCATATTCAAAGCTAGCCTCAGCAATTTAGCAAGGTCTTAATGAACTTAGCAAGACCCGGTCTCTAACTAAAATATAAAAGGGGTTGGGGATGAGGCTCAGTGGTTAAACGCCCCTGGATTCAATCTCTGGTGCAGAAACAAAGCAAAACAAACAAAAAATCCAACCCTTGAATTTAATTATTTATTTTTTCATTTTCCAGATAGTTGTTTACTAACTTTGTTTATAGTAATATTCAGATGCCTTCATGATGCTTTGCCAGAGATGCCAGATCCACTTATGGAAGTTTTGTTGCTAAGACGTTATTTGATCTATCTTTTGTTGTTGCTTATATGCCTTCTTCAGATTTTTGAGACATAAAACTGAGTTCTTCATTCAATTCTAAAATTATATTTAATAATCTTCCTTTGCCCTTTTTTGTATAGAGTAACTCAAACTGGGAATTTTCCCTTTTTTGAAAGGAAAAAAAAAACCCCTGAAAACAGAACATTTAGTGACAGCATCACCGTGTTGGTATCTGTTCAAGTGGCAAAGAGATTATAAAAATTTCTCATATATAGTAAGTCTTTTCATGCTGTATTTTAGTGTTTAGCTTCAAATTTTCAAGGCACTTACAATAATAGGTCTGGTTCACTGGCTTTGCATATTTATTTGGATCTTATTCTTAAAAAAGCCTATTCATGTTTAGTTCATTTTTTCTATTAGATTCGGCTTTATTTTGGAGAAGCTGGATTAGTAGACCTAAAAACAGTCATTTTTTTTTTTCAGGAAAAGTTGTAAGGTAAGTTAAATCTACCTTAACACATGTTTTCTCAAATGCACAATTCATACTCCACCAAATGAGTTAACTGAATATCCTGTTATGGGGTAATTTATAGACCAGTGAGATTGCTGTGCCCTTTCCTATATTCCTGGGTCACAGCCCCTGCTTTCTGAGAGACAGGCTGGTTATGTGAAGCAGTGAAGTGACTTTGGGAGACTGGGATGAGTTGTTGAGGCCAAGCTGGGTCTACACAACCACTCACAGCTTCAGCAGGTTGCTGATCTGGTGGAGCAAAGACCCAAGTATTGCCAGATCTTCCAACTTACAAGGATTCCAGACTTTCATATAAAATCTCTCATTTTTAAATGATGACAACTAAACAATTTTAAATCATTTTTCAGAACATGTTCAAACCAAATCAACAATGTCTATAGTTCTGTAGACCACCTGTTGAGTACTGCCCTACTTGCAGTTAAAAAAAAAAAAAAGAAAGAAAAAAAGTATTTTTATAATGTCCACTCAAGTCTATGTTTCTTGCAGAAAGCATTAGTATGTTTCCCTTTTATTGATGACATTTCTCTCTTTCCTTTTTCCAGGCTATGTGCTATCTCTGGTCTGTCAGAACTCCTCCCAGTCTTGGTGTGAGATCCCAAATGTGTCGCAGCTGCAAGCTTCTTCTATCCTTTATGGAAACCTGAATTCCAGCACAACCAACTGGAGCATTTCAGCAAATGTAGAAAACAAATACAATCTTTATGTGGGCTTGCTACTGGCCATATGTTCTAGCATTTTTATTGGCTCTAGCTTCATTTTGAAAAAGAAGGGACTCTTGCAACTGGCCAATAAGGGTGTTACTAGAGCAGGTAAGGAACACATGCAAATAATGAATTCAAGTTTCTAATTACAGAAATAATTCCATCATGAGACCACAATGCTATAGTCATGATCATTGACTCCATTTATCTAAGCCTGTGTGTCCTTGATTGAGCCAGCTGTCTCCCTGACAGTCTCTGACCTCCTACATAGAGTGGCTCCTGCTACCTCTCCAGCTTCTTCCTGTGCCACCCTCCCACTCTTCTTTCACATTCTTGGAATAGACCAGCCTCTTTCCCACCCTGAGGTCTTTTTCACTGGTCTGGAACTCTCTGCTTCCTGCCCACTGAGCTGACTCACCCTCCAGACTTTGGCTTGAATTTCACTACCCAGGAAAGGCCATCCTGGACCATCCTGTCTGGGAAGGTCTCCCCACCTGCATCCCCTGCTGCTCTCCATCATTGCATAACAGTTTCCTTTCTTGGAGTTATGTGTGTATTGTTTATTTACTTATTGTTAAGAGGATTACTTGTTTATTGGTGGTAGAGAGGAACAAGAGAGGAACCTTTCTTTGCACAACATTTGATACCTGATAAATATTTCTTCATCTCTGAATGGACAGCAATAGAATTAGTCCACCATTTATACTGACATTTCAGATACTAAATATGCACAACCGGACTATCCTTTAAGTCATGAATCTTCTATTCCTTTTCATCAAATGTAAGTCCTAAATTAAATATTTTTCTAAGGTCCAAATGGAAAAATAAATTAGTACAAATTATGCAAACAAGTTTCTGAAACAGTACTATTGAGAGGATATTTGTACCTTCAGAAAACAAAAACATACTATATTAGTATATAAAACAATTTAGTATTAGCATTAAAATAGATACAGTAATAAAAGATTATTGAAAATTTACAGGTGGACTCAATTACATATCAAATTCTAATATATGATTTTTAAAAGTGACATTTCCAACAAGTAAGCACAATGAATTATTAAATTAAGAATATTCACATCAAGTGGAAAAAAGTAGAGGAGAAAAATGTGAGAGGTCTACTTTATACTATTCAGCAAAATAAATTCCAGATCATTTAGGGTTAAATTTAAAATAAAATAATTTTTTGAAAACCTAAAAGAAGTCCTTTTTATAAGCATAAAAATGACAAAGAACCTATTTTATGTAAAGGAAGAGATTTTCTGGTTTGGCAAAAAAAAAAAAAAAGAAAGAAAAAGAAAAAAGTACATGTGCACACAGTGAAAATACCATAGCTGAAACTCCAGAGCAAATGATTTATCAATAAGGTGGAATTACGAAATTATTGACAAAAAGTAGTTAGGTTCTATAATATAAAAACAGTGACTTGCAGTCAACAAGAAAATTAGTGCCCTAACAGAAAATAGGCAAAGCTCATAGACGGGAAACACAAAATCAGAAATGCAAATGAAAACAGAAGAAATGTGAATTGTCAATAAACATACATAAGTAAATATTATTTTACTAGGACCCAGAAGATACTAACTATGCAAATAAGGTTCAATATTGTAAGATGATTCTAATTTTTTCATTTGCGAATCTTGTAAGGAGAAAATTCTAAATAACCATGGTTAAACTGCTTTTGCAATTTATAGCATACATGTCCTATTGTTTAATTATAACAAAGTCATCAAGGTCCAATTCAGGGAGTTAAGCAAATTAAAATTGAGAAAATCCCATTTTCTATAGCAAACATACAACAGTGCCTTCAGGTTGCAGGAAGGTGATTGAATTCTTGAGGACAGTTGTTTGTCCTTTTATATAGCTTTAGACAGAAGCTCAACTTCATTATGCTAAGGTAAAGAATAAGTGGAGTCCATCTGCCTAATGCTTGTTTCCTTTTATGGACTGATCCAAACTTCAAAAGCTTTCATGTCAAGCATCCTCTTCCTCAAAAGGTAACCAGCGTCATTTACAATTTAGGATTTTTTGTTTTAAATTTAAACCATGGCCAAAAAAAAAAAAATATTCAGAGTATATCACATTTAATGTCCATACCTCTGCCTGAGATAAATGCAATGGACCTGATGACTAAAATTTCCTACCAAAACAAACAAACAACAACAACAAAAAAAGCTTTCTGTAGAAATAAAAAATGAAGTGACATAATGGAAAGCTTCAAAAGATCTTTGGAAATGACCAAGTTAGTAAGCTCAAAGATTTTTAGATTGTGACTTTTTCAACAGTAATCGAGTGTCTTTACCCATTGTCAATTGTTCTACCCTTTTTTCCTCTAATTTGGAACCTAATTTTTATTTTTGGTGTTTTTCCTAGGACAAGGTGGACATTCTTACCTCAAGGAATGGGTGTGGTGGGCAGGATTACTATCAAGTAAGTTCTTAAGGAGAGAATCGTGTTTACTTATAAAATGATAAATCCATTACATGGAATTTTTCAAAATTAATTTTTCTTCCTGACAAGGATGGAATTTACGTCTAAAAGTTATGTGTGGTATAACGTATTACCTTATACAGAATAGTAATAACAACAACCATTATTGTTACGATGTGTGTATCTATGTGTGTAATATATGGATTATTTTTTACTCACCACCCCCTCCTCTCAATACTGTTCTGGAACACAAAGGGGAAAGTTGATATTTGAAATATTAATATAAGCTCACAAATTTCTGATTTATTTTTTTTCATGCATAGTGAGAAAGGTGCTTTCCTTTCATATTTTCCCAGCTCCTTATGTGAATCCATGACTATCCTAGCTGCATATTTCTCAGGAATGTGTACATTTTCCTTGCAAGGACCAAACATGGATAAATTAAGGGGTCCTTTGTTGACCCTGGAAAAAATGGGGGAGAAGATGAAAGTGGTTGGCACAACTTCTCCCAGACTTGCTTTCAGGATCAAAGGAGACTTGGCAGCTGTGAAGGCGCTTTCTAAATGCTAATGTAATGTCTTCACAGAAGGAAGACTTGTCCCCCTCCACCCCTTCCGCTGTTTCACCCTTGCTCTTGCCTTCTCTGAACTTTCTTAAATCCCAAGCTTGAAACCTCCAAAGAAAGGACACTATGAATGGTAGCTTCACACCACTCACTAATCACTTTCTTCTGCAGTCAGAAGTCTTCATGGTTCCCTATATTTCCCCAAACCAAGTAACACGTTTCAGTATTTCATTATTTGCAAGATCCTTATAAGAAGGAACTTGGGTCCATTTCCTTAAAAAAGGGTGGAGGCGTGGAATCCAAAAGGTGATGAATAAAACATATTTAAGTTTGTGTAGCCCTTTTGGTATTTTGGGGGGGGGGGCGGTTACCAGAGATTGAACTAAGGGGCACTCAGCCACTGAGCCACCTCCCCAGCCCTATTTTGTATTTTATTTAGAGACAGATTCTCACTGAGTTGCTTAGCACTTTGCTTTTGCTGAGGATGGCTTTGAATTCCCCATCCTCCTGCCTCATCTTCCCAAGCCACTGGGATTACAGGCATGCCACCCTTTTGGTTTTTAAGATACTTGCCCATCCATTTCCTTACTTTAGTTGAATCAAAGTTAACAAGGACTATACTGAGAAGATTCCAGGTAGATATGTGAACGATTCTCTTGTTTTTCTTTTTTGCATCTCCTCAGCCTGTACTCACACTTTAGAATGAGAATAGAAGGTGACTATTTTATGGCTGCATTTACTATTGCACTCTCACAATGTAAAAACGTTGATGCTGGTATTAAGAGAGAAAAGTATACATTAGAGATTGCATCTAGTGACAAACGTGGTACCTTAATCATGGGGTCAATGTTTTCCTGGAATGCTGTCCATAAAGATGAGAAAATAAGCAATTTAAAGTATTCTAAAAAAGTTTAGTGTTCTGAGAAAAATGCCATAATTTGTTTTTTGCTAGAATAGTCTTCTAATTGCTCTGTAACTTTAGAGTTTCTTATAGCGCTTTCTTAATGCTGGGTCCTCCTTTAGGTTGGGGGAAGGAGTGGGAAGGGTTAGCAAAGCAGCCAAAGAAAGGGAAAAAGAAAACGTAGGCACTCGCACTAGTCTGCAGTAGTGTTATTTTATCTCTCCACAACAACCATTTGCTTGGTGTCATTTGCCAGCATGAAATACTACATTCTCTGGGAAAGTGTCCAGTTATGATCTGTGAGAATAACTTGGCTCCAATACAAGAGCCTAGCTCTAGGAGGGATTTCCCTCACTCCAGGAATTGTTTGCACCACACTGCCTCATGGAAGTGTAGAGTTCCTCAGATAAGGAAAAGATGACATTCTGGAGCACTTCCTTAGGACTTTAAAACAGCTGCTTGGATCTTCCTGAGCTACTGAGCTTCTGTTACTTGCTACAGATCATCTGTAATTCAAGATGCCTGATGTCATAGGCCTGGGGTAGGGATTTCTTAGCTCTCCCCTATGTTGACACTAGCTCTTCACAAAGCCTTCTAATTTTACAGATTGTTGTTGTCATTGTTGTTCTTAATTTGCCACAAAGAGATATTCAAGAATGTCAAGTAGATGTTCTTGAGCAAATGGAATAACTCTCAGATTATTCCAAAGCCACCACTATTAGATTTCATCAGAGTGACCAAATATGTTTTCAGGACTGAAGTAACTAAAATTAATTCTACTTAAAATCATTTGGAATATGTATTCATTTGTCACCAGTAGTAGAGTTTATATCACCAGGTATATTGAGTTTATCTGACTCCCTTAATATTAATCTTTTCCCACTGTCTATAAAAAAATGAAATCATTTGTTTTAGCTAGATCTTTGAGTGTCTTTGAGCTGAAAGTCCACTGTTTTGTGAGAGTCATTTGTTTTTCTCTTCTGATAAATAAATTCATCTCATATATCAATACTTCAACTTGCTTTCTAGTGGGAGCAGGAGAGGCTGCAAATTTTGCAGCTTACGCATTTGCACCTGCCACCTTGGTCACCCCACTGGGAGCTCTGAGTGTTCTTATAAGGTAGGTGAGCAATAAGGAGCTTGGCTTCTATAGGTATTTTAATAACATGGTCCACTTAAACCATAAGAAACATTGCTGAATACACCTCAAAAAGAAAAAAAAAAAGATTAGACTAACCTGGGCTCTGAAAGCATAAAAGACTCAAAATAATTTCTGGGGCCCCAGGGAGGCTTTGAACAAGTCACTTAATCTTAGTTTCCTCATTTGTAAAATATGGATTAAATAAATGATTTTTCTTGGACTATGGATGTAGTTGAAAGTAGAACACTGTGCAAGGCCTTGGATTTGATTCCCATCACCAGGGGAAAAGCATTCTTGCCTAAAAAAAAAAAAAAAAGCAATCACAAATTAAATTGAGAAGACTCCAAAAAACAGGAAGAAATAGATTATCATATTGTTATTTTAAAAAAAAACATGAGAGAGTAAGCTTGCTTTGTGATGATTCAGTGAAGCCTAAAAGAGTTTTGTATTTGTCTACTCTTTTAACTCTGACCTGAATACATTTACAGAGTCCTTTTAATCCTTTCTGTTGTCATAGTGGTGAATGACTATAGAGGACTTTAAAAGGCATAGCATTTGGGCATAGCATAGACCTTTAAAAGGCATAGCATTCTCACTAAAATGCTGTGTTGTCTGCTTTATACTTCTGTTTGCAGACCTGGTATATTCTTTTAGTGCTGTTAACAGGAATTATTTTTATCTTTTGTAGTGTGTGGATCTGATGTTTCTAAGGTGATCTGTATTATGATCCCAAATGAATGGATCCAGTGAACCCATACACTCTTTTATTTCATAACTATCATTTCGTTTTCATTCATTATCAACATTTACTATAAAATTTATGATTTGGCCTCACCATTTATCTTCACCGTCTTTAATGGATTGTTATGACAACTAACAGTTAATACACATAAAGCACTTAAAACACTGGTCTGATGTTTTCACTGGGGTTGCAGTCCCACAAGTGGCCACATGAGGGAGACTCTAGGCAAGCCACAGGCTTGGGAGAAGATGGGCACCATTAATTTCATTTGTGCAAGTGCCAGAGCGTCAGAGGAAGGAGACTGATATGCTGAAGCCCCCATTAGACCTACTGGTGGAGCAACAGGATGGCATACTCTAATATCATCATGGTAGTGCCAATCTGAAGCTTCCTGAGGTCAAGGCACTAATAACAATTAAAGCATTGAGAGTATTGTCTGGGTGAAAGTGCTAAGGTAGTAGCAGGTAATAAGGAAGTATTTCAATATTTTTATGATCTCCATGGTTGTACTAGTGCTTACTAGCTACATATCAGCTCTAAGCAGAGTAACTCTTCTTAGTATATATCCTTCTTTGAAATTTTCATGGGCACACATAATCTAAGTGTACTGGTTGAGTCCAAAAATCCAGAATCCACAATGCTCCAGAATTAGAAACTTTTCAAGCATGGACATGATGCCACAAGTGGAAAATTCCACATGTGACCTCATCAGATGGGTTGCAGTAAAAATGTAGGCACACCCAAAATATTGTATAAAATTCCCTCCAGCCTATGCACACTAGATATATATGGAACACAAATGAATTTTATGTTTAGATTTGGGTCTCCTCCCCCAAGAGATCTCATTTCATATATGCAAGATTCCAAAATATGGAAATAAGTAGAATTGGAAGCATTTCTAATCTTAAGTATTTCAGATAGGGATAGTCAATCTGTATCGTGCCAGTAAGACATAAAAGACCTTTGGCTTTGCTTGGCTTTACAGGAGATGTTACAATTGAAAATGAATTGATCGGAACTCTTAGAAGGTCAGGGATGTTGACAGGAATATAAAAGTCTGTGATAACTCTTCAGATATAAAAGCAACAAAGCAGAATTAATTGACCATCACTTCTGAGTTTAAAACTAACTCAGATTTTTCAGTGTCATTTAGTATGTTTCAAGCCAATTTACTGGAATACAGAGTGGCAGGTACTGACTGGAATTCTGAGCTACTATAGAATCAAAAGGCAATTCAACTATAGTGATTTGCTTTTTTCTCTCCCAACAGTGCCATCTTGTCTTCCTATTTTTTAAATGAGCATTTGAACATTCATGGGAAAATGGGCTGCATATTAAGTATATTGGGGTCAACTGTGATGGTTATCCATGCCCCACAAGAAGAGGAAGTCACTTCTTTGCATGAAATGGAAATGAAATTGAGAGATCCAGGTCTGTGATTCAGCATAAAGAAACACTTAAAGTCTGCTCCCTTTTCCTTCTTCATCAAATGATATTTATAACAATATTATAGTAGGCTTCCTACAAGTCTTCATGTGGGTTGTGAAATACAAAAAATTTTGCTTGTTACAAGTCTTCTGAAAGGAACACAGTTTATTTTTGTATTCATTCTTCCCCCTCTATACAATGAAAAAGAGAGAGAGGAAGAGTAGGGGCAAAAGATTTATCGTTAAACTCAAAGTTTTGCCATTTCTTGCCCATATAAAAATCAAAGGGACAATACTTGCCCTATCTCACAGTGTTATCGGTGAGATTCAAATGATATATTTGTAAAAGTCCTTTATAAAATAATGTGAATAATGCAATTTGATGCTACTTTTAATTTAATCTCACTTCTATTTCTAAAATATCTATGCTCTCAAATTCAGGACTAACAAGAAAGATCATGATTCTGTTAACATTTTCTGAAGTCTAATTCTGTTCTCTTTCTGACAGGATTTGTTTCCTTTGCTGTGATCATAACTGTGATCTCCTTGGTGCTGATTTTGATTGTGGCCCCCAGGAAAGGACAGACCAACATATTGGTCTATATATCAATCTGTTCTTTGATTGGAGCATTTTCAGTTTCTTCTGTCAAGGGCCTGGGAATTGCCATTAAGGAACTACTAGAGTGGAAGCCAGTTTACAAGAATCCCCTGGTCTTTGTTTTGCTGGCTGTACTTGTGCTCTCAGTAACTACACAGATTAACTATCTCAACAAAGCACTGGATACTTTTAATACGTCTCTGGTGACCCCCATCTATTATGTCTTCTTCACCTCCATGGTAGTGACTTGCTCTGCCATCTTATTCCAGGAGTGGTATGGTATGAATGCTGGAGATGTCATCGGGACCCTGAGTGGGTTCTTCACCATTATCAATGGCATTTTCCTTCTACATGCTTTTAAAAATACTGACATTACCTGGAGTGAACTGACATCCTCTGCTAAGAAAGACATCCATTCTCCAAATGGCAACGAGAACAGTTATGTTTTACTAGAGAACTTAGAAAGTTTGACCCCAGGATATGATGATGATGTCACCTTATTTAGCAGGACTGAAGATCAGAGTCCCCATAAAGCCTGAATTGTAACTAACATTAGATACTCGAAGAAGAGAAAGAAGATTTATTCTCGAAAGGACTTCAGGGAAAGTTAGTGTTTTTAAAGTTTGGTACCTTAGATCTAAGTCCAAGTTCCATGAAATTTGAAAGTCAAGACCTGATATTCCTCCCAAGGATTTCTGCATGTTTTCACTGCTGAAAACTTTGAAATATCCCTTAAGCCTAAAAGAAGTCCAGGAGTTATATTTGTCTCATAATAATCTTTTTCTTCTGGTCACAATGGATTTGACTCTGCCAGGTGGCTCTTCACTTCTCTGGTAACTATTCTTAGATTCATAGTAATTCATAAAGCTAACTATGTTCTAATAAACAGAGTACCAATCACCAGGCATTGATGAGTCATAATCTCAAATTATTAAAACAGAGAAGAGAGAACTCTTGTGTTCTGAGCTCCCTTCTGCAACTTCCTTCTTTTAAAACTAGAGAGTAAATGGGCAAAGGGTTAAAGAAAAAAAAGAGGCCTGCTTTGGACTCCATTCCTTCCTAAGCTAAAATGTACAAAACACCCTCACTCCCATGAAGGGTTTATGAATTACAATATTTTTCCAAATATCATATGACTTCATTACCAATTACAGAGGGAAGACTATAGGAAGGAAGAGAACACTTGACCTTTGGAAAAGGAAACACAAGTTTTATTCTTTTTTCATTAAAAACACAGAAATGATTGTTGCCATAGGTTCTTTTAACAGAGACCCTGATGACATAAGACAAAATAGACTTTCTGTAGAAGTAAAAGTAAATCAGCTTTGGAGTGACTTATATTCATTTCATTTCTTTCTTTAATCATTTTCCCAAAGGTTATATTTCTTATTGACAAAGAGTTTTTTTTGTAAAATCTATATTATTTTAGGATTATACTGTGCTTTTTTTTTTACTAACGTTTTATCCCTAAAAGGTAAGTTTTCCATAGACTGTTTTAAAACAACTAGAAAAATCTTTTTGAAAAATTAGAAGAAATCATGCTAATGATTCTCTTGAAATTTTACTTTCATCCTTAATAAGGAAATTGTAATCAGTTACTAACTTCTCAAAATAGACCTATCCTACCACAACAAGTGCCGGACTGTCTTTTTCTGCTAAATTCATCCTATGTTTTCCATGCGGCTTGTTGATGGAGTTAGAGAAGACAATGCTAAGTGAAGTTAGCCAATCCCAAAAAAACAAATGCCGAATGTTTTCTTTGATATAAGGAAACTGATTCATATTGGGATAGGGAGGGGGAGCATGGGAGGAATAGATGAATTCTAGATAGGGCAGAGGGATGGGAGGGGAAGGGAGGGGGCATGGGGTAATTAATGATGGTGGAATGTGATGGTCATTACAAAGTACATGTATGAGGACATGAATTGGTGTGAACGTACTATGTATACAACCAGAGATATGAAAAATTGAGCTCTATATATGTAGTAAGAGTTGTAATGCATTCCACTATTATATATAAATAAATAAATAAAAAAGAAACAGTAAAAAACAAAAAAGAAAGAAAGAAAAGCATTTGGGGAGAGCAGGAGAGAGAGTGAACTTCCTTGAAAATTATGAAGACCTCAGAGGCTACTACAGGGAATATCTTCTGCATATTAAAACTTCCATACAATTTTTCTGTCTCATTCCAGATTCTAGACAAAAATAAGTTTTTGGTTGTCATTCGTGTTTATAGACAGATTTCCCCTCACTCTTGATTTACTGAAAAGACATTACCTATCTTAGTTCTAGACTAAACTTATTTCTCTGAAAACACAACAAAAATCTTGATCAAAAAGTTGCATTTGAAAAGAAAATTTTAGGTTGACTGGATTTTTTTTTCTGCCCTAACATCAAACATTATCAGTTTTGTTTTTCGTTTTTGAGCCAGCTCAAGCATACCCAGGGTAATAATAGTAACCTGTGCTTTTCAGAATTCTATTAAACTGACTTCAGCATTTCCACAGTTCTGCTGAACTGTGACTGACATTCACTGTGATGACCTGGGATGACTGCAAAGTCTTAAAATGCTTTAGAGTTTTCAACGTAGTTTGGTGTTGAGCACAACTCCAGGCGTTCTAAATTTTTGAAAATTCATGGGTTGATACCTCAGGCTAAATGTGTTTACTCTGTGCATTGCTGGTTTGCTTTACCTGTACATCAGCTATATAAGCTATGAACACAGTTTGTATGAAAAGTATCTTCAGACAAGGTAATATGTGAAAAAATTGTAGAAATTCTTTTAGCATTCTTCTTTTTAGTATTGAAAATTTTATTGGTTTCTCCAGGACACCTTCTTGGTGAGGAAATTAATAGCATTTTTCTTGACATTTAACCCGAGGCTGTGGTGTTACTCCACTCTAATGAATTTAAGTTTCAGACATTTACCAAATGTCACCTGTTACTTGACCACTTCAATGCCAATTCTGCCCTTGGTACATTGTGCCAAGGTCAAAAATCCCTGTAACACAGGGATCCACGTGTACCTAGATTGAAAAATGAACTGTTGTCGACATAAATGCCCAGGAGAAAGACTGAGAACAATTTCATGTGTTGAGTATGTGGAGAAACAATGAACTATTTGAAAACTTCTCTTTATAAAAATCAATGGTGGGCATATGCACTAAAAAACATTAAAATGTTGCTGCAGATCTAACACAAAAATTGATTTCTTTCCCAAAATAAGAAGATATACTATCTATGGAAGAGTAAAATGCTGGATTCCTATATTAATACTATATTATTCTTCTATAGTTGTTTTATATATGTATGTATTTCAATAGATATGTTTTAATTGTCATCATATAGATATCTTAGGATTTATTATATGAATATTAGTACATGTGTTGTTAAGGATTATAAAGTTAGGTGAGCACAAGACAAATTGAAAGCTTTTCCTAGTTCTGTAAGTTAAGGGTTTTATTTTGACTTCTAATTGACTCTTATGTCAATGGTTAATGATTTTATTTTTAGTTCAGACTACAGAATGTTTATAAAATCCTTTAGATTTAGCAACATGAAATCAAGTTAACACCTATTTTTAAAACTATTAAGCCAAATACATGGAAAGCACTTGTATCATGTCCAATATATAATAGGCACTTGAGAAAATTCAGTTCTCTTTGAATCAAAATTTTAATTCTCACAGTCTTGTTATTAGAGAGGTAAGGAACACTGAATGCCAGTTGTTATAAATCCCTTATCTTTTCTCAATATATGTCACATTAACTCACTTTAAGTACAAGTGAAAGTACATTCCAGCATTATACTATCTCAATACCAGTAAAAAATTAACCCAACAAAACATTTTATTTTTATTAATAAACACCAGTAAACTGAACTAAATGCTATTTTTAACCTTCCAACAAAGCTTTGTGAAAAAATAATTTGAGTATATATGAAATGTCCTCATATATTTTACATAAATTATGTTCATGAAATGGTATATTTTTAAATGTTTATAAATAATGTTTATTTTAGGAAGTTTATACCTTTTAAATGGTTATGTATATTTTTCACTTGTAATAAAATAATGTAGTTTAATTATGCTTTTTAGAGTTTATAGACGGTACACATATGTAATGGCAAAGATATCCTTGTTTTGAAATTAAAAGAAAGTTCCACAGTTAAAAGAAAGCCTGCACTGATGTTTATTTTACCTTTTCACTTTCCTCAATATTGAAATTTGTTTTTAGAAGGCTGTTTACAAAACTATCTCCTGTGGGACAATAGCTTTGGCACCTCAACAAAAGAAACTGTCTTATCCTTCAGTGATTTTATTGAATCAGACAGGAGTTGAAAGTAGTCAATATGATGAAATCTCCCCTCAGTTCAATAACAGTTTCTTTTTTAAAAAAGAAAATACAACCATCTACAGGGGTTGATTCCAGAACCCCTTGCAGATACCAAAACCTGCAGATGATCAAGTCCTTTATTTATAATGGTGTAGTATTTGCATATAACCTGAGCACCTCTGGATGACTTGTACCTAACACAATATACATGCCATGTAAATAGTTTTCCCTGTTTTGGCCTGAATGCATGTTTGAGAACAACTTCCTCCTTTGATTCCAGTTCAGAGAAATGAATTGTCTAGTATAAGAATTATTTATCTCATCACTATTTCATAAACATGGAAACCTACTGTGCTAGTCCTTGAATCAGTAATTAGAATGAGGTCCAACACCCAAACCTCCAGCACCCCAATGGCTGAGTCAATGGAATAAGACCTATGTGAGAAGGGCTTGGTGGGGGCTGCTGTGTATAAGAATAAAGCATCCACAGCCGAGTCAGAACTAAGGACAGGCTTCCTAAGCAAGTTAGGTTGGTACCAAACACATGAATGTCCTGACTATAGCTTAAAGGAAGCCATTAAGAGGTATGCTTGGGTCACAAAGATTCTTAAGTTTTCCTTTTAACAAAAGAGCAATATTTTTTTTTTCTGCCAATTGAAAACTTTGGTTGGGGGTGGGGGGGGGAAACAGCTGAGAGAACTGACTCCCTGAGCCTTTTCTCACTTCAGTTCACAACTCATGAAGAAGTTTTCTTCTTGAGGGGAATAAATCTCTCTATAAATTCATGTAGGAGAGAACTTTGACGTAGCATGGATCTTCCAAGGCAGTTGAGGGAAAGAGCGTTCCCAGATCTCTGGAGGCCAGGCTCTTCTGAGGAGCCTCCACTTTACCATCTACTCCAGGACCCTCAGTTTCCAACTGCCTCAGGTGAATGTCTAGCAACAGGAGACAAAGTCTCACACCAGCTTTCCCCATGGGACATCCACTAGTCCACAGTGAGGTCTTCTGCACAGCAGCCAGGTATAGGCCCCAGCAACCTCTTGACTGGGGGAAACAGAAAGGCTAGTTTGGTAGCGGAGGTAGAGGAGCCATTTCTCTTTCCAGAATTCCCTGCCACACTCTGGTCCCATGATCCAGCCAGTAACTCCTGATTGTCAGTAAATGGCACACAGCTAAACCAAAAAGTTTGTGGACTCCTCTGAGAATGCTTTCTGGAGGTACTTACCAACCGTAGAAACCAAATCAGGGCCCTGGTCATTTAGTCCCTATGGAGAAATCCCTTAGATCATCTCTGGAATGGCTTCAGCTATGGGGTAATGATATGCAGCTGCTTCCCATGCTAATTGTGCCTATCAAACATCCAGAAAGTAAACTCAAGGAGACCCTTAGCTAAATCCAACAAAACAGATGGTTTCCATACACCAGGAATGGGAAAAACAGCCCTCCAGCTCAGAAGGGTCCCTTCTCTCAATTAGCTTTTGCCTTTGTTTTTCACTACTAAATTTTATTGTATTGCCAAAACTTCGCCAGGCAAAGGTAATTGGGCAGCCAGGGCTAAAAATCGTTGTAGCAGATAAAATAGTTTGTGTTCCTGTTTGCATTGGGCTTCTTATGCTTGGTGGAATCAATAAAAGAGATCTCTTGTCTCTTAACCTGTGGAAATGTAAAATTGTGCTATAATAAACAAGACTTGGAGGAAAGAGACAAAAAAAATTGTATGGGCAGAATGCAATGGGGCTTTATTTACCAAGGTTATCTCGCTTGAACTTAATTCCTTCTGAGTAATCTTGCATGCACAGAGAAATGGGCAAAGCTCTCTATTAGTTTGGAGATTCTTTTTTCAGGATCCTGGAGAGTAAGCTTAAGTAATGCAGTGATTCTGTCTTTTCAGCAAGTACTGAGACGGACACTCCGCAAAGAGAGATTGCTGTATTGAGTTCACCTGGGCCAAAGGGAGGAAAAGCATCAGCAACATGCTGATGTTGTCTCACTGTGAGAACCAAACTGGTTTAGAGTGAGAAAGACTTAAGGAATGCGATGCAATTCAGGTTATGCACAATTCAATTTCACTTAGAGGGAGGCACCTGCTGATTGAAGATTAGCCTGCAGCAAAGGGGAAAAATAAAGTGTAGAGGAACTGGTCAAACAAGACCAAGCGTTAAACTATTTATTTTGCGTACAATGGCGAGTAGCTAGGACTGGAGGTACCCACAATATGAACATGTGATCTACTTTCACAATATCCTAGCAAATCACAGAACAACAGTGTGAAGATTAACCACTTCTACCCAACACATTTCTGTGTGTGGTGATTTTTAAAGGGGATAATTTTGCAATCATGAATGAGGTCAAACAGGTGAGATGCCAAATAGGAGCGACGACGTAGGAACAGATGCAATTTTGTTACCAAACAGACAACAAAATGAGGCTGACTTTAGTGAAAAACAAACAAACCAGCCCTGATTTTCATTTCACTAATCAACTAGCAGACTCCACAAAATAACAAATGCCCTTTTAAAATATTTGAACTTCTGGCTCTTTCCTGAGGTTTAGTGGAATTCTGCATGTAGTATGGTCCCCTGATCAGATGTATCAGCTTCTCAGCAACTTAACTATTTCATACTGAGAACAGATATTGAAATCAAGTGAGAAGAAGCTGTTAAGTTCTAGCACTCAGCTTCGGGCTTTGGTAATACTGCATTATATTTGCTCTGCTGTCCATAACTTTGATTCCATAACTGTTCTGGTAACTAACATTGCTTTTAACCTTTGTCCAACAGTGAAATCATAGGCAAGGCAGCTAGAGCATGTGAGGACATGTAGAGATAGCTGTTAAAAAGTTGTTACTCACCAAGCATTGGAGGAATGTCTCTTTCTTCTTTTGTTCCATCTTTTAATAAATCTCATAAGAAGCCCAATGCAAACAGAAACACAAACTATTTTATCTGCTACAACGAATTTTAGCCCTAGCTGCACAATTACCTTTGCCTAAAGAGTTTTTTTTTTTTTTTAATTTCCTTGTCTGGGGTCCCTCCCAGGCCAATTATATAGAAAATCTGTGGGTGGAATCAAGTGCACAATATTTGTTAAATTCTTCTCAGATGATTTTTAAAATTTTGTTCTTATTAACATGATAGTAGAATGTATTTTGACATATTATACATATATAGAGTATAACTTCCCATTCTGGTTGTACATGATGTGGGATTACATTGGCCATGTATTCATATATGCATATAGGAAAGTAATGTCCGATTCCTTCTATTATCTTTCTTATTCTCATTGCCCCTTCCTTCCCTTCATTCCCCTTTGCCTCATTCAAAGTACTTCTATTCTTCCCCCTTATTGTGAATTAGCATCCACATATCAGTGCCTGTTCAGTTCCTTCATCCATTTACTGATTGGGATTTTTTTTTCTTGGTGTTAATTTTTTTTTTTAGTTCTTTGTATATCCTGGAGATTAATGCTCTATTTGAATGCAGGTGGTAAAGATTTTCTCCCATTCTGTAGCCTCTCTCTTCATGATCTTAATTGTTTCCTTTGCCTGTGAAGACGCCTTTTAGTTTGATTCCATCCTATTTGTTGATTCTTGATTTTACTTCTTGTGCTTTAGGAGTCTTGTTGAGGAAGCCAGTTCCTAATGATGTAGATTGGGGCCTACTTTTTCTTCTACTAGGCACAGGGTCTTTGTCCAATGCCAAAGTCTTTGATCCATTTTGAGTTGAGTTTTGTGCAGGGTGAGAAATAGGGGTTTAAGTTTCATTTTTTTACATATGGATTTCCAGTGTTCCTAGCACCAATTGTCGAGGAGGCTATCTTTTCTCCGATGTATGTTTTTGGCACCTTTGTCTAGTATGCGATAAATGTATTTATGTGGGTTTGTCTCTGTCTTCTATTCTATACCATTGGTCTACATGTCTGTTTTGGTGCTCCCCAGATGACTTAAATATGCACCTAGGGTTGAAAACCACAGATCTAATCTAAGACTTCACCTATTATAAATTGCATCCCAACTTCAGAGCTGTTTTTTAAAAAGTGCTGAAATACAGTATACACGTTCTGTGGTTGTGGTTGTTCTCAATTTCTTAGATTGCAGCAATATTTGAAATGAGATACATCATTTGTTTCCACTGTCCCCCAACAGTAATCCTTACCCTTTGCACTCTTTTTCGAAAAACAAAAGTAATTTAACAATGCTATTCGTTTATTTGAAATGTTTATTTACAATGATTAAAATAAAGTATTTTTGTATTAGTCAGCTTGGGCTGCTATGACACAATATCATAGACTGGTTCACTGAACAGAAAATCATTTCCCACAGTTCTGGAGGCTAGGTCAGAGTTCCAGCATGGAGGGGTTCTGGCAAAGGCTCTCTTCCTAGCTTGGACATGGCCAACTTCTTGCCATGTTCTACACAGTGTAGGGAAAGACAGAAGCTTCAGGATGTGTCTCTTATGTGCATGCTTCACTCTCAAAACCTCATCTAAATCTAACCTCATCTACCTCCCGAAGACCCTGCTTCCAAATACCATCACAGTGAAAGTTAGGGCTTCAATAAATAACTTTGGAGGGGTGGATTACAAACATTCAGCCCATAGCAAGCAATTTGATAATTCGAATTAAAAAATTAAATATTAGCTAAAACTCATTAACTACTTGCTATGACACTAGGCTAAGTATCTCACATACAGTCTTATTTAATTCTAACAACTCTGTAAGATATAGACTGTCATCCCCATTTTATAGAGGAAGTAAATACAAGCTGGCAAATAACGTAGGGAACTAAGTAGCAAAGCAGGACTGGAGGGCTGCTCTTTGGCAGTGGTAATGGCTGCTACTATTAGCATCTTTCGTAGAATTAAGGGCTTGGTAAAGATTTCTAGGTAGAAGTGTACAGTACAGAATCTACCCTCAGAAGAGTCAGTGGAGATGTATTATTTAGGAATAGACTTGGCTCTGGGTAATGGAACACGTGGTGGCTTGAAAAAATAGGAGCTCAATTTGTTTTCCAAGTCTGGATGTGGAAGCTTCAAAATTGATGTCATGGCTCAACCATTCTAGGAGGAACCAAGACTCTGTCTTCATACTTCATAGGTAAGGTTGCCAGATTTAGTACATTTGAATTTCAGATAAATAATGAATTTGTTTTAGTATAATCACTTCCCATGCAATATTTGTATCACATTTTTGGTAATAAAGAGTCTGACCCCCTTTTTTGTTTGCTGACGGCTTTCAAGC
>NW_026000108.1:37846668-37874335 GCF_001458135.2 Marmota marmota marmota
CCTTCTGCTCTGCCCCACCCACACCTGGGCAAGATAGAGAAAAAGCCTGGGTGCTCCTTCTTTTTATTTTTTTCTTTTATTTTCTGATGACAGGTACGAGTTCAAATCACACAAGCTTGAGATCCTCATAAAAAGGGTCAATTATAAAAGAGCAAGATTGGACCCTCCCCATGTCTGGCTTCCTCTTTCACCACCATGCCATCCTCTATGATGAGACACAAACAAGGGGCCCCCACCAGAGTTTGAACTAAAGGGAGCACTTGATCAGACTTTCAGCTTCCAAAATTGTGAGCTAAATAAACTTTGTAAAGTGACTAACTTTATGTATTTTCTGTTATGGTAACAGAAAATGGTGTAATATAGGAGTCAATCCACTTCTGGAGGTGACAACCTAGAGAGTGACCTCAACACATACATTAAAACTACTTCTTTATCTGGTATTCTGAGTTATCTGGCAACTCATTTTATTTGGTAAGCCTATATCTAGGCCTTCATCTTCATAACTGTTTCATCAGAATCACAGATTGGGACTATACCTTCAGTTCCCAAAGCCATATCTCAAGCAGAAAGAGACACTCTCAAAAGGTTGTTTGTTTGTTTGTTTTTTAGTGATATTGGGCTTTTTATTTGGTAAGGGAAGCCCTCCTCAAACACTGGCTCTATCTAATTATATGGAACTTTCTCATGTGCTTGTTCTTGATTTAAAAATGTCTATAAAACTGAGTATTTTAGCTTTCCAAACAGAAAGAATGAATGTAGCTGACTTTTGGAAGATAAACCCAGGGTCTTACTAGGAAGCTGTCTATTGCCACCTGCAGTGGGAATAGTATTTTTAAAATACCTCCATTTAATTATGAACTCTCCCTGTCTGCTGTTAGCTAAAAGGGCTGGAGGAAGAAATGTAGCCCTAGGAAGAATAATATTGTCCTAGGACGAGCACCTTTGTCATTATCTAGGCCCTACCTCAGACCTTCTGAATCAGAATCTACATCCTAACAAGTTCGGAATTGGTTGCACATGCATTAAAGTTTGAGAAGAACTGTGCTAGAAGAATCCTGGTTTTCATATTTGGCTGCCGCTGAAATAACCCAGGGAGCCTGAAAAATACCAATGCCTGCCTTGTAGATTTTGATTCTATTGGCCCACAGCACAGCTTGGACATCAGTATGTTTCAAAGTTCACCTGGTGATTCTAATAAGCAGAGACATTTAAGAATGACTGGCCTAGGACTGTGATTCTTGACCCTGGCTGCCCATTGGAATCACACGAAGTGCTTGGTTTTCACATTACCCATGCATGGATCCCCCTCAGAGTAGTTAAGTCAGAATTGGGAGGGAGTGGTGATAAGACAGGACATGGGCAACAAGTATTTTTTAAAAGCCCTCAGATCATTTGAGAGTAAAAGAAGAACCACACCAGGAAGAGGAAATGAAAAGCTCACCTCCTCAAGCCTGGTGGTTTGTGGGCAGAAGAGGGAGAGTGGTGGAGGTGGGTTGAAGGTCTTGCTGTGGTAAGAGGACTGGATGGGGCAGAAGAGAACACTTGTCGGCTCTGATTTCTATGTGGATTCCTGGATGGGGTTACCTCACACACAGTCACTGCCCAAGTCTGGAAAACAGCCCTGGTAAGACAAACTGTGCCTCATGACATGATTAAGCAAGAGGGTAAGGGCAGGGGTGGGAGTGTGGAGGCCCAGCTTTGGGGTTCTACTCAGAGCCCTTGTTCTACTCAGGACCTAGAAGTTCCCATGTTTGCTCAGGATGGGATCCTGGAAGCAGCTGAGTTGAGAACAAGAAGCACCATTGTGAATGCCCAGCACTGCAAGGCAAGGTGACCTGCAGCCTCCGGGCAGCTGAGGCTGGGAAGATCTAGAGTGAGGTCATGTCATCCAGGAAGTGCTTCCATACCCTGGCCAGGTCAGGAGACCAGCCCACACCAGTCACCAACTACATCTGCAAATGCCAGCAGTGCAGGCCAAAACCAGAGTGATAAGAAATGTTGTTGGGAGACCAGAGGTGCCAGGGCACACTGCTCTGGTACAAATAGCCTTTCCCCTTCCCTTCACCACTGCAAGGTCACCTTTCCAGGGCGATGGCCACAGTCCACATTGAAAAGGCTGATTTTGGCAGTTTTGGCAGTCAGCATTCATTCCAACTGATCTGTACCTTTGCCAAATCAGTTGTTAAATATTTTTAATATCATACCTGGATAAAGTCACCCCTTTCCCCTCTATGCCCAGCTACTATATTGGGCAGGAACAGAGGGAGGGAGAGGAAAAATCAGAGAGACTACCCATTCTACCTAAGGAAAATATGTTCATTGTTCCACTGGACTAAAGTCTTAGGGTTAAACTAAATCAAATTTCTCAGTGCTATGCAGCCAGCAGGAGCACATGAAGCAGAGAAGTTATAGACAAAATAAAGTAGCTATAAGTTGTCTGCACCTCTAGGAGTAGTATGAGAAAACTTCCATCCCTGCTGCAGACAGAAGGGTAATCTGCTTCCTCTATTAAGTATTTATCTGTCCACAAAATATAAATTCAGATTTTTGTATAGATGTATTGTCATTAATCTGATGTCAGTCCCTAATATAATACATTTTTTTTCCTTGCCTACTTAAATAGGGAAAGGGAATATAGAAAATTGTGTGTAAGACAAATTGTTCAGGGAAAAAGCCAGGTCTATACCAAAAAGGACTGCTGACTACCTGAGGTCATCAGATGGAACCAGACAGAAAAACAGTGCAAAAGCAATGGATTGTTCCAGAATCCCAAGGGGAAAGCTGCTCACCAGCCTGCTCCTGTCTCTGGGAGATGGAGCTTCTGGATGATTCCACTACTTTTATTCCATTAGGTCACTTTGTGAATATTTACTTAGCTCAGCTCTATGCCAGGCTCTGTGCTAGGACCTGGGATACAGCAGTGAATAAACAAAAATACCTGCCCTCACAAATGTTATAGTTTGGGGATGGAGGATAATTAGCAGACATTAAACCAAGTAAATAAGGAAAGATATAGGATTTGTTATATAGTGTAAAGAACTATCAGGGAAAAGCATACAGAAAAGGGAGACGGGGAATATCCATGGTAGGGTTGCAATTTTAAATAATGAGGTTGGAGACAGATACAGGAGAGGGTGACGTTTGAGGGTGACAACCAGAAGAGATGAAGAAGGAAGTCACGCAGCAATCTAGGTGAAGCCATGCTCGAAAAGGAAACAGCAGGTGCAAAGGCCCTGAGATAACTAAGAATGGGCCCAGCATGTACAGGGATAAGCAAGGGGGTCAGGCAGCATGAGGGAACCGGGGAATGGCAGAAAAGAAATCTGTAAGCCTATGTACTCAGGTGACAGAGGACAATGCTCTGATCCAAGCAGAGGCTTCAACTGCATTTTCAACTTTCCCAGGAAGCTTAGTGTAGTGGAAGCTGCCCACTCCAGGGGTCCTAAGACCACACAAGATTTTCAGCCATCTAAAACATATTTATATATTATTAAGGTTCTCTAGTTGTGAGAAAGTGTACCTCAGATGACTACAAATCTCTAAAGTGCTGGAGAAAACTGGGCCAAGGACCTGAACAGACACTTCTCAGAAGAGGATATACAATTAATCAACAAATATATGAAACAGTGTTTATCATTGCTAGCAATTAGAGAAATGCAAATCTAAGATACCATCTCACTCCAGTCAGAATGGCAGCTATTAAGAATGCAAACAACAATAAGTGTTGGTGAGGATGTGGGGGAAAAGGCACATTCATACACTGCTGGTGGGACTGCAAATTGGTGCACCAATATGGAAAGCAGTATGGAGATTCCTTGGAATTGGGAATGGAACCACCATTTGACCCAGCTATCCCTCCCCTTGGTCTATACCCAAAGGATTTAAAAACAGCATACTACAGGGACACAGCCACATTAGTGTTTATAGCAGCACAATTCACAATAGCTAAATTGTGGAACCAACCTAGATGCCCTTCAGCAGATGAATGGATAAAAAAAAATGTGGCATATATACACAATGGAATATTAGCAATAAAAGATAATAAAATCATGGCATTTGCAAGTAAATGGATGGAGTTGGAGGAGATAATGCTAAGTGAAGTTAGCCAATCCCAAAAAAACAAATGCCAAATGTTTTCTTTGATATAAGGAGGCTGATTCATAGTGGGGTAGGGAGGGGGAGCATGGGAGGAATAGATGAACTCTAGACAGGGCAGAGGGGTGAATGAAGGGAGGGGACATGGGGTTAGAAATGATGGTGGAATGTGATGGTCATCATTATCCAAAGTACACGTATAAAGACACGAATTGGTGTGAATATACTTTGTATGCGACCAGAGATATGAAAAATTGTGCTTTATATGTGTAATAAGATTTGTAATGCATTCTGCTGTCATATATAAAAAAAACGAATAAAAAGAAACATGTTTCATAGCTGAATAACTCCAACTTGTTACTAGAGAAGAAGGTAGGCAACATGTGAAATGGCCAGAAAACAAGAGAATACATGTGGCTCTCCATATTCACAGGTTCAGCGTTCACAGATTCAACCAACCCTGAGTCAAAAAATTTGAAAAAAAAAATTTAATCTATACTGAATATGTACAGACAAAATAAGAACAAAATATAAATTACGTATGTAGCATTTTCATTGTTCTAAGTGTTATAAATAATATAAAGATGGATTAAACTATACAGGAGGAGTGTGAGGGTTGTATGCAAATACTGTACCATTTTATATAAGAGACTTGAGTAATGTCAGGGGTCCTGGGATCAAGTCCCTGAGGGTACCAAGAGATGACTCTAGAAGGAGAAGAGTGTCGGGTATTTGTTGGTTAACATTCCAGCATCCATTACTCCCCTTCACTGTTGGCCCTCCCAACACCTCTCAGTTCCTATGGTCAAGATAAAAGGACTTCCAGGTGAATGGATTCCACCCTGGCTCTTGAGAGAATACCTGGCTGAGGCTAAGTCAATCAACCATTTGGGCCTCTGGCTGCAGAGATTTTGTTCCAGGAGGCTGCAGTGATCTGATCCAGACAGAGAGAATGCCAGGACTCTGGTGGAAAGGGCTGGACAAAGATGTTCTCTCCCTCTGGATAGTATAATTTATCAGGGTCACGTGTGAGATTATAACATTCTCTTTTCTTCAAGAAGTGGTGGAAGAGGAGGCAGCCTGCAGAAGGAGAAATGGAGCTTGAGTTTTGATCATAGGATGAATGTCTGCGCCCCTGGACCCACAGTCATAGGGCCTAACGTTACTCTTTTCAACCTTGGCACCACTGACATTTTGAGCAGGATAATTCATTGATGTTAAGGGAAATGCTGTGCATTATAAGATGTTTAGGAGCATCATTAGTCTGTGCTCATTAGATGCCAGTAATACCCCTTTCCTGATGGTGAAAACCCAGTCTAAATTGGAGTTTTGTTATGTTTGGTCTTTTG
The DNA here is from genome assembly GCF_001458135.2 of Marmota marmota marmota. Taxonomy (NCBI): domain Eukaryota; kingdom Metazoa; phylum Chordata; class Mammalia; order Rodentia; family Sciuridae; genus Marmota; species Marmota marmota. The sequence goes on from NW_026000108.1 coordinate 37,852,113, forward strand.
AAAGTGACATGGAACCACCCTGGCCTCCAGAAAGATATGATTGAATCACTTTCCCTCCAACTAGCCAGGGTAGTCTGGAGGAAAAGAGAGGCTGAAATGCCAGCATCCAGCATCTCTTTCTGCTGCCAAATGTGGGGGCAATAGAGACACAATTTATCACAATTAGTAAAAGACACAAGGCAGGTGAGGAGGGGAATGCCCAGGTTAGAACCCAGGACCAGTCCTGACAATGTATGAAAAGGGAGAAGCAGATGGCTCTGAGGGTGTGCAGGGCTTGGCTGGCTCTGCACATTGGGAAAGAAGCCCACAGGACTGGCCAAAGCAGATCCTCATGGGTTGCTTTTCAGCCAGCTGTAAGCAGCTGACCCGTTGTCTGTGTGTGATCCAGCAAACATCCCTCCAGATACAGAAATCCTGTTCCAAACAGGAGTCTTCATCTTTTTTATTCCAAAGATCCCTTTGGAAGTCTGATGAAGACTTTATCCTCCCTTGTGGAATAATGGTTTTCAAATACATAAAATAGAATACACAGAACCAAAAAGGAAACCATTAGAATAAAGTTATTGAAATATTTAAAAAGCAAATGTGTGTATTTATGATATGTTTTTGTGTGAGTGTTAAATGACTGTATCCAGTGACAGTCCTGAAAACTGTCATGTCTTTGAAATAGTGATGAATGTAAATTCAATCTCAAGAAAGCTGCAACAACTCCCACAGGATATGAAAGTAATATTATATCTTGACAGTGCCACAAAAACTGCTTATAGAAAGTACTAGAGCTTAGTTTTGAAGAAAATGGTTTTTTCAACTATATTTAAGATTGTAAGAACTGCTAAAGTTTAGTGATAGGTCAGTAAAAATAAAGATGTAATTTTTCCCCTTCCATGTTTAAGAATTATTCAGCCCAAAATGTGAACAGCACTGAACCAGGGGAAGAACACTTGGGTCTGGAGAAACTAGAGTCAGGAAGGAGCATATTCTCCAAGAGAGTCGAGAAATCTGTCCATCACCCAAACCCATCCTTAGGCAGCCTGAAAACTCTATCCCACCTCCACCCTTAGGGATGCTGGTGTCCAGAGATGTTTTCACAGTAACATAATTCAAGGCAGATAGAAGGGGAAAGTACAAGAACAGTACAGGCAATGGAATAGCATCTGTTATTAAAGGAAACACAATCAACTGATAGGACACCATCTTGGGTGCTCTGGTTTCTATGTGAATTTTGTCAGGAAATGAGGAAACTGTCATTCCAGGTGAAAATGGCAGGGTTGTGATGCTCAAGGTCTGTGCTCCTCACAACACCCACACGTCCCAGGATGGAAATAAATCACACTTCCTAGGATGAAATTTAGATCCAATGAGGCCGATTAACCTGGACATGGGTGGAAAGTGGGTGGAGGCTGGTACTCAGAGTTGAAAAATAGAGAGCCTGTCTTCTCTGAGACTGGCAGGAGAGATGACAGAGACTACCCCCTTGACCCATTTGAAGTCAGTCTCCACTGAGCCCTTTTCTCGACTAGGCCTCATCTGCTGCCATCTTTGACCTGGCTTAGCAAGCATCCTGCTAAGTCAGTTTAGCAGGAATTCTCCACCGTGTATATCTGATCAAATTTCTGATTTCCTTGCTAAATATCAAAATCCCTGACTTACTTTGGGTTAGAATCCTATTAAGCCAGTTTGGCAAGATTCCTTCCTCCTTGATGGGATATTTCTTTTTAGTAACTTTGTATCACTGACCCCCCTAACTAGTGCTATGACTCCCAGCTATTTTAGCTGTATTCAGTGTTGAGATTAGTTTTTCTTTCCTACCACAATAGCCTTGACCCTTATTGCAATTTCCTTGAATTAAAAAAAAATTTAACAAATGTCAAAATACTTATTCTTTAACAGTTGAAGCTAAAGCTCTGCAGTCCTGAGGATGGGAAGATGATTCCATGAATGTGTGGAAGGCTGAGCACTAAGGGAAAGGCTTTGGAGAGAGCAGTGGCTAGGCTTTTGGCAGCTGAGACCACTGTCAGCATGGGAGCTTCCTGCAAGGGAAGCAGACAGTCAGGGGCAGCTACATTCTGGAAAGGAAAACAGAACATACAACCCCAGGACAGTCTTCTCTTTGCCCACAACCATCATCTCTGTTGCTCATACAGCAAGAAACTTCAGGATTCTTGTACTTCCCTGGGGAGTCAGGCATAGTGTCTTCCCTCAAACGCATTTCTCACATTCACAGCAAGGGAGAGTGAGTCTAAGTGACCAGATTTAATTTGATTCAGAAAAGCAATGTTATACTATACTTCTTACACCAAGTATTATGGAATAACTCTATACCAGCTTTCTGTGAGTGTGTTATCTCTATTATGAGGTTGTGTTAGTTTCTTTTTTTTTTTTTTTTAATTGGTTGTTCAAAACATTATAAAGCTCTTGACATAACTCTAACCCTAACCCTAACCCTAACCCTACCCCAAGTCAGTTTCTTGTTGTGACAAAAATACTGACCAGAACACTTAGAGGAGGAAAAGTTTATTCTGGGCTCACGGTTTCAGAGGTTCAGTCCATGGTCGGCCAACTCCATAGCTCTGGGCCTGAGGTGAGGCAGAGCATCATGGCAGAAAGAGATGGCAGAAGAAAGCTGCTCAGTTCATGGCAACTAGGAAGCAAAGAGATGTGGGAGGGGGGAGGAATCAGAGACAAGATATAATCCAAGGCCACTTCCCCAATATCCTACTTTCTTCAACCAGTTTCCCTCTCCTAGTAGTCTCTTCATCTATCAATGGTATAATCCAGCCAATGGATTAACCCAATGATGAGACCAGAGGCCCTAATCATTGCCTACAACTTCCACCTCTGAACCCTGCAGAACCGGGGACCCTCCAACACGTGAAGTTTTGGAAATATTACAAATTGAAATTAGAACAGAGGTTCTCCAGTTGACATCCAATTTCCTCTCGCAAAAGGAGTACTAAAATTCTTCTTCAGGTGTGGCTCAGAAAAATGACTCTTCCTGGTCCCAGACCATGCTTTTCTCCTTCATTAGATCATTTGCTGGTTCTCTTCGGTTAGATAGCCTGTTCTAAATTTCATACCGTTTATGTCTGGATTTGTCCACTAATGCTACTGTCACCCAGGTGTGAACTCATTGATTCTCCAAGTTATCCAGGGTGATTAGAAGTTAAATATCTGTAACCCCGATGTTAACTAGTTAAACTGGCTGAAACTACCTCTACCCCATCTTCAGTGTAGCAAGTGCACAACTGATATGTATCCAACTTCTGAAAGACATAGATACATTCTAAGGCACCTTATGTGCCTGAAGTTTCTTCTGCCTCTCAGGCTTCTGCAAGTTTCATATGGTCTTGGTCCTGCATCATGTAGAACCACACATGAAATACACCCTGTACACTCCCCACACATGCAACAAAATCCATTCAAACACAGAAGTCACGATCCCAGCACACTCTACTGAATAACTAGAGGGAACAGGGAAGGAAAGATCCATCATGGACAGCCCAAGAGAACAGAACTTCCTGCTCTCTAGTCTATTACTGCCTTCAGGAATGTCATATCCAGCTATTTATCTGCTTCTGTCCTTCCCTGCCCTTCTCCAGTTTCTCCATAGGTCAAGCGGTGCATCTGACTCCAATACTAACTCCCAAACTTGTTTAGCCAAACCTATCAAATTTCTCATCAAACATTTAACAAGACCCATACATGTTACAAAGCAATTAGAGACACAAGTAGCCAATTGTGTGTGTGTGTGTTTGTGTGTGTATGTGGATCCCTCAGTTGATAAGAAGCTCACATCTGTTATATCTCCAGCTCCAAATTCTTCTATCAAATTTTCCCTTTTTTGCTCTGAATTACACCTCTAATTTTTTCTCTTTTGTATCACTCAAATGTCTTCAATCCTCCCCATTACTACATACTTTAAATTATACATGTAACCCACTGCGATGCTAACAACAAAGAGTGGGAGAAAGTGATTATATTGCAGCACAGCTCAACAAACAAAACCAAATCTGAGCCAGCTCACTCTTAACAGCCCTTACATCCTTTTCAAGGCCAATAGAGATGAGCCTAGATGTTGAGGATGTGGATCAATTGCAACTTCCCACATGGCTGCTATTGTGCCCTTGTTTATATCCACCTGGGAACACCGCCTAACACTGTTTACAAAAGCTATGTATGTGCCCTGCAATTTCATTCCTAGGCATATACCTAACAAAAATGTACACATATTTTCACCAAAAAGACATGTAGGAAAATGTTCATAGCAACACTGATTTTAATAGTTAAAAATCAGAAACAACTCAAATAACCATCAAAAGTAGAATAAATGAATGAGATAATTATACAATGTAAGACAACACAGAAATGGGAATAAGTATAACTTAACATGAATACAATATGGATAGGTCAAAGGAACATATTGAGTGAAAGATGGTAGATCCATGTTCTGGCTTCTGTTCATGGAAGGATTTCTTTATGAAAAATTAAAAATAGCCCATACCAATTCATGGTGTTGGGAGTCAGGATATTAATTACTCTTGGGTTAGTGAATTGAACAGGGAATGAGAATGGCTTCTTCAACTCTGGAAATGTGCCACTTCTTGATTGTGTCTGTACACAGATGTGTTCACTTTGTGACTGTTATGAAAGCTATTCACTTATGGTCTATGTGTGTGTTTATGTGTGTGTGAGTAAAGGGTTAATAGCAGGCCTGTACCCTTTATCTCCAAGACCTAGGTCTACCTGGGGAAACTTTTTTATTTACTATCTCTAGCACCAGTCCTTTGGAAATGAACTAAGTTAAGATAAATTTGGAATATCAGGTGCCAAGTCAGATCCCTATTATGTACATTGTGAAACCTGTAATCTGAGGCACAGCACAAAGGGCTGAGAGACCTGTGGACTGTAAGCCTATATGACTGGTAGGCAACCAAGGGAAACTGTTTCCATGAAGGTGAGCCACAGAGCACGGCCTCATCCCCAGCAATCATGCACACACTAGGCAGGTGAGGAGGGAGCTAGGCATCCGAGTCCATGGAGAGTTGGGAGACTTTCATGGAGACTGAAGGCTGTGCATATTCTGTTTCCTGACTTGTATCCTTCTCCAAAGCTAAGAAAACTAAGTGCTAGATGAAATGCTGTCATATCTTGTCAGTTTGCTTGCCCGTCTCCACATATTATCTATGAGTTGATGGGACCATGTATTGGACTTCAATAAAAAGTTTACTAAAGAAAGAAATTCCTGTGACTATTCTTGCCCCAAAATACTTTTCACTGATCATATCTTCTGCTTGGCCTCCAAATCCCTTCCATGTTTTTTCTAAACCTCCTTTCTGCCATTTGACCTTGTGCCTGAGAGGCAAGCACTCTACCAACTGAGCTATATCCCCAGCCCCTATTGTCTCTTTTTTTAGGACTGTACAACCAGTCCCTAAAACACTTGTTCATTTCTCATGCAGAGCTGTTTAAATATTGTACTGTCTCAACTACCCACAGAGACCTTGTGTCAATAGCAAACATTAAAACTAGTTGCAAAACATAGCCCATACCCAGGAGAAGTTGTGTGGTAACCTCTTTTTTTTTCTTTTTTTTTTTATTGGTTGTTCAAAACATTACAAAGCTCATGACATATCATCTTTCATACATTTGATTCAAGTGGGTTATGAACTCCCATTTTTACCCCAAATACAAGTTGCAGAATCACATCGGTTACACATCCACATTTTTACATAATAGTGTGGTAACCTCTTTAAATTTTTTTTTTATTTCTTCAGCTAAACAAGGAATGGAACATCTCTGTCACAGACATTTGTATTCACACTTTATCTGGAGTCTTATTTATTGAGAAATAGCTCTAGTTATTCTTGTTTCTAATTTAGTATCTTAAACTTTCCTGAAGTGTTAAAACAAAGGTGTAACGATTGCCTCCAACTGCCAATATGTACTCTGGGAAGTGCAGTTGCAGTCACATGACCCCTTAGAATGACTTATCTCTGGGTGTCACTCTTTGCTCTGTACTTTGTACCTCTTTAGTGATGGCAGATGCTAGCTTCTCACTGTTTCTGGGGCTTTGTTACTTTGTTCTTGTTGGTTTTCTTTTTTAAGGGAATGAGGACTTTAAAGCTTAATAAAAATAGAAAAAAAAAACACCTTATTTCATATACAGATAACACATTAGTTTTTGTATTGTGCACATTTGCTGTTAAAATAGTCACCTACCCTCTTGAGATAGACTTTGTTTTATTTGAATTAAGGTCTCAATAGTTGGAGTGTTCTGTCTTTCCTCACCATGGCCAGAGTCACAAAAGAAAGGGTGTGATAGTGTCAGAAATATCTCAGTATCTCATGCAAACATTTCTGAAACCACTACTTGATTGATCACATCTTTTTCTTGTACCTTCTTCTTATTTGATGTAATGCAAATTTATTGAGCACACTGATATTCAAAGAATTCTGAGTGGAGAAAATATGATCTAAAAGCCACCAGCAACTTAGACTCTAATGAGAATCATAAACCATGTTACTCCAGAATATCATGTAGGGTGGGACGGTATACAATTAACACACATATATTGTTAGCCTTATGGTAATTACACTTGTGCTTTCTTCTTATAGGACTTCTGCAGCACTTAGAATGATTAAAACCAATTTCCAACCATTTCTACAAACAGTGCAAAAGAAAGTAAGATTTAATCATGATTGCTTGTTATTTCATTTTGAATTCAAAGTCTTAGACATCAGAAATAATGAGTCAATGTCACATTTGGTAATCTTATTTTGTATCTCCTGCCTTGGAAAGAATAAGTCATCTTATAGAAAAGTATAGGAGGCATTTACTATGACAAAATAAGGTTTCTTAATTTGTCCAGTCTCACTTGTACACAGTGTGAAATCTCAGAACTGAAATCAGTTCTGAATTCCCCTAACAATGGTCATCACTGGAAATGGAAATATCATCAAGATCTGTTCAAAGGGGAACTTTGGTTAAGTCCTATAATAATGTTTAAAACTGGAATACAAGCAACCATGTGTAAAATAATCACATATGTACAAAAGGTTGTTAAATAACATATGGTAAGATTTACTAAAGACATTTCAGAATTCTCACTTTCATGTAGTTCCTAAAGGTATGATTTCTATAAAGATCTGTACAGTTACAAAGCACAAAATTCTGCTACAGAGGCTCCTTTACTCCATGACCTGGCAGAATCCACTTTCACCTTCTATGCATGGAACACTGAAGTACAAAAGCCACTCTTCTTTAGGAAAGAAATTTCCTTAGCCTTGGGAAGATTCAGGTTTTCCTGTACCCTCGAGGGTTCTCAGCTATCGCCATGAAGAGCAGTCACTAGGAGATTTGTTATGGAACCTGTTTTAGTCAGCTGTTTATCTGTGGTGACCAAAAGACCCAATAAAAACAATTTTAGAGGAGGAAAAGTTTATTTTAGGGTTCACGGTTTCAGAGGTCTCAGTCCATAGACAACTGGCTCCATTCCTTGGGGCTTGAGGTGAGGCCAAATATCGTGGTAGAAGAGTGTGGTAGAGTACAGATGCTCAGGACATGGCCATAGGAAACAGAGAGAGTCCCCTCACCACAGACAAAATAAATACTCCAAAGTCATGTCCCTAATGACCTACGTCCTCCAGACATATCCTACCTTCTTACAGTTATCACCCAGTTAATCGCTATCAGAGGATTAAAGCACCAATTAGATTAAGGTTCTCATAACCATTCATTTCACCTCTAATCTTTCTTGCATTATCTCACACATGAGCTTTGGGGGGACTCTAATATCTAAACCATAACAGAGTCTTTTTTCCATCTTCACATATGGATGTGAAAGATAAGACAGGAGTGTAGAAATCCCTCTCACACATGCAGAAAAACTATTGTCAGAATGTTCTCAAACTTAAAACAATTTGAAAAGCCTGTGATCTCTGCCCTATTTCCAAGAATCAGCAGCTCTAAAGGAAGATATTCCCTTTAGTGACATCCCACTCATGATTAGCTCTCGTGACAATTTCGCAAGATGATCCTCTGGGTTGGCATTCCATTTCAGGTCACCAGGTTTCTGCAATTTCTGTGAGCACTTGTAGCAACTCAGTAAATGCTGGGCGGCCTTTAGGGGTCTGGAAAAGGGAAATGAAGAAGTCAGCTCAACTAATAACACTCAGACACCAGCTGTGGATCTTGTTGGCAGAGAACAGGATCCAGCCTGATTCTCCACAAAAAAGAAGAGAAAGACATCTTGGCTGATACACTATGGCATGATTTGCATTTGAACAAGGCAAGAGTGTAAAATGTAAGAGTAAAGATTACTGCAAAAATAAAATGGCTGGAACTGACTAGCTGGGCATGGTGGTGCATGCCTACAATCCCAGACTCTGGGGTGGGATGGGGTTTAAGGCAGGAAGATCACAAGTTCAAGGTCAGTCTTAGCAACTTAGTGAGGGCCTAAGCAACTTAGTAAGACCCTCCATCTTAAAATAAAAAATTAAAAAGGTCTGGGAATGTAACCAGTACCCAAATAAACAAAAAACTATAAACACTAGTCACATGTGGTTATTTAAATTTAAATTAAGTAAAATTAAATAAAAGTTCAAGTTCACTTCTTCAGTCACACTAATCAAGTCCTCAATAGCCAGAGGCAGCTACAATATTGACAGCGCAGATACAGAACATTTCCACCATTACAGAAATATCTATCGGACATCAGCACCACCCTGGAGCCCTATTTGGATGATCTGACACATATAAGGGCAAAGAAGGATTTCACTCAGACAGCAAAAGACTTGTTTCCATGAGTGACTTTGTGGATCCTGGGGCACAGGCTGTTCTGTCTTTAGGCCCAGTCAACAAAATCCCTGGTCATGGAGCCAGGAATCAGAACATTTTTTTCTATTTCACTGATGGATGTGATTTGGCTCTGGATTTGTGAGGAAGAAGAAATGGCTCTGTTGTTTTCAGCATCCTTGAAATCTATAGGTAATGGAGTTATTCACAATATTTGCATTCTCACGCAGATCACTGTCAGCAGGGTGGGAGAAGACACCACACTTAGTGGCTCATAAACAGAGGGTTCCAACAAAAAGGACAGAGCAGATGATAAGAGCACACATTAGAGTCCTCTCTGAGACTCCAAAAATAAATTGTGGAGTCTCTTGAAGAGGCTGAAGTTCTGCAGGCAGAGCCTATAAAATGTGTTTATCAATGGTAATGTGATCTCATTTGAGTCTAGGGGTGCCTAAACACTTAGTGCAAAGTAATGGACACAGTCAACTTTTGCTAACAAATAAGCCAACATAATGAAAACACTGTTTTAATCAGTTTTCCAGTGACAGTTTGAGATTGAGGTCATTTGTTGATCTTTCTAGGAGCATCTATTTACCCCTCCCCCTTCTCTGTCTCACATCCAACAGATACGTAACATCTCACTAAGTATTCTATGCACACATACATGTATATTGTTTCATATACATTTGCTGAAGTTATGATGAATTTATCCCCTAATAAGTCCATCATAAGTTGAAAATATTATAAATCAAAAATGCATTCAATTCATCTAATCTACAGAACATCATAGATTAGTAACACTGTCCAACCTAGAGTATTGGTTGTTTACTGTGATCATATGGCTGCCTGGGAGCTGTGGCTTACCAACTCTGCCCACTGTCCTTCAAGAGAATCATACCTCATTTTTCTATCCCAGGAAAAAAATCAAAATTAAAAATATGGTTTCTATTGAGTGTATGCCAATTTGTACTATTGTAAAGGTGAACTTTTGTAAGTCAAACCATTATAACTATCATGTGTATATTCCTGAGCTCTCTATGTTGTTATTGCAAGATGTTCTTAAGACAGCTGTTTGCTCCCAACAACTTACTTAACATTTTCCTATATCTTTCAAGATTCCCTGTGGACCAATTAATCATGTGTAACATATTTTAATGCATTGGGAATTTTCATAATTCCTGAAATGGGAACGAGCACATTGCTCTTGAAATACTGGCTTTTCCAGTGTCTGTGGTTTAGGAATGGAGTGATATTTTTTTTTCTTTCAGGCAGGAGGAAACTCCTCATGGGGCTGTGATTTTTTCTAGCCTGAGACCATCAGCGGCAAAGAGAATAGAGCTCTCAAAGCCGCAGGGGAGTCTGATGAGAGCAGAGGGGTGTGTTGAGTCAGTGCCCAGAAAAGGCAGAACTGGGACAGAAACCCCTCTACTATATTTTTTAAACTTGGCATTTCAACAAAAGAAGAAACGGGGCTCCTGAGAGATGATTTCTAAGTGGTGATTGCTGGCACACACTCTGCTTTCATTTCTAGTTTGCTTTTCTCTCTCCAGCAGGAGTCTTAAGTGCCATAGAGAGACGAAACCCATTCCTTCCAACCTTGAAAAGCAAGGGAAAATCAAAGTGGAGTGAAGGAAATAAAACACCAGCCTTCTTTTTCAATGTGGAAGTTTAGCAAACCGTGGTTCTACCCTGGGGTTCACCAACCAGTTCTTAAAAGGTCATATCTCATCGTTTTGGCTTCAGTAACACCAACAGTTTCTGCAAAAACTCATCTTAGAAAGATAAGATTTGGCAGATATACTGAGCTCCTCAGCAGAGAGGCCACTGTGAAAAACACAATGCACACATGACTGTAGAGTGGGAGTTTCAAATAGAATGAGGATTTTGTCCCTCAGGGTCATCAAGAAGACAAGCAGCTTTTACTGCCATGAGTCTTGGGTAACGTTGGTGAGAACAGGTTTGCTTTCATGTGCTGGGGCTGCCAACCAGGAAAGGCAGGACACTCACCTCATGCCAGCAGCTGTACATAACTTCATATATGGACATGGGTGCCAGGTGAGGGCGATACAGCCGGAAACCGTTAGAAATGGCTTCCACAACTTGGAGATTTGACTTATTTTCAAAAGGCATTTTTCCTTCTGTGAAAACTTCCCACATTAAAACTCCTGTGAATAAAATTCACAAAAACAAGAGGTTGGTGGGAAATTGTTACCTAGAACTGCAAGAACAGTTGACTTCAAATTACTGTTTAATTTAATTTTATTTTATTATTTTTCTTCTTCAGCCTTTGAGTTATAATCATCCAAAATGAGACTCTTCTATCTAGGAATCAGGCCACGCACACCTGAGTTTTTGAAGAGTACTGTAACTCAAACACAACCCCAGAGAAGGCAAAATCTTTCCTTTTCCATTTGTCTTGATGACCTCCATATTGGAAGAAAATGCTGGCGGCAATTTCATTTCCAAGTACCGCTCATATCCCCACGCCCTGAAATCAATGAGCCTTTCTGCTACTCCATAGAAAATGACAGAATTGTGTGAACCTCTGCTGCCCGCTAAGACTAAGTTTTTCAGCAGTGGATGGCACAGGTTCCTCTTTTACTGAAATACCACACTGCTGGGCAGGGACCTAGACTGTCTAGTGGGAACTCTGTACATAAGGCAGTGTTTAATAATCACTGATCGATTGTTGATTGACTAGTGAAACTCCTTTAAGAACTCCCAATTTGAGTTCATTTAACTATAAACCTGTTTTACAAATATTTATTTGGTATCGGATAGAAACCAGGCCTATTCTAGGGCCGGATGATTCTATAAGAATGAAACTAATTCACCTCCTTAAGAAGTTCACTGTCCAGGGAGGAAGAGAGAAAAGTGGTCAGGTGATATTTAGGCGGTTCTCATTGTTCTGTAGCCACTTGAGGAAAGAGATGAAGCCTTTGTATCACTATTCAGAGGTCTCATAACTCACCTATGCTCCCCAGTGAAGCATAAAACATTACCTAAAGCACCATAAGGCAATGGAGAGGTAATGAGAGCAACAATACAAGCATAACCTTACTATGGACAATAAAATTCATACCCTTCTTAGGGCCCAAACCCAAAAGTTATCCAGGAAGTTCTGAATGAAAGAAAATAGATAGGGTTTTGCATATTTATTGCCATGTTTTGAGAATCAAGCCAAAGAACAAACTACATTAGATATGGTTCCATGGTTTCTCTTCCTCAGTGAAGAATATCACCCAGAATAAATGAACAAACAGATCCTAAAGACACCTATGTCTAAACCTACAAAATGTAAAGGTAATGAAGTAAATGAGATGGAACCACTTTTTTTTTTCTAATTCAGGTTTTAAGTTCAGGTTGTCAACTGAGCAATTGACAATTAGGCTGCTTAGTAGTTAAGGAATAAAGTTTATTAAACACACATAAATTCGGTGATGACTTAAGATCATTTTTCCTTAAAATCTTTGTAAGATAGAAAAGTTGGTTGGGTTTGTTTGCTAGATCAGTAGAGTCTTTGCTAGGGTTTTAAAACAAGTGCTCATCAAGGAAGAAAAAGTTCCAAAAAGACAGACTAATGTAAAAGGTGTTTGATGCCAGTTGCCAAAGATGGTCTGGATGTGGTTAGAGCACAACAGGAAGCACAGCTACAAAAATACCTTTTTTTTTTTTTTTGGTACCAGGGATTGAACCCAGGGGCGCTTAACCACTGAGCCACATCCCCAACCCTTTTTACATTTTATTTAGCGACAGAGTCTCACTAAGTTGTTTAGGCCCTTGCTAAGTTACTGAGGTTGACTTTGAACTCTGGATTCTCCTGCTTCAGCCTCCTGAGCCACTGGGATTATAGGCATGCGCCACTGAGCGTGGCATGAGAAGATTGTTTTTTAAAGGTCGCCTTTTATTAAGAAATAAAGATAAAAAGATTACCCATTTGAATAAAACAAGCAGCACCAAAGGAGCATTGAATGCACTTACCAAATGACCAGACGTCAGATTTACTGCTGTATTTGTTGAAATGAAAAACTTCAGGCGGGGACCACTTGATTGGGAACTTGGCTCCAGAAGAACTGATATATTCATCATCCAAAACATACCTACAGTCACCAGATTCAAAACACACTGTGTTAATTACCTCCACGATCTATTAACTTAAAATCCCTGATTTGCCAAAAGACATATTTTACCCCAGAAAGGTTCTATATACATTCTCTTCTCATTAGCAGAGTGTGAAATTGTCCTTCAGAGGGTTTTCTCCCCAAACCAAATCTCATTGTGTTTATTTTCATTGGATCTTAGAAAACCATAACAATTCCTCAGTTCAAAATAGTGGCCTACTCTATATGTTTATTTTGATTCATTCTTAACTATATAAAGAGGCATTCCAAATGTTCTAACAGCCAAAATTATTAAAAAAGAAATAAAAGACCAGCCTTCTTAGACTGAAAAAGAATGAATTCTAAATTGAATGCTATATTTTCTTTCATGTACACATTTTTGTGGGGCATAGAGAAGGGGAAGGGAGAATAAAAGCATATGAGCAGAATATACTTTGATGTGAAAAATCTCTAATATAATGGCATGATAAAAAGAACTAGGAATTGGAGAAGATAATGCTAAATGAAGTTAGCCAATTCCAAAAAAAAAAAAAAAACAAATGACGAATGTTTTCTCTGATATAAGGTGACTGACTATAGTGGGGCAGGGAGACGGAGCACGGGAGAAGTAGACAAACTCTAGATAATTGTACTTTCCTTAAAAAGATATGAAACTCTCTCTCTTTCTCTCTCTCTCTCTCTCTCTCTTTTTTTTTTTTTTTTGAGAATTGTATGCAGAAATGTCAAAGTATGGGAATCTGGAGAGAAGATACAACAACTAATGTGTGCTTGTTGCCCCTTGAATACACAATATAATTTTAAGTTGTTTATTATTATTATAAATTATAATTATAATTTTTAAATTACGTATTAATGCTGCCCCCACACTCCCACTTTTCCCCCATGTACTCCATCTCACACCACCTTTAAGATCTCCCATATTGAGTCAGAGGTCATTCTGCTTAGATAAAGAATGAATAAGAGGAAACAAAGGAGCAAACGCCATTTGGATTATTAATAAGACATTTGGGGAAATGGATCATGAATTCTCACCAACACCACCACCACCATTCATCCATTTACCTAGAAAAAGATTCCCTGGGCTAAGAGGAAGGAAGAACTGAAGGGAAAGAAAAGGAGTACCAGGCATTGGTGATATCTTCTACGCTATAAGGGTGGCCCAGGTCACATAGCAGGAAAAGATGCTCCCACTCCTATATTGGGTCAATGAGACTCAAGATCAAAACAGAACCTTTCCCAAATGATGGCCCAGGAAAGGCAAAAATTCCAGAGAATAAATGTCTGTGGATGTGCCTAGGTATGTGAGATCTATGGAATTTTCTAGTCATAGAGAATGCCAGTTCTGAAGGAATTTGCAGACAGAAATTCAGAATGAGTGAGAAGTCACCTGTGTGTGGGCTGAACAAATACATCTTTGCCTTTTTCCTTCCAAAAATCTACACTTATCAGGAAAGTATTTTTCTTAATCTTACACAGATGAATGGACTGAGAAATTCTTTTTGATTTAAGATCTACCATAGTTTTGTTAATGATGACCTGAAAGATAAGAAGAGCCCACAGTAAGTAAATGCCTATCTCACAGTTAAAACTGGCACATGTCCTGAAATCCAAAGTGGGTCAGCGGGCCACACAACCACACCAACACTTCCCCCAGATGAAAAGAGCAGAGGAGAACAACTTCAATTTCTCCATAGATAAATGTAAGATTCCTTATAATGAGTGAAAAATATAGATACAGATATAAATATAGCTGATTTAAATTATATCTAGATTTATCACTTACCTGGTCATTCCAAAGTCCGAAATCTTTACTATACATGTAGAACTGACCAAACAATTCCTTGCTGCCTATAAAAAGAAAAAAATAATCCAATTTGACTATAAGATTTTCCTTCAAGAGTTTCTGAGCTGGGGGTGTTGCACAGGATGCTGGGTCATTCCCAGCACTGAAAAAAGCATCTGTTCTCCTTTTCCTTAGTTTTCACACACCCCTTGGTGTGGCCAGCCATGCTATTGTTATGATGATACCTATCAACGTTACATATGATTTAATAGCCTGCCCTTATAGGATGAATTTTAGTGATTCTTTAATGTAGTAACAAATTGAAATGTCCAACACTTTTTAAAATGTTTAATCTTTCTCATGAAATATACTTCATAAATATGAGGATTAATTTAATCTAACAATGATAAACAATGAGTCTTTGCCTAAACGTAGTATGTTTGTTACTTATCAAGTAAAAGAAGAAACCCAATATCCATGATAGATAAGAAAAGTCATTTCATATCTTTAGGATCTCTACTAGGTGGTAAAAATTAAGAAATTATAGTTTAAAAACTGAAATTTCACTGAAGATAACTATTTTGTAGTGATAATTTCATATAAAATTACTGCAGTGAACTAAATATGGTACAATATAAAATCAAAATAGTTGATGCCCAAACGATCCATCTTTACCAACTTAATCAAGAAAATCATTAATTTGGTTGTTTAGCATCATAAAGTTGAACTGCTTGATAGAATTTTTTTCTTTTCAGCCAATTTGTGGTTCAATGGGTCCAGCAACAAAAGCAAAAAAACTTAGCCAGGTGCAGTGGTGCACACCTGTAATCCCAGTGACTCCAGAGGCTGAGGCAAGAGGAGCACAAGTTGGAGGGCAACCTGTGTAGGGATTCTGATCATGGAAATGTACAGGGAAGCATTGCCCCGGTAAGAAAACTCCCAGGGGGTTGGGGGTGCGGGCAGTAATAGGCACCCTTAGAATGCCCTGTAATCTCTCTTAGGATCTAATAATATAGCTAATAAATGTGCAATGTCTAGCTGGTATGGCAATGCTCTGAGATGCCTCTGTGTTAGAGCTTCATCAAGCCTCGCCCTTGATTGCAGGCACATAGCTCCTGGGAATAGAAGAACTTGTTTGTTATATAACTACAATGTTTCATCAAGCTCCTGTGCTTCTGGAGCTGCCTGTCTAACAGTAACTTCAGACAATGGACTTTCTTGAAAACTACACAAAGCTCCTAACATTGCATATTGTAACTGCGAAATATACCTGCAGAATAAGCAACCTTACTGATACTCTAAATAATAATGTGGTTATGGTACTAATGACCTAATGTAACCTAGTGGTATAAATAAATGTGGCCACTTAAACAAAGAGCCCTGCCTCTGCACCTTGTCTCTCTGTCTCCTCTTTATTATTATTCCTTACAAGCCTGGGCAACCTAGAGAAACCCTGTCTCAAAATTAAAAAAATAAAATAAAATAACAAGGGCTGGCACCTGTGGGCACAACCTGTAGTATGAAAAAAAAAAAAAGAAAAGAAAAAGGCAAGAAAGTTGAAATGGTAAACTGGAAGGAGCCAGCAAGGATAACGCCGGCAGGTACCAACAGTGATCTCAAAGCCAAACCACAAGAACGTCCTTGACAGAACAGACTCGTTATTAGCTGATAAGTTTTATGGAGCATGTAGGTAGATAAAATAGAGTGTAAAGAAAACAATCAAGGGAGATACCAGGCATAGAAGAACCTGTGGGAAACTACCTGGAGCAAACAGAACAATGAGGATGGTCGCACAACTGAGTTTTGAATTATAACCCAGGAAAGACAAACCTATAGAGACCAGAAAAGTGAGCTAGGTGCAACAGATACCACATCCATCCATTCAAAAATTTGCTCAATAGCTCCTATGTGCTGGATACTGGGAGATGTGCCATGAGGGATGAAGAACAGGGATCTGTCCCTGTAATAGCCCCAATTACATTGCAGAACTCTCAGATGAGCCAGGCACTGTTTGACGAGCTTGCACATAGTCATTCATGGACTCCTCCCACCAAACCCATACAAGGGAGTTACTATAGTTAATACTGTTATACTGGTTAACAGGCTGGCACAGGGTCATACAGCTAGTAAACAATGTAAAAAATTAACCATTATATGAAGCAGTAAAAAATAAACGTCATGAGAGTTCTGAGTCATGGGTGGGATAAGCTTACTTCCCAAGGTGTACCAGAGCCAAGGTAACTAGGCCTCCTTTCTCTCCCCTATATAACGCAGACAAGTGACAGAAACAGAAATATGGTCACTCTTGGTCAGATGTGATGGAAGAACAGGATTAGTTCTAGGTGACAGTGTCAGAGGTTTCTTATAGAACCTTCAAATACTCATTTAAGTTAATTTTTATATTCAGAAATGAGACATGGAAGGATTTAGAAGGAATAGAATGAATATCTTGAGTAAATGTGGAATGAACAGAACACGTTATTGCAGGGGAGGTAGCGAAAAAGGGAAGCAGTGCTGTTAACATTTGGTTTGGGACAAGATAGTAATTTTTTAAAAAATCGGAATGCTCTAAGCATTTCTAGTCTCCTTCCCTCAGTAATGCCAATAACTAGCTGTCTTGCAGTACTGTCAGAACCAAAACAGCTGCACACTGTGGCAACTGCACCCCGGGGAGAGAACCACTGGAATTTGCTCTTCGCTGTTGTCTCAAGTACCTAGAAGAGTGCTTGGCATAGACTAGGCACTTGGCACATGTTTGATTACATGTTCAAAGGAAGTAAGGTGGAAGGAAAGTAAACAGAAGGGAGAAAGCAAGAGGATAAACCAAAGTAAATCCATTGTGATTAACTGATGGACTAGGTGGTTAATTAATTCAAGGCACATTTAGAATAAAATACTAGGTTACAACATCCCTGGGTAATAAAAAAAGTAAAACTACATTTCACAACAAATTACATAAAGAGGAAAGGTTTTAAAATGAAGTCAGAGGATATATTCTTCAAAGTATTGGAAGTAATGACCGTCTCCTTCCAAACACAGGTACAGTGCGTGAAACAAGAAGGGAATTTGCACCATACTCACTAAATCTCTGTGGATATAGCAGTTCCTCTCCAGGTATTCCATTCCTTCACACACATCCTGGCACACACTCAGGAGCATCTCCTTCCTAAGCTTTCCTTTTCTGTCCCTGAGGTAGTTAAGCAGACAGCCATTTTCCATAAACTCTGTCACAATATAAAGGGGCTTCTGCTGTATACATACCCCATAAAGCTGAACCAGCCTTGAATGGGATAGTTTCCTGTTGAAGAAGAACAGAGCAGTGAGCAGAATCGGTTTTGCAAATCAAAGTGTTTGTTTTACACAAGTGGTAATGTTTGCCATCCATATGTCATTTTCATTGTCAAGATAAACATCAGCCCAACCACAGAGAGAGTATTTTTCTTTCCACTTTACACACTGAGAAAGTAGGGTCAGTGCTTCCAAAGTCATTGTTGCCGTATGTTATATTCTACTTGTTAGCATTCTAGTTTTACCCTTTCCAACTTGTAAGCCTTATGCTTCCTCATTACTGCTTCTCCAGGCCCAGGCCTCAGAGATCTGCTCCTTGACTCCCAACCTTTCTAATTTTCTCCACTCAGACAAAAACTCCTGGATGGACAGATGAGAGGAGTGACCAAAACCATCAAGCTGGGCACAGTGGCGTATGCCTGGAATTCCAGCAGCTCGGGAGGCTGAAGCAGGAGGAATTTGAGTTCAAAGCCAGCCTCAGCAATCCTGAGGCACTAAGCAACTCAATAAGACCCTGTCTCTAAATAAAATACAAAATAGGGCTGGGGAGGTGGCTCAGTGGTTGAGTGCCCCTGGGTTCAATCCCTGATACCAATACATACATACATACATACATACATTCTAAAGAGTAAAGGCATTTTCAATGGCTTTAGAAATTTTTAAATAGAGACTAAGAAAACATTTTCCAACATGAAATCTTGCTTTGTATTTAGTAATTACATACACACATACACACAGGGACCTTGAATGTTGTCTGTTAAAACATACCCAGAAATTCCTAGTCATCTAGACTTCAAAAGTTTATTGTTTCTTCTGTGGAATATAAAATGCAATCTCTAAAGGCCTTTTATGCTAACTGATCACCATGGAAAACAACTTTGAATCAATGTTTGTAATTTTACAAGATGTATAATAAGCAATTCTCTGTTAGTCAAAAGTATTTTGAAAATTACCTCTTCTCCTTCAGAACAGTAAAATAAACTCAGTGACTCTGGAAGAATGTTTACCTTAAAACAAAGTACATGATGTGATTACAGACACATTACCATAAAATCAATTTGTGAAAACACTCCAGTTAATGGAGAAAAGGCACTCAGAGACCCTAAACATTATTTTAATCTTGGAGATATATATATATATATATAATATATATATATATACACACACACACACACACACACACGCACACACATACATACATATACATATCTACATATCTTGTCAGATTTACCTTTCAAGTTCTCAAAGTATACTTTCAGTTAAGGAATGCAGTTTATGTGTGCCAAGCAATGGCAGAAAAGCAAGTCTTGAAATGGAATATTAATTTGCCATAAGAAAGCCACCAACCTAATATCCACAAGGAAACATTTGAGAATTGAAACATTACACTGCATTGGCTTTCAAGACCAATGGCAAAAACCTATCAGAAATAAGGCAAAAACAAATAAAACAAACTCTCATGTATATTCAGTCTAACAAATAAAACAAATATTTCTCATTGGCACAGGAAAAGTACATTCTTATTTTCTTTAAATTTAGTACTTCTTAATAACTTAGAGAAATATATGAGTCATTGTAGAGCAAATGTCTTTAATTTATCAAATATTAATAAATACCATTTATTAATATATTTGCTTATTAAATATTATTTATTCTATATTTATTTAAATTTTTCAAACCCATTGTAGATTTCTCCATTGTCCTTTTCTATTTATTCCCTTTCCTGTTGAATCAAGTTTCATGGTTTTAAATATCATCTCTGGTGATCACTCTCAAATTAATTCCCTCCACCTTGACCTTCCTCCTGAACTCCAGACTCATGTATTCACCTGACCACTTGGTCACCATTGGCTGTCTGATAGGGCTCTCAAATTTAACATTTCCAAAGCAAAATTCTTAATTTTTTCCCGAACCTATGTATGTCAGTAAGTGAAACCCTCTACCTAGCAGTGTACACCAATACTTTGGAATCACTTTTGTTCTCCTGGTTTCCTCCCATTATCTTCCACATTTGGCATAACAGGTCTTGATCACTTTTTCTCAAACATGTATCTTGAAACAACTCTCTTCTTTCATCTTCACCTTCATTCCACTCACCATCATCTTCCACCTTGACCCCTGCAATAGCCTTCAACCTACTCTCCCACCCCTGATTCCTATCAATCATTCTCCACAAAACAACCAGTGTGACCTACATAGAATATAAACCAGATGAAATGCTTCCAATCTTCCTTGACCATCCAATCCAACTGAGCTCCCCAACCTGCCCCTAATATCTTTGTCATATCATCTCGTTGGGAGTCTTTATCCTTACTTCTCTTCAAAGCTATACTGCTCCTTTGTTTGTTGGTCTGCTATCTGTTTTCCTCCCCATTTCCCACTAGTGCATGGGCATAAATGAACTCTTCAAGAGTAGGAAATTGACCTGTGCTACTTATCAACCTATTTCTAGAACTTAGTACTTACAAAATCAGCAACAGACATTTATTGAGTGAATGGATGCAAGAAAACTGAATGATGGCCCTGATGCTATATATTTTTTTTAACAAAGCTGTAAGGGATACAATGAAATCTTTGTGAAATAAAATATTTCTAATTCAAAAGATTGCTGTGGATATCATAGCAAGAGTTTGCAATGTGATCTGCATTTATGCATGGTTTAGCACAAACTCAGGCAATTAGAGCCAGGCTCTGTCTTTCCCAGAAGGCTGCCCTTGGGGTATTCTGTCCTCTTTCTTTCTAAATCCTTACACCAATAGAAGAGCTCCTCAGAACTTACACTTCTGAAAAGTAGATTTTCTTTTATTTTTCCTTTTCCTCTCATTCCTGAATCCTCCTTCTTTTCCTAATCTGCTATACTTCTAAAACTTTCTCTTCATTCACCTTGAAGTTTTTATTTTTTTAGGCAGAAAAGAAGACTCAATACAATTTTATAAAAGATTGGATGGAAAGAATAAAAGCTATAAAGAAATATGTTAGGAGAGATATTAGATGAATCCTCTCCCTTTCTTAGTTTTCCAAATGTCCTGATTTTAAGTGATATTTAAAATGTGTTTCTTATAATAGTATTATGTAAAAGCATTTAATTTTAATAATATCAATTATTTAATGTAAGTAATAGGGTCAAAGAACCCAATTAAAAACTTTATTATTAATTAATTACCCCTGGAGAAAATACTTCAGTAGGGAGAGAGAATAACAAATGGTATTTTCAATTCTTGATTCAATTCTGTTTAGCATTAATATAAAATGTTAAAGCCTGTTTTTCCAAAACTAAAATATTCTACTGTGAAGACATGACACAGACATAATGAATCAAGAGATTCACATCAAAGCTCTTAGAAAATTAGATGTACTTACACATATTTTTCTTTGTTTTAAATGTTACTAGATCACGTATCTCCAAATAGTGCAAGGCTATTGATATGCTACATCTAAAGATACAAACCCACAAGTGAAAAACTAAAACAAAGGACCCACTAAAGGCAAAGCAGGGGTTTAATAACTTAAAGGGAATAAAGTACTCCTGATCCAAAAAACATGGGCAGAGCTGTGGATATGCAGCAGACAGAACTCGATGCATGTCAACTATTTAAAGATGAATGTATTTGCAATAGGATGCTAGAATGGAGCTTTTCCTGCCTACTTAAATTAAAAAAAAAAAAAAACACATTCAAATCCAAGAACACATTATGTCCTGCTGGGAGCCATTAGCTGGTAGGATTTCCCCTTCTTCTACTGTTTTCTCTTTGTTTTCCACTACACAAAGTCTAATCTGGGACAGAAAAGATCCATTCTTTATAGGACATATTAGGGCACATATAGGATTGCCTGGAGCCCTTAGTTTAGGCAATGATTTAGCAGATAAAACTACACATGACATACATATTTTCTC
Source organism: Marmota marmota marmota (assembly GCF_001458135.2). NCBI lineage: Eukaryota > Metazoa > Chordata > Mammalia > Rodentia > Sciuridae > Marmota > Marmota marmota. The sequence continues at coordinate 37,873,994 of NW_026000108.1, forward strand.
TACATTTGAAGAAGCTACAAATTTTCATAAAAGGTTTCATGTTAATGCTAATACTTTACAAAAGTGTTTTAAAATAACTAAGGAACAAGCCAGACATATAATAAAACAATGTCAAAATTGTGTGACATTTTTACCACAAGTTAATCTTGGAGTCAATCCTAGAGGACTGATACCTAACCATATTTGGCAGATGGACGTCACACACTTGTCAGAATTTGGAAAATCAAAATATTTACACGTTACAGTTGATACTTCTTCTGGATTTTTGATGGGCTCCCTTCATGCCGGAGAAAAAACTAAAGATGTTATAGCTCATTGCTTACAAAATTTTGCCACTGTGGG